>NC_040243.1:1410000-2010000 GCF_001444195.1 Xiphophorus couchianus
CATCCATCATCCATCCATCATCCATCCATCATCCATCCATTCATCCATCCATTCATCCATCATTCATCCATCATCCATCCATCATCCATCCATCCATCCATCCATCCATCCATCCATCCATCCATCCATCCATCATCCATCCATCCATCCATCCATCCATTCATCCATCATCCATCCATCATCCATCCATCATCCATCCATCCATCCATCATCCGTCCATCATCCATCCATCATCCATCCATCATCCATCCATCCATCCATCCATCCATCCATCATCCATCCATCCATCCATCCATCCATCCATCATCCATCCATCATCCATCCATCATCCATCCATCATCCATCCATCCATCCATCATCCGTCCATCATCCATCCATCATCCATCCATCATCCATCATCCATCCATCATCCATCCATCATCCATCCATCCATCCATCCATCCATCCATCCATCATCCGTCCATCATCCATCCATCCATCATCCATCCATCCATCCATCATCCATCCATCCATCCATCCATCATCCATCCATCCATCCATCCATCCATCCATCCATCCATCCATCCATCATCCATCCATCCATCATCCATCCATCATCCATCCATCCATCATCCATCCATCCATCCATCATCCATCAATCATCCATCATCCATCCATCATCCATCCATCCGTACATCCATCCGTACATCCATCCATCATCCATCCATCCATCATCCATCCATCATTCATTCATCCATCATCCATCCATCCATCATCCATCCATCATCCATCCATCCATTCATCCATCATCCATCCATCATTCATCAATCCATCCGTACATCCATCCGTACATCCATCCATCATCCATCCATCCATCATCCATCCATCATTCATCCATCATCCATCCATCCATCATCCATCCATCATCCATCCATCCATTCATCCATCATCCATCCATCATCCATCCATCCATTCATCCATCATCCATCATCCATCATCCATCCATCCATCATCCATCCATCATTCATCCATCATCCATCCATCCATCATCCATCCATCATCCATCCATCCATTCATCCATCCATCCATACATCCATCCATCCATCCGTACATCCATCAATCCATCCGTACATCCATCCATCCATCCATCCATCCGTACATCCATCCATCCATCCATCCGTACATCCATCCATCCGTACATCCATCCATCCATCCATCCATCCATCCATCCATCCCTCCATCCCTCCATCCGTACATCCATCCATCCATCCGTACATCCATCCATCCATCCATCCATCCATCCATCCATCCATCCATCCGTACATCCATCCATCCATCATCCATCCATCCATCCGTACATCCATCCATCCATCCGTACATCCATCCATCATCCATCCATCCATCCATCCATCATTACCTGGCTCCGTAGACGTAGAAGCAGTAGATGTGGAAGGTGAACAGCGCCACCATGTCAGACAGCAGTGAGAGGGCAAAGGTCAGGCCAAGGCAGGCGGACAGGCCTCCGTACCAGAGGATTCCCTGGATGAACGGCGCCATCAGGTGGATGTAGCCTGCAGGGCGACAGCCAGAGATGAGCCTCATGTTGGTGAATGCTGCTGCTGGTTCTGGTTGGTTCTGGTCCGAGACTCACTGATCCACAGGTGGATGTGGTAGAGGAAGAACCGGCCCAGAACCTGGTCCAGGGCCCGGTTCATCTTCAGGCCGGCCGGAGCTCCCATCAGCCACTGCAGCAGCTCTTCCAGCTTCTGCGCCACGCGCTGTGGAGACAGAGCAGGGCATGCTGGGAAATTACTCGGCTAGGAGTCACAGGAAGGAACATTTACAGTTTAATGACTTGAATGCAAAAATAACAAAATTGAATACCATACAATTTTTTAATCTTAAATGTCTCGTAATTTTTGTTTTTAAATCAGTTTTAAAAAATAAAATATAAAATTTGATTTAAATATTATTTTTGATTGGCTGCCAGTGAAATTCATGAAGCCACTTTGCTGCTCAAGCAAGAAATGAAAAAGTTTGTGACAAGAAAAAAACCAAAGGAAGCAACACTGCTGCAAAAAGCCGTAAGAACAGTGGGACTAAAATTAAATTTAATATGATTAATAGAAAACATCACACATTTTCTTATAATCAAAACAGTGGATCATGTTGAAAAGTTGCATTATCTGGTAATAAAATTATTATTATTATTATATTAAATTATTAATAATTAAGAATTATTAAGAATAATTAAGAATTACTATATTATAAATTTTTCTGAAAAAGAACTAATGGCCGACTAAAATCAGACAGTAGGAGGCAGCATTGTGTAGCATTGTCTGTGGGATTGCTAAGAAGGTCAGAGGTCATCGCTGTTTGGAAAAGTTTGGGAACTCCTGGTCTAATCTCACTGATTCTTTGGTTGGATGGATGTTCAGAGTTGGATGTTCAGACATCCAACCCAGACCCACCATTCTATATCTACAGTATATCTTATATAATCTCTATATAATCTCTATGTAATCTCTATATAATCCCATATGTCTGCTGTGACTCACGTCGGCGGCCGGCACCATGTTGCTGGCCAGCATGGCGATGTTTTGGTCTCTGTAGAGCCACGACATGAGCAGGACGCCCAGCGAGACGTCTAGCAGGACGGACACCAGGACGTTGGCCTTCCTGCAGACAGACAGGGGGACAGGTGAGAGGGACGGACCCGGTCTGACCCGGCCCCGTGTCCCTCTGGGACAGAACCTCCTCCCACCTCATGAAGTCCATGTGGGCGGCGGCCTGCGGAGCGGCCTGCGGAGCGCCCAGCGTCTGGAGCCGCTCGGTTCTGTAGCTCAGCTGGACGCAGGTGGACAGCTTGGAGGACAGGAAGCGCAGCGGGAAGACGCTGAGGATCCTGGGAGAGACGGCAGGAAGTAAGAGGGAGGCAGCAGAACCAGAACCAGAACCGGAATCGGACCGGGTTCAGGCTGGAACTATGACTCATTCAGGCTGAAATCGGTTCAGACGTTAAAACGTCTTCAGGGGATTTTCTCCATAAAACGACTCGATTTGGACGAGAATAAAACCTGATTAATAATAAAAACTCTTTATTTCATAAAAAATGAATTTATTTCTGCAAATCATAACAAGAGAAAAGATGTTTCTAATGTTCAATGAGATTATTCACAAATTTGATCTTTTACTAACAACTGGAGAAAAAACAAACAACTAAATTAATAAAATGATCTGTATTTTATTATATTATTAAGAATCTGTTGTCACAAAGAGACACATTCTGTAGAAAAGTGTGGCGGCCATGTTTTTGCCAGCTGACTGGCAGTGTGCAGGAGGGGTCTCTGACTTTTTCCTGGCTTCTCATTTAAAACCAGGAGGAAAATTTGACCCATTTTTAATTTTTCAGAACCTTTTTGTACAGTGAAGCCAGAAATCAGTTTTGAATGTTTTTCCTGTCTGAGACGATTCGCATGTTTTCTTCAAAACTAATAATCATTTTTATTTACTGTTGTTTTTATTTACTGTTGTTTTTATTTATTTTAAATGTAACTAATAAGACGTTGAAGAAAGTTGTAGCTCTTCCAGTTCAGAGTGCATTTCTCAGTGGTTCTCCCTGATATTTAAAGTTTGCGCTCCAACCCGGTTCTCCTCACCGGGCGCTGCAGATCCAGGTCCAGACGGAGAGCATCCGGCCCAGCAGGAGGCCCAGCGGAACCGAGGCCCGCTTCAGCAGCTCCACCACGATGCTGGCCTCCCGGCCCTCAGACTGCCAGTGGGTCGACCGCAGCGGCCCGTCATCGTACCGGTCCAGGACGAAGAGCGGCTGGCTGCGCGCCACAGTCCCAAACACCTGAGGAGGAGGAGGAGGGGGAGGAAGAGGCCACAAAAACACGCCGCACATTTCAGAAATAACAGAAGCCTTCAAAACCGTCAGAACCCGGATCGTCTCTGGTCCTGGTACCTGTCTGAGCTCAGAGTTCGGTTCTGATCCGTTCCCAGACTCCTGGGCCTCAACAGGATGAAGCTGCGACAGCATCACCTTCCTCTGCTCGTAGTGGACGAAGATCACCTTCTCCTCATCCTCACGCTCTGCGTCGCCGCCGTCCTCTTCGCTCTTCTTTTTCTTCTCTGCTTTTTCTCCTGGATTCTTCCCACAAACTGGAGGAGAGAAAATCTTACAGTTTTTATCGCCAAGGAAGAAATTTCTGAGTATGAGATGATTTTAGTTTGACTGAAATAATAAAACAGAATATTTATTAAATGACCGAATAAAAATCCAGCTAACAGTTCTAAATAATGAGCATTATTTCTGCTGCTTCTCCAATTCAGTATGAAGGTTTTATTCTGTGTTTTTATTGTTACATTTTTTCTCTGTATTTGTTGTTAAAATGTTTGAAATAAAGATTTCAGTCATTTCAGAAAATATGTTTCTAAAATTCAATGAGATTATTCATAAATTTTATCTTTTACTGACAACTGGAGAAAAAATAAAGAACTAAATTAATAAAATTATCCATATTTTATTATAGTAAGCATCCATCCATCTGTTGTAACAAAGAGACACATTCTGTAAAAAAGTGTGGCAGCTATGTTTTAGCCAGCTGACTGGCAGTGTGCAGGAACAGGTGGAAAAATGCAGATTTTTCCAGACTCAAAGGAGGAAAAAAGGAAGGAAGGAAACAACATTCATTTTAGTAAATGAATGTTGTTTGTCATGTTTCAGTTTACTGTCTGTTTTTAATAAATGAATGCTGTTTATAAAGCTGTTTCTGACTGCTGCTCTTGTCCTGAACTCCAGCAGGGGGCGCTCACTCTGGTCCCGGCTGAGCACCTCGCAGCTGAAGCCCGTCTTTCCGAACTGCCGTCTGATCTGAAGCCAGCGCTCCTGGGGGAAGATGGTGCTCAGGTCCCTGAGGAAGCTCTCCATGCCCTCCTGCCCGTCTTTAGGGAGACTCCAGGAGCCGAGAACCGTCAGATCCACGCGGCTCTGAGCCTGCATCTGGGACGACAGCATAGAGGGAAGAAGTCCAATTAGTTACTGCGTTTTAATTAACCGGACCCTGATTCACCCAAACAAGTCTTTAAGCTGCAGAATGTAAATCAAAAAAATATTTTTTTAATATTTGTTTAAACTGTCACCAGGCTGAGACAGTTTAATATGAAACTGATAATCCACTTTCTTCCAGTGATCAGAAACAACCAATCAGAACAAAGAGGCGGGTCTTAGCACTGTCAATCATCCAGATTATATCACTTATAACAGGACATTTTTCCCATAAGTCACTTTATCTGCCAATGGAATAAGTACTTTATTATTATTATTATTAATTATTAAGGAACAAACAAGCCTCTATATCTTGCAGAAAAGTTAGTTTGACTTGTTTCAATTTGCACTAGAAAGTAAACCAAAAATACTTGGTAACATTTTGTGTTTTTGCAGTGTAGCTGAGGGAGAAGGTGGAGGAGATCGATCTTTTCACAGATCTCATAGCAAACTGTCACAGTTTCAACTAATATGTAAAAAAACATTAAAAAAAAAAAAAAGTTCCACACTGCAGATTTGGTTCGTTATCAATCATATTTCCAACATTAAAGTCTCAACTGATCTTAAACACACCCAGAGAGCACAAAGAGATTTGGAAAATCAGCAAATGAAAGTGTAATAAATTTATATCTATAGGATCTATTTTTTATTCACCACTGGACAGTATTTAGTGTCGCACCAACCTGCTGGATGTACTTCTTGACCTGCGCTGGGATGAACGGGTAGTGGATGACCGCCAGCACCACGGCCGAGTCATGACCGGAGATCCAGCGGCCCACCAGCAGCCCGCTCTCCGCCCGGTTGCAGCACTGTGGGAAGAAGATCTTCAGCACCATGGCGTCCGCAGCTCTGATGATAAACAGAAGAAATATTCATTTAGTTAAATGCTAACGAGTTAAAAACATTGGAATGAAGAAAAGGAATTGTTTTAGAAATAAATATCTAACTTGTCTGTTTGCAATAAAGATGTACTGTATGTTTCACTTTTTGAAGTAAATAACTGTAATAAATTGATTACATTTCGATTTAATGAGATGAACAGGTTCCTGTTTTTATTTTTGTACAAAGACTAAACTGAAAACAGGACAATTCATCCTTCTTCCACTGGGTTTGAAAGGTTAAATCTAAATCAAATCAATTAGTAATCTTCATTAGCAGCAAAGTTAACAGCAATAATAACGGTAGGAAATGTAGCATGCGCTGGGCGGTGATAAAAAGGTCAAAACAACTGCAGACATCCAAATCCTTTTAGGAGACATTGTTGATGAATTGAAAACAAATGGAAACGAGATTAGATTAATGTAATGACGAATTGCCGAATCAAAGCTTGAAACATTCATTCATTTTAGGTAAACAGTGTCTATTGACAGATAAGCGCAATCCGAGGAAAATCTCCAAATCGGACAGTATTTGAGGGGAGTTTGGTGAGATGGCTGGCCTCCTTTCGCCCTTCACTCGCCCCGTTGTGGTTGTCATAGCAACACGGGGAGCCCTGGGCTGGAATCTGATTGATTTCTGCGGCAGTGATCTGGATTTCACAACTCAGGAGCAGAAAGTAGGTTAACTGTAGTGCTAGATGATAACAAAATACGAGGCTGACACCCGAAAAATATTTATTAGCAAAAGCGATTAAAATGAAGAGGTAATGTTCGTTTATTAGGTTCTTCCTGTCAAACTCCTGCTGGCGGCTCATTGATTTAAAACGCTTAAATCTTCGCTAAATTAAAACGCAGAAGCTCCATTAAACAAATAAACTGTTGATCTGACAGAGAGCATGATGGAAAACGAGGCGCGAGTGTGATAAACTTTAATTTTACCTTCCTTAACGCAATTAAACGGTGTCTCCTTGAGAGGCCGGTTCTTCTACTGCAACATCGCCGCCATTTTATTTGTTTATAGTCCGTCACTTAAAGTGTCCGGACAGAAACAGGCGTGTTTGTTCTGTTCTCTTCTACAAAGGTGTGAAAAACCATTAAAATGCATGGAGAGTATTTTGTTGATTGAAAAATATATTTTAATATATGTTTAAAATTACTTAATCCAACAGACAGAGTCATAAAGCTATGTGCAAAATCTGCGATTTTAAAGTATAATGAATAAAACATTTGTATAAATAAATTACATAATTACAACATAATAAATTCAGGCCAAATTATAGGGTATCTTCTCCAAGTCATTTTTTTCAATACAAAACCTACGAAACTAATACTTACAGTCGGTAATATATATATTTGTTAGAACTGAGTGAAATACTTACAGGGCAATATTTATTCTTTTGTCATTATATATTTTATTTCTGAGTTCTTGATTCAACTTTATTAATCATTTTTATCAAAGCCATAGATATTGACTAGGCTCAGTTTTTAATTATTTATTTTATTATTTTTGACCTTTCAATATTGCTACTTATTTTGTTCTTTTAATATTAATTGTTTAATATTTTAGTATTTTCTTATTAAAAGCTACTTTTGCATTTAATTTTATTGGTTAACCTATTTAATATATTTTTTAACAAAATTGTGGTCCATTTCTCAATATGTATTTTTTTATTCCTTCATTTACATCTGAGTATTTTTACTATTTGCTTAATATAATTGATATGTTGTAGTTACTTTTAACTACATAATAAATTATTTCAATAATTTTACAGAGTTTTTAATAATTAGTAATTCTATCATTTGGTTTACATCAGGCTAGTTCTATCATTTCTTTTGAAAAATAATCTACTGTGTGTCTTTGTAACAACTTTAAAACCATAGACAGACTTTTAAAAAACTGTAATGTTATTCAAAATAATAGTTTTATTATTGCAATGAATAAATTGCAGCTGATTTATTACACTTATATGTTGACGCACATGGTGTTAACTGTTTGTTTCAAAGCAATTGCATTTGACATTGCAGGATTATTATCTGATATTTAAATTTATACTAAATGTAAACTTTTTTTAAGTTTATGTGAGAATAAATAGAAAGTTTGATCTGTTTTTTACTCACCAGGTCAGGCTGCTGCTGTTAACATCCAAACTGTAAAGAGTTTTATCTCCTCCCGCAGTGACACCGCAATAAAAGAGCGGGAAGGAAACTTTCAGCTGATAAAGAAGATCTAAGCTCCGTTTCATGGAAGTTTGTAATTTTACTATTTTATTTGAAATGTGTTTGATTTAAATGTCAACATTTAATTTGAAAAATCACTAAAACATTTTAATAACAACTTTTACCCATCATAAACATCATTAGTAAATCATTTTGATGTAAAACAATATTAATTCAATTGAAACTACATTACCCAGCAGTGGCAGTAAACCTTGCATTGAATTATGGGTAAGCAGGAAGTAAACAAACACACGTGGAAGATGGCGCTTTCAGAGCAGAAACTTATTATTTTAAGGGATTTTCGTGCCTCGTTTTTCTCCATGAACCGATTGGCTTCGTTTCCCTGGACGGTGAGTTTGAGGCGCCGCCAAACTCCGTTGAAAATCTGCCTGATTCTGCTGCGAGGCGATAATTTAAAACACCCACTGAGATCATCTGCTGGGCATTAATCACACATAAAATGTTTTAAGTGTTTGAAAGCTCCGGCTGCGAAAATACTCAGCAATAGGCTTATATTGCAGCAAAAATGTTTATTTTTATCGTAAAATCTTCAGTCTGGAACTAACTTCTAGAAAACCGCAAAGATGCTGAAACACTGAGTTCCTTTAAATCAAAACTAAAAACCAAACTGTTTAGAGTTGATTTTATTGGTAGTTATCTGCACATTGAACAACTTATTTGATGTATATTTGCTAGATGATGGCGTTTTAAATAATGTGTGTATTCCTCGATTTATAATTGGTTACTGTATTTTGTTTTTATGGTGTAAATCACTTTGTTGTTGAAATCAAATGAACTTGATGTTTAGTTTAGTTTAATATTTAGATATCAGGACAACGTAAGCAAATCTGGTCTGATATACAAAAAACTCGCTTAACCTTTAAGAGCCAAATGCACAACTTTCTCCATAGCACTTCAATCAGATTGAGGTCTGGACTTTGACTAGGCCAATACAACAGTTTGTGTCTCTTCTGTTGCATTTGAGGTTCTGTGTTTTGGATTATTTCTGATTTAGTTTTAGACAATGGCTCCAGAACTTATGCCTCTTTGCAAATCAAAGTCATGCAGCCATGTTGTTTTCTAAAAGATGAATCTTGCTGGGGTTCTTTTTAACAGTTTCTAGACAGCGAGCTGCAGAGCAACAAGTCATCAGAGTTCATCTCAGAGCTGCTGAAGCAGGTGGAAGGATCCTCACAGAACTTTACTTTCTGTTTAATCTGAATTAAATCTAAAATAATCCAGTGTTTTTGTGTTTTTACAGACATGTCTTCATCCTTTGTGTGGAAAGTTTCCACCATCGGTCCGATTCAGGAGGATTTTCCTCTCTGAGCTCATCAAACGGGTCAGTTTCATTAAGTTCACAACAACAGAAATGATTTTCTTTCCCAGTAATTTCTGATTTTCAGTGATTCCTACTAACAGGCGTTGTTGTTGTGTTGTGTGTCTGTGCAGCAGGAGGCTGCAGGCTGCGATCCTCTGGATGAGCTGTACGACGCCCTGGCGGAGGTGCTGGGGGTGGAGGAGACGCTGCACTGCCACAAGAGCTACTTCCTGGTACTGAACGCCTCCGTCACTGGAGCAGAGAACCAGAATTTAATAAGCAGAATCAAACTAACAGTTTCAGTCCATCCACTGCAATAAACAGCACAATTTAATAAGTATATAAATCATTTTTTAGTCATAATTTAAATGGAATTTGAATTAATTGAATATTTGTTTAATAATTTATGTAATAATTCATAATCATTTGAGTAAATGTACAAGTTGTGTAATTAAATTATAACATTTGAACTTTTTAATTCAATTAATGCCTGAGCTTGCAATTAATGATGCTAACATGCTAATACTAACAATTACATATAGTTTAAATGACTAATTTAAATTTAGTCATTTAAATTATGACTAACTGCATTTAGTTGTGATTAGTTTGGATGTGGTTTTTGTGCCGCAGCCCACCGGAGACGCCATCAGCCTTCTGGAAAACGTGGCTGTGATCTCCGAGGGAACGACGGGCCTGGTGACCTGGGAAGCTGCTCTCTACCTGGCTGAGTGGGTTCTGGAGAACCCACAGGTGTTCACCGGCAGGTGTGACCTCACCTGAACCTGAGCCACGCAGCGGAGCCGTGTGCAGCTACACAGCAAAAGATTAACAGCAATAATGAATACTTCATACTTATGCATTTATAAATGTCATGGTTTCAAACTGAATTAGCTACAAAATTAAATATAAAACTAAATTAAGTAATAACTTTAAATTTTTAGTTCCAAACTAAGCATTGCATTTTCATACCAAAAATGTTCCTAAAGTAAATATTTAGCTTAAGCTAAATATTCAATTCATAAGCTCAATATTTAGCTTAGAAAATATTAAGTTTGGAAACTTAATATTTAGGTTGAAATTAAATATATACAGTAACTATCTGTTCCAAATCAAATATTTATTTTAAATGTTTAGTTTCAAATTAAATACTTATTTTCCAAACTAAATATTTAGCTTTTGTGTTATTTACTGTGACTTTGTAACTGAGTGAACAACATGGTGAAAATTACTTTTCAAAATTAACACCCAGTTTTTTCTCTCTGTTCCTCTGACTGACTAAACAAACCAAAATATTGCTGTTATTTGTTTTACTGTGTAACTTTAGAAACGGGTCCCTATAGAACTCTGGGTCCTGTTTCTCCTGCAGGTTGGTTCTGGAGCTGGGAAGTGGCGTCGGATTGACCGGAATCACTGTGTGCCGCTCCTGCAGCCCGGTCCGGTTCGTCTTCAGCGACTGTCACGCCGTGGTTCTGGAGAAACTCAGAGAAAACGTCCGTCTGAATGGCCTCGGCGGTGGGAAGAGTCCATCTGTCACGGTGGACCAGCTGGACTGGACGACGGCGCCGGAGGAGCAGATCCGCCAGATCCGACCCGACACGGTGATCGCTGCAGGTCCGGTCCGGCTCGACCCGGCCGGGTCGAGGGCTGTCATTATATTGAAATGTTAACAAATCTTCTGTTGCCCTTGGTTACAGGAGCAAGCTAAAAATAAGCATAAGATCCCAGATGAGTAAGCTAATGATATCAACAAAAAATAAATAAATTGAATGACAAGTTAATTTCGTCCAATCAAGCGTGGTCCTTTGTGTGGCCACGCCCCTCGGCTGACTCTCCTCCCGTCTCCTGCAGACGTGGTGTACGATCCAGAAGTCGCAGGAAGTCTGGCGGATCTGCTGCTGAAGATCCTGAAATGTTCGGCGGCGGCGGAGATCCTGATCTGCTCCACCGTCAGAAACCCGGAGACGTACGGCGGCTTCAAGCTGCGGCTCGGTGAGGATCACATCAAGACGCTTCAGACCCGGAACCGAGTTACAGAGTCCCGGTCCGGTCCCCCAGAACTGGGTAGAGGACCCAAAAACTGTACTCAAGTAAGAAGAGTAGCACTACTTTAGCATATTTTTACTCAAATTAGAGTAAAAAGTGGACGTCCAAGAAGTTACTCAATGAGTATTTGGTGAAAAGGCAACTAAAGTACGGAGAATTTGATCGAAAAATCAGATTCAATATTTTACAATGTCATCAGATTACAACAAAGTGTTAGAACCAGAATAAAGAACACGAGAAAAGTCGTAATAATACAAGAATAAAGTCATAATACAAGAATAAAGTCGTAATAATGCGAGCATAAAGTCATCACAATAATAGTTGTACGGGATTACAGTCTTTGTTGTCTTAATATGACTTTATGCTCGTATTATTTGGACTTTATTCTCATAATGACTCTTATTCTGGTAACATGACTTCTCATTATTACAACTTTTTTCACATAATGTCATTTTAAACATTTTTTAGCATGGCCCTGATTTAAAAAAAAAAAAAGCTTAAATTCTGGTATTTTGAAGAAAAATAATTAATACAAATAATTACAAAATAAAAAATGACATCAGAATCAGCACTTTTCTGTTTAAATTTTTATCAATATAAAACTTATAAAACTAGTACTTACAGTCTGTAAAGTGTACACAGTTTGTTAAAACTAGAGTACTTAGAGTTGCTCTAAATGTAACTAGTTACCATCCAGTGGTTCCTCCCTGCAGAGGCTGCAGGTCTGGGCCACCAGGTTCTGACCGGACCCGTCGGCGCCGTGTTTCCTTACAACCGGCTGGCTCCAATAGAACTCATCAAAGTGTTCAGGTGAGCCGACGCTGCAGGATCAACATTTTATTTACAAATTCACATAAATCAGGATTAAAGTCTTTTCTGTTTCTGTCAGAGTCCAGGAAGACTGAAGCTCCTCTTCATCTGGGTGCCGCCAGCAGAGGCAGAACGTTCTGGTCCCAGTTATCGTCCCAGCGCTGCCCCCTGCTGGCACGGAGGTTCCTCCGGAAAACTCCCAGTCTGCCGTCTGAGCTGGGAAACTCTGAGAGGAGAGACTGGAAACCAGCAAGGAGAAGAAGACGACAGATTGAGTCACTTTCTGGGACCTGAGTGGAGTTTTCCTCCAAAACCTTCTTCAAATCTAACAAAGTCAAACGTTTGTGCTGCAAAAAGGTTTTTGTGCCGCTATCACTTTAAATATATTAATAAAAAAGTTTCCACAAGTCAGAGGTAAACCCAAACTCAAGTTTACAAAATCACATAAATTTGGTGTCAATCAACCAGAGGTGGGCAGAGAAACCAAAAATTAAAAAAAGTAAGACTAAATATTACTTCAGCATATTTTTACTCAAGTAAAAGTAAAAAGTAACCGTCCAAGAAATTACTCCAGAGTAAAAGTATTTGGTAAAAACGTCTACTCAGGTACAGAGTAACTGTACATTTAATATTTAAAAATTACATCATCAGATGGACCAAAATATAAAGTGGAACTTTCTGTATTTTAAGGACAAAAATCAGAACAATTCATATAATTAACAAAAAATAAAATCAGGCAGAAATAAATTTTTCTTAATCGTTTTTTTTCAATGAAAAACTAAATAAATAAAAGCTGCAGGTGTGTGTTTGTGTCTGGTGAGTTTTTGGTTGAAACATGTTTGTTTTTCATTCAGTGGGAAGAAAATCCAGAAATTTTACTCAAGAGTAAAAAGTACAGCGAAGTAAAAGTACTACCAAAAGTACATTTTTTCCCCCAAAAAGTACTCAAATGTAATTGAGTAAATGTAACTAGTTACTACCCAACTCTGTAATCAACTCAGCTACATTTGTGCAGCAAAACATTTTGCTTGTGCTGCCTTTGCTTTGAAGATATTGATGATGACCTCTGACCTTTGAAAACTTAATATTTTTAAAACGGTAACAGCAAAAATCTTTGACACCAATTTTTTTGGATGTAAAGACGGAGCGGGCCGACTTCGCTCACACAGACGACTGAATATCTTCTCTGGATGCTGGAACTGGATTCCAATCAATCGTTTGCTTCATTAATGTTGGACAAACATTAATGAACTACATGTTTTGGGTTTGCGTCAGTAAAGTTGTGGACGCAGCTGCGTTTGGTCCTGCGGGTCGAGCTTCAGCGGATCGTCTCACCTTGAGCTGCTGGGCGAGTTCTGCAGAGTCCCTGAAGATCAAACCGTTCACTTCGTGCTCCACCAACTCCTGCAGGCTGGAGGAAACATGGACGCTCTCACTTCATTTGAAAATCTAAACTAATATCTGTGCAAACACGAAGAAAGGAAGAAAATAGGAAATAAAGGATGGAAGGAAGGAAAAGCAAATTAATGAGGAAAAACAAAAGAAGAATATAAGGAACTAGGGAAAATATAAGACAAGGAAAAATGGGGCCAAAAGGATATTATCTAGGGAAGATATAAAGAAAATTAGGGGAGAAAAGATGAAAACAAGAAGAGTAGAAACTGAGGACAGACGTAAGGAGACATGGTAGGAATGATAAAGGAAGAAAGGAGAGAAAAGGGAACAAAGTGAAAAACGGACAAGAGTTTGGAAGTTGGGAAGAAAAAACTCAAAGGAAGGAAAGTGGGACAGAAAAAAAGGATTTAGAAAGGAAAAGGAAGCTGTGGGTTCTGGCCGGTCCGACTAAAAGGTTCTGACCAGTGGAAGTGGACGGCGCAGACAGGAAGACAGCAGCCGAACATGTCCACCACCTTCATGGGCAGGTCCAGACCGCTGGACGACTTGTGGAGGCAGACGCCCAGATCTGCTGAACCTGCAGGATGAAAAGACAAAAACGATGATGAGGGACGAGAACACATGATGAAGGAGACGGTGAGGGATGGCACTTTCTGCCAAAAGTAAGTTTTGATTAAAAACAAAAAAGATGTCTGGCAAAGAAAAATCACTTTTAGTGAAGAATGACTTGGGTTGTTATCTTAGGATATTCAAATGAGGGGCGGGGCTTCCTCTACGGAGGCGGTTTTCAAAGTGTGAGGCGCGCCTCCCCTAGGGGGCGCCAGAGCACTTTAAGGGAGGCGCGGTGCGAGGGAAAAAATAAACCGGAAAAGAAACTATCTGCTTGCTGTCTTGCGCATAGCGTGCGTAATTTTTTTTTCTTCTGTATGCCTCTGCTCTTTCATACAGCAGCTCTTTTAGCTCGAGATAAATTGTTTAGATGAGCCACAAAAACAGCTCCACGATTTTGCAACTGTTTAGGTTTTTGATTTATTTTTTAATTTCAAGGAAATGTGCAACATTTACAGATGTGTTCCAAAGATCTGATCGAAATGTTTTTGTTAAGATGTGAAAACACTGTTGGTATCTCAAACATTAAACTCAGAATCTCAGATGGTTGAAAATGAGTTTGGGTTGTTCTTATCATTAGAAAAATGAAAAAAGGGCGTATTTGCCATACAAAGGCCCTGATAAAATAATCAAAATGGGAGGAAATGTTTTAAAATGTTCATGTGTCAAATTTCATTCAGATAAAGTGTCATTTTAAAAGATGAGATGGTTCTAAAATAAAAGCAATTAGAAGGTGTTTTGTAGTGGCATTTGTTTGTGTGTGGGTTGATAATTGGGGGGCAGCAGGCATTGTGCTCCTTGGAGGGGGGCTCACCCTTTCATACTTTAAAAACCCCTGCTCTATGGAACAGATCTTGAAATAAATAAAATTTAATAAATAAAAATATGAAATGGGACATTTATTTATCTGATGGATCATTTTTTGACTCCAGAGTTTTTCCTACCCAGCAGCAGCGGGTAATCCTCGGCCTCCAGCCACGGCGTGCAAATCTTCACGCGCTCCAAACGCAGCGAGGAGATCAGCTTCTTGTAGTGTTCCTTCTGAGGACCTTTTCCTGCACAAACGCACCATAAGATCCGTCACCAAAGCTTCAAACAACTTTATTCCCTCATATTTAATGAAATGTAGCTGAATTAGTTTGATGCTTCTGCATTTTTCTTGCATCTGGATCCGAAACGATGCTCCGGTTTCACCTGTGATGACGCAGACTAGCGATGGCAGCGGCGCTCCTCCTGCGATGAAGCCTTCGTACTCTGAAACAAACCGACCTGGTTCAGGTAAATCAGAGAATAAACCCGGTTCGGGTCGACTCGTTTCAGAAACCAAACCTGTACCTTGCAGAGAATCCAGCAGGATGGAGAAATCTTCGTCCTCTGCAGAGAGAAAACATCACCGGTCAGGAAGGCTTCAGGCTAAACATAAAAGGTCACAGGGAGGTCATTCACCCGTCCAGCTGGTGCTGCTGATCAGCAGAGCCGGCCGGTCCGACCTCAGGGTCACGCCACCGTCGCCCGGGTTACGGACGGTAAAGACGGTCTCCTCCGTCTCCCGAGAGTCGGACCTGAAAACGGATCAGGATCAGATTATTAAACACGTTTACAGTAAAAATATTAACAAAGGTCAGATTCCACCAGAGCTCCCAGTCATTCCAGTTCATTGTGAGGTGAATGTAAAAATTCACTTCAGATTCAATGGAGACATTTTTACCGAGTTCAAAGTTTAAACACCAGACATGAATGGATGGATGAATGGATGGATGAATGAATGGATGAATGAAGGAATGAATGAATGGATGAATGAATGAATGAATGAATGAATGAATGATTCATTGTTTGGACGCTCAGTTTTCAGGAACAAAACTGAATGTTGAGACAAATGGATGGATGAATAATGGATGAACTGATGAATGAACTCTTCCTCCTTTCATTTTCTCCATCCCATAAAAATAATAATAATGGTGATGATGATGATGATGATGATGATGATGGTCTCCAGCGCTCACCCTGAGGCTCTGAACTGTGGCTGAGTGTCGGCCATCTTGAGGAAGAGTTGGTGCTGCAGATCCAGAGGAGTCTCTCTGAAGATGGAGGCCGGCCGGTCGTACAGAGTGGTTGCCCTGGAAACCACAACATTCATCGGTCTGTTTTAACCAGGTAGACACGCGGCCATACGGCTTACAAGCTAAAACGCAGATTTATCATAACAGCCGATTTTATTTATTCGTTTTCTCACTTTTTTTTCTAAAAAAAATAAATAAAGTATTTGTGAAAAGCTACAGGAATTTCTGTTTAAGTACAAGAATATAGTCATAATATTAGCAGAGCAAAAACTCAATTTCACCAGAAAAATCTTATAAAATTATGAGAAAGAAAAGTTGTTATAATGAGTTCTTATATAATTACTACTTTACCCTCCAAATATTACAAATTTATTCTTGTAATAAGACTTTACTGTTATACTTTTTCATCTTCTGGAATTGATGTGCCTGTTTTCTTGTAACATTATGATTTTTTAATCTTGTAAATTTAAAAAAAATGTATTTAAAACGCAGCCTGAAACCCTTACGTTTCATCATAGAGTTACCTGAAAAACAAAACAAAACAGATTTTCAGAAAATTAGAAATTCAAAAAAATTGACTAATTAATAAAGCTGAATCATTGCCCAGCCTCAGGTTATTTAACAGGAAAAACCTTTAGAGATTATAAACTACAACATTTAATATTTAACTCGAGTTAAAAGAGTTTGCAAACATCTGCAGATCATTAAAATGAGACGAGAGATTAAACGGCTTCTTCTTTCTGTAACATTTCAGTTTTTAACAGTAAACTGTTGGTAAGCTAATTATTTTTTTCTTGGTTATGTAAGCACACGTTTTCCTCTTCTACTGATTATTTGTTTTCTTAGTGTTTAACACCTGTTTGAGATAAATGAATAAAATTTCAGTTTTGAAGGTGCAGATATGAAACGGATCAGAGGAAGAGGAAGCTGATCTGAAGCTAACAGTCTTACTCGACGCCCCAGTTTTTCTTCAAGTCGTCCTTCATGGCGTTCGTCACACACAGGCTGTGGGAGGCCAGAGGGCCGAACAGGTGTTCATACCTGGAGAGTAAAAAAGAAAAAAACTTTAAACAAAAGAGACTCTACAAACATTAGTTAAATGTTTTCTCATCCGACTTTCAACATTTCAGGCTGCAGATAAAACTGATTCTGAGTTTTCAGTCTTTATTTTGTTTCGTTCTTCCTGTTCTGCACTGGAGCTGCAATAAAATCCAGATTGTATTTTCTACCTGTAACGTCCAGCAGGTAAAAACACTTCATGCTCCAGGCATCAACACTCTGCATGCTGTCAGTTTATTAGGTGGAAAGACACATGGTCCAGTTTTTAATGCAAATATCTAAATACTTTTGAAATAAGATAAAACTAACTTACAAATAACTTTCCGGCAAGATGTAGGAGATTGATTTAAGTAAACAATTCCTTAATATTAATAAAAAGTATCAGAATATTTTATAACATGGGAAAATATTTTGTTTTAATTGAAATAATCTGCCAGTGACTGGCCACTAGGGGGCGTGACTGAGTTTGTCTTTCATCTGCCTACATCTCCCAGAATGCTGTGCAATTCTGGCAGGAGTTCAGTGAATATTCTATGTATTGAACACTCCGTCAGGTGCATCATTTACTGATATTGATCTCATGCCAATGACTATTGATTGATTGATTGTTATTGATTAATTGTCCAGCCCTGTTTGCACATAAACGGAGTTTCAGCTGCAGCTGAGGCGCTGACCGCTTGGCGAGTCGGACCAGAGGATGCGACGCTCCGAGGCTCAGAGCCATGATGGTGTAGCTGTAGTTGTGCCAGTCGATGATGAAGGTGCTGCCGCGCAGAACGCACACGAGCCACGCCACCGCAATCCCAGGCAGCCCAGGAGGATTCTGGGAAAAATAAAACATTACGTTTGTAAATCTGCAGCACATTTAGAGCCAATCCTCCTCCGATGATGATGATGATGATGATGAGGACGAGCTGACCTGCATCAGGATGTGCGCCTGCAGCTCCATGGACAGCAGAACGTGAAGCAGCTGCACCGCCTGGACCATCGTCTTCGTCACGTAGGTCAGGAGTTTTGGTCCGACTGGAAAAGCAGCAGCCGGTTTTTATTTCTGAACTTTTGCTGCAGGAAAACAAACACGGTTGTTTACCTCGAAGACCTTTAACCTCTGAGATGCCGACTATCCGGATCTTCTCCTCCTTCAGCACGTCCTGATGGGGCTTCGAGTCTGAAAAACATCCGCTTTCATTCTTAAAGCTGGTTTTATTAACTTCTTCTCAGATGTTTTGCATTATGAGCAAAGAGAAAATTAATCATTAACAGGATTAAAAGTTATTTCTGTTTCACAATTAATAGAAAACAAACTGTGGTAAAAGTTCAACAGCTGCTGCAAGGGAAGTAATCTGCAAATTGACAAAAGATTCTGTTTCAAATTTCATACAAGAACTGAGATTTACAATAATCAGAAACTGACAGATGACAAACACTTAAACTCTTCACCGTTTCCATGATCAGAAATTGACTTGATGTAGCGTCATAAACCCTGATACTGAGCAGATAAGAAAACTGGGTTGATATTAGGATTGTTAGCGGCGTCCAAATGAGATGTGTGTGTAGCAGCAGCAATACTACAGATGATATCAGATATCAATATTGGTCCAAATTGTCATATCGGTGCATCTTATAATTTCATTAATTTAGTATTTTTTTTTATTTTAAATTGGAAAGAACGTGACATATAGTAGTAAAATGTTGGTACTAGCCCATAAATTGTTGCAGAAACTATTGTGATAAATGACAATATTTTTGTTTTGAGACCATCTTCAAGCAATAAATGCAATATACTGCAAATGCGCCCACTCAAAAACAAAAAACAACAACAACAAAAAACAAGTTTTGTACAGAATATTACACACTGGAACTGGAAGACATTTTAAATATCCAAAACAAAATGGAACAACCAAAAATGTTAAATAAAAAGGAAATTAAAACCAATAATGAATCTCAAAGGTCATCATATTATTTAATCTCATGTTAACTTTATTTACTAGTTAGTTGATATCTGAAGCCAATAGTGGATTTCATTTAGAAGAATCCAACAAGTGCACGCCACACTTTCCAGAGTTTTTTATTTATTTATAAGCAATATGGATAAAATACATTTAGTTATTTAATGTAATAAAAGTGAATGCATATAGTATGAATTGTTTTCTGACAGTTGTTCACATCTTTGGAGATTTTAGACTTTCCAAAACATCTCAGTCATTTAGGTTTTCCAAATATTAACTCATTGTAAACTTTCTCTATCTTTATCTGTTTCATTCAGCAGATAAAATGTTTGTAATTCCAACAGGTGACAGTTTGGAGTCTCACCTAAAAACCCGACAAAAGTGACCTGGTACCGGTGTTTGCTGAGGGACAGAGCGTGATACTGCATCCGAGGACTGCGTCCGATGTCCCCCAGCACCAGGACGCAGACCCGCCGGTCCGAAGCGGCGTCCCGCTGCCGCAGCCTCCGCCAACACATCGACAGGATCCCGGCTGCCACAGCCAGGCAGACAGCCGGACAGGTGACACCGGAGCCCGCCACACAACACGAAACAAAGACCGCAAAAGCGGCAGAAAACACGGAAAGTAGCGCCACGGTGGAACCGCACGGCGCCATGTTTGCTCGAGTCAGGAAGTGTGTAAAGGGGGCGGGGCTCGAGATTTAAAGAGACCGCACCAATCAGAAATACCAAAATAAAAGCCGTAAAAAAAAGATAATTTAGCTACATATTTACTTCATTTGTTTTCTGGACAACAGGATGTTTTAAAAAAAATTCTATATTTTGAGTATTCTTTATGACGTCATACTATTATTAGTAAAATATTGAACTTCATTTGTTAATATCGTTGACATCTCAAAGTTAGTTTTTCTCCAATAAAAATTACTAAATATGTCACTTTTATTTTTGACAGAGTTGTGGTGGCTGCAACGTCTGCTACTTTTGTTGTTTGCTTATATTAGAAGCTGATTTTGGTGCGTTAAAGATGACCTAATTATTGTACATTTAACTTCTGGTATTTATAAAAAGGCCATAAACATATTTAGAACGAGGTTGACTGATGTCACATCCACCATCAGACATCAATGACACTTTTCACTTTATATAAACTTTACATTCAGTCCACCTATCTGAAATTATGTCCATCGCATTGATTCCTGCAGCAGCGTCTTCACAGGTCTGTCCAACAAATCAAACAAACAGCTGCAGCTGATCCAGATGCTGCTGCTGGCGTTCTGACTAAAACCAGGAAGATAGAGCACATAACACCAGTTTTAAAGTCCCTCCACTGGCTCCCTGTAGCTCAAAGAATAGACTTTAAAATACTGTTAGTTTATAAATCACTGAACGGCTTAGCACCACAATACATTAAAGATCTGCTGTTGTTGTATCAACCTTCCAGAACCTCTCAGGTTCTGGTTCTGCTCTGCATCCCCAGAACCAGAACCAAACAAGGAGAAGCAGCTTTCAGCTTCTATGCACCACAAATTTGGAACAAACTTCCAGAAAACTGTAAAACAGCTGAAACACTGACTTCTTTTAAATCTCCACTAAAAACCCACCTGATTGTATTCAAAACGTAATAAATTACGAGTTTAATGATGGAACTTGACTTAATGTCGTGTTTTATTGGTGATTCTATGTTGCATGACTTTATGTTCCTATTAATAGTTATTTGATGTAAAGCACTTTAGATGCCTTGCTGCTGAAATGTGCTATACAAATAAAATCTGATTTATAAATAAATAAATCATAAATCATACACTTTGCATATGATTTTCAAAACAAAGTAAAATGTTTTTTTTCAAGGCCAACTGACCTGAGGATATTTGAGCGAAGTTTATTAGACTCTGTTTAACTTCACTGGTTTAATGTAAGACAAGATTTAACTCTTTCTTGTCACATAAGTTATAAATAAATACAATATTTCTATTTTAAAGTTTGTATATACTCGGATCATTTTTGATGAGTTGCTCATCAAATCAAATTGCTGAATCAATCAAGAAACTACAACGCCTACAAAACCTTCAGGCGGCAGAGGTCACGTGTTTCCGGTGGTTATTTGCCCCCCCAGGAAACTGGGACATCGCATCCACATGTAAATCCTATTAATAGTTTAATTATTTCCTAAATTGAATGTTGACATTTCTGGGAATATCTTCATTGTCTTTTTGGTCTTAAATTTGTTTCTTTTGTGTGTTTTAAGTTTAAAGCCGCAGAAAAAACTAAAGTTTATCTTTAATTATGAGTTGGGAAGTTGAGTCTGAACATTGTGACCATATGTGAAGGTCCGGCTGACGTCACCGCTGACCCACCCCCTGTTAGAGGACACCAGACCATCTGTCCTCCTGGTTATTGTCTCACCGTCTGTCCCGGAGCCTCAGGCTGCAGAGGAACATGCGGACTGCGGCGCTCCGACCGGCCGCGGCGCTGGTTCTGTTCGGCGCAGCGCTGTGCGCCAGTCGGGCCGAGGTGATCGATGACTTGCTGGGCAGCCTCTCCCGCGGGGTGTCCTTCCTGGAGCGGCAGCATGAGCACATCAACCTGGACGGGGCGGTGGGCTTCGTCATGCTGCAGGGTAGGTCTGCAGGAGCGCAGCTGCTGTTTACTAGATAAACCTGCAGCTTCAGGGGGAAAATATGCATAAAAATGCAATTATGCATGTTTTAACCTTTAGACTATTAAAATCTTAATTCATGAAGCAGAAATTCCCTTCATGTTTTACCAAAGAAAATTGTAAAAACGATCATTGTTTTTGTCTTTTGTGTATTTTCACAAGATTTGATTTTGTTAAAAAATCTTTAGGTTTATTTTAATCACTGCAGCTACAAAATCCCTAAATCTGCACAAGAATCACTTAAAATCAGAATTCTAATTAAATATTTAAATGATCTTTTTCGGATTTATTCTTGTAAAGCAGTAAACACAACAAATGAGATAACAACATGTTATTCTATTATTTGGATAATTATTTGAATAATTCTGTAAGTGATTCATTTAATATCTCCAGTTGCAACCATGAAGGTTTTAAGCCATAAGAAAATACATTTATTTACAAAGTGACTATATAGGGTGCGCTGGACAGGCCAAAAGCACCTCATAGATCAAATTACGAAATTAATTAATCAATAAATAAAAATAAATATCTCCACCTAATGTGGCATATTTTTCATATGTAAATAATATTTGGTCCCTTGCAGATTTCTTCCGTTTTTCTATCTTATTTATTTGTCAGAGTTAAATATTTGAGGTTATTCAATATCATACCAAGATCACCTGAGTAAACCAAATTAATATTATATTATTACAGGAGTGGTCATAAAAACTCTCTGACCATCCCAGAGTTTCCAGTAAAACACCTCCCTGTGAAACCTGGGATTTATTCTGTTTGTTCCAGCCGAGCTGAAGGAAGCGGTCCGGACCTGGCCGCACACGGACCCGGTCAGCTGGGCTCAGAGGACCGCCGCCGTTGCTCTGCTCAGCCGCCTCGATCAAAGCCTGGACAAGGCTGTCGCCGCCCTGAGGCTCAACGACCCCAAATACTACAGAGGTCAGCAAAACAACGATAAAATAAATGTTACTTTTCTATAATTCTTCCTCTTTTGAGTTCATCAGAGTAAGAATGTTTAATCAGTAATCAATCACTTCCTGTTTCCCTGGGGTGTGAATATGACGTGACACAAACCCGTTTCTATTAGAGAACATTTCATCCAGTCAGTTAGATGTGTGTGATGTTTTTTGGGGAAAGAAAGCAGGAAACTCATAATTCTGTTAACTGATTTTCACCCATGCTAAACAATCACGCCCATATTTTTTCTCATTAGGTTATAAATATAACTACTAGGCTCAGGATCAGGACTCTCCCAACTTTTCTTTGAGGTTCCAGAACCCATTTTTGTCAGGGAGACGTCTCTCCACTGGCTTTCTTTCCTTCAAGGTGTAGAAATGCTAAAAACCGCTATCTTCCTTGGATCGTTACGTTGTTTCTTTAGGCGAGAAAACAGAACAAAAACTCCGACTATCTTCATTTGGATCGTTACGTTGTTTCTTTAGGCGAGAAAACAGAACAAAAACACCGACTATCTTCGCCTTAGATAGTTCACTTTAGTTCAGCAGCAGTCGGAGCCTGTCCCAGCAGATATGAAGAAAAAAACCAACAAAAAACAAAACAAAGAAAACAACAAGCCCAATTGAAAGAGTCCTCACCCGATAAATATATTGAGGTTCTTATGGATCCGGTCGGTCAGCAGTCGCAGGGACGAGACCTCGGACTCCCCCCGTTCAATTTGGAGGTGGACTGAAGACAAACTCCTCAGATTGGCCAACGCATCTGACATCTCGTCGCCCTCGACCTCTCCAACTCGCCGGATCCTGTTTGTGATGCCAAACTGTTGTGGAAATTTTCCTTTAACAAAGAGTGAGGGAAAACTGTTCCAAGAACCAGAGGAAGAATATGTTCTTAATCAGTATTTATTCGAAGGCTCTACAGCGTTCAAAGTCTCTGCTCACCGATCGCAGTCAGGAGAAAGAGCCTCGATCAGAACACAGCTTTCAGTTTTATAGGGAGAGTTTCATCCGTTCACATAGTTTGATAATCTACTCGGTTACAGAACAGACAGCAAGAACAAGTTTTCTTTCACTAGGAGCCATGAGAGATAAAGGAATAATTCAGTGGCTTCATTGTAATGTTAAGGCCAGAGAAACTAAACTCCTTCAGAAGTCTTCTTCTTGATCTCATGCATCACACAAGAATCATAATACTGCTATGCGTAGATTCAGCTAATTATCATAGCAACCTTCAAACTTTACCACTACATGTGTAAAAACACTCCTCTGTCCTACTATCTCAAATGCTTGGGTTGCTAGGTAACAGGTTGGGCTTTTGCTGGGGTTGCTAGGTAACAGGCTGAGCTTTTGCTGGGGTTGCTAGGTAAGAGGTTGGTTTTTGCTGGGGTTGCTAGGTAACAGGTTGGACTTTTGCTGGGGTTGCTAGGTAACAGGTTGGTTTTTGCTGGGGTTGCTAGGTAACAGGCTGAGCTTTTGCTGGGGTTGCTAGGTAACAGGTTGGTTTTTGCTGGGGTTGCTAGGTAACAGGTTGGACTTTTGCTGGGGTTGCTAGGTAACATGCTGAGCTTTTGCTGGGGTTGCTAGGTAACAGGTTAGTTTTTGCTGGGGTTGCTAGGTAACAGGCAGTACCTGCTGATTTATGACGTTTCATTCTGAAGGTTTCTGAAACGGCTCATTTTCTAGACTCCAAAATTATTGATTTATTCCCAAAACTGTCTGAGTGTTTTTTTAAGTGTTTGGTCTGTTTTTCAGAAGCAGTAGAAACCCAGACTGAGTAGGAAAATAATACATACTCTTTAACAAAACCATCCTTCCCATCTGAACTGACGTTCAGTTGGGAGCGTCAGTTTAAATATCAAAGTTTTAACCAGGTTGATATTTGAAAACAAGCTGATGAAAATGTTTTGCCACCAAGTAAAACAAATTTAAGACATTATTCTGAAAAGAGTCGGCTGTCGCTCACAGACGCTCACATCGTTTCTCTGCAGAGTTTGAGCCGCTGCTGACTTGGACGTTTTGGATGATTCCTCAGGAGTGGCGCTCTACGGATCCCAGCCTGGTTTATCCCTCAACTTTGACCTCTGAGTGTTACGACGAGCAGCTGAGCGATAAGTGCCTGACGCTGCTGCTGGGGACCTGGTACGACCAAAATGTTGTAGATACGTTTGAAGGTTTTATAATCTGGGAGATAAATGTTAACTATGTAGTTTGGAGTCAATCTTAATCTGTTTGTGTGTTTGTGGTTGAACAGGAAGATGAACGGGACGCCCTGCATCGTCACCAAGCCCTGCCGGGACACCATGACCCGCTTCGGTTGCCCACATTACTCCCTGTCCCACCAGCTCCTCTACTTTATGATTGGCCGAATGGTAAAAGCATCTACAGTCATTCACAAAACTATAAATTTAAGTCTAATTGATCTCTGATAAAAGTGAATTCCAGTAGTCCAACCACGGAGCCCTGAGGGACTCCACTTCCATCTGAAACCTACAAACCTTCTTCATTGTTGTAACTGGTTTGTATTTTCATCAGAGAGGTTGCAACAACTTGTTGAAAGGTGACACCCGAGCGTCCCGAGCCAACATGACCGAACAAAACTACCAAGACATTTTCTGCTCCAACATGATGAAGGCTAACCAGGACATCGTCGCTAACGGTTTAACCGAACAAACGGTCGACATCTTCATTGAAAACAGTGAGCATCAAGAAACATTTTGTCCAATTATGATTATATTTTCTACTTTATCTACCCTACGCTCCTTCCACACATCCACAATCTGGTGGATCTGTTTAATATTATAGTGCATAGTAATCTAATTTAAAGTTTGCATAAAATACCTTGAATAAATAACAAATTAAAACTTCGCTCCTCTTTTATTTTTTTTGACAGTCCTGATTTGTGGGTTAGCTGGTTTTTCCGACTTCCATAAAACCGACTGGCTGCAGCACATCCTCAGGCTGCAAGACGACGAAGTCGGTTGTTTTGGGAGGGACAGTGAGTATCTGCCGCCACGTCCCAAAAAACAGCTGGTTACATTTTCACAATAAGCAACAAATCAATTAATCATGATAAACATGATAAACTAAAACCAGCTCGATAATTTTCCATTTGCATAATTTATTGTTTCTCTTTTTCTACCAATAGTATAATAGGATAGTAAAAGTCTTCAGTTTGGTGCTTTGGTCTCAACAATCCTTTTTTTAAAGACAGTTTTGTTTGCAGAGACTTCATAATTCATTATATTTTTTGTTGTTTCTGTTGTTTTGTTTATTTATTTGGGATTTTTAAATGTGTTCCAGTGTAAATGTCAAATAAAACTGAAAATGTATTGATCTTTGAGAAAGTGTTCTTATGCCATTACCACTAAATTAAATGAAAATGGTCTCAAAACAACAATATAATCGAGATATCTTCTGGGACAATTTATATTGTATCATATTTATTGTTATTGTGACAGGGATAGTTACATTTAAGCTTCAAATATTTTTGTCACAAGCGAATGATAGAAACATAATAAATCTTGTTCTGATATCTGTTTAATGAGATAAATATATATTGTATATCCTCTGCTTTGTCTGGTTTAGTTGGTGCAGCTTAAACAGGAACTAATTGTTAAAAATATGGTTTCAGTGTGATTTTAAATCAGAAATGAAATGCTCAGTATAATCTGCATAGACTGATTACAGTAACAGTTACTTTGTAACTGTTAAAAAAAGAGGATAATTTAATGCTAACTTTGGACAAAACGTTTGGCTCTTTTCCTCTTTAATTTTCCCGGATCCTCGGCGAGTGGCGGCGTGCTCTAAAGTGAAAGCAACAACAAAGCGTGTTGACGTCACAGATCACAGAGTTTAATCTCATACAAAGCAATGAACAACAAAGCTGTAGAGGAACAGAGATATGCATTTTTCTCATAAAAATAAAGACACACAAAGGGAGACAAACAAACACGAAACAAAGACAAACAAACAGCAAAGACGTCTTTGGAGAGAGAGCCAATGCAAAAAAGCAAAAAAGTGGCAACTTTCTGGATTTTTCTCTCCTAACACGAAATCTTATAGTAAAGAGGTGTTTCTCTATTTAATTTATGCATTCTAGGCGTTCCCCTTGTTGACCTATTGGAAACTCCCAGGGAAACTTGGAAACTCCCCTCAATCTACGCAAAGATCAAAGGACCATCTGCCTTCTACCGAAACAAAAGAGCGGATAGCTGGCCCTGACCCCCCGTGGCTCCCTCGGTCATTCTGAGTACAGAACGACCTGGGATAAGACCTCACAGATACCTGAGAAATCTAAAGTCTCTGTCTCCCAAGGAAAATGCTAATTTTATGGCTTCATCTGTGGCCTGGCCTCACAGTGGGGGTCCCATTGAGAGATCTCCCTTAATCTGCATTTGGTTCCTGTGTCTCTGAATGCTTACCCCTCTGGTTTAGTTTTAAATGCTTAACACAAACCTGTTCAAAATAAGAGTGTTCCATATATCTTTTAAGATTAACTGTATTAAGCATTAAAAATAATCATATTTCCTTAACATAACCAAGTTTAAAGACGAAATATCACTTAAAACAAATGTGATATCTTGTATTGCTTTTATAACAGTTTCTGAATGATTAAAGTAAGAATCATTCAGAACTGCCTTTCTGTAAATAAGCTTTTTTTATTACTGTATGCACTTTGTTTAGTGGTTTCATTTTACCCATCATCATGTCAGCATGTTAAAAATCTGAGAGCGGTTTCCATGTTTGTTTCCCCAGAAAGCTTCGTCTCGCAGATTATTGGAGATGAGCTGCTGGAGCAGCTGCAGCCTCACCGGAGAGTAAAACGGAGGGAGAAAATACTTCCTGGTCAGTTTGTTTGCTTCCCTGATAAAAACCCAGTGCACAGAATCAAATAGCAGCAAATTATCACCATTTACACCCAAATATTCAGTCATTTTACAACGTCTAGTTTAACTTCAATCATTTATTTCAGAGATTGTGGTCATGGAAATTTGGAAGTAAAATTAAAAAAAAAGTTCATGCTAACATGTTGTTAAGGTCGACACAAGCCGCGTGTTTAGCATGTAGCAGCTAATGCTAATGTCAGCGTCCAGAGTTCACATTTCTAAAGAAGCTCCATGAGTGATCAGGGCTTCCTGAAACTCTAGAAATCTAATTTTTAATTTCTTCTCAATCACTAATATAAAACACAAGTTAAAATAATTTATTAAAATGTTATTTGCATTCTGATTGGCTGCCACTCAATTTCCTCAGGCTGCTTTGCTCGTGAAGCTAGCATAGCATGGCCAACAGAAGATATGAGGCAGCATTTGTGCTAAACGAATAATTATGAAAGTATTAATTATTCAGTAGAGAATAAAGGTAAGAAAAACATTCTAGAAGCTGTAGAAGTTTATTTACATATTTAGTAGTATTGTAGGTTTGCAGAGTCCAGAAGCTAATGCTGTTTGGGGGGATTAGCATGGCAACGTTTGTGAACCTCCGACCTAAATAAGATTAAAAACAACAAATATTTTTATGTTTGAGCTCATATTTCTATTTATTCAATAATTTAGCAGCAGAAAAAGCTTTTGAATTGAAAATATTGCCTGTTTGTTTTTATTAAATCAGTCAAAATGTGATTCAAACATACATAGTCAGTGTTCATCACTAATTGAGCTCAGATACATAAAGGCCGGATGTGCTGATGAATTATCCTGCTGTTGTGATGTGGTTTGTGTTTCCAGACGGTTGCTCCAGTCACATGACGGCGGTGGCGGTGGGAGCTCTGGGAGGATACCTGAACTTTCACCTGACAGAGCAGGACATAACGAAGAGGCCGCTGTCCTGAACAGACTGTCCACAACACCTGTTGAATCAACACATTTGTTGATGTTTAAAAAAATGCTGGAAGTTTGTGTTTTAATCCTCTTGGTAAAACTGGATTAAGTTCAGCTAATGTAAAAGCACACACACACACAGACACATTTCTTCACTGTAAGTATACAAACTATTTGTGTCTGTGACTGATTTAAGTTCATACGACAAATAATCCTGATTGTTACTAAATTTCTGCATGAACTCATCCCTGATGCCAAGTTTCACCCATTTTATTCACGTCGCTTTGAATTATTGCTAAACAAGTTTTCTGACTCCAGAAAACATTTTCTGTTTTTACAGGCAGAAAATGTTGTTAAATGTTGTGTTTTATGGAGCTAAGCAGTAAAAATCTGCAGGAATTTTCTCCAACATGAAACTAACTTCAATTAAAAACCTCCAGGCATCTGCATTTGAAAAGCGTATTTTATTTATTTTATTATCATAAATATCTGTTTATTCTTTATAAATTATATTATTTGTCCGAGTATAAAACTAGAAAACACTTCAGGAAACTGAAGCTGACAGATCGTTGCTGTTTGCAGGAAGTAGAGCTGAAGTTTCATTTGTTCCAGCCGGTGACCTCGTAGAACAGCGCCTTGAGCAGCCGCGCCTCGTACGTCACCGTGTTTTTCCCGATGTGGACGTGGATCTCCTCCAGCGGCTGCTCGATGATGGCCGGCACCCCCTTCCCATAAACTGCAGGGATACAGGGAGGAAACGAGGAAAACGGGGAGGAGACGAGGAGGAAACGGGGAGGAGACGAGGAAAACAGGGAGGAAACGAGGAAAAGGGGAGGAAACGAGGAGGAAACGGTTACGAATCAGTGCTTCCTGCTTCCGTGGTTCTCAAATGATAATCTCATTTATGAAAAACAGAATCAATCCAAACCAACTTTTTATTGTTTATGAATCTAAATGGTTCTATGGAAGCAAGGCAGCAGCAGACCATCACACTGCCACCACCGTGCATTATTGGAGATATTATAATCTGCTTCTGAAATGTTTTTTTTTTTTAAGTTCACTTTTGTCTCATCTGTCTTGGGGATTATTAAGATGTTTTTGGTAAAGTTTAGACGAGTTTCATGTTCTTTTGGGTCAGCAGTGGTTCTGGTCTTGTAAATCTCTCATGGAGGCCATTTTTAACATGACCTTTGACCTTAATTGAGGCAGCGATGCCTGCAGAGTCTAAGGCAGGGGTCTCAAACTCCAGGCCTCGAGGGCCGCAGTCCTGCAGTTTTTAGATGTGCCACAGGTACAAAACACTGGAATGAAATGACTTAATGACCTCCTCCTTGTGTAGATCAGTTCTCCAGAGCCTTAATGACCTAATTATTCTGTTCAGGTGTGGAGCAGCAGAGGCTCATCTAAAGGTTGCAGGACTTCGGCCCTCGAGGACTGGAGTTTGAGACTCCTGGTCTAAGGGTTAATTCCCACCAGTCCTGTTTAGTTCGTTTTAAACCAACTCCAGTCCATTTGTCCAGCAATCCGGTTCATTTGGGGAACGCTAACCAAACAAAAAAGTAAACTCTGCCAGAGTGTGTATCTCTCGGTGTGTAGCTCCAGGTGTGTATCTGTTGTTGTGTATCTGTTGTGTAACCGCGGCTCACCCTCGCAGTGCTCCAGGAACTGAACGCACTCGTTAACCACGGCGTCCCGCAGCATGACCATGTGTTTGGACATGTTCTCCAGCAGAGAGAGGAAACAACGCTTGGCGTAGAACCATGTGTCTGTCCCGAGCTAAACACACACACACACACAGAAATTAACTAATTGTTTCAAACATTTTGTAATTAAACTCTTTAAAAATAAGCATCTGTTTGAAGTGAAGCCAGTTTTCCTGTTTGACTTCACATTCCTGAGTTGATTGTGTTTCCAGCTGCAGCTTAGCGGACTCAGCTGCAAACAGAATCTGGACCGGATCAAAGATCCCAACCAGAACCGCCGAGTCCTGCAGAGCCGCTCACTTAAGCTGGAAAACAACCGGACCTGCAGAAGTTTTTATTGTATTTAGAGGCAGAGCAGGAATCTGATCAACATCTAAACACACAGTTACATTGACTTTAATGTTTTATCTTACTTGAAAATATTTTAGAAGTTGACAGATTTTTAATAATAATTTTAAGCAAATAGTCATTTTTGATTTGAGGTTTTTGTCGCATATTTATGTAGCCTGGTTGGAAGAAAATATCTGTTACCGTTGGAAACAGTGGATAAAGTGTGTTTCTATCCACATATTCACTTTGCACATGATCAGTGAAGCACATATTTGAGTTTCTGCACATTAATCTAATTTGTCCCGATTTTGTTTCCTTTGAACTTCAAAACTGAGCTGCAAACGTCGCTGACGAGGAGAAACTAGCCAACTGTGTAAATGTTGGAGAATCCACAGCCCAGCACGGCTTCAGCCGCGCTCTGGATGTTCTTCTTTGATGTAGGTTTAATGTCGTAATCTTGGCGCTATCGCCCCCTGCAGTGCAGTTGGCTGAGTTCATCAGGAAACGACAGATTAAAATGATGAACCTTCTTGTTGTAAGGCTCCAGGCTCTTTATGACTCGAGAGACGCCGAAGTCGTAGTTCCCTTTGGCGCAGTACAACGTCCTGAAAAACGGTTCAGAAGACGAGTTTAAAAGCCTCATTCAGCAGAAATGACCAGCAGTTTTACGCTGGGTATTCACTAATCTTTTAAATTATCTTTAATAACTCAGAATATTCCTGCTACGTCATAAAGTCCCGCCACACTGACCCGATGACCAAGTTGACGATGCAGAGGTGGAAAACCTTTTTGTCTGGATCATCGTAGGAGATCTGCTCTTCCTCCTTCTCAATCTTCCTCATCAGCTCTTCAGCCTGGAAAACAACGATAAAATGGAAAAAGTGAGCCGATCAATGCATTAGCAAAAAAAAAACTTTAATGTCATGGCTTCTCACCATGCTGGTTATTTTACTACGCCATTGATTAATGATTATTAGTTATTATTGACGTTCAGCTGTCAGCAATTCACTGTGATTGGCTGCTTGTATAAACGTGTTTTTATCTGGAGAAACAAGCAGACAGAGCAGAGCGCTGTCCTTTTCACAGAGAACATCTCTCCTTCCTGTCCATCTGTCATCCTGATGACCTTTAACCTCACAAAAAATATAAATATGAAGGAGTAGATTGTCACCTCTTCGTTCTGGCTGGTCATGATGTAGGAGACACACAGGTTGGCCAGAACCACAGCGCTCACGTTCAGGATCTACAGCACACACGCACACACACACACACACACACACACACACACACACACGATTCATCAGCAGCAGCTTGTTTGGAACCAACAAAATGCAGGAAAACTGTTAAAGGACTCAGCTAGCTAATTTAGTTTGGAGCTAAATATTTACTTATTTAGTAAATATTTAGTAAGAACTTATTTCACCCACTAAACTTTTAGTGGATGAAATAAATATCTGGCTCCAAGCTAAATATTTTGTTTGCTAACTAAATAATTTGTTTAAAATGGTACATTTATAAATTAATAAATAACACGGTGAAAATGTGACTTTTGAAAAGTCTCATTCCTTTCCTGTTATTGGAGGATAAATAACCCAAATTAATTATTGCTGTTAATTTTTGATTGTGTAACTTTACAAGCGGCGCCGCAAACCTTCTGGACCTGCAGGCCTGAACACGACTGGAAGATAAACGGCTAAAAAAACAGATAAAAAATCTGAATTTGTGTCTAATTAGTTTCTCCTGATGCGGCGGATCTGAAACGACCCAAGAAGAAACCACAGCAAGCAAAGACTCAGAGGAGGAAACACTGCAGAGGAGTGGTTTGGATTTTACCGAAGGTTTGCATTTGCAGGGACACTCCTGAATGCTGCAGTGCTCCACCTGGACAGAAAGGCAGGCCGTCATCGCCCCCCAGCGCTACAGCCCCCCGCCTACCCGCCGTTGTCATGGTAACTCACGGAGTCGTAGTGCTTCTTGACGATGGGCTCGTAGAAGCTGATGGCCTCCTTGTACTTGTTCTGCATGAAGAGGACGTGAGCCACGTTCAGCTTCCAGGTGTCGTCGTCGTTGCAGAACTCCACCGACTTTCGGAAAATCTTCTCCACCATCTGGAAGTTCTCGCGGTTCCAGTAGATCTTTGCCTGGGCCATCAGAACCACGACGTACCTGAGAGAACAACCAAAATAATTCACAACATTTCACTGAAAACAGCAGAAAACAAACAGATTTACTGCTTTTCATCAGTTAAACATGAGCTGCTGTGTTGATGTTAGACTTAGAAATGTGTGATTATAGTTATGACACTGCAAAAACAAAATATTACCAGGTAATTTTGATCCAGTTTCTAGTGCAAATATCTTAGTGCACTTGAAATAAGACTAAACTAACTTATAAGTAGATTTTCAGCAAGATATCTGAGCTTGTTTTAATAAAGAGTTCTTTGATATTGATGAAAAAGTTAGTTGTTCTATTGGCAGATTATTTCACTTATAACATGGAAAAATGTCTCGTTCTAAGTGAAATAATCTGCTAATGGGAAAATCAAAGAATTACCAACTTAAAACAAACTCCTATATCTTCCAGAAAAGTTAGTTGTATCTCAGTTTTGTCTTATTTCAAACAAACAAAGATATTTGCACTAAAGCTGGTAATATTTTGTGTTTCTGCAGTGTATCTGGTGGTGTATTGTAGCAGTGAGTGTACTCACTTCTCCTGCATCAGGTCGTACTCCTGCAGCATTTTGCTCTGGGCCTCGTCGTCTCGAGTTTGTCTGGTGTCCTGAACCTGAGCAAGGACCAAATTCAGACTGAGTTAAACTCTTTTCTAATTTTATTTTGTTGCTTCTTTACCCTTTCTTACACCAGTCATTAAGATAAAAACAAAAATAATCTCTTTTTAATATTTGATTAGACATTATTGGATCACAGAAGTTCTCCATCCAATCAGACTGAGTTTGAGATGTTTTACAAAGACTACAGAGTCTCAGTCTGGATATGTGCAGGAAACCCATCAAAGATCTACAGCTGCTTCTACAATAAAAGCCTCTTCAACATTAGTCAGCCCCTCCAGTTTTTTTTAATCCTTAATTGCGGAAATTAACGCAAAATCAACAGAAACCCACATTTTTCCACGCAAATGCATAATTGTGAAAGTTTTTTTTGAAAATCTTCCACAAAAATGTCCAAACCACCAGGTTTAAGTGATGCTTGGTCCTCACTTAAGGATTTCTGACTTCTACTCTGCTACCTCAGGTTTCTGATAGTCTGTAATTGTATGACTTTATTCTCATAAAATTATAACTATTCTGGTATAATTTCTCATATATTAACTTTATTCTCATGATGTGAATTTTCATCGGACAACTTTATTTTGATATTATGACTTTAATCTTTTATTATAACAGCTTTATTCTGGTATTATTATGACGTATTCTCATAGCATTATGAGGTTATTCTCATAATTTCATGATTTTTTTCTTATCTTGTCTCTTACATTCTGTTGTAGGATTTAGAAATAATCAGAGGAAAAATCAACAACCTGCTTTGCCAGTTTGCGAAGTTGCTCTGTTAGTTTGCTGTTCATCTCTTCAAACTTTCTAAAGGCCTGAAAGAGAATCAGAAGGAAAGACGCAGCTGAACACCAAACCTTAACGTTAAGATGCTTCCAGGGTTTTTATTCTCTGAAATAATGCAGTAAATGGCCTTGCCGTACCTCCTCTGGTGCCGTCTGGCAGGTCAGTAACGCGTCCAGGAACTCGTACATGTACTGGAAGCGTAAAAAGAGTCGGTCAGAGTTCGGTGGAAAACATGAGACTCCTGCAGAAACATGGGAAACTCACCGGAGAGAGGAACTTGTAGGTGAGGTGAGCGTTTTCTGCCAGGACGTCGGCCGCCAGGTCGAAGTACTGCGAAGGAAATCCAGCAGAGGCGTTAATCCTGATTAATGAAATGACAACGTCTCCCTGCTGACAATTCACAACATGAACACAAAGAATCGAGCTGCAGAGAAAACCCGACGCTCACAGGACATGAACAGATTCACTGAGCTATGAACAGATTCACTCAGCTATGAACAGATTCACTCAGCTATGAACAGATTTTTAAATAAACCATTTATTGCCTAAAATGAAATAATATTTCTTTACTGAACAATTGATCATTTGTAGGAAAGGATGAATCTGCAGGTAAAAAAACATTTCTAATTTCATCAAGCTCAGCTTTTTCTACTGGACTGAACATCAACAGAATGTAGGGCTGTAAATCTATGCAGCCATATAAATTTTGCTTTACAGGAGATTTAAAAATATGCATATACTTTTATTTTTTCTTTTACAGAACAAGGTAAAAATGCCACTTGAGGAGTTCTGAGTAGGACAGATTTACAGATAAAGGTGTTTTTTTTATGATCTTAAAAGCAGTTTTAGTTTAATTACTGCTCTGTTGATTTTTCAGCAAATTGAGTTTGAAGAGTTTGCTTACTTCAGGTAATAACTGATTAGTAAATTAGTTGATAACTATTTTAATAATCATTTCATCACTAACAAAAAGAAACAACTCATATGAACATATTGCACAGGAGTGAAGTGTGTGATGGTGGAAAGTTAAAAGGAAAACAATAAGGTAAAAGAAATCACAAAAAAGACAAAAGTAGAAAAATTAATCTTATCTTTAGATTTATTTAGTTCACTTTTTGACTTGTTTTCAGAGACGGATACTCCCCTGCATATGAGGAAAATTACTCAATTTATTCCAATTCTTAACAAATCCTTCCAAAGCAACTCATAATTGCTTTGTTTTTACCAGCTGTTAATATTATTTTTGTCAAATATTTGTCTTCCAAATTAACTTTAGACAAAGTTCCTCTCAGAGACAGTGAGTAAAAACTACATGCTGACCAATAACTAAATGATTATTGCACGTTTCACTTTTTCAATCCAGCTGAAATAAATTCACGTGCCTCTTCCAGGCTGACAGAGCTGACCGTAGCAAGGCAGACGTTTTGTTCCTGGTTGTTTCTGTACCTCGTGTTTGCAGTAGAGCAGCAGCAGGTTTCCGAACGTGACCCGGGGGAAAGACGGCTGCTGCAGCAGAAACGCCATCTTCTCAAATCCCTCTGAAGGCTTCAGCTCCATGTTCACCAGGGCCTGGTTGTGCAGCGTCACGGGGTCCAGCTCCTGCAGAATAACAGAAAATAAACATGCATGTGTCACAAATCACTTTTATTTTGCTTATTCATAAAGTTTTTGTTGCTTTAATTCACAGAAATCAGACAACAAACTGGGGGAAGACGTGCACTACTCCAAAATCCTATTTTGTTTTATGAAATGTTTGTTTTCTATTGAGAAATAGAATGTTGGAGTTTAATTTCAATAATTTCTATTGAGTTTACTAATACAAAGACAAAACAAAGAACACAGAATGTGAAATAAAGTATTCCAATAAATGCATTGGTACCAAAACCAATAAAAACATTATGATGAATTAAAAACTTTTAATGACATGCATTTGTGTTTACAGCTTTTTTATTTGCATTATTGGAAATATTGGATATATATAGTTAAATTTTACAATCCAAAAATGTAAAAAATGCTAAAAATGATGAAAATTTACATTTGTGGGTATAACATTTTCTAAATATAATAATTTTGATTAATTACCTTCTTTTTGAATTTGTATTCTTTCCATGAAAACTATATTTTCATATCTTAGTGAAGATTTGGTATCAACATTACAAATTATAAACTTATTCCAGACAATTCCAGAATAAAATGGTAAAATAAAATTTACCATTAAGATCTATTGCTTTAATATATTTCACCATGTGTTTATTAGTAACAGTTTAGATTAGATATCTTTAATTTCGCTGATGTTATTATAATGTAATTTATTTAATTTCCCTTTGGAAATAAAGTATTTTTGAGTTGAATTTTAATTAAGACATTTTTCCTGTCGCTATCCAACACGACCACCAGGGGGCAGCATTGGCCAGTCATTTCTCAGCATTAGCATCTGGTGAAGCGAAGGAGAGTAAATTTATCTCAACAACAGCCTGGTATGAAGATATAATGATCATTCCTGCAATGTTCTGATGCCGAGCTGCTGAGAAAAGAGTCCAGGCAGCTTCGGATTAAACGTGAACCCGGTGACCTGAGGAGGAGACGGTGATGAAGGGCGATGAAGGTTACCTCCTCTGACCTCGGCGGCATGTCAGTCAGCGCCTCCTGAGCTGCTTTCCCTGCAGGAACCAACAAGCAAAGAACCCAAAAATTTTACTCAAGAGTGACAAGTAGTCATTCAAGAAATTACTCAAGACAGAGTAAAAAAGTATTTGGTAAAAAGTCGACTCAAGAACTGAGTAACCGATCAAATGTCAATCATTTAATGTTTAATACTACATTACCGGACGGACCAAAATATAAAGTTAAGTGTAAATTTTGGTAATTTAAAAATCAAAATGACAATAATTCTTATAAATAACCAAAAAATAACAAAATCAGACCAAATAAAATTGTTTTTCAAAACAAATGTATAAACCTTTAACAAAAACTGCAGGTGTGTCTGTCTGATGAATCTTTTTATTAAAACATGTTTATTTTTCCTTCAGTGGGTAGAAAATCCAGAAATTTTACTCAAGTAAGAGTAGAGATACTTCATAATAAAATTACTCAAGTAAACATAAAAAGTACAGTGTAGTAAAAATACTCCTAAAAGTAATTTATTTCTAAAAAGTGACTCAAGTAAGTGGAACTAGTTACTACCCAACTCTGCCAACAAGAAAGAAAACACAGAGAACGTCAGAGCGTCGGACTCTAGAAAACTTCTGCCCCACATTTTCACAGCAAAGATGAACCGAACCGTGAAACTTGTTCTCAGTTTGACCTTTGCAACTATTCCTGAAACGGAAATAAAGACATGAGACGGAAAGAGAAGCAAAGTCCTGCAGCCGTTTGATGTGGGATTCACGTCTCCTCTGATCACCGTTCTCTAAGCTTTGCTCTGATAATGTGTCAGAGAGGATTCTAGTTCAGGATAAAAACAGGATTTAGGAGTTTTGTTTCCCCAGATAAATTCTGTCTTTGTTTTGTTTTTTCGTCTTTCTCTCTCTGGAAGAGACATTAAAGACGAACACGCAGCTGCATGAGCAGAACTCTGGAAAATACTCTCTGTTGGTGATTCTTTCAATAATCAGTAATGATTAATTTGATTAATAGTTTCAGCCCTGTGGATAACAGCTCTGTCGAGTATCCCGGCATAAACCCAAACTGTTTTGGGTGAAAATTCTTATAAGGAAAATGAGAAAGCTGCTCCACTTCTGACTTTTTAATGACTTCAGATATACAGTATATCCTTCTTTCAGCCAGCTGACCAATAGTGTGTAGCAACTAGTGGGGGAGGAGCAGCGTTACACTCCAGACAACCAAAAAAGGCTCAGGTGGTTCAGGTATTCCTCTGTTAAAAGCTCTTTAAACCTGTTCAGTCCTTCCTGGTCTTTATGAACCAGAGGTTCTTCTCACCGTTCTTCATCTGATATTCAATGGCTGCTTTGAGGTTGAAGGCTTCGATCAGAGCCGACTGATGCAGGACCAGAGTGTTTCCCACGCTGTGAACGTCGAAGCCTTCCGTTTTCACCCCGACGTCCAGCTCTGCCGCACAAACAAATCACAAACGAGTCAACGAGCTGAAGAGGTTTACAGAGAAAAGCAGAAAGTAATTCCACCTGGATGTTCTCTCATTCCTCGGTCTATGATCTCTGTGATGTATTTGACGGCCTGCGGATAGTTCTTCATGCTGTAGTAGGTCAGGGCGATGTTGTAGGACAACGCTGGCACAAAAAACACATGAACAAAGAAAAACAGGAGATTTATGGTCATTATGAACGGACTTCTGCAGACAGAGGTCCATTTTTTGTGTGGTCGTTCAAACTACTACTTAAACGCAAACGCACTCAGACTTCTGTGTGAACGCTTTACGACCCCAAAGCGACCAGGATGTGCAGAAGAAGAACGCTGACATCACTCAGCAGTGCTCTGTTTAGAGCAGTAAAAATGGCCGCCACCGTCTATGGATCAATTTAAAGTGACAGAAGCCGATTTTAACGTCACAAAATCATAACAAGACGAAGGAAACTGATAAAAATAAAGCCCAGCTAACGGCATCGACCTTCAGTGGAGCATCGACTTCTATGGAGAAATCTGATTGGATGTGGAGTCAGAGCTCAGAGTGGTGCGTTCACTGGCTGCTTTCATTAGTTCATTACTATCATTTTCATCCACTGTTTATGTTCAGATTTACCATCTGGATTCTCCTGATGCAGAAATATGACGCATGTCTCCCATCAGTGACGTGAAAGTCGGGTAAAATGCAACATGATAAGACGCTTTGAAAACGATCAGATTCAATTTAGTTCCACATTTTTAAGTGGAACAGATTGGATATTTTTGTGGCTGAAAAAGTCGGATTTGGGTCGCATTCGCTGTATTAACCTAACAAAGTTTTTTTTGGAGACCAATCAGATCATGTGAATGACAAAAGTGACAACAAAAAGTAAAGAAAACTACAGAGATTAACAGGTTTCCTGCTTCCTGTGTGTTTGGCTGATCACCTGGGACGTATCCCAACATCTGCATGGCTGTCATGAACTTCTTGCTGGCCTCCTCATACTTGCCGTCCTGATAGAGCAAGCAGCCCATGTTGTAGACGTAGTCCGGGTCGTCCTGCGGCAGCTGCTGCAGGAGCAACTATCGGCACAAAGAGACAGAGAGAGAGTCAGCGGAGAGAAAATCACTGAACAAAATGGCTGCTGATGGGAACGAGCTTCACCTTGGCACCAGAATAATCCTCCTCACAAAATTTGATACATGCCTGGAGCTTCACCATCTGGGATAGAAACAGCAGGAATCAGAAACAGAAACAAATATAATGAAAAAACAGATAAAGTATAAATTAAAACATATTTCAATTTATTAGAGCTGTTTTTATGGAGACCTTGGTGTCTGATTGGCTGCTTCTAACAGCAAGTCAACAACTTATTCCAGATTTGTAATTAATGAGTTTGATGGGTGAAGGTTAGACACTGTAAATTAATCCATGGTATGCTTCAGCACAGGAACATGAAATAATTTATTAAATCACAAAATAATTAGGTCTAGTTTTTGTATGAAATCACAACACATTTAATTATTTCTGTATTTATTTCCTGCTTTAAAAAAATTTATTACACATTTAAATCAATATTTTATAAGTTATGTATTTATTGTCTGCAACAAACCGACAGCCTGTGCAGGGTGACCCGCCTCTCGCCCGAAACGATGGATGGATGGATGGATGGATGGATGGATGGATATGTATTTATTGTAACTTGGCAGCCTTAATTTTCCTTACTTCACTCATGAAACACAGAATAAATATTACAAAAATATGTCTTTTTCACTGTACTTTTTCCTCAATATTAAGGAATTATTGACTGAACACAAGCTCCTGTTTCTTGCTGTAATGTTACTTGTGAGATAGTTTTGCTTTATTTCAAATTTAATAAGAAACTAGACCAAAATTACTGAGAAAATATTTTTATTTTTGCAATTTTATTGTTAAATTACTGAATAAATAGTCATATAAGCTCAGCAACAAAGATATTGATTGTTTTTAATCTGTTATTTAGGTCATTTAACCATTTAATGCTTTTATAACCTCTGATCATTCATGGAACTTCATTGAAAAGGACAGACATAAAACACTTTCTATATTTTGGCAGGAAAACTTGAACACAATACTCTGGATGCTCTTCTTATCTCTTCTTTTATTATGGGTATTAAAAATATTCTGTTTTTGTCTAAAGTCTCCGCCGGCAGCTCAGAGCTTTGCCTCGATTAAGGATCAGGATCGGATCAAACATGTGGCACCTTGGTGTGGCTGCTGGGGTTGTCCAGAACAAACGAGGCCTTGGTGGCCTCAGAGTAAGCTCCGGCTTTGTACAGCGACTGGGCGTAGTACAGCTTGTACTCCTCCACCTCCGGGTGCAGCTGGGTGAGCTGCTCGTAGCACTCTGCGGCGCTGCTGAAGTCCTGGATGTGGTAGTAGCAGAACCCCAGCAGGGACAGCGCCGCTCTGGACTGAGACACACAAACACACGGAGATACTTATAACACAAAAACAACAGAATGTAGGTTAAATAATCCTAAAACCCTGGATTAAGTTTTAGTTATTGGCACTGACTGGCAGATAGAAACTCACAGCTGGGTTATATTTGATCCCAATCAGAATTTCTTACGTCACAGTAAAAATGTTAGGAACAAAGTGTTTTATCCTCTAAGTAATATTCCCAGAGAGTGACCCAGTTCTAATCCAGAGATACGTAAAATGTACAATCTGCCAAACTGATGACTGTAATGTTTTGCTTTCTGCCCTCCTAAGAAGAGATTAGCGCCAGTTATTATAAAACTCAGCTGCAGAAACACTGAGCAGCTCCAGTCTGATCGGCCTTCAGGTCTGCTGTTGAAGTGAAAACTAAAACTAATTTTGAGGCGTCTTTTACTTTATTTAACCCACACCTTCGGATCCAACAACCTCTCCAGGGGTGAAACTTTTTCACTTCCAATACGATAAAACACAGATATTGCAGTTTTGAGCATTGGCCAATACAAACATTAACCTGACATCAGCCCAGATAATTCATAGTTACTATTATGAGTTATTATTTATTTTGTAGTGTGGAATATTAGAAAAAGCTTGATCAAATGATACATAGAGATGATCTATTGGTTATTTTTGGATTAACTAATTAATAATTAGATAGCAAAAGGTTCTTCATAGTAGATTTTATTTTATTTTATAATGTTTTACAGAATTTGAACCATGTGAAGCTAAAACGTAACTGCCACTGGATAGAACAGATTAATAGACAAGAGTTTTTCATTTTAAATGCAATTTATTAAAAAATGATTAGGTTTATTTGATAGTGACAGGCACATGATAACATAAACAAACTGAATAAAACAGCGATTATAGACTTTAAATTAACAGTATAGTGGCTCAGTTTGCTTTTACATCCCTGGATATTATGTTGGCAGCTTCTTTGGATCCCTCAGCCACTTACCTTGGTGTGTTTCTGAAGTTGGCCGTTAAGTATGTGAATTGCCTCCACATATTGTCCGTCTTTAATCTAAAACAGATCAAATAAGCAGAGATGTAATATCTATCAACACACTTTAACAAACTATTAAATTAATGAAAGAAAAACATCTTGTATTTGAACATACGGTAGAACATATTTATTTCAAATATGTATGCCGAATTACAGAGATGATAGTTATGATTGAAAAAAGCGTAACTAAGTTGTGTTTCCCTTTTCAGTTACGGACGTACACTAAATTTAGAACAAATCTAAACGGAGTTTGGCCTGGCTTTATCACTACTAATGTAGCCGTTGACCTGAGAAACTAACTTCTATCCAAACAACGAGCTTCTCACCAGTGTGTAGATGGTCGCCGTGTATTCCCCATCTTTAATCGCTGCCATGGCTCCCAGAAAGAAGCTTTTTAGAAACACAAACTGCTCGTTTTTCTCCGTAAACTGTAGCTGTTTATCATAGCATTTATGCTAGCTCCTATAACGGAGACGAGACGGAATGCATAGGAGCTGTTACCTAGCAACGACGTAGACCGGAAAGAGGAGAGTTGGCAGGCGTCTTCGGCAACTAATAAAGTAAAATGATTTGTTTTGTTTGGTTTGTAAAGGATATTAAACTGCGTATTGTTTTACTCCTTCATAGTCCAGTGCTGCAGCATATTGCGAATGTATTTAATTTCTAAATTTTATTCATAAATTTGAGTAGGCGGGCCTAACATTGCTACAGAAAAAGTGATTGGTTTACAGTTAAACTGCTGTGCAGATTAACCAATCAGGTGCTACGTTCTTTTTCAACGGCCACAGCGACGGTGTAAGGTTTTTTTTAGGATGGGTTGTAGCAGTGGAAAGGTAAAATAATTGTTTACTGAAATAATAAAATATATTTTAATACAGAAGTTTAAGTTTTAAATAATTATTTATTCATTTTTATATTTAACAAGTTCCAGACAAACTCAGCTGTTAATAAACCTGTTTGTATTCATACAATTTTCATTTCTATTAAGTGTCAGTTACATAACGTGCAATGTGAATAAGACAATTCATTTGAGCACATTTATTTTTATTTAAGCAAATACAAACCAGAGATAAAGTGAATATTAACGCAAATTAACTTGCTAATTGCTAATTACGCAAAAAAGCTATTAGCAAAATATGTTTTTACATTTTATAGATTAAAAACTAAAGGGAAAGATTTATTCAGATACAAACTACAAAACAAGAAACTAAATAGTTTATAACAGCAACTGTCCTTGTGTTGGATGTCTAAAGATACCAAAGAGAACAAATAAATTTTTTTCTCTTACTAAAATAATAAAATATAACATTATATCAAAGAATAACAAAGATACAATACCTTCATTCTTTGATATTTCTTTCTATATTCTGCTCAGTTTTCTGCCGTCATACTATTGTTGTTGTTGTTGCCAGTTTTTGTAATTTTCTGAGTTTTTCAACTTTTTAATATTAAGTAAATAATTCCTTAATAGTAATGAAAAACTACTAGATCCATCGGCAGATTGTTGCACTTATAACATGGGGAAAATATCTTGTTATAAATGAAATTATCTGCCTAAGGAACTAATACTTTTTCACTAATATTAAAAAGTAATTGACTTAAAACAAGCTCCTATATCTTGCTGAAAAGTTACTTGAAAGTTAGTTCTGTCTTACTTAAAATGTACTAAGATTGTTGAAATAGGAACTAGATAAAAAATACTTGGTCAGATTTTGTGTTTTGCAGTGTTGGAGGAAATGCCTGGTCCTCCAGTTTCAGCAGCAGCTCTGATTCATGTTCAAAATGAAGCAAAAAGTTTTTCCTAACCCAGCTGCCTGTTATTTCCATTTCTCGCTGCTTAATGAAAGAGATTCTGCCTGTTTCAATCCTTCAACAACAGCACAAGAACAGACTGGTGAGCTTCACAAAAATGATCTCATGAGTTAATTATGTACGACTTGACTTCATCCAGAGGTTTAAAGTAAAGAACACACACACACGCACGCACACACCCCTACACACACGCACACACACACACCCACACGCACACACACAAAAATAAAACAAACCAAGGTGCTGGAGGTTTGCCTTCGACCCAAACCACACTGCTGACCACTGGGCCTCCATAATGATGGGGGAACGGGTACATGCCTTGTGAATGTGCTTGAAAGTGAGAGTTTACATTTCTCTCTCTCTCTGTGTGTGTGTGTGTTGCGTATGCATGCATGTTTGCAAGCTGCAGGGATGTGTGTGTTTCTGCTGCCTGTCTTTTTCCAGCTCTTTTTGCATGCTGATCACTGAGTTCAGTTAGAGCGAACGGGAAGCCTCAGTGAAGAGGATCTACAGAACAAAAGGTACTGATCAATAATTTTAATATTTTACAGACGTTTGACTCAGAAAAACCATTAAAGGGGAAATGAACAACCATTTTATTGCTGCATTTAGACCTTAAAGTGAACCAGGATAGTTATTCTTTATTTTATATTTAAAATTTGTTTGGTGGAGACAAAGATTTTAGCCTCAAATAATTTGTGTAATTCTTTGTTCCTTATGCTGCTTATTTACAGATAATGTCAATATTTGAGGATTTGTTAATGAACTGAATTTGTTCCACACTTGTTCTTGTTGCAACCAAAAACTTTTGATGTATTTTATTGGGATTTAAAGTGACATGCAAAGAAAACACACAAATTTACCAAGTATTTTTGCTCCAGTTTCTAATTCAAATATCTTAGTACACTTGAAATAAGACAAAAGTGACTTAACACTGGTTTCATTAGTAACATGGGGAAAATGTTGAAAGTGAAATAATGAAGTATTTATAAGAAGACGCATTCATACTGTGCCTTTTGGTCATCTTTGTTCTTGACCTTTGGCCTGTTGGTGTTATCATAGTGAACAGGGATTTTAATAAAGTTTGCAACACAGAGGAACAAAAAACTGGATCTTTACACACAGCAGAAGATCTGAGACATATTTACGCTTGGGGGGGAGATTACTGGAAGAGCTGAGGGACTGGATGAATTTGATGTTAGAAATAAACTGGGAAGAAAAATTCAAACAATCATGTTGTAAAATGTTTTGGTAAAAAACAGTAAAATATTTAATAGACAATAAATGAATCATAAGATTATACAGATTCCAACGTATGGCAACCAGTTTTGCATTGAAATGCCTTCTTTAAAACTAGGAGGAATAGCTTTTATTTTGAAACAGGAAATGGAACTGCAACGTGTTTTGTTCTGTTTAAATGTTCCTCTGATTTAGTTGAACTGTTAATCTTTGCCTTTACCTTTTTAAATGGTCAGAAAATAACAAAATCAACAAAATAATAATCATTATTATTTTAGTTTTGTTTATCATTTGTTTTTTCTTTTCTCTCTTCTTCATGGTCCTTTACTGCCTGTACTGATATTACATTAATACATTCAGCTGTGCAACAGAAGAAAACATTATTTTTTAAGAGCAAATCTGTTACTGACACTGCATGGCAACCCGACCCACCGTGTTTTCCACATGGAAACCAATAGATAAAAATGTTTGTGAAGGAGTGAGGATGCTATAAAGTGGGAAATGATACACTTTCAGACAACAAACAAGAAATTTCCTATTAGAAGATTTTTTTCAGAGTTTTTTTTTTTTTGCACATTTCCTATAAATATCTGTCTTATATTCATTCTACCTTTAGAGACTGAAGGAAGATTTTCATGTTACTATCCTCACAAATGTGTTTAACTTCAGTCTTTTGCAGCTTTCACTTCTCCAACACATGAGTTTTATTCAGTCTGCTGCTGCTTCTGTGTATTATTGTTGGCACATCTTGAATAAATCCTGACATGAAGGTGCAGTTTTTCCCCAACATGCCTCTGCAGCTCCTTTCTGAAATTTCCAATCAGTTCAGGTTTGTGCATCAGCTCTCCGACTCCAGAGGCTGGGAGTTTTTCAGCCCTGGGGCTTTTGCCTCTTTCTAACCTCTGAAAGCCTCTGAAGTGTATAGAACAAGGAATTAAATTTCTTTTCTTTGGATTTGTAGCCACACAGACTCTTTCAAGCAGAGAAAATCCCTGCAGACACCTGATTGAAGCAGTTTGGTACAAAACTCAGCTTTTAAAAGCTGCATAAATTCAAGAAAACAAAGCAGGAAACAAACTGATGGTTTCAGCTGTGGACTGATGATGATGGTGGTGCATGTCGAAACATCAAAGGTTTGATTTAGTCAGATTAAACTGCTGCTCTGCCTCCATTAAAATGTTTCTTCCTGGAATCAGAACAATCAGGTCCATCCAGAAGTGAAATGTGTCAAAGACATCAATCTGAGCTTAACAGGAACAAACCAAATGTCTTCTGGAGAAATGTTTTATAGTCAAAAACACTGCACCAGTTGTCAACCATGGCAGTGACAGCATCATGCTGTGGGACAACAATCATCCCAGTGCAAACTGGTTTTAGACTGGAAACAGCAGGCGAACGCTTCTGAATTAACCTTTGACCTCAGCGTTGTTTAAAAGGTGTGGATGCTAAGCTTAGAGTCGCTTCAGATGAGTTTTACCAACCGGTGTTGAAGCCGTCAGAAACAGGATGAAATCTCGTCTCTCTCTCCAGGCGCCGACCTCATAATGACCTTCAAACTGAGCGCGCTGCTGCTGGTTCTGGCCGCCATGGCGGTTCTGGCAGCGGCCCAGAGGCGACGCCCAACGACCAAGACCAACGATGAATGGAACTACAGAGACGGAGGTGAGCGGCTTCAGATTACTGACTCTACCAAAACAAACACTGATTTTCCCCAATAAACACTGTAAAAACACAAAATCTTACCAAGTATTTCTGGTCTAGTTTACTGCAAACACCTTATTACACTTGAAATAAGACAAAAGTAATTTAAAAGTAACTTTTAGCAAGAAATAGGAGCTTAATAATATTAATATATTTTCCAATTGTTTTAAGATATTTGCTCTAGAAACAAGACAAAAATACTTCATAAAATTTTGTGTTTTTGCAGTGTAAATTTATTTTACGTTATCTTTGACATAAGCCTGAAGGGTGGTAGAATAGCTACAAATTTTACTTTTTAGAAGTAAAAAGTATTTGATAAAAAGGATACTAATTACATCTGAATAATATTTTTAACATAATATAAAATAATTAAAAATTTAAATATAAAGTTAGGTGCAAATTCTGGTATTTTAAAGATTCAATTTGAAACAAGAATACAAATAAATTGCATAAATACAAAATAACACATTTTAAACAGAAAAAACACTTTTACAAATAAATAGCTGGTAAATATGAAGCTTATATATATATACTGCATATACTGTATATATAAAGTAACATTAAAACAACAAAGCTTTTGCACAAACAAGAGGTCTCACTCTTACATAAACTGACCTTGTCTGGAGTATTTTTGGCTGAAACAAACATTATTTACTGAATTTACTCTCAGATATCCAGAAATTTTACTGAAGTAATATTAGTGATGCTGTATTTAATATTACTTATGTAAAAGTAAAACATATGGTGCAATAAAATTAGAAGTAAATGAAGTAGAAGTAAATATAACTAGCATTTTAATAACATTACTTGCTTGTGGTAGAAAATGTCTCTAAATGCCTGAAAAATACTAAATATATCCTGTTAAAAAACTATAAAAATATTTAACCAGATTAATAACCATTTTAAAATAATTTTTCTTAGTGTAAGTTTTCAGTTTTTTGTATTTCCTGTCTCAGCGGAGCGGGTCAGCATGCGGGGCGTGGCCAACCTGACCCAGGTTCTGGACGACTGGCGGTTCGACATCCTGACCCAGATGAAGGGTCTCCTGCAGAACGACCATCAGTCTCTGCTGCCCGACTACGGCAGGTAGGAGGCCGGGCACAGGTGTTAGCTCTTAACCTTCAATATGCAACTTTTATAATAAAAAAAATAATAAAAATGTTTTTTTAACACATTTATTTAAACAGAAATGTGGATAATATGTGAAAAAAATCGAGCTGCTATCTGCAGATATACTTCCACCCATGTTCACAACTGATGAAGTAAAACATCTTTGAAAAACAAACACAAACATCCAGCTGTTTTCTACTGAAGCACTAAACTGGAAAACATATTTTAATCTTTTCTATAAAAATATTGGCCTGATATCGAGGATTTATCCAGATTTCTGCTTTTATATGTAGATTTTGAACATCCAAACTTAAACAAAACAAACAAGGATGAATAAAAAGTTCAATAAAGTAAAAAAATAACAGAGAAAACCAGAAGATCTGACAATTTCTGACTCAAATGAGGAGTATTTATGCTTGGGAGAGAGATTACAGGAAGAAACAAAATTAAGGTAATTATTAGATGAGGAACAAATTATGACATTATCGTCTTCTTTTTCCTTCCATTATTTTTGTTTAGTTTGTAATTATTGTTGTGGTTTCGAGTTCTCTTGTTTTTTATCAGGGGACAAAAACCCAAATGTTGAGCTGAACAGAGAGGGAGTCCAGCTGTCCTTAAATTAAACACTCAGGAATAAATCAGGGAAACATATTTTAAATTTATGTGAGAAAATATTGGCCTTATGTTGAGTTTTCGTTCTTGTCTGTATTTTTTAAGAGCAGACTTAAATAAACCAGCAAAGTCGCTGAGCGACGCCACAGGAATTTGGTTTCTCTTGTGGTTGAAAGTGAAGTTTTCTTTATTTTCCTGCAGCCGGTGTCGTCATAAAGAGCAGCAAATCAAACTGTGACTTAAACGTCAAAACAGAAGCGAGCAGGAGTTTTCCACGGGGAGTCCTGCTGCTTCTGAGACGTCAGTTCGGTCCAAAAATAAGACTTTTAAACACCGGAGAACTCATTTCAACGTTATGAGAGTTTCTTTCTTTTCTTCTCCCACACCAATAATTCTGGAAGCTGGTCTAAGCCAGACTAAGGAAATAAAAAACGTACTTGTAAGAACATTTCATTTGGTGGTTGGGTTGTTGCTACAGCATATCAGAGGGACACAGGAAAACATTCACAGAGTCCATAAACACTCGCATGTAACAGCAATTTACCGTGACTAAGCAACCTAACATGTGCGGTCCAAGACTTTGGGGAAAATAAATGATCAAACTGCACACATCTGCAGAAAGAACCAATAATCTGTGAGCCGCCTGCTGCACAAAACAAAATAAACATCTTCAGCAATGTGCTTAAATAACAGTGAATATCCCCTAAAATACATAAATCTCCATAAAAAAATCTGACAAATGGAAAGAACTGAAAAATTACAACAATGAGCACAAACTACTTGAGCATGTTTGATTTTAATGTGTAATTTTAAAGCAAAAAGTCCTTTAATACACCCAAAAACCTTCATCGTGTTTTATTATGATTTGATCAAATAGACCAACATTTTGTGATGGAAAATGACAATAAGGTCACATCTGAAACGTTCAAGATTACCAACAGTTTTTACTCATAAAAATCTGAAAAGTGCGGTGTACTTCTGTTTTCAGCTCCTCTGAGTCAGTGGAAACGCCGCTATTAAACGATTTTGTTCATGTAAAATTACTTCAAAAGACTCGCTTTCTAAAACCTACGAGTTTTTTTATGTATCTGCTTGACGGTTTTGATTATGTCATTTGAGAAAATGTAATGTTTATTGCTAGTTTTCTATGTTTTTCTGACGTAAATCACTTTGGACTGCCTGGCTGCTGATGTGCGCAGCATAAATAAACCTGACTGGAGTAAAAATCTCTTTCCGTCCTCAGGATCAACCCGCTGTCTGAGGCCTTAGACGACCTCTACAAGGAGTTCAACGCCCTGAAGGAGCGCCTCGGCGACCTGACGGAGAAGTTCACCGCCATAGAAAGCTTCATCGACGAAGTGAAGGCCAGTCGAGCCGGTAACACCGCAGCGGGTCCGGCTCCAGCTCCGGGTCCGGGTCCGGGTCCAGTCCAACGGCAGGGGGCACGGAGGGTGTTAAGGAAGAAAACCACCACATCAACCTCCACCTCAACTTAAACCGCTCTGACTTCTCCTTCCTTCCAGCTTCAGTATCAGCAGATTAACCCACACTTCCTCACTCCCAAGGCATTAAACTCTGAGCAGCTCCTGCAGAATGACTTTGTCATCTTCACACTTTGAAACCGGAGAAAAATCTGTCAAAATGGCCGCCAGGCAGACCTGGACAGAGAACCCAAAAACTGAAGTAACAGTAGAACTACGTCAACATGTTTTTACTCGAGTAAAAGTAAAAAGTACAACGTAGTAAAAATACTCCCAAAAGTAGATTTTTCAATTTGAGTAAATGTAAATAGTTGCTACTGAACTCTGCTGTTCGATTAGATGCCCAATTTTTCCAAAGTGTCGAATCGTCAGAAAGCTGACGGTGGATTTTACACCCTGGTGGATAAAATCGTCTCTCACTTTTTAGAGAATAAAACCTTTAACTGCTTGTTATTGTGGAAGTTTCTGGACAGTTTGACCATCAACTGTCAAAACAGGAAGTGAAGCTTCATTTACTGGCTACACTGCAAAAACACAAAATCATATTTAGTATTTTTGTTTAGTTTCTGGTGCAAATATCTTAGTACACCTGAAATAAGAAAATTAACTCATGAGTAACTTTCAGTAAATATCGGAGCTTGTTTTGAGTCAATTATTTCTTAAAATTGAGGAAAAAGGTTGAGTTCCACTGGCAGATTATTTTACTTATAACGTGGGAAAAATATCTTGTTATAAGTGAATTTATCTAACAATCGCATTTTTTATCAGTATTAATGATTCATTTAATTAAAACAAGCTCCTGTATCTTGCTGAAAAGTTACTTGTAAGGTAATTTTATCCAATCTCAAGTGTACTAAGATATTTGCACCAGAAACTCGACCAAAATTACTTGATAAGATTTTGAGTTTTTGCAGTGTAAAATCTTCCTGCAGGATTTAAATTGTACCCTGGAGATCTCGTCTTAAAGGCATTCATTTATGTAATTTTACTACAAAAGCTACTTAGGAAAGGGTAAAGTATTTTTTTTTAGCTTTTCTTTCAGATTATTAGTCAAATAAATCCATGAATCTGTTTCAGAAACCAAAATATTTTAAGGATCTCAGCTGTTTCGTCTGTTAGCTCAGTTAGCTAACGCCTTTGTTTGGGACCTGAAAGTTGAAACTTCTCCAGGCTTTCAGACAGCATGCGATGCCTTGGGAGTGATTACAAAGCACAATTTTATCTTGTTTTTTCAGAAGCCTGTTCTGTCTCATTTATTATTAACAAAAGTAGAAATTAAACCAGAAGAACAGATGAGAAACCTAATTGGCCACGAACTTTAAAAGCTGTCAGCATGGCTTTTATTCCTGTATCCTTACTAAATAATATCCACGTTTCCCTTTTTAAGGTTTACTAATTAATGCAGCCAGAGGACACAAAAACACAAGTACTTGTTCAAAACAACCTGAATAAAAAAAAACTTTATAAGGTGAAATTATCACATGCTGGGCTGCAATGATGTATATTAAATACAGAAAAGGTAAAAGCTTTCTCTGCTTAATATAACCTGAGACTGAATCAAAAGCAGCAAGATGAGGGAAGAATCATAAAAAGTGATGCTATGCATAATAAACTGCACAGAGAAAGCAAGTTCATCTCTGAATCTGAGTATTTACATGAAGCTCTTTCAGATTTCCAGGCTTCTGAAATGTTCTTGAGATCTGCGCCTCGTCTCTGTTCTTCCATTGTAACCAAATAAACTCGTTTGTTGCATTCATCCGTAAGTTCAGTCGCTTCTTTGATCTGAAATGTGCAGACCTGCAGCGGCGCTAATCACGTCCGTGTGTTTGAACGTGATGCAGAGAAAAACCTGGAGGAGAAACTTTGATCCTGAGACGTTTGAGGAACCTCGAACCGGTTCATGTGAGACGTTCATCTGCTGCAGGAAGGACGGAGTCAGCAGCGATTAACAGCGACAAAACAAAACACCCTCTGTTTGTAACATTTAGCAAAAACAGAACCGGGTCTCAGAGCCGTGACCCAAATTACAAGAACAAAATGGATAATCCAGAAAATGTAACACAGAGTTTATAATCTGCAGCTGCTGCACACAGAGAGGAAGACGAGCAGCTTCATCGTTAAATATTAAATATTTCATCTTAAACCTTTGCTGTTTGCAAAATACACAACCCAAAACTATTCTAATGGAGGTTTATTTTTTAAGTCCTTTTTTCACCATTTTATTCGTTCATTTTTAAATGTAAGCTGCAAACAATAAAAATTAATTAGCGTTTTTATTTTAAAAACTAAAGAAATAAACACTTAGTTCAATTAATAACTGTATTGTTGCACCAATTGTAAACCACGGCAGTGAAAGCATTATGCTGTGGGACAACAATCATCCCAATACAAACTGGTTTTAGACTGGAAACAGCAGGCTAACACTACTGAATTAACCTTTGACCTCAGTGTTGTTTAAAAAGTGTGGATGCTAATCCATCGTTAAAGATCAAAAGTAGAAGAAAAGAGGAAAAGAAAATAAAGAGATTCGGAAAACACAGCTTTTATTTTGGTAGTCCACTTCTGCTTATTGGCTAATAAATTAGCATACCAGCTAAATTTAACTCTGATCTATATATTTAGTTTGAAACTAAGTCTCTAGCTTACTAACATAATATTTACTAAATATTTAGCTTTCTAAGCAAATGTTAGCTAAGTTACATATTTAGTTCGCTGAGTAAATGCTTACTTTGAAGCTAAATATTTACTTGCCAAATAAACATATTAATTTCATATTTATGACTAACACACATGGCCTAGTCCATGTTTTCAGTTCTGGTCTCTTCTGGGATCAAGTTTGATGCTGCTGGTTTTTATAAAGCACAATCCCAGAACGTCCCAGTCAAAGTCCAAACCTAAATCTAATTGGGAATCTTCAACTCCTGATTTTCAAACACTCTGAATCTAATCCATTATGATTTGTTTTTCTGTCATTTCTCAGTTACGTTGCTTTGTGTCTCGCTGTGATCACAGAGCTGTTAGAGGTGTGAATACTTTTGACGGTAAATTCAGAGCTTTCTGTCTGCTGAGGAAAGATTGCCTCTTTTTCCCTGTCATGTTCTTTTCCACAGAGCGGACTGGAAATCGATGCAGTTTAAATGACCTCAGAGGTAAAACGGCTCATAAATGGTGGGAGGAAGCAGGAATATTAAATCTGAGCTTGACTTGTCAGCTTTCCTCCCAGCAGGATTTAATCTGACACTGTTTTTCCTCAGAGAGCATTTCTCCATTAAATTAGGTGAGATCTTGTCTCTTGGCCTTTCTTTATTGCATCTCTTGAGGATTTCTTCTTTATCAGAAACTCGTCCTGTAATCCTTCTGTGAGAAGCAAAGTGACAGAGTCCAGCCAGTTCACGATGCTGCAGCAGCTTAAATGAGAAATCTGCAGAAAACGGTAACAAGCGAGTTCCTCCTTCAGGTTTTACATATTTGGGCTGGAAATGTTTTAACAATTATTTCCCTGCAAACAGTCAGCGAGTTCAGATTCATTCTGAAACTTTCTGAAATATTCATTTACAAAAGTAAATTAAATAGAAGGTAATTTCCACGTAGGTTCCAGGAAACGCCTGGAAAATTCTGGAAAATTCCTGATAAATTCCCAGAAATGTTTGGGAACTGCCTGGTATGTTTCATGAAAAGTTTAGAAAGTACCAGTACCAGAAGATTCCCAGGAAAGTTGTGGGTAAAATCCATGACAGCATGCTAAGAACTTGATAAATTACATAAAAATATCAGGAAAGTACCTGGGTAAGTTCTGGAAAGCATCTCACAAGTTATTTGAAAGTTCCAGAATGCACTCAGTAAAATCCACTAAAGTTCTAGGAAACACTTGGGATTTCCAGTTCGGGGAGTTCTGGAAAGTACCAGGATAAATTCACGGAAATATTTTTAAACTCTCTGGTAAGTCCCATGAACAGTTTAGAAAGTGCCAGAAAATTTCCGGGACAGTTTTCCATAAATGTCAGGATAGAGCCTGAAGTGCATGCTAAGATTTTTGGAAGTTTCAGGAAACCTTCTGGTACGTTCTGAAAAGTACCTAGCAAATTTGATGAAAGTTTTAAGAAAGTATCTGGTAATTTCTCAGACCTGGGACGTTTCATGTAAGTTTCAATAAAGCAAATGGTAAATTCCCAAAACAATTTGGAAACTATCTGGTAAGCTCACTAAGCATTTCAGAAAGTACCGGAACTAGGAGGTTTTCAGGAGGGCTGTGAGTAAATTTCATAATACAGTTTAAAATGCATCTTAGGGTTTAGGAAAGTTCCTCAAAAGTTTCAGGAAAGATTGAGGAAAGTACCTGGTAAGTTCCACTAAAGTTCCAGGAAACACCTGGGAAGTTCTGGAAAGTCCCTGGCAAATCTCCAGAAAGATTTCAAAACTAAGTTTTTAAAGATTTTGGAAAGTACCAGAAAGTTTTGCATGCAAATATTTACTCTTTTATTGGTAGCAAAACCTGTTTTTATTTATTTGATGAATCTCATTAACAATTAATTTTTTTACTTTAGTGAGCAACAAAATGGCTGCCTTTAAGATTTATTTTGAAATAGAAATGTTTAATTTTTTGTTGGTGAAATATAATTTTGTTTTATATCTGAATAAAATTCCTGCTGTTTTTCTTGTGTAATTCCTGTTTATTGAAAATGATTTAACTTAAGAGAAACAATCCATAAAGAGTCAAGCCTTAAAGGAGAGGGGCCTCGCCCACTCCAGCCCTCTCTGGATACGGCCATGCTGATTGAATAAATGGAAATCATGGTGTGTTTTCCAGGTTTAATAAAGTCTGCAGTTATTACAGTGTTTCACTTTTCAATCAAGCAGCTCAGATCTCACATTAATCACTTATTAACAAAAATCTGTTTTGTTCAGAAACTTTCCTCTGGGATAAATCTGTCCCACCGTTTTTATGAATTATTAATAAAAAATATCAGTGCAGCAGCCTGGTAGGTTTCTGCTCAACATTTAATTACTTTACAGCCTGATGGATGAATATTTAGCAGAACCTGTGGTGCCTGACATGAATCTGGGTTTTTATTAGGAAAAGGAGCAGAACATGATGACAGTCAGGAGTTGATTTTATCATTTTGTGTCGCTCTTCAGGTTTCCTACAGATTCATGTCTGACGAATCAGATGGAAGATCGTTGATTATCCATAGATCTGGCCATTTATTACCCAATGGACTCATTTCCAGTTTTCTATCCAACGTGGATTCAAGTCAAAGTTGAAAGACAAAAAAATATTCTAGAGCTGTAAATTATGTTAAGTTATTGTATTTACAGAATACGTGTATACAGAACGAAATTTCGTTCTGTATACACCCTATGCATGCAAAATGACAATAAAGTCAGTCTAAGTCTAAGTCTAAGTCTCTTATGCTTCCATAACATTCTGAGCTTCATGCTGGAGGCCTCAGTGGGCTGCGGGGAAAAAACTGTTTTAATGTTTTTAATTTAGTTAAGGTTATATAGGCTATAACTTTGATACCAGCGTTAAAATATATTAGTTTTCTATTTAAAAACAGTTTATGCTGCAAACATGTTTTCCCATGATAAGCACTGGTGCATAAAATTAATCAGAGGCGCATTTAAAGCATAAATAAAACAAAAAATACATGTCAGATGCAGAACTTTTAAGCTTTGCTAGCAAGAATCTGCAAAGTAAATATCTACGCAGGAGAACATAAATATCTGAGCAACCTTAAACAATCCAGGGTGCAGCTAGCGCCGCCACAAACCAATCAGAATCAGCCTGGAACAGCGCTGTGCTGCATGCAGCAGGTAGAAATACTGCATGTTCAACAGACACGAGGCGTCACAGTTTAATTACATTTAACTCTGGATTTCTGCTCATATGTCAGACGCGTGTACGTTTTACCGCCGAGTCAGCGTTTGGAGAAAATATAAGGTTCCTGATTAAAACCTGGAGGTTAGCATAAACCAGATTTATGAGTGGTAATTATAAGACATCATGTCAAAAAATAAAATAAAATGCTTACAGGATTACTTCAGGTTTCACTCACAATTCAGTAAAAAAACAAAGAGACTCTGAACCAAACAAAAAAAGAGAACGGAGCTCTTTAATTACTTTTAAGTAATTAAACTAACTTTGATTTGTTTATGCTTGTTTAACATAACTTTACTAAATATTTGGGTAAATGTAATTTAATTATTTGTAACAAATTAACTGCATTTTTTAAAGTTGGTTCACCTGTTCTCTTTTTTCAGTGTTTTTAAAGATTTGATAACAAAAGCAATTTTAGCAGGTTTCTTTTAGTTCTTTTCATAGAATAATTGTTTTGCAGATCCACTGAATTAGATCACAAATGCCGGTAATATTATTTTGGAACTGGACTTTTTTCATTCCCGTAATTTTTCTACAAACATCCCATAAAAGTGCTGGTAACATTTAATCAAGTCAGGAAAGAATAAAAACTGATTCGGATGCAGCAAAGTCGGTTTTTCTGTGGATGAAAAAGTTTCACCTTTTGTTAAAGCTCGTTTAAAAAAAGATGAAAACTTTACAGGAAAATAATGCTCAATAATTTTACACTGCTTACAAATTAAAACTTTCCATCTAAGCCTGTAGATCAAATTTGTATAATTTTTTAATTGTAGTTGGGGGCAAAATTAGTCCCAGACCCAAAAGTGGCCGTCGGGCCACATTTTGGACATAAAAGGAGTAACTTTACACCAAAAGACATTTTTAGACTAACAGCAGGAATCCTCCAGAAAAACACTGAAATGTCTGAGCTCAAAAAGTCGTAGACGTTCAAGAAAAAAATCTCAAAAATCAAAAAAAATCTAAAGAAAAAGTCAGCTACAAATTTTTCAATTAATTTCCCATATTTTCTAGAAAACCTGGAAAAATCTGAGCTCAAAGTAAAAAAAAAAACAAAAAACTTTTCAAACTTAGAAAATATCCAAAAGTCAAAGATTTTGACTATGAGCTCAGAAAATGTCCATGTTTACCTCAGGAAACGTTTTAGATTAATCTCAAAAATGTTTTTTCTTTGCAAATGTTGAACTCAGAAATTTACAAGTGAAATTTATCACAAATCTCTGAGATTTTCTTGCACATCTACAACTTTCAAGCACAAAAATTTCTATGTTTTTTTTCTAGAAATGGATCCCTGTTGGCGTTTCTCTTTCTTCCTGTCTCTTTCACAGAAGATGAGTCGGGCAGAATAATCGGTCCGGTCCGAGTCCCAGATGCTCGCTGCGCCTTGGCCAGCTCAGATTGTGCGTCTGCTGGGGTCGGCAGACGGAAACAGAGGGATGTTGTTTGAAAACAGCTGCAGTCTTGGAGTGTGTTGTTAATTTGATTGCAGACTCGGCGGACGACTCGGACGCCAGGTGCAGACGGCAGATGGTGTTGCTGCTGGAGGCAGATTTCTCTGCTAAACTTTTAAACAAGTTTGCTCACAGTCAGAGGATTGAAACAAAAACAAGCTCATAAAGCGCCGTGATGAATGTTTCGGAGAGTGTCTCAGTTAAATCAGTCCCACTCTGGAAGGAAGCCACAGAAATTCCTACTAGTCAGAATCACTAATTACATCAGCTCACAAGTACAAAGAAAATCAGCAAAATGTTGTGTTTTTATTTCCTACTCAACAGTAAGCTAAGCATGAACTTATTTCATTAAACAAATGGTACAACATGTTCATAGATATGTTATGAACTCATCTCTAAACGCTGTATAAATCAATAATAACCGTTTATTATGTGCTAATTAAGGGTGAAAAAGTGACCAAATCTACTGGCTTCTTGCCAAATAGTGAGTCAGTTCTGCTCACCATTTTATTGTAGTTAAACTAAACATTTCAGTTCACCCAGTAAACAGAATAAACATTAATTTGTTAGCATACAGTCTCCTCCTCACACTTCTGATATCTAATGTGTTTGTAGGTGAATTGATAACATTTGTAAACAGATAAAGTAAAACCTTTTTGTAGACACAGGATCATAAATAAGAAACTTCAAATTGTTTCCTTATTAAATAACAGGCATATAGTTTACTTTTTATTTAGGGCACAATTAAAGAAAACTGAAAAAAGCAAAACAACAATCTATTCTCAGCCATAAAAACAGGATCTGGGTCAGGGTTCATTTAAAAAGATTTTCTGCATTCAGCCAAGTTTTAATACAGCAAATAAAGGCAGATTTGGTTGCACCAAGATGGTCATAGTTGCCATGACAACAGAAGGAAACCAAAGAGCTCAGAAAATATGATAACTTTGTGTTGCATCAAATGTTCTTGTAAGTAGATTTAAACTTAAAGTCCTAGTTTTGTAGGAAGTCATTACATTTATTTTTGAATTGTGGTCGGGTGATTCTCAAAAATCATTCCAGGGGCCGTAAATGGCCCCCGGGCCCCACTTTGACCACCATTAAAGGGAACCTATTATGATAAATTTACACTTGGCACCTTTTTGTGTTTCCATTTGGGTCTCAGCTGCTTCTAAAACCAGACCAGGCACTAAAAAAAAACACCCAGCCGCTTTGTTGGCAATAAGTTTATGATTTTTGGTGTCTGGAAAATGAGCCGAGTCCAAAACTTTGACAGGCACTTTGTGGTTACCTAGCAACCCCAGCAGAGTTCTGCCATGTCACCTAGCAACCAAAGTTGAGCTCCAGCATGTTCTGTTAGCTTATTTTACTGTTGCATAATGGCTGCTGGAAAAGACAAGTGTTTTGTTGTTGACTTACCATCCAGAAACCACTTGCTCTGTTCTAGGTTGTGCAGGAGGCTCCGGTTCTTCCTTACTTGTTCAAAGAAGTACAACAAGTCATCTTTACAATGAAGCACATAACTCATAATTCCTTTGACATAAACAACAGGGACCTGACATACTGAAAGCACAACCCATCGACTGCAGGACACTGAGGAGAAACGTCACAGGGCCATTAGCAGAACCTCAGGAGGTTCTGTTCATCAGCAAACATACAGCATGTCCTCTGTTTTCCTTCGGGGCGCTCGGCCCTGGACGGCGCTGCTGACATTTACCGTCGCCCCGGTGGCGGCGGGTCAAGGGCTGCTGCTCAAAACGATGACATATCGGACACAAAAGGGACAACAATGTGCAGGAGGCCGCAGTTAGCCGGACTGGCAGCTACATTTACTCTGATTCCAAACACCTAGATGCACAGAAAGGTGAAAATGTTTCCTGGTTTGTAATTAACTGGACCTTTTAGAAAACCCAATGGCAGAACTTCAACACGTTTTATTTATGGCTCACTGAGAGACACTTCATCAGTTCGTAAAGCACTGTATTAGCTCCACTATTTTTTGTTCAGCTATTCAGTGTTTTTTCTGACTTATGTTAAAGGCACTTAGCTTCCCCTAAATGTATTTTTATGAATAATTTCTAAAGTTGTAATTTTCTTGGCTGTTTTGTAAAATTTCAGTTGAATAAAGTTCAGCATCTGTGTTCAAGTTTTGGTTATCAACTCTTCCAGAAGCTAGACGTTCATATTCATGCAATGTTGGCCAGAAGAACTGCTGTTTATCATTAGCGTTTCTGGGTTTGTGCTGCTAGCTTTTTAGTTAGCGATGCCCACCACTGTTAAAGCTCAAATTGAGAATCTAAATGATAAAGAGGATTTATGTGAATTTGTGCTTTAGCATTAGCTTCTGCTAAATACCAAATTGGTATAGCGTATTAGCATTAGCACAACTAATATTGATAGTTAGCATTTAGGATTAGCGCAGCTAAATTTAATCGTTCCCACCAATGGTGTAGCTCAAACTGAAAATTAGAATGGTAAAGAAAAATTGTATTTAAGTGACTTTGTGCTTTAGCATTAGCTTCTGCTAAATACAATGCTAGTATAGTGCTTTGGAGTTAGCACAGCTAAATCTTCAGCTAGCAGTGTCCACCACTGGTGAAGCTCAAACTGTGAGAGAGGAAATCTCTCAGGAACAAAACACAAGAAAATAAAATCAGGATTTAAATATATTCTTATCATAAATTACATGTGCGGTTTTAAAGATGATAGATTGGAAACTTAACAATATTTAAGAAATTCCTGATGAGCATTTAGTTTTTTTTAACATAACTGAAGAGAGGGAGTGAAATTATGAGGGTGCCGTCGCTGACGTGGCAACGTGATTCACTTTGTGTATACGAGTAAAGTCACAAGGACAGGCAGTAATTGGCCTGCCAGGGATTCACTTTCTATGATTTAAGGTGGACCGTCGATGAGGCGCACATTCCTCTGCTGCGACACTTTGAGGAAAATAAATAACGCCGCTCCTGCTTCTGTAATAAAATCAGAGCTACATGAAGTTTATCCACGATATAAAGAACAAAAACACACTCCGCATCACACGACAAGGCAGGAAAAAATAGAAAAGCTGTTTGTATAAATGAAAACTGTAATATTAGGTTGGAAAATGTTTCACAGCTCAGCTTGGGTTACACCACCTTCTATAAATATATATAATAAATTACAGCACAGATTCCATTTCTGTTAGTTTCGCCTTGTTTTGTTAGTATCGTGTATTTTTTCTTTATTTTTGACTTGTAAGGAAAAATTAAAAAATGTTCCATTGACGAAGTTCATTGTCAGATTAAAAGTATATGCTAACTGCATTTCTGTTTCAAAAATTTGTTTTGTAATGTCCACATGTAATGAAGCCTAGGCGCAAATTCAAACTGGAAGACTCTTTTATCCCCACCGGGACCCGTTAATTGAAGCGACCTGCCCACAATCGTCGACCTATCAACGCCGGACCAAGCCACGTCACGTCCAATCATCGACCAAGTCCCAGCTGATAAGGACCTTCATTCATCGTGTCCTTCGCTCTCCAGCCGAGCTCAACCCACCACCACCCCTTCTCCTCCATTCGCCCGGTCCTGAGGCCCGCACCCTTCTTCAACCTCCACCACCAGTGCCGGGCCCTGGGGGACGACGTTCCTAACAGCATCGGGATGCTCATCTGAAGCCTATCGCTAACGCTGCGATAACCGTTATCCCCAGCCAGGGCCCGAGCGCCAAAGACTTTAAATTCTGTTTGTCAATAAACTCTTCTAATTGTCTTCTTATCTCCGTCTGAGTCTCTCCAGATTGAAATATAATTATAAATGTCATGTTTCATAAGTGGAAAATCATCAGTTAAAAATAAAATCTTTCAAACATCTATATAATGTGAATCTATATAATGTGACTCACAGAGATAAAGTTCCTGAAATAAATTGATCAGTTATATTCTAATATAACTCATTATATTCTAATATTTATATCCTAATGTAACTGATAAGTCAATATATTATATGCATTTATTTATTTGGTTTTACTTTTATGTCTTGAATGAATAACACGACTCTATATGCTTTTGTATGAACTGGACATGATTTTCTGGAGGGCCATGGCCCCCGCTGTCCCCCCTCTTAAGAGCGCCACTGCCTGTTAGAATATTTTTAGTCTTGTTAGATTATTTTTATTAAACTGTAAAATATGTCATGAATAGGCTGAAAAATATCCAGTTATTGTTGCTTCTTCCCAGCGTTTGCAGGTCTTTAGTAAAATCTGAGTTTCTTTGTGGATCTTTGGACTCTTTCCTGCTGTTGTGACCAGCAGGAGCCACTTCTGTCATCTGGTGCCAAACGCAACAGATGTAAACACACACACACACACACACACCTGTAATCCATGCTAACCGTACTGTAGGCTGCACACACACATTTACTGGACGTATGCGTTTCCACACACAGGTTGTTAGTTCGTAGGCCAGTCACGAAGCCGGAGCAGACGGTGGAGGTTGGCAGCAGAACCGTCGGGTTCTGTGTGATTTGGACCTGAAGGCCATGAGGAGGGCAGACATGGAACAAAGTTACACAACAAAGCAAAATAAAGGACTGCACTGTTTTAATAGACATTAAAACTTTGTTTTTTATGATTTGGTTTTGTTTTTGTCAAATTAAAATATTTAAGATTCTCAAACAGAGACAGTTTAGTGGTTTAGAGCCAAAATGGAGGAATTTTCTGCCAGAATATTCAGAAATGATCTTAGAACCTTTCCTCAAAACACTTGGAAATATTTGAGTTTCAATAGTCAGAAATTTTACTGTTTCTAGACATTTCTGAGATTAATCTCAAAATTTCTGTTTTATTTGGCAGAAATTTACTCCTGTTTTATGTACAATCATGGCCCTAATTAGATTCATCGTAAATTTGGATCTAAGCAAAAGACAGAAATGAATTTAACCTCCATTTATTTCACAAATTAACTGTTAAAACTACATTTTCAGTTAAAAGGCCCCTGCAGTCAGGAAATCAGCTAAATGTTTCCTGATGTTTTAAAGAAAAGACTTTGGGGAAACCTCAGGTTTTTATGATTTTAATTACAACAAAAACAATATTCTAGACTGAAAGCCTGTGATTAGAGTTGATTTTGAGCCATAATAAATGGAATGGTGACCAACATATCTGATGTACGTTGATGACAGCACTCATAAAAATTCAATCTTTATTACTATAAGCTGTTTTTGTGACGTATTTTTCTGTTTTATGATGTAAAGCATTTTGAACTTCATTCACTGCAAAACCACAAAAACTTGCCAAGCAAACTGGTCCAGTTTCTGGTGCACATATCTTATTACACTTGAAATAAGAGAAATTAACTTAAAATAACTTTGAACTTTTAAGCAACATATAGAGGCTTGTTTTATGTAAATAATTCCTTAATATTGATGAAATAAGAGCTTGTTATTCTGACAGATAACTTATAATCTGAGAAAACTGTTTAATCTGCAGCTTTTTCCTCAATATCAAAGAATAATTAAATTAAAACAAGCCTCTATATTTTGCTGAAAAGTTACTTTGAAGATAGTTTGTCTTATTTCAAGTTTGCTAAGATATTTGAACTAGACTAACAATACTTGTTAAGATTTTGAGTTTTTGCAGTGTTGTTGTTGTTGATACAAATAAACCTGGTTGACTGACTGAAAGGATTAATTATGTTTTCTATGAAAATGAAACACTTTGATGAAAGGTGATACCTGTACATGCTGAGGTAAAACCTGACAGGTGTTTTAATAAAAACCTCCACAGGGTTTGATGAGAACATCCCAGACAAACAGAAAGTCGTCTGTTTCCTCCATAAAAGGGAAGTTAAACCTCAGCAGGTGGTCCAGGTCGCGCTCCGCCACCTGTTTCCCAGCTCAACCAGATGCTTCGCTGCGCGGCCGGGACTCCTCTCAGCCAGGAATCGGCTCCTATTTATTACCGGCCCCACGAGGTCGGAGTGGAAGTGTGAGCGCTCATCCTCCGCAGGCAGTGGGAGGTGTTTCATTACCGGCGACACGCAGCAGAGAAAAGCCGCTGAATTTCACCAGAATATCACCTTCAGCAGCCGGAGAAGACGGGAGGAGCTCAGGACTGCAGCTAGGACTCCACTGAAACAGCACGGAGTTAATAAACATACACCGATTTACAGCCAAATGGATGCATCTGAATATAGTTTAATATCTTTAAATAGTTCATTTATTTCACCAATATAAATTAAAAGCTTGTATATCATTACACAGATTGATTTATTTCTCTTAGTACTGATGATTCTGGCATACAGCTGATTAAAATCTAAAACTTAGCACCTTAAAAATGTTTAATCTCATTAGAGACCAATAAAAACATTGGAAAGTTGAGTGGAAGGAAAACGTGTTGTTGAAAAAGGTGAATAGGTAACAGGGATTAGAGTAGACCTGAAGAACACGGAGTGCATTTATTTTAAACCTTACCCAGCGATTAAATAAATATATTTTTACTTTAATAGAATAATAATAGCTACTGCAGACTGAGACTCGCTTCCTGTCATTCAGGCTAAAGAACTGTTCAAAAGAATCAGATTGTTCCTGAACGTCACATCACAAATCTGAAAACTAATAGCAAAAAAGTAATGCCTTTAAAGTTTCTCTGCGCTCTGAGTTTTTCTTTTTGAATTAAACTGAACCAAGTATTTTACATGCAGACGAGCTCCGTCTAGCAGCAGGAATGTTGGCTTGTTTGTCTTTTCTTTGGCTGAGCTGCACTGAAACAAACGCCGTTGTGCTTCAGTAAAAGCTGATTCTGATTCGATTTTATTTTCATACCTAAGATGAGACGGGTTCTAAAATAAATCCCTTCACAGTCCGGTCCACTGCTGCAGCTCACTGATCGGATCCGTTTGGAAGCAGCAGAGTGGAATAATTTGCTTTTCATTTTGATGTTGCTAAATTCACTGAGGACTTTTTACACTAAGGCAGAAAATAATCAAAGAGAAAACATCAATGTTCCTCCATTAAGTTTTCCTTTTGTCCAGTCCAGCCTGGTTGAGTTATTTCAGATAGAAGTCAGAAAATAACCGGGGTCCACCGAGGCTAATGTGGCCGTCATTAACCTACACGACCTTCACTACAGGAAGAGAGTCAGAAAAACGTTCAAACTTCAGCAAGGCAGAAATTCACTGTTTCTGTGAGAAATGGCATGATGTTAAATTATTCTGAGGTCAAATGTTGCATCCAATCATCAAGTTCAATTCTTGGGCCAAATTTCCTTTACTACAATTCTGGAAAAATGTGAAATTTCTGAGTTTTAACAAGAAAGATTTGGTTATGAGCTTCAGAAATGATTCAAATCTGATCTGAAGAGATAAAATCAAACAAGACAGAATCCACACTGTCCTTATTTATCGAACACAGATAAAACAAAAAACTTAAGAAAACCAAGTTCATCCATGAAAAACCTGAATGTCAAATCAGAGAAACAAAATGTTTAAGATTGTTTCAGTTTCTAAAGGTTCAAATTTATCATCAGTTGATTTAGATGGTGAGAAACAATGATGGTGTGTTTTATACTGTGTCTAAGTTTGAGTGGAGGTCACGGTTCCAACGAACATCTATTTTCTAATTTAATTAATTTTGCGGCGTAGCGTTGCAAGGTCGCATGTAACCAAGGTGAAGCTGGAGAACGGACGCTCAGCGCCTGGCGGAGGGAGACAGAAACAGCCGTCGCTTTTTACGACAAACTCAGGTAAATTTGTTTTCTATGGTTGGAAAAAAACTGTTGTTCTCCTACAGGACGTGACCAATATGACAGAATATTAATGTGCTGCATGTGAAGCTGTCGTGGAGCCTGTTCGGATTTTCATTATATTTAGAAACAAAATAAAATTAAAAAGTAAAACTATTTAAAATCACGCAGGTTCGTTAAACAGTTTAAAAAGTCCATTTTAAGAGTTAAAAAAAAAGAAGAGAAAATAACAGGCGCTCCATCTCTAAACGCATTCTGCAGAAAAGGTTCAGCTGGAGAAGAGTTCAAAAATATTTTTCTTCATCTATTAAAATAATGAAATGAAGACTCTGGGATTCAGATAGCGATAGCTTCTGTGCAGTGTAAGGATTCATGGTTCCCAAAACCAACATGGGGTTTAACATTTCCCCTTTATGTCTGCAGTTCAACATAAAGGAAGGGAGAAATGGAGAAAACCCATAAAAACCCAAAAACATCCCCACTGTTGTGCTTCCAGTCGGAGGACGGAGAGTCAGGATGTGCATTTTGTTATCTGCCTTTCAGCCGCCGTCCCTCTCACTGCTATGAACTTGATTCCATCTGTATTTTTCCGTTTAATAATAAAAGAGCGCTCCAGGAACAAAGTCGCATGTGACTTTCTGGATAATTTCTCTGGTTCATTTTCTCCTGCGGCTCTCTGAGCGTCCCTCCAATCTCTGCAGGAGTCAATCTCTCCCAGGCCGACCCAGTAATCAATAGACAGGCTGATGTTACTGCGGGCTGCCGGTGAGTTATTCCTCCTCGTTGATGGAGGAGAGAGAGGATGAATCTGAGCAGTGGAGCGTTGGCTCAGGATTTGATCTCAGGAGGGACAGACTGAATGATTTTCTGAGATACTTCTGTCAGGAGAAGTATGAGTGACACAACTGCATGTGTTAGAGTCAGAGGTGAAGATTTCAAGTCCTCCAACAAAACCCTGAGTGGGACTTTAATGAGTTAATTTTGATTGATTAAATTAATGAAATAGATAGTAATGCATGAAAAAATATTAACACAATTAATTTTGTATTGTACTTACAAAAATCCAGAGGTGGAACCTTTGTTGCGCATTTCTTGTACGCCTGTAAATTTGACGCACAAGCAGCATCCGCTAACAGCAGCGATGAAAGCTTCACTGGGGGTTAATATTTGCTGTGAAGTTTGATCTGATTGGAAAAGACTATTGTTAGAGTTTGTTGTGTTTGCGTTGTGCTAAAAGGAGTAAACACATTAGTGAAATCTAAAATAGCATCTTAGTGCTAAACATGCTAACGCTAATGTCAGCGTCCACATTTCAAAAGAAGCTCCATGAATGACCAGAACTTCCTGAAACTCTGGAAAGCTGAACTTTGTTCCAATCTGATGGTTAAACCACCTAAATAACAATTTAAAAACAAGAAATGTCTTTGTTGTTGAGCTCATATGTCTGTTTATTCAATCATTTAAAGGTGCAGTATGTAACTTATGAAAAACATTTTTTGTTGAAATCATCTTTATATTTGACAGTTTGGTATGAAACACAATCTGTGACAAAAATGTACCTCCTCTGCCTTCTCCCTGTGCTAACTGAAAACAACCAATCAGAGCCAGGAGGCGGGTCTTAGCGCTGTCAATCATTCTCTCCATTTGCACTCTGCTATGCTGCAGCTAGCATAGCAGAGAGCTATGTTCTCTTTTTGTAAATGCTCAGGCTACTTAGCATAGCCACAAAGCAGCAAGTACACGAGGATGATATACAGCGTTAAGACCCGCCTCCTGGCTGTGATTGGTTGTTATGGAGTAGTTCATTTCTTCAGAAATGTAGCTTAGGGAGGAAGTGGAGGAGATTATATGTCTTATAACAAATTGTCACAACACAGTGACAGTTTTAACAGATATGTAAAAAACATTTTCTTTAAAAAAAGTTACGTACTGCAGCTTTAAGGGTTTTTGAATTGAAAATGTCGCCTATTTTGTTGATGTATAGTTTTCGATTAAAATGCGAATAATTACAGACCCTCCAATGAAAAATCTTATTGTTGTCCCACCGGTAGCTCTAGCTGTGTGTTCTGATGTTTTAGTTTCTACAAGATAAAAGTTGAAGATCTGCATCTAGTTCAGACAATTTTCTGGTTTAATTCTGATCCCTGAGGGGAAAAAATCTGATTTCAACAAAAGAAAATCATAATTGAACATCAATAGCTGCCTTTCTCTGTCAGTGCAGTTAAGCTGAAGAGCATCCAACAGTTTCACCCAACAGTTTGGGTGAAACTTTTTAAATCATTATCCCTCCCAGCAGCTGCGTCTGTTTTTGTTTCTGTAGATGTTTTCCAGGCTGAGATAAGCTTCCTCCTGGTCTTCCTCGGCTCCCGCAGGAGCATCAGCTCCTAAATCACTGCGGCTTTTTGTCAGACACAAACGATCTTGTTCCCTTCAGCTGGCAGCAGAGAGTGAGGACAGATACGATGTAAAGCACAGACACCAGATTAAGTTTGGGATTAGCCATCGATCCTTCATGCAAACACGCATTCTTCTCCTCCATCCTCCAAGGTGTCGTTTAATCTCTCCGCTGCAAACCTGGCTCTGAGACGCGTCTCTCTGAGCACAAAGACACAAAAAGATTTACTAATGAATCTGTCCTGCTCTCCGAGGGCCGATAAGGACAGGAAGTTATAATTGAAACTGACCAATCAGCTGTCTGCCAGACTCAGATTTTCAGATAAGGAAGTAAAAGTTTGCCAGAAGTCTGGATCATCCAAAGGAACGCTTCGCTTCAAATACAAGTTCAGAAAAATCATGTTTGTTTCAGTTTTAGGCTAATTAAACGTCATTTGACTCTAATTGTGTTTGAACAAAACTTTAAATGGATTAGCAGGACATTATCGGAACAAATTTAAATTCTTTATAAAATAAGTGTCATTTATTTTATAAATGACACTCCAATGTTTAATGGATTTTATTTGGGATGATCTAGATTTTTATTGGTTTAGATCGAAGATTATTGAACAGAAGCTAATTTAAATTAACACAGTTATGCTTTAATTCAGAAAATATTTTTTCTGCCTGGTTTAAACTAGATTTTTCGCTTTTTTGGCCTGAATGTGACCCAAATCCGATTTTTCACGGTAGTGTGAACATCCCAATTCCGATCTTTTCCCTAAAAAAAAGAAATCTGATTTGTGTCACATTATATGCAATTCTGTATCAATTGTTTGCAAAAACTTTGCGGTCTGAATGGTACTGTAGCATTTTACCCAACTTTTACCCAACATAGAAGCAAGACATGCCTGATGATTCTGCACCAACTTCCCCAAAAGTAGCCTGTCCCAAGTTTAAGGGGCTTTCGCTCCAACTGCTGTCTCTCCTCTGATGGCTGAGTTATGCATTTAATCTCACAACCTTTCATCCGTAGCTGCCATAATTTTTATGACTTACACAAGCTTTCACGCATATATTTCATTCATATTTAATTTCTTATTTAAAGGGGAAAAAAGCCGTAAAAGCGAAATTGTTTGTCTTTTTTAGTTTAGCTGAAAATAGACAAAGATTTGCGCACATTTGAAATGGAAACCACAACAGAATCTTACCTTCCTGGTCCGACTCCAAACAGATCTCTCTCCGGAAGTTACAATAGCCTACTTACAATACGCTAAAGGCCGTTACTATTCTCTTTTTAATTTTTTTATTTATTTATTTTTTGTTTACTTCGTTTAGTTAAAATCTTCTGACGCGGCTGTCAGCTCTGAGTAGCTTAAAATCGACTCGTAAACGGCGGCGTTCATTATTACTTCCGTAAACAAAGTGCTGCTGTGTGACGTCATCGTTCTTCTTCTTCGCATGCGGTCGCTTCATTGGATGCAGCTGGGCTAATCAGGCGGATTTGGACCAGGTGAGAACGGAAGGTGAACGATATAAAACCGGGCAACTGCTTTCTAAAAATGATTCTTTCAGAGAAATGAACTGAAAACTTAAAACACAACAGATAATAATAAAAAAGCAAAACACCCAGAATTATAGTATTTAATAAGATTCCAGATTTAATTTGGGTATTTTTTGTACTTGATTGCATTTTAGAGAGACGACTAAATCAGATTTATTTAATCTGGATAAATTTTTATTAGACTTTTTTAGTTGATTCATAATAACTTACTAATGTTGTCGAGACATTTGAAAGTTTTTATCAGTTGATGTTCTTGTGACTGATGTTAACTTGGTTAAAATAATATGAATATATTTAAGATCTTTGGTGGTAAATAAAGAAGATAAAATTACATTAAACCTACTTAATGGGTAATTGCGCAGCAACACAAACCCTGTAAATTCTAGACACTAACAGGTACCATAGAATTGCACAAAAATCCGTGAGGGACGGCGGAGTCCCAGCTCGAAACTCCGTGAAAGAGGTGTACGGAGCCTGGTGCCAGAAGCCCATTAAAATGCGTCTACATCGTGTTAAACTGTGTGATTGTGAGCGTGAGTGGGAATAAAAATAGCAGCAGGTATGTTGTTCCATATAACACAGTAGGAGTGTAACAGGTAAACCTTTTAGGGATGCAAACTCGACTGAAAACCCACCTGTTTAGGATTGTATTTGAAATGTAATCAATTACAAATTTATTGATGGAACCTGAATTAATGACATGTTTTGATTATTGATTCTATGTTGCATTTTGTTTCTGTGTTTGATATGATGTAAAGCACTTTGAAATGCCTGCTGCTGAAATGTGCTATACAAATAAAACTTGATTGATTGATTGATTGATTGATTTGTGTAAAACCTGTTGAACAAATGTGAATTTAGTTAACTAGAACAAAAATAGTTGTATTAAAAACATATCAGTTGATGGAAAGCAAGTAATGTAATTTGTTTACATTGAGTGAAAAAATTTAAGTTCAATGAAAGAGTTTGTTTTGTGAAACAAACAAAAAATTAAAGTTAGTTGAACTAACTCTTGTCTGAAGTGACTTGAAGTAGCTCATTCATTTATGTTAGTTAAACATAAATTCATAAAGGCAGATTAGTATATATGTTTTACTTTTACTTAACAAAATTATGTGAAACCTGTTGAAAAGAAAAAGATTATGTTAAGTCAATGACTAATTTCTTTGAGTATGACAAGATAAACCTGAATGAAAAGTGTTTTTAAACATCAAGGTGGAAAATCTTCAACTTTCCGTCTTTCTTTATCTGCCAAAGATTCATCGTCAGAAAGCTGGAAGCAGAAAGAAAAGAAGCTGAATAAAACATAAAGTCACAAAGCAGCCGGACCGGCACGGACATGCAGACGCTTCCTAAAGGTGCAAATTTATGGTAGGTTTCCTCCCTTTCACATCCCTGCTGACACCTTCATTACAAAGTAAAATAACTCAGAAATTGGACTCTTCCTTCCTCCGAGGATCAGGTAGCTGGATGTTGTTAGAAAGTGAGGACGAGCTTTTAAATAACAAGGTCCAAGTCGACGTCAAACTAATCCTGACACATGAGAGATGGGCGCTCAACAGCGAGGGACGACCAGGAGTCAGTCTGGACGCTCCAGGTTCTGAATCAGATCCGGCCCCGAGGCGGAGGGGCCCCGCTGAATTTCAATTCAAGCTCAAAGGATTAAGGATCTGACGACTCCTCGACTCAGAAGACTCGGTTTAACTGACAGACAGACATGGAAATCCACAAAACACAGGGCCTAAATGTTGCAAATCAGCAACAGGTTTTAATCAGACAAAAATGACCTCAAGAAGTACAAAATATGGGGTTCCATTAGCGCCAAAAGTATTTTCTATGTGTTTATATAAAGTATATATCAGAGTTATTATAATAGTTGAGTTTTATTTGGCAGTAAATCTTTGTCAGTGAGTTTTATAGAGTGTTTGGTAGTTTTTATTAGTAATCATTAGTTAAATATTGTTTTGCTTTGGTTAAATTTTTAGTACTTTTAGTTTTGTCATATTTTGGTTAATTTTTAGGTGCAAAATTCAAAACTGTCAAAGTATTATGTTATGATTGTGTATACATCTATTGGGTAATGAATACTCAACAGAAGATAACACCAACTTTTCTCCCAGCTTTTTCTGTAGCTATTTTACAGACTAGTGTAAGTACGGAGCGCTGTAATTTGCAGACAGTTGCTTTTTGGGTCAGGGAAAAATAAAATCAATTTCACATCAGTTCAATGGGCTAATTAATAGATTCATAAACACAAACACAACAGATGTTACATCTATAATTTCAGTATGTTTTAGTTTTATCACTGTACAATTTAGTTTCAGTTTATTACAGCTTTTCTTCATTAAGTGCCGTTTTTACTTATAGGCTCAATTTTAGTTTTTGTTAATTTGTTAACTTTGGATAACTATAAAAAACTGAAAACATTTTGTTTCTTTGTAACAACTTGGTTCAGCTCAAAAATATCAAACGTCACAGTATAATGTATATTTCTAGAAGGAATATTGAAACCGACGCCCAGCACACGGTGAATGCTGGGGTAAAAAAAGACAGAAACTATTTGCTTTATTTTCTAAAATATGACATGAACACAAAATCCAAAGAGAAAACTTTATATTCCTACGCTCATAATTTGGGACAAACTTCATGAAACTATTAAGTACAATTGCAAAATGTTTTAACACGTTAATTTCTATTAATTACAATTGATTCCACGTAATTGTTTTTAAAAAAAAAATTTTTATGAACACAGGTTCTTGCTGGAACCTTTGTGTTGTGTTTCTGGTACTCCCACTAAATCTGACGCACAAGCAACAGTCGCAGACAGAGGCCTGGTCCCAGAGCTCAGTGATCTGTGAAGTGTGGATTCAGTGAAGTGCACATAAAGGTTTTAGGGACAGGTGGGAACCTGTAACACAGGTAGAAGATCTGCTTCTGGTTTAAATCATTTGCAGGTTTCCTGCCTGTTCAGAAAAAACAGAAGTCATGTTTAGTTTCTGTTCAGGAAGTAAAAGAGTTGCCGTTAGACTGAGGATTTTTGTTCTGACAGCTGAAAGTGAGAAAAGACGGAGCGTACATCCGTCACCTTCCTTCCCTCCCGCTCTGCAAGGCGGCGGCCATCAGTCAGCCTTCCTCTGCCGTAAAGGCCGACTTTCTGCCCGCACAGAGGCGAGGATGCAGATTTACAACTTCAGCCTTTCTGTCCAAACTTCACCTTCCTTCCCTTCATCAGGCTCGCTGATCCGTGAAAGTTTAGCGAGGCAAATCGATGGAATAAAGCAGAAACATGCCTCCTTGATTTGTGCCTCGCTGTGACAATAGATTAAAATCTAGTGGATTGAAAACATTTGGGTTTCAGTCAAAAGGCAAATTTTGATGGACCATTTGTGAATTCAAACATGTTTTATGTTTCTGCATAAAAGTTTTCAGGATGTCTTCCTTCCTGAAACTTTCTGTTGAAAATAAATAAATACATTTATTTTTTTTGTCCAAAAAAAATAAATAAATCTCCTGGTCTTCCTTGAAGAATTTTCTACTACATATAAAGAAAAGATTTATTTTGAATCAACTCAAAGGCTGATTAACTTGCCAATTTAAGATTATAAACACCAAACATTAATATACTTTAATTGATATGCACTACTGCAGAAGCTAACATCTACAATTTTCAATATTTCTACTCTTTGGGGTTCAGCCAATCAGTGCCAAGGAAAATAAAAGGTGCTTTTGGATTGGCTGCTTTGCTTTAGCGTCAAGTAGCGTTGTGTTGAGGTATTTTAGCTTCCCACTTTACATTTTCTTTCAAATATTTCAGATGTATTCTATGAAAAAAACTCTTAAAAAGAAAAATGCGTTCTGTTCCAGTTCTCACCTGTAAACAACGTACTGCAGCTTTAACACCTGATGAAAACCTGAAACATCATGAAATCCTGCAGCTGGTTTACGTTTCACACCCGGCCCACCAGCTCTGTTCCAGTTTCAGCTGAGAGAAGAGATCTGACCTTCAGACGACCTTCAGGCTGAACGCATGAATCAACTCCGACAAGACGGAGCGTCAGGTTCCGACACCAGAGTCCCATTTCACCTGAGTAGCAGCTCGTCTGAGCAGGTGTGAAATTAAATCATGACGGAGGTGATTTACAGTCGGAGAGCAGAAGAGCCGCCATGACGGCAGGATGGAGAGACGGATGGAGAGAGAGAGAGACGGATGGAGTTAATACACACGATCACTGATCAACTTACAGACACAAGTTGCAAGAATTATTAGTCATCTATGTTCATTAAAGGAAGGAAGAATTTATTCTGGCTTCATTTCACATTTAAAAAACTTTATTTGCAGAATAATGAAAGTTATTCTGTATTATTTTTAAAACAGAGCCTAGAAAATGGAGACGGTGAAAAACGTGGAGGTGACCTTCTGAGTGGAAGTGATTTAGGTTTCGGTGCTGATATGAGCGGCTGCTGGACGCAGATACAGACCGAATGTTCGATTAGCAGCATGGGAAACATTTCAGCAGCGGGCTGAATGACCTACAGGTCACCGACGGTTACCGCCAGAAAATATGGACAACATTTACGGAAATAAATTAATATTAATGCAAACATTATGCTGCAGGGAAACATGAAGAAACGAGAGGCAGGTAGCAAGATTTTATTCGATATTACAAAAAAATCAGCAATGGTTGAACAAAATGTGTTTTTAGATTTAGGTCATTATTATATGCAAACATATGAGATATAAATATGCCACAGTAGGTAATAAATTTAGGCAAAACTTAGCATCAATTTGTCCTTCCCAGGTGAATCAGAGACTGAGCTGAAGCTGCAGCTCTTTATATTGAGTGTTTGAGCCCAATAATGTGATAAACTCAGTTAAATCCACAGCTAAGCAGAATCTGCAACTGCTCTGAGAGAGAAGTTAATGACTAATGAATTATTAAAGCGCTGTCTGTTGTTATGATCCAAGAGGTTGTTAAATACGTTCTGTTTACTGGAGCACAAAGAGCTCCCCTCTTTTCAAGATGACAGCATTTATGTGGGAATGTGAGGCTGGCTACAGATTATTTTCTTTCGTTATTTTCCAGAATGTTTGGCAACTAATCTTTTAGTTGTAGATACGTTTCCAAAAACAACGTTGAAATTCTCATTAGCCAGCAAAGTAACAACTAATGAGCTTCTGGCAGTTTTCATAACCAATATGATTCAATCTGGGACCAAAACTGCAACATCTGTTGCATTTCCAGCTGCTGTGGTTCATTGGGTCAAACCTTTGCCAACGCTCTGAGAAACCTGTTGCCCTCCTGACCTGTGGGGGCGCTGCACCAAGAACCACTGAAGAAAATGACATGAGAACCTCAGAAAAAGACACTGAAATGGAGTGGCATCAGATTTCTGCAGTTGCAGGTTTTGTCTTTTGTCTCTTATGATGGCATAATAGGATCAGTGTATATAGAATAAAAAAAGTGTAAAAAAATTTTTTAGATTAATCCCTCAAATAAAAAAAAACACAAGGAAAATTTAAAGCAATTTACTTCCATTGCAGTAAAATTATATTGGTACCAATTTCATCCTGAGATACAAAGTCCCTATCGGTGCGCCGTGGTGGCGCAGGGGCAAAGCACGACCCACGTATTGAGGCCGTAGTTCTCATGACGATGGTCGCAGGTTCGATTCCTTGCCTGGCGACATTTGCTGCATGTCTTCCCCTTTTCTCATTACCCTGTTTCCTGTCAAACTACTTTCAAATAAAGGCCACTAGAGCCAACTAAACCTTAAAAAAAAGTCTCTATCACATTTCATTCATGAAACTGCAGTTGGGACCGCTCAATCAATCCAAAGGCCCAAAATGGCCCCCGCGCCGCACTTTGAACACCCCTGTTCTCTGAGATCTTGACGCCGCCTGGAACAAATTTTCCTGTCTGATAAAATAAATTCATGATTTTAGAGTCTCTTGTTGTTTTGAGGCAGAAATAAAGATAAAACCTTTTTATTTATAAAGAATCTTAAAAATAAGACGCTATAAAGCTGATGTTATATAAAGTTACAAATGTTTTCACTGTTAGAGGCAGTGACAGTCAGAAACAGACGCTGTCGTCACTCTTCAGACTTGTACTCAAGCCAGTCGGGTATTAGCATTGCTAATGAAATGAATCAGGATTAGGTTTGTTTAGAATAAGGTTAGGGTTTATTTTGTTACGTAATGTCCTTAGGGGAACGCAGTGAGCGTGTGTGAGTGTTTTCAGGCTGTATTTATTCCTTTTAATGAATGTTTAAGTTAATAGGATCAGGAACAGCTGGAGGGATTCGACTTTGCTGCTAACTTTATCCGATGGGTTGGAGTCATCAAACATGGGAAGCACTGTTGTCATGCAAAGAAATGAAAGTGCAAATAATTATACAAAATGTTTTGTAAAAGTCATCAGTCAAGAATCATTTTGCTGTATTTTCCTTCCTAACAGCCAGAGTTTTTCTCTAGATTCACTTTTTAAGTATTATTTTGTTAGTTAAGGCCCTGAACTCCATTCACGAATGAAAATGCTCCTAAACTCAGGGAATGAACCATAACATGACCCGTTAATAAGGACAGAATGTGAACATTTTCCAAAGAAGTTTCAAAAAGCCTCATTGGTGCAATGTGATTATTCTTAAAAGAATTGATTTATTTGTCTTGGAAACTACAGTTTGAAGACAACGTATCATTGAGAATCCATTTTTTAGCCCTTTTGTTGTGTAATTGGAGTCTCTGGGGGAGCAGAAAAGTCTCCTGGTGCTGCGTAGATATCTTTATATTTATTCTGTTTGGTTCATATTTTTCAATCTGTTCAGGTTTTTTTATTGTTACAGTTTTTGCTGCAGAAGGTCACAGAAATCTGGCTAACCAGTTTTGCAAATCCCATGATTTTTTTTGCCTCATTTTCAAGGATGAAAAAATTACAAGTGGATAAATCAAAATGTTTGGCTGTTGTGTGTATGAACCCTCATTTCGTTGCCCTGCAGCTTTCAAAGCGCCTCTCTAAATTTGAAATTCAAAACTTAGTCTGATTTATGGATTGTTTTCCTTCTGAAACAACGGACTCAACAATTTGCTAGGCTGTTAAACTGAAAACAGACTTTATTTAGTGTTTAGTGTTTATACGACATTCTGGCGATCGTTTTGCTAGCAGTAGCATCGTGCCTCTTGCTAATGTTAGCGCTGTGTGCTAGCTGTTAGCTCCTGGAGGACATAGCTGTACTTGTTTTGTGGTGTATTACATAAACATTTTGGTATTGTTTTTGTTTTTGAAAATGTAAACAATACAATCGCATTCAGTGATGTGCTTATCACTATTAAACTACAAAAACGGCCGAACAGAGTGGAGTGGAGTGTGACCTGAAGGGGGCGGGGTCTGAAGTGCCCCAGTTTAAAGAGATTTAAACGAGATCAGGAGTGAAAGAGGAGCCGGTGGAACGACAATGAACTAAAACCCAAAACTCTTCAGTTCCGCTTTATATAGACCAGTTTAATGATTTAAAAGCATGGACCTAGCCCCGCCTTCGAGGTGCAGCTCCTCCCCCACTCAGCTCCTTCAGCCTAGCCACCGGCTATTAGCAAATATCTAATTGCTGAGCTCATTAACGGAGCCACTTCTCAGTGCAACGCTGGTAAAACGTTAAAGGGTTAATAGAGGAGCCATGTTGTGATGACTTCCTGAAGGCAGTTTCAGGAAGAACAGGAGTTTTTCAAGAAACAAAAGCCCAATTTCAAGGCGTTAAATTACAAAATCTAATTTTTTTTAAGTCATATCTGATAAATGCTACATTTTCATGACAATTGAAGGTAACATAGTTACTTGATTGTGATATAGAATGGCACAACGTGTCTGAAAAATAAACAATACTACCCTTTTACTATTCTATTGGTTATTTTTTGTTCCTCCTTTGCTTCTCCACTGAGTGTGAAGGAAAACAGGCACAAGGGGAAGGTCCATGTTCAAATATGGAATATGAATGAAAGTCTATATCTTTTTGTTTCAGAGCTGTATCCCAGATTTAATAGAACTGAGCTGTTTACCGCCCCAGTTCCTGCTGCAGCTCAAAAATATCTCGTAAATATTTAACTTGACAAAAAATAAAAGTGCATTTTGTTACATTTGTGCTGCTGTTTTGTTGTTGTGGAAGTAAATGTTGAAATATCATGTAAAAAAAGCAGCAAAATTAAAGCTAAAATTAAAGAAAAAGGGTTAAAATGGCTGATAGTCATTTGTTCGTATAACATTAGTGCATTTTGACAAATTTCCTATGGAAGATGATGATTTGAAAATATTTAAGTTTCATTATTGAAATGTGAGTCCCTAGGATGCGATGAATACATTAATGTCAGTAAATAAAGTTTTATTTAATGTTTTAATAAACAGCATCTTAGAAGAGTTTTCCTTCAGACTCTTCAACAGTGTGTCCCCAAAAAACTCCCCAAACACAAAACGCTCCAGTCTGGAGTTCTTGTTGTTTATTATCTTCACTTCACACCCTGCGATGGCTTCGGCGCTGTGTGTGTGAGCGCTTTGCAGGGGTGTGTTGATGATGTTCAGCCTGGGGTCGTATTGCGTTACCTGCTGCTGCAGTGAGCCGTGTTAACTCGGACGTCGTGATCTACCTGCTGGTGCAGCTATTTAATTCAGGCTGCAAACAAAGACGGGGCGAAGGAGAAAAAAACGCAGATGGCCTGATCCATCCAGTGGGAAATCTCCAACATGGCGTCTGCCCAACAACACTCCCAAATATGTGTGGATGCGTTTGTGGGAGCAGCAGAGGGAGGCTGCAGCTCTTTATGAGTTGCAGCTCTATTCTGGTGGATTAAGGAAACTCTGCAGCACAAAAAACCTGGCAACAAATATTTGGTGTGTTTTCTAATTAAAGTTACTGTTCAGACTCTTGTTCTCTGTTTCAGTCTTAGCTTATATTTATTGCTTGGCAACATGTTTCAGACTCTTCTTAAAAAAATAAACCCCAAATCAACTTTTTTTGCTGACAAACTGTCTAAACAGAATATTTAAGGTTCTACCTTTATGTTTGTGACACGTCCGCAGAAAAGAACATTTTTACCATCATGTATGATCGAGCTGATAATGTTGAGAGCGACATTAACTGGACTGCCACTTTGGCTCCGTTCACACAACCACCAAATACAACTTTATTATTTTAGTCAGTCTAAACGGCCCAATTCTGATCTTTTTATCCACTAAAATATCTAATTTGTTTCATATGGAACTAAATCAGATGTGTTGGTTTTCAAAGCATCACCAGTCTGAACGGTCATGTTGCCATGAGGCACGCCTCATCATTTACGGCAGAAGAAACCAGACAATTCTTCTGTTTTTCTTCGTATAGAAAGTACGCCTGGCTCCATGCTGATGTGTTCAGCTCCGTTAACTTTCTGGAAATCTGTTTCGCAGCTTCCTAACGGTTACCAAATACTTTGACGTCTTTCGGTTAAAGAAAATAACACAATTTTAGTGTTAAAAATACACTTTAATGTGTCACAAAATAACACGACCGAAACGGGTGGGCACCAGACAAAGACACAAACCTGCAGTTTTTTTTAAACATTTCATAAGTTTTTTATTGAAGGAAACTGATCTGGAAAATTTTTATTTTACTTGATTTTGCTATTTTTGTTATATGAATTGTCATTTTCATCCTTAAAATACCAAAATGATCACTTAACTTTATATTTTGGTCCATCTGATGATGTCATATTTAAATAATAAATTATTGATCATTTAATCAGTTACTTGAGACTTGAGTAAACTTTTTACCAAATGCTTTCTTACTCTAACTTGAGTAATTTCTTGGACGGATAATTTTTTACTTTTACTTGAGTAAAAATGTTTTGAAGTAGTTCTGCTCTTACTTGATTATAGTTTCCGGCGCCCAGCGCTGTGGTTCCGGTCCGCTCTGGTTCCGGACGTCCACTGAAGCTTCAGCAGTAGCAGAAATATTAGTGTAGTTATGCAAATCAAGGTTTCCACTGTTGGACATTTTGCGTTGTTTTCGGCGGCCATTATTACTGCCGCAAACAGAGCGCCGCTGTGTGACGTCATCTACGTTCTTGTTCTGTGCCTGCGGTTCGCTTTGAGATCGTAAACCGTCCCAAAGATGATGATTGCGGTCACATTTAATTAGTAACATGACTGACCACACAAAAATTATTATATTTCTGCAAAAACTGAGACATAAGCATCGGCTCTGCTGTGTGAAGGTCGCTGACGCGCCTCACAGCTGATTGGTGGAGAAGCTGCTTATCAAACTTGTTAGCAACCATTTTAACTGTTAGAAATAAAATCATTTGTTATGAGAATTGTACACTTGACTGGAATTTCAATTTAGTTTTTTTAATTAATTCACCCTCGTTACAGTTTCACTTGGCAGGCAGGTTTCTATTTTGTTCACCTTTCATCCTGTTTCCTGCTCAAACTTTGTCTTATTTTTATATTTCAGCTCTGAGGCGTTGGAGGATCTTTTTGCTTTGGACCGTTAAGTATTTATTGGGTTCTTTTTTTCCCAAAGTCAAACCGCGGCCTGGAGCCGCTCTTATCTGGTTGATTTCTTGGTGCTGTTGCAATAACGAAACAACAGAAACGGAGCATTAATACTTCCGGCTCTCCGCCTCTGAAGGCAGATTCATCTCACAGCGCAACCTCGCATTCATCAACAGTTTTCTGTTCACTTTATCGACTCCTGTGAAGCTTTGTCAGTCTGAATCGGAGGCACCGCCGTACGTCACATGTACAGCACACGGTGGCAGCGGCGTATCGATCTGGAGGTGGAGCTGTAAAATGGGCGCTGATGGATCGGTGAGGTGGGCGGCGGCTCGGCTCGTCATCGGGGCTTTTCATGCCAGATCATCAGCAAGAAGAACCTTCTGCATATCCACCGGTCCTGCAAAATGTTCCAGAGTTGCAGAAAGAAAGAGCAGCTGTTTTACCTGCAGAGCTCAGAATATGGAATGAAACGAGACAAGCTTCTCGTCTCTTTCATCTCTTTTTTAATTTGATTTATTGATTTGAAGGCGAGCCTTGATATTTGGGGGTAACTCCCTGAAGCATGAGGTTGATAGAGAATGTTAAAGTGGGTGAAATCTGAAAAAGTAAAATCTAAAGCCTTAAGTCTCTGCGGCAGAAACTTTTACCACCACCATATCGAGTTCAGGCTGGGTCTATTTCCTGAACGGGTCTGGTGACAAAGATATTTCTGACAGTAACTCTCATTTTTCCCTATAGTAGATAATGCAAAAAAAAAAAAAAAGGGGGGGGGGAGGGACAATTTCGCAATTGTGGTGTTTCTATTAAACAAGAAATTAAATTAAAATCACACGTGAATAAGCTTGGGTATGCAATGAGCCAATAAAAATCATGGCAGTGATGGATGCAAAAGGTTACATGAAATATGTTCATAATTTAGCCATGGCGCTGGCGCTCATCATCTATCAGCCAATCAGAGGAGACGTTCAGGCTTTGGAGTGACAAGCCCCGCCTACTAGGGAACGGTTACGTATGTGGCGCTTTGGGAAAATTACAGTTGGCCATTTTACTGAAGAGTTTTGGATTCAACATACACATTTTTATGAACTGTGATGCTGTGAGTGAAGTGAAAAAACAAAAACAAACCTCATCCTCATGCCACTTCCTGTCGTTTTCTTCGTCTTTCCGCCAGTAGCAACATCCAGCTGGTGATCACGTGACTCGTCTGATGTAAAAACAGAGAAAGTGTTTGGATATGGCTGTAAAACCAGCTTTTCTAAATTAGCATGTTTCCTTTAAGAACATTTATTTTTGTAATTTCCATTTGCAACATTCTACGATTAATGGAAATGCAGTTACTGTGTGCTCCCATTTTGTATTTATATATATTATATTTTATAATATACATATATTTTCTCATGTATTGGAACAGATAACTGTGTGTTTTTAAAAAGTCCCTCTGGCTTTCTGAGCCTCTGCTGCTGTTAGTGAGGCGTGTTAAAGGTTTTTCTCCGGCTCAGGTTGTGGATGGAGCTGCTGGTCTCAGGTCTGCTCTCTGTTTTCCTCCAAGCTGATGTGTTCAACTGTTAACGTTCTGGAAATTTGTTTCATCAGTTAAACAGATTCCTAACAATGATAAACTGTTTTCATGTCTTTCAGCAAAAGAAAATAACAATTTTAGTGTTAAAATTGCACTAAAAAACACACACAGAGACACACACCTGCAGTTTTAAAGTTTCATAAGTTTTATATTAAAAGAAACTGATATGGAAAATTTTTTTGTTACTTATATGAATTATTGTCATTTTGGTCTTTAAAATGCCAAAAATGCCCATTTAACTTTGGTCTGTCTGATGATGTAATTTTTTAATATCCATCCATCCATCCATTTTCTGTTCACCCTTGTCCCTAATGAGGTCAGGAGGGTTGCTGGTGCCTATCTCCAGCTACGTTCCAGGCGGGAGGCGGGGTACACCCTGGACAGGTCGCCAGTCTGTCGCAGGGCAACACAAAGACATACAGGACAAACAACCATGCACACACACACACACACCTAGGGAGAATTTAGATAGACCAATTAACCTAACAGTCATGTTTTTGGACTGTGGGAGGAAGCCGGAGAGAACCCACGCATGCACAGGGAGAACATGCAAACTCCATGCAGAAAGACCCCGGCCGGGAATCGAACCCAGAACCTTCTTGCTGCAAGGCAACAGTGCTACCAACTGCGCCACTGTGCAGCCCTAATTTTTTAATAGAATTAGATAATTTGATCAGTTATTCAGTACTTTGGTAGACTTTTGACCAAATACGCTTTTATTCTTTGAGTGTCTTGGACTTTTTACTTTTACTTGAGTATAATTTTGGGGTTCTCTACCCACCTCTGATGTTGCTGTTCTTCTGTTTTACATAATAAGTGTATCGTGTGAAACAGATGTTTATCGGTCAGATGCTGGAGGTGTGAGCTCGGTTCGGTCCAGGTGATGACGCACAAGCCGCCGTCAGAGGGACAGAAAGAGGGGTGTTCCGCTCGCAGCCTCGCTTCTCCTCCTCTGACTCAGTAGCGGAGCAGATGGACCGAGGACGGCTGTCATTTTGCTGAGGACCGACCCGCAGGAAGGAGCCGCGCGTAAAGCCGCTGCGCCATGCCGCCTCTCCGCTGACCGTCCCGCCCCGCATGGTTCTGGCGGGAAACCATGAAGACGATGCGGAAATGTCGCGCGCTGCTGTCGGTGTGTTTGAACCTGGCGGCTCTGCTGTTCTCCACCACCGCCTTCATCACCACCTACTGGTGCGAGGGCACCCAGCGCGTCCCCAAGCCCAACTGCAGCAAGCAGCGGCGCCACAACTGCATCGACTACGGCGTGAACGAGACGGACCAGAGCAAGGTGCACTACAGCTGGGAGACCGGGGACGACCGCTTCCTGTTCCGCCGCTTCCACACCGGCATCTGGTACTCCTGCGAGGAGAACATCCACGGAGCAGGTGGGTACGTCCCCGCGGGAAACCCGAGACTCCAGCCACACATGACCGGTCTGTAGGAAAGTTTGGGCGTCTTTACGCGCGCAAAATCAGCACGAAGTTTCTTCTTCTTCTATGTTTTTTTGCGGTTGTTAGACAACGAAGTTGGTGCCAGCTCGTATTTTAGATGTTTTTCTTTTTAAACTGGATTTCCTGCATGAATGCAGTTATTATTCATAAAGCAGGCGGACTAGGGAAGTTTTGGGATGGGATGGTTTTGCTGATGATCCAGGTTTGGGTAAAATATCGATTTGCAGAAATTTGGAAAAGTTTTGATCATGTTTAAATTACTTATAAGATCACAAAACATCTTATTTAGTTATCTTCAATTTATTTACTTTTTATCCTTTGTTCCGGCATATTTTTTTGTTTGTTTTTTCCTCCTTCTCTTTTCCACTCCTACCAAAATATCTGTGTGATCTCAGATTAATCATAAGGAATATTAGAGAAAAGGAAAATAATCCTAATTGACATGCTGAACAATTCAATTTTTTGTTGACATCATTTTGTTAAGTTCTGTGTTTTGTCTTTGTCCTAAATGGATGTTTGTTTATTTTATTAATTTATTAGTTGTTGTTGTTGTTATTCATTCTCTTGTCTAATTGGTTATTTATTTTGCAGATCAATGCCTCTGTTAGTCTGTAATGTTGGTTTTGTATACACTAATTGGTGAGTAAATAAAAATAAATACACTTTTAACAGTATAATCTATATTATCTATTTAAAAGGGATCTGTTTCCCACATTTTGAAGGAAAATTATGCATTTTAATGGGGAAAATCCTAACTAAGGTCCAGTGGGACATCTGCCTGGATGGAAGCGAACAAATAAAATCACAAAGACGAAGAAAATCAGCAGCAGGTCAGGCAGGAAGTTGGTTCGGTTCTACAATAACATCCAAAGTTTGTGATAAATCCATCATCTGGACATGGAGACAGGATGGACCTGCAGACGCATCAGGACATGGACGTCCAACTAACCGGACAACCTGGACAGCAAGAGATCCATGGTGACTCTGGAGGAGCTGCAGCTGGAATAATCTCCTCCTAATCGGATCCAAAACAGGAATATTATTATAAATTAATCAGATACTCCATGCTGTCTGCTGGAGTGAGAGAAAGTGCAAAAATAAAAGCTGTGGTGGAACTAAACTGCTAATACTCTCACAGCGATTACAATATAAAACCTATATAAAGTCAGTAACGTTCGTAGAAAGGCACAAGTATAGGAAATTTAATTAGTTTTGCATCTTGTTATAATGAGAAACTTTCTTGCTATGCAAACTTCCTATGAGTTTCTTGTTAAAGCGAGATGTAAATCATGTTTTAATGGGAAACGTTATGCAGAACTCATTAATGAGAAAGTTTCCTCTTGCAACAAGATGCAAAACTTGTTACAACAAGAAACTTTCTCACGTTGACAAGTTTTGCATCAAACTTCATTACTGCCTGAAAGTTTCTCGTTATAACGAGAAATAAACTTTTGTTTGAACAAAAAACTCATTTTAACAGGAAACCTTCTTGTCTTCATAATATTCATTTTATATGTTATAATATAATCTATAATCAATAATGTTTATATTGACATGGAAAACTTCTCGTGTTAATGTCACACATTACTGACTCTGTTTATGGCAGTAAAAATGGCCGCCGTGTCTTTGGATCACCATTGAGACTCTCTTACCGTCCGGATCAAAGTTATTCAGCAACGAGATCCGACGATATTATCGCGAGATCATAACAAGACAAAGAGAGCCAACAAAATGGGACGATTCAAGAGACCGAAATGGTTGAAAGATTACCAGTGAGGCATGGTGGTGGCAGCATCATGCTGTGGTGATGGAAGCTTTAAAAGGGAACTACTGCTTTAGAGAAAACATTTACTTTCCAGACAGACGGCAATCCGAAGCGTCCAGTTAAAGCTACAGTGACGGTTTAGAGACAACAAGGTAGAGGTTCTGGAGTGGCCTAGTCAAAGCCCAGACCTGTTGACAGCTGATCCCCAGAGCTGGAGCGAAAATCTGCAGATCCACACAGACTCCCAGCCAAATACTGACCTGAAATAATTTCATGTTAAATATTTTTATTTAATTGTTATTATTTTGTAGGATTTAGTTTTTATTTTGATATTAGGATTTTTGTATATTTTTGGTTAAATAAAAGCCTCATTTTGTTGATTGTGACTTGTGAGAGCAGCAGTCGGGTAAAGTTGTCTGTTTCTGTGGAAAGTCGTTTTTTTCAGGTGATTTTATTTACAAAATGAGACGAAACCTCATTTATGTTCGACAAGTTTTAAGATTCTCCAGTTTTATTTATGAGCGTCGGGGGTTTGAAGTGTTCGGAGAAGAGCCTGGCTAAAGGTTAAAGGTTAAAGGTTAGATTAAAGCAGACAGTGAGGAGTAGTTGTTACACGGGGAGTTCAGCTGGTTCTGGTCCAACGGGTCGGCAGAACCAACATGCAACTGAAATCAAAAGTAATAATCGACCTTTAACCCCGAGCCGGCTCAGTCTCTTTTATCGTCCATCCATCCATCCATCCATCCATCCATCCATCCAATATTTTCTGCATTACTTTCATTGAACTCTTGAATTTATTCTGGGAGCTTCGGCTCTTTACGGAACAACATATCTGTCAAAAGCATTTTCTATCATTTGTTTTGGTTTTTGCTTCATAATAATCACAATAAAATATAAATATTCTTTATTGTCCAGCAGCAGTGATATAAAATATGATAAAACAATAAAAATAGACTACAATAAGGTCAACTTTACAACATCAGAAAAAACACTGTACAGTTATTAATACATTATCAGTTTCAAAGAAATGCTCAACTTTATGACATGTACGTATAAATGACCAAAGTTTATGATAAACAGTTAAACTACCAGTAATTCTGGCAGCCTGCTGTATAATCAGCCTGATTAGATCTGCATACGGACGCGTCCTGCTCTCTGTTTTAGCTAAATAATTCAGACTGACACTCAGGTACATTACCTGTTGTTTCTCCCCACCGTTGGTTCTCATCAGAGCCGTAATTAACCTCCAGACGACATCGAGCCACTGATTAAACGGCTGGCAGCTGCAGGCGGCGCCACCACAGCCACATCCAAACACCAATGATGGGACTTTGAAGAGAAACGGAGAGAAAGGACGTTTGAAAGCACCTGAAACCTGAAATGAATCAGTTTCTTTACTTCCTGATGAACTGGAAATGTGATAAGTGCAAATATCCCTCTCTTTTTCTGAGTAATTAACATTTCAGAGCAGCGCTGTGAGAAGGAGTACGCAGGAATACTGATTGTGCTGTCGGTCCTGTCGGGTCACAGAAGAGCTGCTCACTCTTTAATTACATTTTAAATTCATGTCTTAATCAGACGTTGCTCACCTTTCAGCTGCTGAATCGCACGCAGACGTAACGTTCATCAGATTTATATTTTTTACCACTTGAGCTCTTTTAACCTCAGAAGAAATCACTGGAGAGATCTTAGAAACGTTTCTGAAACAGTTTCCACAACATTTGGGTTACAGTACCAGATCTATGCAGGACACCTGGTTTGGACTTCAATTTTCTTAGTTTTCTTTTTCTTAACAGTATTTAAGATTTCCACACTGAAAAAATCACCTTTACACTGCAAAAAGACAAAATCTTACCAAGTATTTTTGCCTGGTTTCCGGTGCCAATCGCCTCAAAACTAATAAGCTACAACTCTAAGATGCAAAGCAACGTTTATTATCTTCATCTTAAATGTTTTCTACTATTACAATTTACTCTGACATTTAAATTGAATTTATCCCTAAAATAAAACATTTCAGGCAGTTATAATAACTTGTCACTTTGTGTAAGTTGGTGTTTTCTTAACTGTGGAGCTAAATTAAACTTTGCTCAAAACAGAAACAAAAATACTGAAACTGAAAAAAATATATATTTAAGCTGAAAATAATTTTGAAAGTGAAAAATAAAACATTGAATCTGAAAAGCAGCTTTGAATATTTTTTTGTTTTGCTTTTATATTTCAGTTTCAAACCTTTTTTCAGTATTAAAACTTTTTGTTTAAATTCTTTTTTCAGTCTCTAAAAAGTAAACCAGATTGATCTCCAAAGTAAACAAATAAACAGTTTTAAAAAGTCGTAAACGAGCGTTACTGTAGGCCGAATTATTCCTGTGATGCAGACGGAGTTTTCCTGAGTGTCTCCATCTGGGCTGGGCGGTGTTGTGAGCGCGTTGGTAATCAGGCTGGTTATGGATGGGCCTGCCTCTTGTCTGTGACACTGCAGAGGCTGAGTTATGGCTCGTGTTGCGGCTGCTGATCTGTGACCCGCCGGGTCGCCCAGAGCGCTGATGAACTCCCTGCAGCCGGCGGAGCGTGCCAGAAAGAAAGAATCACCCAGCAGAGAAAACTCCAAACAACCTGGGAGAAATGTTATTAAGTCTGCAGCTCTGAACACAGGAGAAAAATTAATTACTTCAACAAATGTAAATTATATGACAATATTTACAACAGAACTGATTTCAGAAGGAAGTTTAGGTCTTATGAAAAGAGAAAGCAATGAAACCGTCTTCTATCGCTTTATCTTATTATTATAGACTCGGCTTTGATTATTTTCCAAATACGGATAACTTCCAGTTTGATGACATCATGTGAGTAAAATGGAGGCTGGGCAGTAGCCCAGGGCGCCAAGTTCTGGGGCGCCAAAGATTTAGGATGTCTTTGTAATAAATGTGTTTTACAAACATTGTATCTTATATAAAAGTCATATGAAGTGCAGTGTTTTAATATAAACAGTGCTCAAATATTTGAAAATATTAAACTTTTCTTGGGATCAGCATGGAGCCGTCACACATGTCTACGCATCTTTACATGTATTAATGTAAAATGATATATTTTTTAGTTATTGGTTAAAATAAAATTTTAGTAATCAATTATTTTATTGAGTTACTAAGATTAAAGCCTTTTTATATAATATTAAAAAGGCAAAAATACAAACAATTAAAATATAATAACAATATCCTTAAGTGAAGTTTTTCATTTTATATGCAAAATATGTTTATTTTTGTACAGTTTTGAATTAATTATTGCTTGGATTATGTTTTTCTCAGCAAATGTTTTTAAGTCTGTATATTCCAGTTAATCTATTACTAAGTTAGTTGACTTTTATTCCAATAATCGGTAAATCCGATTAATCATTTCAGCCCTAATTGATAGATGTGACAGCGACAGAAAAGCTAAACCTGCGTTTCTGTAAAGCATTTATGATCAAGGTTTTGAATAAAATCACAATTTTTCACTACATTTCTTCTTGGTTTATGATTAAAGGTGAGAGTATCACGTTGTTCCCTGATAGAAGAGACTCTGCAGCTTAATAAGATGCTAATTAGACCGTCTGTGTTAATAAACCTGACATGTTCTAATAACTGGTAGCAGCTCTATTTGCTCTATTTGCTGTCATTTCCTCCCTCCGTTCCGGCTCGTCCGCTGCTCTGTTTGCCTCATTTCACCTTTTTCTTCACCTTTTCTCTCCTCCATCGCTCCCTCTGCCTCTGCTCTCAGGTGAGAAGTGCAGGAGCTTCATTGATCTGGCCCCGGCGTCGGAGAGAGGTGAGTAATGACGGTCATTACGGCTGCGCCGCCGCTTCCTGCTGCTGCCCACCTGTTCCCAGAGCCCAGGGAAATCCGAGGAAAAGAAGGGAAAAACAAAAACATCTCTTTTCTGGGCTCTGTGTTCATCAGGAGGAGCTAAACGAGTCAACCTGCAGAGACCGAAATGGGATTTTTAATCATTTCTTAAGGATGCATCTTCATCTCCTGAAAGAGGAAATAACTAAAAACTTCCTAAAGTGAGTTTATAATAGATGCAGAACCGTTACAGGAGATGTTGACGATGCTTAAAATAAAGCACAGCAGGGCCGGCCCAAGGCATCTGCAAGTTAAACAGCTGATTAGGACCCTCACCACCAGGGGGCTCCCGAGTTCACCAAGCCAGTATAAGCAGGTGCTAACTGATAAATGATCAAGCTGAGTATCTTTGATTGATTTATTGAAGTTATTGGAGCCTGAAGCTCTGAAATGATCAGGATGATTCTGTCTAAATCCCACCTGATTGGTTTTCAGTCCGACTCCAGAATCCTGTTTATATCCTGGATCTGATGAAAGGAAGGAATATCTGAGCATTCAGAAGACAGGAAATACTTTTGGTGCCTTTAGCTTCACACTGAGCTGCTTGTTAATAATAAAAGTTCTCAGATGTTTCATCTGTTAAAACCAGAGCAGCAGCGACGACGGGATTCGCCGGACAACCTTCTTCTTCTTCTTCTTTCATCTTTTCAAGTCAAATTCCTGATTGGTGAGTTTGTAGGCGGACAAGAATTCGACTGAGCTTCACAAAACCGTGAACTCTGGTTTACCTGAACCTGGGGGAGTATTCACACCTGACACGTTTGGTCCGCTTTAAACAGACCAGAGTTCGATTCCCCCGACACACTCAGGGTGTTTTCCCACCTGATAGTCCAGTAGACACGTTTTGAATGTGGACCAAACTTCATCATCTGCTCCATCTCCAGCTGCTGTGGTTCACTTTCTCTCTGCACCGAGTCAAACCAACCTGTTCCCCTCCTGGCCTGTGGGGGCGCTGCACCAAGAACCACTGAAAGAAACTGGTAGTTGAGGTGAGTATGAATGCGGAGGTAGAGGTGTGAAAAAATGATGATTTAATCGACGAACTCACAGAAAACCAGGCAGCACAGGTGAACTGGGAGACAAGGAACTCAACACTGGTAGCACTGGAGTGAGGTGACAAATGACAGCAGTGGCTACGACAAGGACCCAACGAAGAAACACAGACACATGTGGGAGTAATCAGGGGGACAGGATACAGCTGGGATCAATCAGCGGGTAGACAAGACGACACAGGAACTAAACTGACTAGAAAACAAAAAAACTTTCACATCCTCACAGAAACGACACAGAAACCTCTGAAGACTCTGAGGGAAACTGCCTTCTTCATCAACGGAAACAAAAATGAAGGCGTCAGATTTTAGCGGCTGAAGATTTAGCCGTGTGCTCTTAATGTCTTTAGCTAAAGACAAAAGTGAAATCAATCACTAAGATCTGACACTACGCCATGGTTTCCTTTTTGTGAAGAAGGAAGTTGCACTCAGTGTTTCCTTCAGTGGTTCTTGGTGCGGCGCCCCCACAGGTGAGGAGGGGAACAGGTTCCTCGAAGGGTTTGGTTGGTTTGACTCAATGCAGTGTGAAAGAAAACCACAGTGGTTGAAAAATGTAACTAATGTTGCCATTTTGGTTGCCAGTCAAACTGAGTATACCAGACTCTCAGGTGGGAAAACATCCTGAAAACATTTAACGCACCTTTAAACTTGAATACCTTTTAAATGAAATAATCATATACAGCGTAGTGAGTCTGCATTAAACATAATGCTTCCCCAAAGTAACTAAGTTTGTGAGTTATTCAGTGTTTTGTCAAAATCCAGCTGTGAATTAATTAATAAGGATCCTTGGTTGTGAGCCGCCCTGAGGGTCTAAATTTAATTAAATGTCCATTCTTGTTTTGGTAATCTATAGAGGAGCCCTGAAAAAAAAACAAGCTTCACATTCAGGACCTGCAGACGTCACGCGCCGCTGACACAAACATGCGCGTGCACACGCCGTAATTAAAGTCAGTAATTATATCCGCTCGTGTTGCGACTCGGTCTGATGAGCTGCTGCCTTCCTGTTATCAGCCGAGTCCCTCTACATGTTTTATTGACTGTCTGCTGATACATATTCAGGACGACAGAGGCGGAAACCTGACACTAGGGTTCACACCCTGCATGTTTTCTCTGTCAAAACTTTCTGCTCAAGAGAAAAACGGAGTCAGTGGATGAAACGGATGCAAAATGACTCCATCATGATTGGGAAATCCTTTGAATAATGTAGCAGGGTAAATTACAAGTTTGAATGTTTTGCTGATTAATGTGGGAGAAGCTGATGGTGTTAAATACTGGTGGGGTTTCCTCTTGGTTCTTCAAGTTCAAAAATACTTAAATTAAAATCCTCGTAACTTATTTAATCAAAAACAGTAAAGCTGTTAGCAGGAAACGTCTCCAGCAGCTCTGCTCCCTCGTTAGCAGAGCTCCATAAATGTGAGCAGCTGCTGTGTCTTTGCAGGTGTGCTGTGGCTGTCGGTGGTTTCCGAGGTGCTGTACATCCTGCTGCTGGTGGTCGGATTCAGCCTCATGTGTCTGGAGCTTTTCCACTCCAGCAACGTCATCGACGGACTCAAACTCAATGCCTTCGCCGCTGTCTTCACTGTACTGTCCGGTAAGAAAAGGATGAATCCACTCAGAGGGATTTCACTCCCACTGCTTCAGCTTATTTCATCACATCCTACTAAATCCAAATAACTGCTAACATACTTTTAAACTTGAAATATTCACTTCTAGTATCTCATTTAAGTCAAGACAGAAGCAGTGGATAAATGTTTCGTCATGAGTGTCTCTGCAGCAGAATCTCTGGTTTCCTGTTTTTGTTCCTCAGAATAAACAAAACAGCTTTAGACCAAGAAACAGGAAAAAGTTTGATTGTAACTTTAAAAATATAAGGCAAATATGCAATAAGCTTTTTATTTTACAACTTATATATTTAGAAATCTATTTTCAACAAAAATCTGATTACTCTCTGAAAGACAATAAAATGTTGAATATTTATTTTATCATTCAGCAGGTAAAAACATAACGAAACTATTTTACTACTTTAAATTGTTTATGTGGAAAACAAATGTAATGACAATCTTATAGAAAATAATAATAAACAATTTAAAGTAGTAAAATAGTTTCATTTGTTTTTCATTTCTCATTAAATGTAGATAATTAGCTGCATTTTAGCTGCTAATTTTGAATCCATGAAATAGATGTGTTGTGACTCAGATGTTTAAACTTTTCATTATTTTTCTACCTGCTGAATGATAAAATAAATGTTCAACATTTTAATGTCTTTCAGAGAGTAATCAGATTTTTGTTGAACTGTTTTTTAACCAGCAGTATGATTACAGTACCTGAGGAAGTTTCTTAACATTTCATCACGTAATCCAGATGTGAAAAACTTTTCCTTAAAATATAAAATTCAAGCATTTTCTAGGATTTCCAGCATTTCTTCTTCGTGGCCAGATGTTTTGGTCAGATGGTTTAGTTCCAGGCTTCACTGTTTTCCTGCCAGGAGTTTTTATCCAGACTCAAGTTAAACCTCTTACACAACAAGCTGGTTCTGATCGCTGGCGACAGAAACGGGAAAGACTGAAAAATGTTTCGCTGCTTTTCTAGACTTAACAGATGATCATGAAACTGAGTGACATAAAACCTGATGGATGGATGGATGGATGGATGGATGGATGGACGGATGGATGGATGGAAGAACAGATGGATGGATGGATGGATGGATGGATGGATGGATGGATGGATGGATGGATGGATGGATGGATGGATGGATGGAAGAACAGATGGATGGATGGATGGATGGACGGATGGATGGATGAACAGATGGATGAACGGATGGATGGATGGAAGAACAGATGGATGGATGGATGGATGGATGGATGGATGGATGGATGGATGGATGGATGGACGGATGGATGGATGGATGGATGGACGGATGGATGGAAGAACAGATGGATGGATGGATGGATGGATGGATGAACAGATGGATGGATGAACAGATGGATGAACGGATGGATGGATGGATGGATGGATGGATGGATGGATGGATGGATGGAAGAACAGATGGATGGATGGATGGATGGATGGATGGATGGATGGATGGATGGACGGACAGACGGATGGATGAACAGATGGATGGATGGATGAACGAATGGATGGATGGATGGATGGATGGATGGATGGATGGATGGATGGATGGAAGAACGGATGGATGGATGGATGGATGGATGGATGGACGGACAGACGGATGGATGAACAGATGGATGGATGGATGAACGGATGGATGGATGGACGGACGGACGGATGGACGGACGGATGGATGGATGGATGGATGGACGGACAGACGGATGGATGAACAGATGGATGGATGGATGAACGGATGGATGGATGGACGGACGGACGGACGGACGGATGGACGGACGGATGGATGGATGGATGGATGGATGGAAGAACGGATGGATGGATGGACGGACGGACGGACGGACGGATGGACGGACGGATGGATGGATGGATGGATGGACGGACAGACGGATGGATGAACAGATGGATGGACGGATGAACGGATGGATGGATGGATGGATGGATGGATGAACGAATGAATGGATGGATGGAAGAACAGATGGACTTGTTGCTGTTGACCTGAAGCATGATTCTGCACAAATGGTCCAACCCAAACATTGAGGTTGATCAGAACCGGGTCGGCCGATCAGAACCGGGTCGGCCCGTCGTTCCTCCGCCTGCAGCAGAACCAGCCCAGCTGACTGACTGATCCACGGCGCCAACACGCCTCCACTCTTTCACCGTCTCCTTTTTGACTTGCTGTAATCTTGTGATTGAAGCTCCGTGTCTAATTGATTTGATGCCTGATCACAGAGCATTAAATCAATTTAAATCAATTTAAATCAATTTATTCAGCGTAACCAAACGTTCCGGTTTATTCCTGAGGCTGCAGAGATTTACTGCTGCTGCGTTTCCACTAATGATCCTGAGTCAGGGCCGTTATGTAAGAAATTAAATGTAACTTAGAACCTTTTTAACCAGCTTCATCTGTGAACTGTCATCATATGCAAATTTAATACCATAACATTTTGTTTTAATATAAAAAAATACATTAAGAAGGATCATAAGTGTGTTAATGAACAATAAACAAAATTCTTTAATAAAATGAAACTCAGTAGATCCTGAATATGTTTTTGGGGAAGCCTTTCAGATGCTTTGCTGCTATAATTTGATTGGATATTAATTTTTTTTCAGTTACAAATTCTCTTATTTCGTATATTTTAAGAAATAAATATTGTTCACCCTTCAGTGCAAAAACACTGTGCATTTTCTGGCTTTTAAAACTGTGCAGAGTTTATCTAAAGCCCAAAGAGCATAAAAATGGTTTGTAGAAGAATAAAGCTTCTTTATTTTGGTCTCCATAGAAGCTAAACGTTTCTTAAATGTTATATATTTCCATTGGATGTGAAATCCGGATGTGAACTCTGATAAATGATCTTTTCCTCTGCGTGTCTCTGCAGGTCTTCTGGGTATGGTGGCCCACATGATGTACACGCAGGTGTTCCAGATCACAGTCAGTCTGGGGCCTGAAGACTGGAGGCCCCACAGCTGGGACTACGGCTGGTCCTTCTGGTCAGTCGCTCTCACTTAAAACTTACTTTACTGGTCAACAAATGGAGAAAAAAAATGAATTTTATGAATTTTTAAAAAAGACACACATATAAAAAGCAATTCTTAATGTAGATTTTTGTAACTTTGAATTAATTTACTAACTATTTTGGCAATGGGATTTAGGTAATATTTTGATCATTCGTGATATTTATGCAGTTATTCATGTGGGCGTTCCTCTCAGTTGCTTCAGAGTTTCTTTCAGTTTCAGTCCTTCATTGTACGTCTTGTATTGTACAAAGAACAGAACAGCAGAGACATCAGAGTAATCGACCGACTAACAATCAGACAGAACTGAGGGAGGCTAGTTGGGTTTACAGAACTCCAGCCAGTAGCAGTTCAGTGAATTTTGTCTGGACTCTTGGATCATGGATTCAGTGACGCTGCAGAAGGACAGAATACCAGCTGAGTGATTCAGGTACGATCCGACTCTGGAGGAAGCACGACCTGAGGTGTCAGTCCAGATGTTGTTGTGACCAAATTTAGAACCAATCTAAAGCCAATGATATGTCATTACCTCCAAATCCACATTTCTTTCTCTGGCCTGCTGCGCTGATGTTCTTGTATGCGACGTCTACAGAAACTATTCCTTTCCAGTCCGCCTCCCAGTAACAACGTCCAGTCAGACTCTTTACTCAGAACCTGAGAGAATCCAGTGAATCTGTCTGGGTGACTGGAAGAAGACTGAGGTTGTTTCATAAGTGTCACCTTCCTGTTCCCCTGTGATAGTACCAGATATCTGTGAGCTGTGTTTGGATCCATAGTGATTTCACATTAATATTTTAAGAATCCAGCTCTGCTCTTTGGTTCTGGTTCTGGTTCTGACAGTAGAACATCCACCTCAGTGACCATCAGTGAGATGTTTGTCCATGAGTCTCTCAGGACGTCCTGTAGTTTCTCTCTGAGCTCTGACACAGCTGCTGCCACGTCCTCAAAGTGTCTCAGAGGACGGATGTTGATGCTGGATGAGTGTGTAGACTCACTGAGTGCTGGCAGTGAGGGGTAGTTGAGGAGAAACTGGTTGTGATCCTCTGTGTGTGAGAGCTGCTCCAGCTCAGCGTCTTTCCTCTTCAGCTCAGTGATCTCCTGCTCCAGCTTCTCCTGAACATCTTTGACTCGACTCACTTCAGTTTCCTGCTGGGATCTGATCTGCTGCTTCACATCAGAGCTTCTTTTCTGGAGGAGATGGATCAGCTCAGTGAAGATCTTCTCACTGTCCTCCACTGTTTTATCAGCAGAGTGATTGATGGCCTCCACCTCCTGTTGAAGCAGCTTCACATCTTCCTCTCTGTCCTGGATTCTCTGCTGGATGTTTCCTCGTCTCTCCTCCAGCTCTCTCTGCCTCTCAGTCCTTTCTGCTGCAGCTAACACTGTGATGTGGCCTTGATGTTCATCCAGTAAACAGAAACTACAGATACACTTCTGATCAGTGCGGCAGAACATCTTCATCACCTCATCATGCTGAGAGCAGATGTTCTCCTGGAGGTTCAGCTGTGGATTCTCCTCTGATCCTCTTCATCCCAGTGGTCTGTAATACAGTTCATACAGTAGCTGTGTCCACAGGGAATCTTCACCGGATCCTTCAGTAGATCCAGGCAGATGGAACAGGAGAAAGTTTCTTTGTCCAGCTGATTCTGCTCCATTTCTGCACTCAGTCACAGCGACTGTGTGAGTTTCACTTCCTGAAACAGAAACAAGGTTGAGCTTTGCTCTGCAAATCAGGTGTAAATACAGAGAGGCTGCAGCCAATCAGCTTTCACCTTCAGCAGGTGTTGGTTCCTCCCAGATTCAAGGTGTGCTTAAGGGCAGGAAGAAGAGGGAGGAACATCAGGGTTAAGAAAAGTCTGGAAGATGACTAACCAAAGGAACGGCATAAATAGAAACAGGTCAAGTTTATTTGTGTTTCACGTTTCAGCAACAAGGCAGTTCAAAGTACTTTACATCATAAAAACATAATACAGTCATAAATTATGAAACGACCAATAAACATTACAGTTTATCAAATGCCATCAAGCAAAAACACATCAATTATGTTGATCAGTGTCCTACTTAATGCTAATCCAAAGCAGCTCTACTCCGGTAGGTTTTTAGCCTCGATTTAAAGGAACTCAGACGTTTGTTCCAGATTAGAGATGCATAAAAACTGGATTCTGGGGATGCAGAGCAGCCCTGAGTGGTCTGTAAGGTTGATAAAACAGCCAAACCTGAAGGCGTGCAGGTGCAGGCGGTGGCGTTCAGCTCCCAGGTGAGTGACGGAGCCGCTGTCTCTCAGATAATCATCCAGTCAGGACCTTCACAGCTCTCTGCTCATTGGTAAAACTGAGCTGCAGCTCCTGTGAACACTCAAACAAATCACCCGTCAAACAAGGACAGGGAGAACAACCTCATCTGCTTGATACTCTCCTCCCATAAACCTCCGACCTCGTATGCCGTGCGTTTCTTACGACATGCAGTCAGGTTTTATTATCCGGGACGATCTTTAGTGCCAGGAAGCATCAGTCCTTTCATTAGAGTCCCTCATTCTGCAGGCCGAAATGTCCCGAAGCCGATGTTGTTCATCTGCAGCATTAGCAGCATTTTAAAAGTATTACATTAACTATTAATATAATAAAAGATTCATATCCATTTGTCACATTTTATCACATTCAGTCTTTCCAGCCTCAGACCATCACACTGCCACCACCGTGTTCTGGTACTACGTCCCAACTTGACCCACATTGGCCAATGTGGGCCAACATGGATTCTAACAGAAGAATTTCACCAAACCTCCTGAGATCATCAAGATGTTTCTTTTACTCGAAGTTATGGTCAATGGAAACACAGCTGGCAGGAACTGCAGAGGTTTAGATGTTTTTATTTCTGTTTTTTCCTGTGATCCCCTCCATGAGTCAACGATGCGCTCTTGGACTCATTTTGGTCGGTCTTCCTCTCCTGGGAAGGTTCTCCACTCATCTTTTCTCCATGTGTGGCTCATGGTTCTCCCCTTGGTTCTGTGGAGTCCCAGCCTGGTAAAAACCAGCCCCTTGTTCTACTTTTTGCTTCATACAGAGGGTCTGTGAATCTGCCTGGGTGACCGTTTAACCCAATCACTAATGTTTGGCCGTGACATAATGTAACACGCTAGATTAATGAAGTTCACCGGAAATTGTGTGTCCTATAAGCAAACATCTCTCACTGCCAAGAGAGAAGTGACGAGCCAAACAAACTTCTTTAAGTTTGTCTCGGACGTTCCTCTTGGTGGTCAATATTTGGAGGCCTGGCCAACATGGACTGAATTGTTTTGTTTTCTTCATCTGCTGCCATTGCAAATCTACAACCTTACAATTCTAAAACAGCACAGAAAATTGACAACTCCTCCTTCTTCAACCAATTAAAATTTAGCTTAATGGGAGAAATCCCAGACAGAGCACTGAAGGTAAATGAAAATCTAATTGTACATGAAGGCGATGGCCAGACTACTAGAGTCCCAGAGCCTTAAAAATGTCTCAGCAACCATTTCCAGACTTCCTTGAATTTCTTTAGCTCAGGGATCAATGTGTTGCTTTTTTTTCTTTTCCTCCCCTCCAGGGGGTCTTTTTGTGGGCTCTAGTGTCCTTTATATGAAAGTAGGCTGACAGGAAAGGGGGGAAGACATGCGGCAAACATCGTCGGGTCCGGGAGTCGAACCCGCGACAGCTGCGTCGAGGACTCAAGGCCTCCAAACGTGGGTCGCGCTGTCCTCTACCACCACGGCACGCCCAATGTGTTGCTTTTTGAGATATTTTCGCCTACTTCATGATGTCAGGCAGGTTCTGCTTAAGTAAATCCTTGGGTCTGCAGGTCAGGGAGGATCAGGCAGCAGGTGTTGCTTGGAAATTGAACCTTGGCAGTTAATCACAGTTTGTTTGCTAGATAATTCTGACTTTGACTGTGATTTTCTCTTTGCGTCTCCATCCAGCATGGCGTGGGGTTCCTTCACCTGCTGCATGGCCGCCTCCGTCACCACTCTCAACTCCTACACCAAGACCGTCATCGAGTTCCGACACAAACGCAAGCTGTTCGAGCAGGGGCTGCGCGAGGAGCAGAGCTACCTGGACCAGGAGGCCTTCCACTACTTCCGGGACCGCTCCCTGCAGTCCGTCTCCGGCTCCGTGGAGGTCTACCCCAGCCACGGCGGCCCCAGAGCCGGACTCATCGGGCCCGGCCCGGCTCCAGGTCATGGGAAAATGAGGGGAACGTCGGCCTCCATAGACCTGGGGGAGAACACAGACTCTCTGGGGGAGGAGCAGTGCTAAGGCCTGGTGGCTCTGAACCGTTTTCCTCAGCAGACCCCGCTCAACAACAGAACTGGAGCAGAAATCAAATGGAAACGTACGGATTTAACGTGACAGATGCTGTTTGTTTTTGTCAAAATAAATGATGTCAGTCTAAAATGTGAGCGACTGATTGAAGTAGACGTTGTCTGTCCAGTTTCCAACCATTTCTCAACATTTTTAAGACGTTAGCAGTTGAGTTCTTTTAAATTTTAATGATCAGAATCTGCTGTAGCAGGAAGTTCATTGATATAAAGAAATGCGAAGAGGCAGAACAACAACAGCAGAGAAAATTCAGAAAAGTTTTAAATGTTACTAAAATGGCTACATGGCATAGCCCTGTCAGGAAAAGATGGTTGCCATGGTGATTCCCACCTTTTCTGAGCAATGCAGTAATATAACAATATAACACATTGTAATTTACAATATAACACATATTAGCTGTCTTTTATTCACCTTATTAAGTATTTTAATGCTGACTCACTGGTTGCTGTGATAAAAAGCAGCAACTTCTACAAAATAATCTGATGAGATTATCTGATGAATTTAGATTTAAATGAAATAATCCGATAGAGAAAACAGAAGGATGCCGCTGTGTGTCTCCGCCGGAGGAAACTGTTTGAGTTGTGTAATGTTTTGGTGGATTGTAAACAGCAGGGATTAAATTGGCTGAGAATCGCCGTGGTAACGGGGGGGTTGGGGTCAATGTTAATCCAAACACAAGTTGCAAAGCCCTGTGCCGCCTGGCTGCAAACTGCCGGTTTGTGCCGGATCTTAATGTTCTCTGATGTAAAACGAGCTGAAAACATTTGAACACTTTGTGTTTTCTCTCTCTCTTTGTCCAGCTCCGTTCCCAGTAAAGTTTCTAACTGCAGCCAGAAAGACTGGGAGGAAAAACCTTTTCAAAACTTTGGGGATTTTTGTATGATGTCAACTTTTTTAGGTTTTTAGTCTAGTGATTATTTATGTATTTAACCAACATACTATTAACGTAACACCTAGCTTAGCTAGTGCTGCTCTGAGCTCTGAAGTTCTCGTCTGAGATGGAAATTAATCTTGAATTTTATTCAGAAACCAAACTCCAGTTTTGACAATATACAACAATCTAACAATATACAACACAATCTAAAGTTGAAATTTTGTAAGTTTTTTATAGAGCTAAATTTGGTCCATAAAGTTAGCTCAAATATTTTTTTAAAGAGAAAATTAATTTTGAAGATGGAAAATTTTTTTTATTGAAAAACAATTTTGAAACTGAAAACAAATGAAATAATAATTTAGAAACTGAAAAAGTTTGGAAACAGAAAAAAAAATTACGGTACTGAAAAAAAGTTTGAAACTCCTTTTCAGATTTATGTCTTTTTCTAGCAAATATTCAACTTTTCAAACTCAGAAATTTCCTGGTTTTTTCTAACAAAAAAAATGAATCTCAAAAATTGCATTTTTTTTTCTAGCAAATTTTAAACCTTTCAAACTCAGAAATTTCTGATTTTTAAAGAAAATCTCAATGTTTTTTTCTACCTTTTTTATGTTTCAAATTCATTCATGTCACATTTTCTGAGGTTTTTTTTTTTGCAGAAATTTTCCAGCAGTAGCCCCGATATGCTGTTGTGCATTTTAACCATTTTTATAGAAACGCGTCATGTTTTGGACCTGGGGCGTAATGAACACGCACGTATTCTGGTAAGACATGATGCTCTTGTGCAGCGATGACACAAACCTGTTGTTTGTTGCTAAATGAGGTACGGCTCTTTCACAGTCCTTGGAGAAAGCATTAGAGTCCTGTCTGCGCCTCCTGAGCCTAATGAGGCCTGATGATGGCAATGCTTCATCTCAAGGTGGAACTGCATATTTCAGTCAGCAGCACAAACAAACTGACTGACTGTGTGACCTTCTCCTTTGAAGACAGCGCAGTTGTTAGCAGCATAAACATGCCGCAGGTTAGAAACACAAATAATCAACAGGGGGTCTGAAGGAGGAACAGAGGAGTGAAAGTCTGGATTTCCATCATGAGTCGGGTATAATCAAACACTTTACTTCCAGATAATAACAGTCAGTGGCTTGTTTTTACCTCCTGAAGTGAACCAGGCTGAACTCTGTTCTGTTTGGGCGTCTCAGTTTGTTTCTGTTCATGTTAACAGCTGCTTTTTTTCTCACAAAATAATTACTTTAACTTAAATACAAAAATTTGTACAGAATTAAATATTTTTAATTGAGTTAAACTGACAAAATAAGCATAATTTTCAATTCAAAAACCCCTTTTTGTTGCAAAATTGTTAAATAAGTAGACATAAATAGATATATGAGCCCAACAACAAAGATATTTATCAATTTAAAACGGTTATTTAGGTAGTTTAAGCATCAGATTGGAGCAAAGTTCATCTTTCCAGAGTTTCAGGAAGCCCTGATTATAAATGGAGCTTCTTTAGAAATGTGGACTGTGAATGCTGACATTAGCATTAGCTGTTACATGTTTAGCATTGAGATGCTATTTTAGGCTAAATGGCTTTGCTCCCTCCTTTTAGTACAACTTTAACACAACAATAGTACTTTCCAGCGTCCAATGAAATCAGTTTAGAAGAAGAAATTAATCCAAACAGGGCCAAAAGAGGCGACTTCTTCCATCAGTTGTTAGCGGATGCTGCTTGTGCGTCAGATTTACCGGTGTACCGGAAACAAGCCACAAGGGTTCCGGCTCCAAACGTTTGTATTAAAACTAATTTTAAAAAATTAATTGCGTTAGTTTTAAACCCATATTACTAACAAATATAAATCAGCACATTAAGGCCCCAGCCCTAAAAAAATCTGATTTAATTTGAGGATTTCATCGATATAAAAAGTAGCCACTTTCCTTTGAAAAATCATAAATTAACTGGGAGTAACCACATATTTTGGCTCCTTTTCACTTGGACCTGATTGCTGCACTGATCTGTAGAATCAATAAATCATTTAAATTTAACCTGTTTGACAACCTGAAGTATGCTCATTTACATCATGTCTCAATCTAAAGAACAGATGAGAAACACAACAACCTGTTCAGAAAACAGATATCTATGAGATTGAAAAGGGTCATAAATCTATTAAATTAAAACTAAAAGACTTTCAAATCACAGAAAACTAAATTTTATTCACAACAGAACATAAACAGCATCTCAAATGTTGGTTCAGCGTGGTTCTTCCTGCAGTATTTCAGTTTCTTATATGGGTTTAGTGCTGCTTAAGTAAGCAAACAAAAACACACTAATTATAATCATATAGTAATAGTTACTCAGCCGACAACTTTATGCTATAATAGAAACATTTTGAAACATATTTGTGTTTTAGCCACAGAAAGACATTGAATTCAGCTGCAGTTATTATCCCATGTTGATCATTAAAGGTGGGGCTTTTTACAAGGTTACTACCAGGCATAAAACACCAGGGATCTGCCTGCTCATATTTCACCTCCCACTGAAACTCCAGCCTTCAAAAATCTCTCGACTGGCTGTGAGTTGTGTCCTTCTGGTCTGTCGTTTGTTCGCTTTTTGCTTTTTCATGCATGTTTGTTCCCTAATTACACAGCAGGCCGTCCATAAATATAACCTGAGCGAATAAAACATGTCAGAGCAGCCAGATAAATATGGGCCGCTGTTTGTAAAGTTATACACTAAAAATTTAACAGCTATATTTTTGGTTTTTTAGAAAGTCATAGAAAAAAAAGTGGGCATTAATTTTTTTAAGTTATATTTTCACCATTTTATTCAAACATTTATAAATGTCAGCATTCCACACTAAATATTTAATTCTCAAGTTAAATATTTAGTTGTCAACTAAATATTTACTTTTCAACCAAAATTCTGGTTTCAAATTAAATATTTATTTTTTAACTTAATATTTACTTCTAAACTAGCTACTCATTTTTCAAACTAAATATCTAGCTTAGTTGTTAAATATTTAATGTGAAAGCTAAAGTTTGTAAAATAAATATTTCTCTTGTGAATTAAATATTTACTCTGACATTTTTAAATGTATGAACAACGTGGTGAAAATATGTCTGAAAAGTTATTTTTTCTCTGACAGGCTAAATAAACCAAAATATTGCTGTTAATTTTTTACAGTGTAATGCGCTGGTTTGGATCTTCAGAAGAACGTTTTCTTTAAAGATAAACAAGGTTAGCAACAAGCAGTGATGAAACCCGGCGCTGGCTCTGGACGCCGCAGAGACGAGAGATTCTGGCTTTAACTGGACCGTTGCTGCGGGTTGCATCAGAACGCAACTCTTTGAAGGTCTGACTGTTGTATTATTTAAACTGATGAAAGGGGGAAAAGGGCACAAACATTATGAATGGAGATACATTAAATAAAGTCAACATCTAAAGATGGAAAAGAGTTCCCCCCCTAGAGGAGCAGAAGAGATATTTTTGAAGCTTCAGAGACGAACTCAGGTTGGTAGAAGATCAGGGTTTTCTAAGTCTGAGGATGAGAAAAAGAAACGAGCGTTAAAAGCAAATTCATGTCCTGCTGAAATAACCTTGGAGGGAAAGACGTCTTCATGTCCGAGACTCGGGTTTCTGCAGGGTTCATGTGAAAGGTTACAACCAGTATCGCCTCATAACTTATGATTTATTCATTTATTTTCTTGGAAATGCAGAAATTTAACCTATTTGTGCTGCTTTCAACTATGAAAGCTGGTCGTTTGTCAAGCTAGTTGTAGCTTCTGCACTGACAAAATAATAAAATAACAAAGCAATAATCAATCCTACTAAAAAAGATGTGATCAGTTTTGCTTCAAAGTTGATAAAATCAGCACAGCTCTGATAAAATGTTAACTCATTTTATCTTCAAAGGTTTTATTTTCCTTTGATTTAAAAACCAAACTGGGAAGTTCTAGCAGTTTGCTTCTTTTAAAACATTTACAGTCAATTTAATTCAAATGTAATCAATTGCTTCATATTTTCCTGCTTATATCAACCATAAAACCCGGACAGCAAATAAAGGTTGGAAAACAAAACAAGTTTGTGAGGCAGATGCAGCAAATCAAGTCAAGCCTCAGACCTTTAGCTGCTCACACGGAGAAGATGAAATATTTTATAATCATAAAATATAAAATCTTATAATCATATATAATATTTTATGATATTATATATGATATAATGAGTCAAAAAAAATCTATGGAAAGTCAAAATTCTGAGAAAAAACTTAGATTTCTGCACTGAGTTTAATGTCAGAATTCTCAGTTTAGATTTAGATTATTTCTTTTCGTAAATTAACAACATTACAAAACACAAAACAGAACAAAATATTATTTTGCAAGCCAATAATTTACCAAAAAATTATGCTTGCCTATCCTGTCAGTTTAAAGTTGTAATTCTGAGAAATAATAGACAAAATTCTGAGTTTAAAATCAGAACTCTGAGAGAAAAGGTCAGAGATAAAACTCATCATTTTCATGGCTCTAATCCTCTTGTATGACTGAGTTGCTTCCCTGATGTTCGCTACCTGAGGGATCGTTTCATTTAGAGCAGCCCGCCTCCAGCATGGCGGAGCTTGTCTTGAGGTGAGTCTGGATGTGGCTGCCGGTGAGGCCTGACATTTCAGGCGGACATCAGTCACCTGCTGGCGGTAAAGCTCCCTCGGCGCTCCGCCTTTCACCGGAGCGCTGACAAAGCGCAGCGAGCGGAGGAAGCAGCAACAGCTGGTGGCCAGATATTACACTGATCCTTTCCAACCCCCAGAGGGAAGAGTCTGCTGCAGGGGGAGGACCAGGATGCAGTGCGGCTGAAGGATGTGCTGAGTTCAGGGCAGGAGCAAACAGAAAATAAAATTTAAATGACAGATGCTGATCTCCTGCGCTTTGGAAGAAGTTCACTTTTACAGTAAATAACAAATGTTTCAGCGGCGGATACATAGAGGAACAGAAAGAGGATTTACTGACACCTGGTGGCCGATTTATCACACTACAACCTGGAAAATCATCCATTAAGCATCCAGCACAGTCATCCATCCATCCATCCATCCATCCATGGGGGGGCTGGTGTTGCCCTCTGATTAGGTCTCCAGTTTATCACAACATCTAAAAAACAAAATAAAATTTATTGGTTTCCCTTTATCTTTGAAACCAAATTTAATTTCCAGTTGGATTTTTTTTTTACAAGTAGAACGTAAAAATAAAATAGTTAACAAAAAACATCAACACCTCAATAACCTTTTCAGAAAACAGTTTCATATTTACTATTTCAGTGTGAAATTTTCCACCAGTTTCCAGAACAAAAACAGAAGAAAGTTCCTCTTCATGCTGAATTTACTCAGCTGTAAAATGTTTAAAGTCTTTCTTACATCTGAAACCTAATTCAGAATAACCAGGTCGCATTTTATGATTAGGATCAATAACTATTGTTTTCACTCGCCTGCCTTCGCTCACACGAGAACTTGAGATGAGGGTTAGCATCATGAGTTCTAAACTTTTCAACCACAACTGTTTCACCGGTTTCCAAAAGGTGGAGGAATCCCTTCATGGGAATTATTGATCATCTGTGAGGTCAGATGTTGGATGAGAATACCTTTCTCACAGTCTATGTTGTAATTCAACCCAAAGGTGTTTTATTGGGTTAAGATAAGGACTCTGCATTTCTTCTACTCACTGGAGTGTTTAGTAAGGAGGAAACTTTAGGACTGCACTTTCAGAGCAGGTGCCATTCTGACGTTCGCTGAGCTCCAAACGTTCTTAGAAGCAGTTTGGGTTGGATTTTATACATGAAGTGACTGGAACACCTGAATTTAATGATTCGGATAAAAACTGAGAGCATTTACAGACAGCAGGGTTTTGTGTCTGCTTAAAGCACTTCAAGCAAATTATTTGACGTTATCTTTCTGCTGACCTCATCTTATCCTATTATGGCTAGGTTTGCCTTGCTAAGCAAGCAGGATTTGAATATTTACTGCAGTTTTATTTCACCTGATGTTATGATGCAGGAAGCAAACAGATATATTCTTCCTCCACCCTTCCTTTAACATAAAATGATGATTTCATTCAGGGTGTCCAAACTTACCAGATTCTATGTATAAAAGCAACAAACCATCATGCTGACAGTCAAACACGGTGGTGGCAGTATGATGGCTTAGCGGTGTTTTGTTTCATCAGGCGCTGGTCAACTTGTCAAATTGACAGAATCATAAATTTGGTCTCCATCAGAAAATCCAATCTAAATCAATGATAGAATGTGTTAACTTTTCTGACTTCTTATAGAAGTTAGCTGTGCTACAGTGCTAGTGCTAGTTTGTGAATAAGACAACAATAAGCAGAAATTTAGATACTATTTTCTGTTTATCTTTGTCTTTTCCGGGTCACTATTACCGGTCTAGTTGGAGATTCTGTACATCTTGTAAACAAAGTTATTCATACTTAATGTTGACGTATTCTTGCTTTTCTAACTTCCATTTGCAGCTAGCTATGCTGTGTGGTGAAACTCTGCCTCCATAAAAAAACATTTGGCCCTTGCAGATTTCTTTAGTTTTTGCTATTTTGATACTGTTGATTGTTTCAGATCAGTTTTGCTTTGGTTCAAATTCAGTTGCCACACCCAGGCCAGATTATGGGTTCACCTATAGAAACAAATCACTAAAACAGAACCTATCTGACAGCATGAAGTAGGCTATATGAAATTAAAATCATTCCCTGATCTGAAGTAACTTATGAACAGACAAAGTCATTGCTAACTATAGACATGGTACTTATTGTATCTGTAGGGGGTAAATCCTTTATCACACAGTGGTTGGTTTGGACCTTTTTCTCCTTTACTAGATTAAATTATTTGAGAACAGCTTTTTGTGTTTACTAAGGTTGTATTCTTCTTAGATTTAAAAGCATATTATTTTTTCTGTTTTTATTTGTAGATGTTTTGCATTTAGTTTTGTCCTCTGTGCTGCTAACAGGATGCGTCCCGGCCTGTAACGGTTAACTGTTGCAGTTACCAGCTAGCTAGAATAGCTACTACATCAACGAAAAGGACAAGTTACGATTTGATTTTTTTGCTCTTTTTACTTCAAAACAAATCCATTTTGTTGATTAAATATATTTAGAGGGATATAATTAAGCCACCTACTATCTTTAGGAATGTTACAGCTACGCTAGCATTTTGTTAGCATGTTGGTAACGGTTTTTAACGGTGACCAGGAGAGGGAGCGCTAAACCCGTCGTCTCCAAAACTCGTCACTAACAAAAAATTAAAAGCTAAAATGTCAACTTCAACCATCCCATTACAGTTGGGTGGTTCATTTATTTAGTCACATTTTTTTTTTTTTTATAAATTTGTTTAGGGAAGCTGTCTGACCAGCTCCTTGTCCAGCTCGATCTCCGGGTCTGGTGGTTCCACCACCTCCTTCTTCGGTTTAACGGCCGCGGACAGGTGCTCCTTCTGGATCCTCTGCTGCCTCTGTCTCCCCAGCAGCGCCATGACCTCCTTCCTCTGGTCGGCCATGGCCTGGTACCGCCGCCGCTCGTCCTCTTTCTGCCGTTCACTGCACACGGTGAGTGGGACCGGATTTGCAACATTGGAGGTTCCGCGGCGCCTCGGACGCGCCACCGGTAGCCGTTGGCGGATGTCTGCCGATGCTAACCGGGATTCCAGCGGCGGAAGAAGGGTCATGGATTTCCAGAGCTGCCGGGCGTGGGACCCATCATCCGCGGAAGAGCCTTCAAATACCGTCAAAAGGTCGTCAGCTTGTCCCTCTTGCGCATTTTGTTGTGGCATTTTACTTCACCAAGTTTTATTTCCAAATCACACGTCCAAAACTCCTCAGTTGTTTACATTAGTCACCATGGAAACGAGCCGTGACACGGGGAGAATAGTGGTTGTCAAAATAAAAGTCGATGAAGAATAATACAGGAATTTTGATATGTTGTATGGAAGCCTATTAGGGCCATCTGAAAAAAATAATCAAAGAAGTTTAAAATAATTAAACTTCAAAAATCCTCATAATTATGAGTTTGAAAGTCATATCACGTTAATATTCAGAATTATGATTTTGTATCAAAATATCTTGGTTTGTAAATTATAACTAAGGCTTTAAAATGTACAGTTTGGACAGGGAGTCGGATATTTATGACTTCCTGTCTACAAAGCCTATGAAGAATAGTGCAATAAATGTTATATGATTGAATCATTTGTATTAATATTACAAATATCTTTATATTATTGTAGAAGATTAGGGACACTAAAATATTTACTTTAATCTTAGAATTCAGTTTTTTGTTTCTCAGAATTCCAACTTTAATCTTGAAACTTTCATCAGTATAAAATTCACAATTATATATATTTTTAAAGTAAATTCTTAGTTTGTATCTTATAATTAAGAGTTGAAAGTTAAAATATGGATGGTAAGTTCCACATTTATCACTTTCTATCCTTAGGAAATTAGGTTGTGGTTGACAAAAATTTTAAAAATAAAAATTGCAGCAGCAGGAGTACTATCTTATAAAAACTATCGAAAACCACCTCACCTGTGAAACGAAATCCAAATAATTTCAACTTTAAACATCAGATTATCACCTTAGATTAGAGCCTTCATGTCAGATTACTTTGAAGCATCAGTAATAAAAATGTAAATGTTGTTCCAGAAGTTTCACCCTGTCCAGGTGAAACTTATTTCACCTAAACATTGATGCATCAGTCCAGTCTAGGGTTACAATTTGTGTTTTTCATTATAGTTTAGTTTTATTTCATTGTGACTTTTTGTTTGTGTAACTCAGTTAGTCTTAATTATTTTTTTAAGATGTTTGCTAGGTTTAGTTTTTTATTAGTTATAGTAGTAGTTTTATTTTTAATTTCTAGGTGCAGAATTCAAAACGGTCAAAGTGTTGTGATTATGTTTACATCGTGTGGGTGATGAAAACTCAACAGAAGATACAATTTTCCAAAAATGTGTTCAGTTATTGTTGAACAACCAACCGTCTTCTCCCAACGTTTCCTGTCACCGTTTCCCAGACCAGTGGAAGTGGATCACCTTAATTTGCAGACAGATGACGTAAACTGCTTGTGTGGAGAAAAAAGTCAATTTCACATCAATTTGAAAGGCTATAAAATGAATTCATAACAAAGAATATTATATCTATGATTTCATTATATTTAAGCTAGCTTTATAAGCGCAATATAGTCCCAGTTAGTCCCAGTTTTTTATTTATTACCGTTTACGGTGACACTTTATATGACGGGTTGTCAGTAATACTTTTATAACAAATTTATGTCAAATCATGATTTCTTGGTTAATGTCAAGTTGTCATAACGAAGACATTTTGAATAATGTCAACTTTGTATTAATAGTGTCATGATTTACTGAAAGTCATAAATATTCATGAAGACTTACTCATGTTTATGACGGTGTCATGTCAGTCTTATTCACAACCCGTCAAATAAAGTGTTACCCAGTTTACTAAAATGTTCTCTGTTCTCTGTTCCCTTTTTTGTTAGTTTTAGTTAACAATAATTACCTGCCCTCTGTCAGTATTTGGTGCAGAAAGTGATATTCAGCATTTTAGAGAGAATTATGAAAGTTACAGAGGAAAAAAGAATCAGGACTGGAAGCTGTTTTACTCTCAGAAGTTTGGGAATAAAACTCTAAAAGTGTGATAAAAGTGTTTATTGGCGATAATTCGCCGTTGGTCCAGAGAGAGGAGCAGGAAAAGCTGAATGTGGGCAGATAGAAGCAGATTTTGCTCGATGGCGATCCACCAGCTGTGGGAAGAAGGCGGTGGTGGCGCACCGCTCCACCCAGGTGTCGCTGAGAGGAGGAGGAAGAGCAGCATCATCATCATCTGCATCACCTCTTTCACCTGACATGATCTTCTCATTTCCCTGGAGTTCAGGCAGCAGCATCCTGCACTGAGGACTGAAGCACAGAGCCGTAAGTAAAAACAGCATGAAGCTAACTCTCTGCTTCTATTCTGATTCACTTATTTCAATAGTAAAGTTATGATTGTGCAAGCCAAAGAAATGCAGTAAAGGCAGCGGAAAGTTTATCTTCTATTAGATTTTTTAAATTAAATTTTGTTTAAAATGAATAAAAAAGCAGTCAGTTTTTCTTGGTTAGAGTCTTTATGGGAGATAAAATCCACATTAAAGACGCTGCATTTATTCTTGCTCGCTGTGCGGCTGCTGCCACACATGAGTACAACCTGACATGTCACCATTTTGGTGTAAACGCCAAGCTTGGCTGGACTCAGGAGCCGCTGCACCTTATAAGGTGAAATGCCAGATAAATTTCTTCTCTGCATCCCAGTTGGGGCTACTAGGCTACCAGGAGCAGCAGGTTAGCCAAACATGGGCATTCCAGCATGGCAGCTCTGCTGTTTGACTATCTGTGTGCTGCTTTTCATGTTTTATTACCTGCTGTTCAATGGGAGGTCAGAGAAGCACTGTGACCTGCAGCTCAGGATAAGTGAGTAAGTAGCTCAATGCAAAGCCGGGGAAAAGTTCCCAGGTTGTTATCAGCAGCAGCAATAAGTGGGGCAGTTCGCTGAAACCAGGTGGATCTGTTGGCATGCAGCAGGTTGGAGTCAGAAATGATGAGCTGATGTTTTATTTAAGAGTTTTTCTGTGTTTAATCAGGTTTTATAAAACCCTATAGTTACAAGAAAAGCTTCAGAAGTTTTGATGTTTGCATCTTATTTTTATAAAATGTTTGTATCCCTATATGAAAAATATCTAACTTCCTGTTTGAATTACTTAATTTGAGTTTTTGGTGTCACTTTGATAACTTTTCTGTTATTTTCTTTGTTAAGCACTGGGCCTGTCGCAATAAGTCAATTAATCGCATGATAAATTAAAGTGAGCTCAATAGTTTAAATTTCCATGATTTATTGTTTTTATATTTCTACCAAAAACTGGATGATAAAAGTTTCCAGTCTGCTTGTTTTTGAAGGACAATTTTGTTTACGGAGACTTTATAATTCATTTTATTTGTTGTTTCTGTTGTTTTGTTTTTTATTTTGGATATTTAAAATGTCGTCCAGTTTCAGTGTTAAATGTTTATTAGAATTTTAAGTTTATTGACCTTTGATAAAGAGTTCCTGCATTATTATGCCATTACCATTATATTATGTGGAAATTGTCTCAAAACAACAATATTATTGTTTATCGCAATAAAGTCTGTTATTGTGACTGGCCTATAAAGATGTATTATGGTATAATAGTCTATAAAGCTGGTGGATAAAAATATTAATTTTACTCATAAGAACATTCTTGAACTTTCTGTTCTCAGATTAATCTCTACAGTATTTTCTTATTCAGTAAATTTGAATTTTATTGAAAAGTGAATTAACTTCAGCAGCACATTAAACACATTATATGGATTAATTCTGATTTTTCAAGCTTTGCACTGCAAAAACACACAATTTTGCCAAGTATTTTTTGTCTATTTTAATACACTTGAAATAAGACAAATTAACTTTCAAATCATTTTTAGCAAGATATAGAAGCTTGTTTTAAGTTAATAATTTCTTAATATTGATGAAAAAGTGCTAGTTCCATTGGCAGATTATTTCACTTATAACAAAACATTTTTCTCATGTTATAAGTGACGTAATCTGCCAGAGTTTTTAATAAAAATTAAGGAATTTTTTTACTGTCTGCCTAAGTTCTCAAATTTACTAAATGTGTTGATGTTTTACTCCTGTGACATCAGCAAGTCAAAGGTCAAGCAGTTAGAGGAACCATCAACCCCAACCACTGCTCTAGAAACCGACACCAACCCCAACATCAGCTCCTCCACCTCTGAATCTCCAGTAAAGGCCGCCGCCTCCACCAACCCTGCCAACATGGCCGACCTCTCTACGGACGACAGCAAGTTCCTCTTCCTGGAAAACGACTTCCGTAACAGCGGCGTGGCCCAGGCCGACTGGGCGGCCAAGAAGATGGTGTGGGTCCCATCAGAGAGAGAGGGATTCGAACCTGCAAGCATCAAGGAGGAGAAGGGAGAACAGGTGCAGATTATTTACACTATTATTGACCTCCTTGGCATTCCTCAGTGATCACTCCCTGTCTTTTTAGTTTGTCTACATCCTTACTCTTGACCAGGTTCTGAAGAACCGTGATGATTATGCAGAAAACATAAACTGGTAAAGCTGCCTTGCTATTCTAATAGTCTGACCAGAATTGATCAATTATAAATTTAAAGGTTTTGGGAGATATTCTGCATGGAAAAACCTCTTTTTGTTATAATTAAGGTTGTTTCATTAAATAAAACCAACCATGTTTTTAGATTAACATTTGCCAAACATTCAGTTGGTTGAATCTAGAGTAAAATAATAAAATCAGTCCTCCTTTTCTAAGCCCATCTGAATTATTGATAGATTATCTTCTGTTCTTGATTCTTTCTCAATTGTTTAGATTTACGTATAAAATTTACCAGATAAATTGTGATGCACATGCAGCACTGCATCAACACGTTTCAGTTAAAATGCCTTAGTTCACTTTAAATAAGACAAAACTAGCTTGCAAGTAGCTTTTCATCACAATATAGGAGATTATTTAATAAAAATTATTCCTTAATATTGATTAGAAAGAACAAGTTCTATTGGCAGATTATTTCACTTATAACAAAAACATTTTTTCCATGTTATAAGTGAAACAATATGCCAATATTGGTACTTTTTCATCAATATAAAGGATTTATTTACTTAAACTGAGCACAAATATGTTGCTGAAAAGTTATTAGTAAGTTAGCTTTGTCTTATTTTAACAGTTTTAACTGTTTTTTTTCTTATTTTAACAGGATATCGGCACTGAAACTAGACCAGCAATACTTTGTAATATTTTTTCTACTGTTTGATTAAACTCTGCCACCTACTGATGAAACCAGGATAAAGTTTTATCTTGTTTCTCGTGGACCAGAGACGTGAACAGAGTGTCTCTCTGTGAGTTTGGTCTGTTTTCTCCGGGTCCTCCAGGTTCTGGTGGAGCTCTCCAACGGACAGAAGGTGACAGTGAACAAAGATGACATCCAGAAGATGAACCCGCCCAAGTTCAGCAAGGTGGAGGACATGGCTGCGCTCACGTTCCTCAATGAAGCGTCGGTCCTGCACAACCTGAGAGAGAGATACTTCTCCAGCCTGATCTACGTGAGAAACGCCGCCATCTTATATCTTGTTTCGGTGTTTCATATTCAACCTATAGTTCCTACACACTGTATCAGGTGATACTGTAAAATATTGATCTACATTTTCTTTTTCTAATCTGTACTAATAGCATGCTAACGCTAATTTGGCTTAACGGTTGAGCAGTTAAGTCCTACGGCTAGTTTTCACGTTAGCATGCTAATGTTAGCCTGCATACCATTTTCCTCAGAAAACTGGATCTCAGATGTTTAAATTGCTAAATGTTGTGACCAGGCTAGCTACTACTAGCATTACCAGCCGATTGCAAAGTACTTCTCTACATTGTTTGGATTCAAACACCACAGCTTTTTTGAAGAATTTATGTACTTATTCTTGATCAACGTTTTGGATGACAACTTTCCACTTCTATTTTAGTGACAGTATATTTAAGTACAAATTTTGATTAGTCTACCCGTTTTTGTGTTTCTGCTAAAACCTCAGTCGGTCATGGAAGATGGCCGCTTGTACTGTGCAGGGTTCAGATTCTGGTTCTGGTTCTGCTGGAGGTTTCTTCCTGTTAAAGGGGAGTTTTTCCTCTACTGTCCCCACATGCATGCTTGGTATAAGGGATTGCTGTAAAGTCAACATCAACGCAAGTGACTGTTTCCTGTTGCTACGTCCAGCAGCATGCAGTCTGCTGGGTTTCATTAGACTGAAAAACCTCATTTTAATAACAAATTGAGCTGAATGCGATGCTAGTGCCTCAAGTCGACATTTGTTGTGAATAAACACTGCATAAATAACAGAATTAAATTTAATGGCAGCCATATTGGATCTTTAGGTTTGGGTTGGTGCAGAATCTCAGTTTTCTCTTAAATGCAACATCCGCTGGTTTTTTTTGTTAATATTTCCATCTTGAAAATGACGTCATTACAGCTTTGTTAGCATGCTAAAAGTGAAGTTAGCGATTGTTTACTTAAAAGCCCTTCTAGGCATTGCAAATTAGTCACTGCTATAAAAACATGTTTATTGTTTATACTTGTCTTTTCCTATCAAATGAATAAATTAAAAGGTTAGCAATGCTAAAGTAACATCAGTTCTCACTTTAACATTCACAGTTTTTGGGTTAATCTTTTACTTCCAGAGTGGAACAGACCAAAACTTTATTAAAACTATAAATGTTAAAGTCACTAGAAACGTTATAGCCATAAAAAGCAGTGAAGTTCAGTTTTAATCCAGATTTAAGTCTCAAGGATTGGCTGCTATGTTTTCTTTCTGGACTGAGGATTTTCTGGCAGATTCAACAGCTAATGCTTTGTTTTTCCTTTTCAGTTTATAAAAATCCTGTAAAAAATACAGTCAGACATCTGTAGGTCCTTGTTGGAAAACTAACAAGGTGAACAGAAACAGGAGTGATAATCCTGTGTTTATCCATCCTGTGTCAGTGATTAAAATACTTTCCAGGTCATATTTAGACAAGCAGGAGAATATTTTAATATAATGCAGGTAAAAAAGTGACTTTATCCTTGTTGTAAAGTAACTGTGGCTACTTTCCTCCCCAGACGTACTCAGGTCTGTTCTGTGTGGTGGTGAATCCCTACAAAATGCTGCCAATATACTCAGAAAAGATCATCGAGATGTACAAGGGCAAGAAACGCCACGAGGTGCCGCCGCACATCTACTCCATCACGGACAACGCCTACAGGAACATGCTGCAGGGTAAGCCCTGACTCCAGAAACATTTCTGTTTAAAAAAATCTCCTTTTGTCCTAATTATTGGAAAGTTTCTGTTCCATAATATTTTCTTGAAAGTATTTATATTTATATACAATATTCTTACCAACGTTTACTGGAATTTTGACCCATTCTTTTGAATTTTAGTTTCACCAGAACTCAAAACATGATGTTTATGTCTCTGTTGGAGTGATGGCTTCTTCATTGCTGCGTGGCATTTCAGGACATGTTGCTGCAGGAGTCATTCTCACAGTGTGTTTTGCTTTTTAATAAAAAAATTACATTTTTTGTAAAAGCCACCAGAAAAGACCAAGTTTTGACGTGAAGTTGGTAAACTGGCATCGGTATAAAAAGGTTAAATTTCAGAGTTTAACAAGAAAAGTAAAAATGCAATGTAGTTGAAGCTAAAACACAAAGTTTTACAAAGTATTTTTTGACCAGTTTCTAGTGCAAATATCTTAATGCACTTGATAAAAGACAAAACTAACTAAAAGTCACTTTTCAGCAAGATATAGGACCTTGTTTTAAGGCAATAATTCCTTATTATTGATTAAAAACCACTAGCGCTCCATTGGCAGATTATTTTACTTATAACAAGACATTTAGTTTTTTTGATATTATAAATGGATCTAGTACTTTTTCATCAATATTAAGGAATTATTGATTCTAAACAAGCTTCTATGTTTTCTATGCACTAGAAACTGCACAGAAACACTTGGTAAGGTTTTTGATCATTTTGCCTGTAGGGGCCTCCATACACCTGTGAATATGTAAAATCCTGATCTTCAGTGTTTGAGTTTGTTTATGAACACTGGAGTTATTCGTGACAGAACATCTTCTAGCAGACGAGCTGAGCGTCCAGATGAGCGAGGAGACTGAAGCCTCGGAGCGTGCCGACCTCAAACTACCTCCTAACTTTCCATTCAGCCCCAGAACGGCCATACATGGAGCAGTCGGCCCAGATCGCAGCGACAGAACCACCTGCTAAATTTAGATCAGAACTAAAAGAGGTCCGCCTCAGATTTTAGCTAAACTTCACTGATTCCCTCTCTGTCTCTCCACAGATCGTGAGGATCAGTCGATTCTCTGCACGTGAGTCAAAACACGCCACAAACCGTCACTTTCAGGAGGAAAGGAAGAGCTTACCCTTTAATTTAAATGTTTTTTAATCCTGCTTGTCATGAAACTATATATAGGGCTGTCCTAATAAGCAATAAATCAATCAGTCGCATGATTTATCGTTTCTCTTTTTCTACCAAAAACTGGATGGTAAAAGTCTTCAGTCTGGTGTTTTGTTTCAACTAGACCTTTTTTGAAGGACAATTTTGTTTCCAGAGACTTCATAATTCATTTTATTTGTTGTTTCTGTTGTTTTGTTTATTTATTTTTGATATTTAAAATGTCGTCCAGTTCCAGTGTTAAATATGTCGACTAGAATTTAAAGTATATTGATCTTAGAGAATGTTTTATGTCGTTATCATTTCAATCTGGAGAGACTCAGACGGAGATAAGAAGACAATTAGAAGAGTTTATTGACAAACAGAATTTAAAGTCTTTGGCGCTCGGGCCCTGGCTGGGGATAACGGTTATCGCAGCGTTAGCGATAGGCTTCAGATGAGCATCCCCGATGCTGTTAGGAACGTCGTCCCCCAGGGCCCGGCACTGGTGGTGGAGGTTGAAGAAGGGTGCGGGCCTCAGGACCGGGCGAATGGAGGAGAAGGGGTGGTGGTGGGTTGAGCTCGGCTGGAGAGCGAAGGACACGATGAATGAAGGTCCTTATCAGCTGGGACTTGGTCGATGATTGGACGTGACGTGGCTTGGTCCGGCATTGATAGGTCAACGATTGTGGGCAGGTCGCTTCAATTAACGGGTCCCGGTGGGGATAAAAGAGTCTTCCAGTTTGAATTTGCGCCTAGGCTTCATTACATTAATTTATAATGGTTTCAAAACAACATTATCGTTTATCGCACTAACTTCTGCCAGAATTTATCATCCAACAAAATGTGTTCAGAAAAGAGAAACAAACATGCGCGAACTTGGAAAAGAAAGGTTTTTTTTGCAAAAAAGAAATGAGGATGAACAAATAATCGGAGTTGTGCTGCTTCTTAAAAAGTGAAATATTTTTCCAAATAGTGGCGAGTCCGGAGCCGGCAAAACAGAAAACACCAAGAAGGTGATTCAGTACCTGGCTGTCGTTGCCTCGTCACATAAAGGGAAGAAAGACGTCAACCCTGTGAGTAGAAGTTACAGAAGAAACGCTCAGAGAGAAAATTCATTTTAAAAAGCACAGATTCCTGCAGATTCTTTGAGTTTTATTTGTAAAATTGTTTTTTTGGTTTTAGATTTCCTGTTCATTTATTTTCAGTTTTTCTTCAGTTTTATAATTTTTTCTCAGTTAAAATGTTTTTTTAAATTTTTAATTTTTCAGTTCCAATTTTTTCAGTTTTAAAATTATTTCTCAATTTCATATTTTTTGTTTTAAAGTGGTTTGAATAAAATGGGAGGCTTTTTTCCAGTTCTGAAATTATTTTTTAGTTTTAAATTTTTATTTGCTCAAACCTTGTGGCCCTAATTTAGCTCCATAGATCCTGGCTTGGAGCTGGCCTGTTTTTCCCAGCATGTTTAGCATACGGGTCCAAAAACAGGCGTGTTAGATTCACGGTCATCTATAAATCGCTCTTTGTTAAATTCTCACTCTACCACGATGCGTTTCATGTCCCAACGTTTTCTGACTGAAATCCACCTTCAGATTTTCTCCTTTGTTCTGTGAAAACATGAATCCGTAATAAAGCATATATTTTACTGTATGTGACAGGAATCAGTTGCTGCAGCTGTGGCCAAGGTGAGAACAGACTGATGCTGTTTTCTTCCTCCTGCTGGGGCTTTTGGTTTCCTTCTGCATCTTTCTGAATGAGAAATTATGACAAAAACAAACAAGTTAGAGTTCATATTAGCTCATAAATCCTTCATAATGATAATTGAAAGTTACACTCACAGGTTTTCTGATTGAAAACTGATTGCTGCTTGATCCCCGGCCTTTTCTGCTCGTCTGCTTCATAAGCTTAAAAAAATAGTCCTTCATTTTTAATGACTTGTTTTTATGATTCTTCCAGCAGCAGCAGTCAGGATCTCTGGCTTATGTGAGTAAAAATCCAGTTTCATTAATTTCTGCGGTTCGTTTAAGGAACAGTAGTTCATTAAATAATGTCCTACCTGTTTCTGGCCTGCAGGGGGAGCTAGAGAAGCAGCTGCTGCAGGCTAATCCCATCCTGGAGGCTTTTGGAAACGCCAAGACCATCAAGAACGACAACTCCTCCCGATTTGTACGTTTTGCTCAACATTCAATCTTAGTTTTTATTATTTCGTTAATTTTTACTCACACTCACAGTCCACCTAGCTTTAAAAAACACATGGAAATCAAAAAACTAATTGTTCTTTACTGTTATGTGCATTAATAACATTTTAGATCTATTTGTGATTTAGGAGCGTAATAAAAGAAAAACAGACTTGAGTTGCTTTGACAGAAACAAAAATCCTCTTCTGCACAATTTAATGTAAAACTATCCAAACATTTCTATAGATTGTAGTTATTTCTTCACCGATTGAATAATTTTATTTAATTTGAATTAAATAAAAATAACTGTTGATCTGTGCAGAGCATTATAAGCAAGCTAAGTCTTAAAAAACAAAAAACAGCTCTCACTGTCTTAAAAGCTGAGGTAAACAGCGCCACCAGGCGCCCCCTGGTGGTCCGCCAGTTTTAGAAAGAGCTTTAAAATGATAGCTACACAAAGCACCACAAACATTTGGCACCAATATATTCAGATCTGAAGAAGGTGACCAACTTCACTCAGGTGAAAAACCAAAACTAAATTCCACTTGTCCTGATAAATAAACCCCAGCACTCCCAGAGATGGACTCTGTTTTTGCTTCAACTTAAGAGAAATTCAAGGAACCAGAGTGAAGAGTCACATGGCTGCTGTCCTTCCACAGGGGAAATTCATCAAACTAAACTTTGACGTGACCGGCTTCCTCGTTGGGGCGAACATTGACACCTGTATCCTTATCCAGCAAAGTTTTTCCGCCTTCCTTTTCCTAAATCAGCCGCTGTAAAGGTTTCCTGCTTAACTCCAGCCGATCTGAACAGACCTGCTGGAGAAGTCGCGCTGCATTCGTCAGGCCAACACAGAGAGAGCCTTCCACATCTTCTACTACATGGTGGCCGGAGCGAAAGACAAGATGAGGGGTGAGAGTTTAGAGAAAATAGCAACCGTTGGGACTTGAAGGAAACTTTCTACTGCTCTTAAGATCAGTGCCACAGTGTTTGTCTGGATGATAACTGTGTGAGTTTGTGTTGCTGCAGAGGAGCTGCTGCTGGAGGGCTTCAACAGCTACCGTTTCCTGGTAGCAGGCCACGTGGAGGTTCCCGGTCAGCAGGATGACGAGCTTTTTGACGAAACTCTGGAAGCAATGGCGATTATGGGCTTCACAGAGGAGGAGAGATTAGGTACTAACAGATGTTGATGGATGGATGGATTGATTGATTGATTAGTGGTTGGATGGATGGATTGATTAGTGGTTGGATGGATGGATGATGATGGATGGATGGATGGATGTTGTAAGCTGTAAATTGTTGGCCATCTTGTTTCGCAGGGATGCTGAAGGTGGTCTCCACCGTCCTCCAGCTGGGAAACATCAAGTTTGAGAAGGAGAGGAACAGTGAGCAGGCCACCATGCCCGACAACACCGGTAACCATGGTAACACTGCGTCACGGCTCCGCGAGGAAGCGCCGCAGCTTCTCTGACCCTTTCTCCCGTTTCAGCGGCTCAGAAGGTGTGCCACCTGCAGGGCATCAACGTGACCGACTTCACCCGCGCCATCCTGACGCCCAGAATCAAGGTGGGGCGGGAGGTGGTGCAGAAGGCCCAGACCAAGCAGCAGGTACTCACTGTTCACCCATCGCTTAAAGGGAACCAAGTTGTTATACTTCTGTTCGGGTCTCAACTGCTTCTGAAAACAGAGTTTTTGGCAATGTGTTCATGTTTTTTGGTGTCTGGAAAATGAGCCGTTTCAAAAACCTTCCGATTGTTAAGTCACACTGTGGCGTTACCTAGCAACCCAGGCTGAGTTCCAGCATGTTTGGCCAGCTTTTTTTTTACTGCTGTATGCGCTGTACAATGGCTGCTGGGAAAGGCAAGTGTTTTATTGTTGACTTACCATCCTGAGACCACTTGCTGCATTCTTGTTGCTTGTGCAGGAGGTTCCATTTCTGCTTTTCAAAGATGCACAGTTGTATAATTGCGCATCTGTTCACAGCCTTTTTCACATGTGAGTGAAAGCGTTGAGTTGAAGTAAGAGGCGTGGCCAGCAGCATCTTATTCAAATTTAAAGTGACAAGACGCTGTAAAACAGCTCAAAATAGGCAGAACTGACTAGATTAAAATCTCATTTTCTAAGATTTATTTTCTGAAAGAAATTTATTCAACATGTTTTATTTAGAACATTTACCTACCCTAACCTGTTCAAGGTAGAACAATAGGTCATTTCTTCTAAATTTTCTTAAAATTATGCACCATCTTCAGGTTGATTTTGCAGTGGAGGCACTGGCCAAGGCCATGTACGACCGCTTGTTCCGCTGGATCCTCGCCAGAGTCAACAAGACGCTGGACAAGAGCAAGAGACAGTCGTCCTCCTTCCTGGGAATCCTGGACATCGCTGGCTTTGAGATCTTTGAGGTGAATCCTCCCTTCCTTTGGTCGGTTGGTTTCACTGAGTTTCCGTCTGTTTTCTGACCTGCAAAGTCTGTCCTCCTGTAGGACAACTCGTTCGAGCAACTCTGCATCAACTACACCAACGAGCGTCTGCAGCAGCTCTTCAACCACACCATGTTCATCCTGGAGCAGGAGGAGTACAAGAGGGAGGGCATCGAGTGGAACTTCATCGACTTCGGTCTGGACCTGCAGCCCTGCATCGAGCTCATCGAGAGGCCGGTGAGCGCTCCTGCAAGCATGGTGGTCAAAATGACTCCTGGGGTCAAAATGACCCCTGCGGTTAAAATGACCTCCAGGGCCAAAAGACCCCCACGGTATTCTGCAGGTTTTCACGTTCCTTGTGGTTTTCCAGAACAATCCCCCTGGCATCCTGGCGCTGCTGGATGAGGAGTGCTGGTTCCCTAAAGCCACCGATCAGTCATTCGTGGACAAACTGCTGAACACCCACACTGGTCACGTGAAGTTCTCCAAACCCAAACAACACAAGGATAAGCTGATGTTCTCGGTGCTTCACTACGCTGGAAAGGTAACTGAAACTGGAAGTTTTCTTTAGATTTAGTTACTCTATAATTTAAAGGGTCAAAATGACGGATGACCTTCAGATTCTTCTGTCACCATTTAAAAAAGTCGGTCAAAGATGGAAAGTATTCTATTTATGCAACCTCTGAGTGGAAGTAGGAAATACTGCCACCTGCAGGTGGGAGTTAGCATCACATAAACTCAAAGTTTCTGATCATTTTAGCACAAAAATCTTTGGGGATCTGTTGATTTTTCATTGATTTCAGCAATTTTTTTATTCTCATAGTTACGACTTAATTCTAGTAATATTATCTCTTTATTTTTGAATAATTACAACTTTATTTTCAAAATGAGAACATTTCTTTTCCTAGCCTGGCACTAACACTCTGTCATACTGACATTGGTGAGAAAGCAGCAGAGGTTTAAGGAAAACTCTCAGAAGGTTTGGTCAACTATTCATAAAGACAACTTTGAAAGATCACAAGGAATTATACCTGCACACCACAAATTATTAATAAACAAGAGCTCGAAACCACTTTTGAGAACAACTTTCTGGGAGGTTTTCTGTTTTCTTTCTCCCTCCAGGTGGATTACAACGCAGCCAACTGGCTGACCAAGAACATGGATCCTCTGAATGACAACGTGACGGTTCTGCTCAACAACTCCTCCAGCGCCTTCATCCAGGACCTCTGGAAAGACGGTCAGTCCTCCGATCGCACACATTCAGATACCTCTAGATGCTCTCTATTGCCACGGTAACACCGTTCTGCATCATCACCCTGCAGTGGACCGTGTGGTGGGCCTGGACACCATCACCAAGATGTCAGAGAGTTCTGTTCCCAGCTCCACCAAGTCCAAGAAGGGGATGTTTCGCACAGTGGGTCAGCTGTACAAGGAGTCTCTGGGGAAGCTGATGACCACGCTGCACAACACGCAGCCCAACTTCGTCCGCTGCATCATTCCCAACCACGAGAAGAGGGTGAGCGCCGCTTTTCTCTGCCGCTGGCTGCAAACGGCCGGCGCGGCCCTGCTGTGATCTCACTGGCTGCTGCTGCTGTGGCTCTGCAGGCCGGGAAGATGGACGCCCAACTGGTTCTGGAGCAGCTCAGGTGTAACGGCGTGCTGGAGGGCATTCGGATCTGCAGGCAGGGATTTCCAAACCGCATCGTTTTCCAGGAGTTCAGACAGAGGTGAGGGAGCATTTCTAGTAGAATATTTGAGCTGATACATTATTCCAGTAATTATTGCAATAAATGATAATATTGTTATTTTAAGAAGATTTTCAACTAATATAATAATGGCTTATTAATGCAAGTATATCCACTCAAAGATAAAAAAGAAATTAACGCTGGAACTGAAAACATTTTAAAATTGCTAAATAAACAAAACGATTAAAATGTTTTCTCTGCTTGATGCCGATGAGCTGATCTTTATTAAACAACCAAAATCTTCTCCACGACTACAGGATTTGTCTTTCCTCATTTCAGAAATGAGAAGCTCCTCATGGCGTCAGCTGAGGTTTAAGAACCTCAGTCCTATTTGCAGGGTTAAATTCAGGTGGTGACTGTTGTTTTTGGCCAGGCAGTTCCATCCATCCATCCATTTTCTGTCCACCCTTGTCCCTAATGGGGTCGGGAGGGTTGCTGGTGCCCATCTCCAGCTACGTTCCGGGCGAGAGGCGGGGTACACCCTGGACAGGTCGCCAGTCTGTCGCAGGGCAACACAGAGACATACAGGACAAACAACCATGCACACACACACTCACACCTAGGGAGAATTTAGAGAAACCAATTGACCTGACAGTCATGTTTTTGGACTGTGGGAGGAAGCCGGAGTACCCGGAGAGAACCCACGCATGCACAGGGAGAACATGCAAACTCCATGCAGAAAGACCCCGGCCGGGAATCGAACCCAGGACCTTCTTGCTGCAAGGCAACAGTGCTACCAACTGCGCCACTGTGCAGCCCGGCCAGGCAGTTTGTGGTAGTAAATGTCCTCACCTGTGTGCAGGTATGAGATTCTGGCTGCCAACGCCATCCCGAAGGGCTTCATGGATGGAAAGCAGGCCTGCTGTCTGATGGTGAGCTTTTATTTTGAAATCTGTTATTGAAACGAGTGTAAAGAACAAGATCTTAGCTATCCTCTAGATATGAGCATAAATCAATTTTATCGATTAATCAGGTTTTTGATTTTTGAAAATTGAAGTTAAATTAAAATCTGATCTTTTATTTGGCCCTCTGTTTCTCAGGTGAAGCACCTGGATCTGGACCCGAACCTGTACCGTATCGGTCAGAGTAAAATGTTCTTCAGGACGGGAGTTCTGGCTCAGCTGGAGGAAGAGCGAGACCTCAAGCTGACCGTCGTCATCATCGCCTTCCAGGCGCAAGCACGAGGCTTTCTGGGGCGAAAGTGAGGGAATTTCATTTCAGGGAATCTGGGCCTGAAGTCGTTTGTGAACCAGTGGGTGATGATTTGTTGTTTTCAGAGCGTTTAGTAAACGTCAGCAGCAGCTGACAGCCATGAAGGTCATCCAGAGGAACTGCGCTTGCTACCTCAAACTGAAGAACTGGCAGTGGTGGAGGCTGTTCACCAAGGTCCGAACTGGATGTTAGGCTTGATCGAAATCCTACATGCATCCTGACCTTTGACCTTAACCAGATCAATGTGTGAACCAGGTGAAGCCATTGCTGCAGGTGACCAGACAGGAAGAGGAAATGGGCCAAAAGGAGGAGGAGCTAAAGGCGGTGCGCGAAGTGGCGGCTAAGACTGAAGCTGAGCTGAAGGAAATCTCCCAGAAACACATTCAGGTGAGTCAGACGCAGCATTTACCCATTTTATCTGGAGAAGCAATTAGGAAAGAAACAAATAATTGGGATTAATTGATTATTAACATAATCATTGTGTAATGTAGTAATCAATTAATCATTAATTAGAGTATACAGACTATAGAAATGATCATTTCCTGAATAAACAACACACTCAGAGCAGTAATCAAACCAATACAGTACAAAAATATAAACATTTTGCATTTAAGATGAAATTCTTTGTTGTCTGTAAATCTGTCTACCCAGATCTCTGGTGCTAATTTTAGCTTCACCTGGTTCAAATTCTACAAAAAAACACCTTTTGCATCCAGTTATTATTCCAAAAAACAATTAACAGATTAGCAGACGATATGTTTTTAGCTTCAGATGTATCCTTTGCTACAAATGATCAAGTGTTCATTAAAGGATGCTGTTGTTGCATTTTACGCAATAAAATGTTTATTTTTGTTTTTTAAAAAGGAATTTAATTATTTGCACCTTTTAATGGATTTCTAATATTGTACAAAAAGGCTCAAGTGGTGAATGAAAAGTTTGTAGAATGTGCCAATTTTTTTGTTCGATTAGACGTCAGGGTAATCGATTAATCATCAGAATAAGCGATTAATCGTCAAAATAAGCGATTTCTAAAATAATTGTTGCCACAGGCCTACCTTAGTCTTTTTTAAATCCATGTCCAAGAATCATTGACTTAAAAAAGTTCTGTATCTTGCAGAAAAGTTACTTGCAAGTTAGTTTTGATTAAATGAAAACTCTAAAGAACATGGTCATTTTTCTCTGATTAATCAACTAATCGTCAAAATAACCAATTACTAAGATAATGGTTAGTTGCAGCCCTGGAAGCAGTGACGTGGTTAAAGATGGAGGCTTGTGGTTGCAGCTGGCTGAGGAGCGAGCCCAGCTGGAGCTGAAGCTGCAGGCCGAGACGGAGCTGTACGCCGAGGCGGAGGAGATGCGCGGACGTCTGGAGGCCAAGAAGCAGGAGCTGGAGGAGGTGCTGCACGAGATGGAGGCGCGTCTGGAGGAGGAGGAGGAACGCAGCGTCGCCCTGCAGCAGGAGAAGAAGGACATGGAGCAGCAGCTGCAGGTTCTCCTAATTTTATTCAGCTCAGGAAAACAATGAAAAAAGGTTTCAAACTGGTTGCTATGGCGACTCCTGACAGTTATTGAACAATATTAACAATGGAAACAAATGTTTTAATGCAAGAATCATACGAAATAGATTCAACTCAATTCATTTGTAGTCAGTTCAGTTTAGCTCTGTTCATTTCCTTTGAATGTAGTTCAGTTCAGTTGAGTTCAGTTCAGTTCAGTTGTTTTTATTCAGTTTATCTCAGTTTAACTTAGTTTAGTTTAAATGGGTTCAGTTCTATTAAACTGAATCCTTTGTCTCAGTTCAGATCAGGTCAAATCAATTTATCAGTTTGTTTCATTCAAATCAGTTCAGTTTCATTTAATTCTGTTTAATACAGTGAAGTTAAATGTTCAGTTAATTTATTCATATGTTGATATTTATGTGTATTTTACACTTAAGCTGTTTGAAAATTACAAAAATAAAGTACATACAGTACAGACCAAAAGTTTGGACACACAGTTGCGTCCAAACTTTTGGTCTGTACTGTATGTGTCCTTTTTTCTACTTTAAAAAAGACGCTGATGGTCTTATGAGGTTAAAACTGTGATTTCTGATCGATCTGGTGTTATTAGACTAACTGGTGTAATTTTGTGTCTTCCAGCTGATGGAGGCGCACATCGCAGAGCAGGAAGACGCTCAGCAGAAGCTCCAGCTGGAGAAAACGGCGGCGGAGGGAAAAGTGAAGAAGATGGAGGAGGACATCATGCTAATGGAGGATCAGAACAACAAGCTGCAGAAGGTAACAGAAGGACACATTTTAAAGAAATCTGCAGTTTCAGGATGTTTTCCTTCTGACTTCCTGTCGTCGTTTTCAGGAGCGAAAGCTTCTGGAGGAGCGCTTGGCTGATATGAGCTCCAACCTGGCAGAGGAGGAGGAGAAGTCAAAGAATCTGACCAAACTCAAGGCCAAACATGAGTCCATGATCTCCGACCTGGAAGGTGAGGCAGCACTGATTATTGATTATTATTATTCCTTATCATTATTTTTAGCTTGCAGCTCCTCAGAGTTTTGGAAGAATCCTTAAACGCTCACATCAAAATGTGCAGCTTGATTTTCAGTAGTTTTCTAAAACATTTGGTGGTGAAACCTGAAACTTTCCCATGTAGCAGTTTGATCTTTATTTACATAATTTAGCCTGAAGAAACACAAATGCCCAGTGGTGATTCTTTCTGCTTTTTGTCTCCAGTTCGTATGAAAAAGGAGGAGAAGGCTCGTCAGGATGTGGAGAAGGCAAAGAAGAAGGTGGATGCAGAGCTGGCCGACCTGCAGGAGCAATACGCCGACCTGCAGGCACAGCTGGCCGAGCTACGAGCTCAGTTAGCGGCTAAAGAGGAGGAGCTCCAGGCTACACAGAGCCGGTGAGCCCAAAACCAGTATCAGTATCAACCAGTATGAAGTGGTCATACTGCACCATAGGTCCACACTACTGAATCATTTCTCTGTTCACAGTTTGGAGGAGGAGAGCACCCAGCGCGCAACGCTGGTTAAGAAGGTTCGTGAGTTGGAAGCGTTGCTGTCGGAGCTGCAGGAGGATCTGGAGGCGGAGAGGGCGGCGCGGGGGAAGGCGGAGGCTGCGCGACGGGACCTCGGAGAGGAGCTGAATGCACTGCGCTCCGAGCTGGAGGACAGCTTGGATACCACCGCTGCTCAACAGGAGCTACGGTCTGTGAAAAGCCGCACATCCCATAATAACCCACAGGCTACACTCACCAACAGAGTCTTTATTTACTGAGTTTGTTTGTATCCAATAAAAATGTAACAACTAATTTTCTGAGATAACTTAAGTAAACCGTAGCATCATCTGCGTAGAGGGTAATTTGTGTGCCGATTTTTTCCATTCTTGTTGCTGTTTTCTTCCTCATGGTGACATTTTGTGTTTCATATTGTTAGAGCAAAACGAGAGCAGGAAGTAGCAACGCTGAAGAAAGCTATGGAAGACGAGGGGCGGAGCCACGAGGCCCAGGTCCAGGAACTTCGTCAGAAACACAGTCAGGCTGTGGAGGAGCTGACCGAGCAGCTGGAGCAAGCCAAAAGGGTCGGAGCACGTCACAAAATAAACTTCAACTTTTTATCCCATGAAGTTTCACTCATTTGGCTCCGTCTCCTTCCTTCCAGGTGAGGGCCAGTCTGGAAAAAGCCAAACAAGCCCTGGAGAAAGAGTCGGCAGACTTGAGCACCGAGTTGAGATCCCTCGCCAGCTCAAAGCAAGATGTGGAGCACAAGAAGAAGAAGGTGGAGGCTCAGCTGAACGATTTAAACTCCCGGTTCAACGAAAGCGAGCGGCAGAGGAATGAGCTCGGGGAGCGAGTATCGAAGCTGAATGTGAGTCAAAACATCTACATTTACAAAATGCTCCTGTCTGTATGATGTAACTATGGAAATATCTCCAGGTTAAGCTTAGTAGAGAAGCACATTTCAGCAACAACAGGTGGTTAATGTACTGTGGTGCTAAACTGCTCAGCGATTTATAAATTAACAACAATATTTTAAAGTCTACTCTCAGTGGAAGGACTGTAGAACTGGGTGCTGTTCTCTATCTTCCTGGTTTTAGTCAGAACACCAGCAGCAGCGTTCTGGATCTGATTGATTTTTTTAGGCAGACCTGTTGCAGTAATCAATGCGACCAAAGACAAATGCAAGGATGAGTTTCTCTAGATCTTTTGGGACATTAGTCATTAAATCCTGGAAATGTTCTTCAGATGATAAAAGATTGACTTTGTAACTGTCTTTATGTGACTCTGAATGTTCGGGTCAGAGTTCAGCTGTGTGTTGACTCTAGATCGGTCCTGTTTAGGTCCAAAGATAAAAACGTCAGTTTCTGTTCAGCTGGAGGACGTTATGGCACAGCCACATGTAGAGCTGTGTATCATCTGTGTAGCTATGGTAGCTAATCTGACTACTTCTTATAACCTGTGCCAGTGGGATCATGTACATATTAATTATGAGGGGTCCTAGGAATGAACCTGGCTCATTTACAAATATATAAAATACATTTACACGCTCATGATGCTCTCGTTTATACAGCAGGGCATACTTTAAGGTTTATTATTATTTTTACTTTGAGGTTTTTGTGCTATAAAAAAAGTTCTGCTCTGTTAGATGGAGCTGGAAAGTGTGGCCGGCCTGCTGAACGAAGCTGAGGGGAAGAACATCAAGCTGAGTAAAGACGTCTCCAGCCTGTCCTCTCAGCTCCAGGACGCCCAGGTGAAACACTCACCTGACGATGTAAACACGGCTGGTCCTAAACCACTGACTCCTCACCTTCCTTCCCTCCAGGAGCTCCTGTCTGAAGAAACCCGTCAGAAGCTGAATGTGTCTGGACGGCTGCGTCAGATGGAGGAGGACAGGAACGGCCTGATGGAGCAGCTGGAGGAAGAGACGGAGGCCAAACGCACCGTAGAAAGACAGATGTCCAGCCTCAACATGCAGGTCAGTAACACAAACTAACATTCCTGTCCAGAAGAAAGGAGAGCAGTAGAAAGGTAAATATCTGACACTAACAATCAGGTTTTGTTTGTTATGAATCTGGATATCTGGGAAAAGGGAAACATTTTTAGTCATTTTGGGTTTTTATCCCCACAAAACTCTGTTTAATATCAATAAAAGCGACTTTTAATAAAAACTCAGACCAAAGTGGAGATTTCAGAAAACTGTAATCATGTTTGTGTGTAAATTCGGTAAAACAGACTTGCTGTCTGCGACAAATAATTCATCAATATATTAAAAACTTGCTTAACATGATTACCAATTTATGTCTGTTGCTTTAATAACTTTTTATTCTATTATGCTCAATTTATATATCTATTCACACAAATGAATAACCTGGCGCCAAGTTGAAAATGTACCAATTATTTCACTTATAAGATGGGAAAAAAATGTTATGTGTGACATAATCGGCCGGTGGAAATCAATACTGAGTAATTATTTACTTAAAATAAGCTCTTATTACTTACAGAGTTACTTTAAGTCAATTTTGTCTTATTTCAAGTTTACTAAGATATTTTCTCTGGAATCGAGACAAAAATACTTGGTGAGATTTTGTGTTTTTGCAGTGAAAGACGATTAACAAACTGTTGGTCTAATGGGAGATAAAAATGTATGCAACCAGGTTTTTTTCATCTTTTTATGTATTTTCTTTAGTTTTTCAGTTGAGTTTTGTATCTATGCGTCACATTAAAGGTAGAAAAATGGGGAAAAAAATTCATTACTGAATTTTTATGTTTTTTTCAACAGTGGACGTCTGAGATCCACTGGATTCCAGGAAACTACATTAAACAGAGTTCTCATTTTTATGCTTTTGCACAAGATCTGATGTTTTCTGGCTAAATATTTATGGCTAAATATTTATGCAACATTCTGAAATGCAGTGCTCCTTTACGACAAAAGCATATTTTTATTCCCAGCCTGCTTTTCTTAACTCTCTCCTGACTGTTTTCCAGCTTTCTGACCACAGGAAGAAGCTGGAGGAGATGTCGGCGACGGTGGAGCTGCTGGAGGAGGGGAAGAAGCGGCTGCAGCGCGACCTGGAGGCCGTCCACGGCGAGTACGAGGAGAAGGCGGCGGCCTACGACAAGCTGGAGAAGAGCCGCGGCCGGCTGCAGCAGGAGCTGGAGGACGTCCTAATGGACCTGGACGCCCAGCGGCAGCTCGTCTCCAACCTGGAGAAGAAGCAGAAGAAGTTTGATCAGGTCAGGGGTCAAACTCTACAATCCTACCAGACCTTCAGTCCAGCTACAGAAGCCTTGGCCATAAACATTACATGATATTTTAAAAGAAACAAGACAAAAAGAAAACTGAATGCATGCAAGAAAAAGTCATATTACTATTGGAATAAAGTAATAAATGTGTAACTTTATAATGCCAGAATAAAGTAGTAGAAGTAATGAAAGAATAAAGTAATAATAAAACTTTATTCTGTGTGTTTATTCTCATAAAACTCGACTGTATTCTCATTATTTTGACTTGTATGATAATAATGTACAAGCATAATGTCAAAAATAATATAGAATTAAAAGAGTAATGTATTATTAATTTATTCTTCTTTTATTTCAACTGCTACAAAAATAATGTTATAATATCACGAGAATAAAGTCATAGTATTATGACTTTATTCTCGTGATGTTATAATTTTATTCTAATATTATTTTGACTCGTACAACAATAAAGTTATAACATTACGTCATATTATGACTTTATCCTCTTGATTTTATTTTTAAGTGTTTCTCGTAGTGTGGTCCTAACACTGCATCAGCTTTTTATTTTTATCAGTGCTTTCTGCCGCCGCCGGCCCTTTAAGGATCTTCCTGACCTTGAATTGACCTGAAATGAAGTGATTTTGATTTTCTCCTTGAACGTCCCGACCTCCTGCAGTGAAACCAGAAAACTGTTGTTGTCGTGGGTCTCTGCTGTCCTGCAGATGCTGGCCGAGGAGCGGTCGGTGTCGGCCCGCTTTGCGGAGGAGCGCGACCGGGCGGAGGCGGAGGCGAGGGAGAAGGAGACCCGGGTGCTGGCCCTGAGCCGGGCGCTGGAGGAGAAGCAGGCCGTCCTGGAGGAGGCCGAGAAGGCCGCCAAGGCCCTGCGGGCCGACATGGAGGACCTCATCAGCTCCAAGGACGACGCGGGGAAGAGCGTAAGACGGAAACCCGCAAGAAACGTCGACCCGGGTGAAGCGGGTGGAGCTGACCTCTGACCCTCCGCCAGGTTCACGAGCTGGAGAAGGCCAAGCGCGGGCTGGAGGCCTTCGTGGAGGAGATGAGGACGCAGATGGAGGAGCTGGAAGACGAGCTGCAGGTGGCGGAGGACGCCAAGCTGCGTCTGGAGGTCAACAGCCAGGCGCTGCGGGCGCAGCATGAGCGCGAGCTGCAGGCCCGAGACGAAATGGGCGAGGAGAAGAGGAAGCAGCTCCTCCGTCAGGTCGGAGCATCCAGCCTTTTATTCATCTGCATTTTAACTTGGAGCCAGCATTTTATAGACGATTAATCAAATTAATCGTGATTAATCTAAACTAATTTTAGTTATCAATTAAACTGGAATATACAGATTTTAAAAATGTCCATTTGCTGAGAAAAGGGCAGTAATTAAGACATAACTGCAAAAATATATACTTTTTGTATTTAATATAAAAAAAACTTATTTGTCTTTATTTTGTTCAACCAAGGATTCTTCACATGACATTTTAACTTTCATCTTTTTAAATTCTGTTTAAAAAAATCTCAATTTAAGCACCTTTTGCTATGCATTTCTTAATCAAAAACATAACTACAGATTAGTAGATAGTATTTTTCTTTTGCTAGAAAATATTAGTTACAATAAATAAATTACATTTTAAGTTATAACTAATATTTTCTAGATGATTGATCAAATTAATTATGATTAATCGATTGTTGAAATAATCGGCGTACGTAATTTTTTAAAAATTATTTTATTTGAAGGTGATTTATTATTATTTTATTACATTACTTTTTATTTATATATAGGTATATATAACATTTTAAATGCTATGTTTAATGTTATGTTTCCCCGCTAAAAAACTTATTATATTTTATTTTATTTTTTTCTGAACATTTGTAGTTTTCTCTTCTGATCTTTTGTTTTGTGGAAAATATTTCTTCCTCATCTTCAGTTCAAACTGGCTGATGGATATAATGTTGGGATAAAGAAGAACATGAATTTTGTTGGGTGTGATTTTACCTGTTCAGGTGCGGGAGCTGGAGGCGGAGCTTGAGGAGGAGAGGAAGCAGCGAGGTCAGGCGTCCGGCGCCAGGAAGAAGCTTGAAGGTGAGCTGAAGGACATGGAGGAGCATCTGGACGCCACCAGCAGGGGGCGCGACGAGGCGCAGAAGCAGCTCCGCAAAGTCCAGGTCTGCAGCCGCCGCTCGCTTCTCCACCACAACACAGATTCACTCGTTCATCCGGTGATGATGACGATGGCCGCTCTGCTCTCAGGGGCAGATGAAGGACCTCCAGAGGGAGCTGGACGACTCCAGAGCCGCCCAGAAGGAGGCGCTGTCCTCGGCCAGGGAGTCAGAGCGCAGAGCCAAGATGGCAGAGGCGGAAATCCTCCAGCTGCACGAGGTCCAGAAATTCACCAGAAGCAGCTTCCTGTTTAAACCGGTTTCCGTTAAACTGGTTTCTGTTTAAACTGGTTTCTGTGGACGAGTTTCTGACGTTTTCTCCTGGTCCGTCCAGCTGCTGGCCGCGGCAGAGAGAGGCAGGAAGCAGGTGGAGACGGAGAGGGACGAGCTGTCCGAGGAGCTGGCCAGCAACTCCTCTGGGAGGTCAGTTTATGCCCCTATGGAGCTCAATTGGAGCCAAAAAATTTGTTAGAAAAATAAACAAATAAATTCTGAAAAAAACTTCAAAACTAGTTTTCAGAGAGAAGGCTTTTTGAAACTTAAAAATGTTCAGAAGCTGAAAAATAAGATTAAAATGGGGGAAAAAAGACTTTAATCTGAAAAGAAAATTTTAAACTGAAAGCCAATTATGAAAACTGAATACTAAAATATACAAAACTACTTTTCAAATTCAAGGTTTTTTTCTGTTTCCATATTTTTATGAGCTTTTTTTTTAACAAACTGGCCCTAATTTTGCTCCATATTCATTCATATTGTTTCTCCCACATTTTCTTCAAATAAAAATTAAAATAAATTTAGATTACCATGATGGTTCGTGATAAACTAAATGATGTCATGGTGGAGCCTGTTTGCCCAGGGCCCCAACCAGGCCAGGACCGCCCTTGGTCATTCTCACCACCTGTACGTGTCACTTCCTGTCCCTCTCAGGTCGATGCAGTCGGACGAAAAGCGCCGCCTGGAAACGAAGCTGTGTCAGCTGGAGGAGGAGCTGGAGGAGGAGCAGGCCAACATGGAGAACCTGACCGAGCGTCTGAGGAAGAGCCAGCAGCTGGTAGCACCGCCGCCGCTCCCTCCACTGTCAGGTGACGCAGGCGCCGCCTGACCCGCCGGTTCGCTTTTCCAGGTGGAGCAGCTGGGGGCGGAGCTGGTGGCGGAGAGGGCGTCGTCTCAGAGCAGAGAGGGAAGCCGGCAGCAGCTGGAGAGGCAGAACCGGGAGCTGAAGGCCAAACTGCAGGAGGCGGAGAGCCAGAGCCGCTCCAGGCTGAAGGCCACTAGCGCCGCCCTGGAGGCCAAGCTGAGGGAGGCCGAGGAGCAGCTGGAGGCCGAGAGCAGGTAGCGCTGGGGTCAAAAGGTGACATACACGAAGTAACAAGATGGAGGCAAAGTTAGCTGCAGGCTGGATATTTGTGGTTGATCTTCTCTCACTCAGTGTTTCACTCAGTAAATATCTGAACCAAAAACTGTCGAAAAACAAATACAAATTTAGATTTTTGTTTTCATTTTTAAAACTATTTTTCTCATTTATTTTTAGGTTTCTAATTTTTTTTTCTGGTTTAAAATTTTAAAAAAAAATGTTTTTCAGTTTATTTTATTTTTCAGTTTTAAAATTTTTACATTTGATATTTTTCTCCTTCAATCGTTTTTCAATTTAAAAATTATTTTTCAATTTACATTTTTTGTATAAAAGAAAGTCTCAGTTTCAAATATTTTTCAATTAAAATTATTTTTTTAGATTAAAAATATTTTTTAGTTTTAAAATATAGTTTTCAAATATTTTTTCTGTATTTTATTTAGTTTTAAAATTATTTTTAATTATTTTTTTATTTCAAATGAATAAAAAACATTCAACTGTTTACCCCCAATTCTTTGGTGCTAAATAAAATATAAAAAAGAAATGAAAACTTAAAAAAGAAAATTGAAAAAAAACCAATTATTATCGAGTCTTTTTTCAGTTTCTATTTTACTTTTACTTTTTTTTTTTTTTTACAAACTTCATAGCCCCGATTGAGCTCCATACAGGAGCAGAGAGTCGTAGTTAAGCTATAAAATATGAGCCAGGTGACGCCAACATCCAACCTGAAACTAACTTCGTAGCGCTGTGAAAACTTCCAGGGAGCGTCAGGCCGCCGCCAAGAACCTGCGGCAGAAGGAGAAGAAGCTGAAGGACCTGAGCGTCCAGATCGAGGACGAGAGGAAGCAGGCGCAGCAATACAAGGACCAGGTAACCATGGCGACCTTCAGAGCCCCGCCCAAACGCCTGTCCCAGTCCGACCCCGGTTTAACCTCGGTTTGACCCCGGTCCGTCCCGCTTACAGATGGAGAAGAGCGGCGTCCGGGTGAAGCAGCTGAAGCTCCAGCTGGAGGAGGCGGAGGAGGAGGCGCAGCGCGTGGTGGCCGCCCGCAGGAAGCTGCAGCGCGAGCTGGACGAGGCAGGCGAGGCCAACGACACCCTCAGCAGGGAGGTGGCGGCGCTCAGGAGCAAACTGAGGTACAAGGTCACCCACAAGGTCACAGCCAACTAACACAGTCTGACATGTTGACTGATAACCAGAGGCGACCCCAAGTGGGGGCCAGAGAGGGCCATGGCCCCCAGAAAATCACTTCCAATTATTTCATAACAGGAGCCATGAAAATGAATAAATACACAGTGAAATAACTATAAATATTTTTATATATAAAAGATATCTTTAAAAGTACATTTTATTATTTAAATCCTTTATTTAAAAAGGTAGATTTAATTATTTCATAATTATCTACATATGTCATAATTTCATGATCTATTTATTTATTGATGTATTTAATTATTTAATGTATTTATTTTGTGAATAATGTATTTTAATGATGTTTTAATTAATTTATACACATATATATTTTATGGTATATTTAATTTTGTCATCACTAACCGTCCATGATAATACATAATTCTATATTTTTGGCTGGTCTGGCTCCTGCTAATAACTCTTCTTGTCAGTTAGGATCACCAGTTATTTCTGTTTAAATACAAGAATATTAAGAATTTAGTTTTTTAAGTTTCTTTAAATTCAAAGTTTTAACACATTTCCTAAAAATTAAACAAACAAAAACAAACAAGAGAAAATAAACTAAACATAAATTTAGTCGGGTCAAATGAAATATTTTCAGTACATTTTCAGATGAATATTTGTACAGATTAATGTTTTTGTTTTGTCTCTTAAAGGGTTTGGATTTTGATCATTTCAGATAATTTGTGAATTAAATTTTCATTTTCTGCCTCTCACGTCTTGCTGCTCCTGTTTCTCTGCTTCCTTCAGACATTACTAATCTTCTTAAACCTGGAAACAAAAGAGCATTAACTTCCTCCCCTTCCCTCTGCTTCAGTTTCTACGGGGCGCTTTAACCTTTCTCTTCCTGTGCTTCATCTTCTTCTCTCTTCCTGCTGCTGTGCGGCCGCCCCTCAGGCGTGGCGGAGGGGATCCGGCCTTCAACGCTTCTCGGATCAGCGGCGGTGGCGGCGGGATCAGGAGCGCCGCGGGTCTGAGCGGCGGTTCGACCCGGCGGGTCAAAGAAAACTCTCTGGATCTGCAGGAAGAGGAACGTCCCTCTCCGTCTCCTCCCACATGCTCCCCGGATGAACGCGATGAGGCGTACCCCTGCTGCCCTGACGAGTGAAACGACCCCACGCCTCATTTATTATTAAAATATATTTATACACTTTTCATTTCAAGATAATGTAGATTCATGTCAGCGTTGGAGTTTAGAAAATAGAAATTATTCTAACCGGAGTAAAAAATTTGTGACGCAAAATGAGAAAAAGATCATTTGAAATATGCCATAATATATTTATAGGTTGATAAAGAAAGCAAATAAAGATATTTTCTGATTATGAATTATCTAAATTTATTGGAAATAAACACATTTTAAAGTGTTATAGTGGAGCTGAGTGTGTTTTTGCAGTAATGGGGATGTAATTGTTCTGCCAGCAGAGGGTACAATTGGTAGAACTTAACCAGAATTTAATACTTAATAAACATTTGAAAAAAACTCAAACTTATAATTTTGATAAGTGGTGTCGATTAAGTTTTTTGGGTCATACAATAATCAGAGTACATGAGATGCTGATTTTTATAAAAAGTTATGGGGGAGGAAAAAATAATAATTTCATGTTTTATTCTAAATTTCCTCAATTTAATGTAAAATGGCAACTTTTTCTACTAAATCTGCTACTTTAGTTCATTTGCAAGATTTTAAAGTGAATCAAGACTAAAATAAAAAAGATGAGACGTTTCTGTCAGGCATGAGTTTTATTGCCTTTCTCAGAAACATCATAAGCAGCAGTGAAGGTAAAAAACAAAACATCACATTCATCCTGTGTTAGTAAACATACAGAAGAATAAAACACGTTTTCTTCAGTGAAGCTTAGATCCTGGAGCTGCAGATTTCTTCTTCTTCTCTCCCGTTAAACTCAATTAAAGTTGTAAAAATAGTAACAGATTTCTGGACGGATCAAAGGTTCTGGTTCAGACTCAACAGGAAAACCTGCGATATTAAACTTTGGTTCATCCTCTGAATTAATCAAGAACCTTTTTATTCCAACTCTGTGCTGCACTTCAAAACATTTTGCCACATGAACTACAAGCCTCAGTGGGTTTTGTTGGGACTTTATAAAACAGAACAACACAAAGTCTGAAAAGTGTGGTGTGCATTTATACATTTAGGTAAAATCCGGTCTAACCAGAAGTGGCCATCATCTGTGAATAATTAATATTTGTTCTATGAGGATTTCCCCAGCTTCATGAAAACAATCTGGAGAAATTTAAAGCAAAACTAAATGTTGACTCAGAGTTTGAATATAAAGGCGCAAAAATGTGCAAACCATAAATTACACTGCAAAAATGCTAAATCTAGGCAAGTATTTTGGCCTCGTTTCTAGGGAAAATATCTTATTGCACTGGAAATAAAACAAAACTAACTTATAATAATAGGAGCTTGTTTTAAGTCAATTCATTATTATTGATGGAGTTCTGGTTTCATTGGCAGATTATTTCACTTATTGTGTGGGAAAATGTTTTTGTAAGTGAAATAATATGTAGTAGTACATATTTATGGAAAAACTAGCACTTTTTTCATCAATATTAATGAATTATTGACTTACAACAAGCCCATACATCTCGCTGAAACTCAGTTTACTAAGATATTTGCATGAGAAACTAGACAAAAACTACTTGGTGAGATTTTGTGTTTTGTCTTAATTTATAAATATGTCCTACTTTGTGCTGATCTGATCTTATTAAAATTCATGTCGATATGAATCAAACTGCAGTAATACCTTTGCGCGGCTCATTGTAGATTATTTTTCCTGCCTGACTCGTCTCATTCAGCTCAACACTCGATCCTTCAGGGTGCCAATAAAAACTCACTAACAGGATCTTCCTCTGGAAAACAGTGTCTGCTTATTTAAAACATCTATGATTGTTTTTGTAATTTCTCGTAAAATAGGCGCTTTGTTGCTCCATCAGCAGAATCGGATTTTGTTTAATTTTTAATAAAACTGCATCTTTTTCAGTTTCCTTCTAAAAATCCCAATAAATATGACTCTGAATCAAATCCGTTTTAAAGTAAATAATACCTTAATATTGATAAAAAAAAGTTCTAGCTCCGCTGGCAAATTATTTCACTTACATCAAGACAGTTTTCTCCAGTTAAAATTGAAATAATCTGTGATTGGAAATAGTTATTTTTCCATCAATATCAAGAAATCAGACTTCAAACAAGCTCCTTTATCTTGCTAAAAAGCTACTTGTAAGTTTAGTTTGTCTTATTTCGAGTGCACTAAGATATTTGCACTAGATCAAAATCAAAAACTACTTTGTGTGTTTTTGCAGTGCAGCAGCTCTGTAACTGAAACCCGACCCTGAAAAGGGGAACGTTTGCCTCGGGCGGTTCGGCCCGTTTGTGTTGTTCTGTGGACAGTGGAGGGCGTGGAGCTGAAGGTTCACGGCGCTTTGCGGACGGGAGCGCCGAGACGATGTGAAACTTTTCGGACGGTGTGAAACTGGAAGCTCTGCTGTCATATTTCAGAGTTTAAAGGGTGAATTCATTTGTTTATAACACAAACGGCTCAAACATGAAGGCTTTAATCGTTTAGTCTAGGTTTTAACTATAATCTAAACTATTGTTATGCTCCAATTTCCCCTTCAAAAGTACGATGTGCATCAGAAAAGAAGCATTTTATTTTCTTTTGTCCAGTGTCTGCTTTACCAGTTTCCACAAACTGGGAACTTCAGGATGGTTCTACATCCTGTTGTGGCCAAATTAGCTAAATTTCCTCCGAGTCTTTGTGCTTCCTAATACACTAAACATCAACATCCGTTACAAATCTTTACAGTAAATAATTCACACATTCACAGTCAAGGAAAAATGTCTATACTACCTATAGGTTTTACACAGCAAGTATTTATAATCTTTTTTAAAGTGTATTTCTCGCTACTGAAAAGTGCTTGACCAGAGAAAAGGTGGGAATCACCATGGCAACCAGAGAAAAGGTGGGAATCACCATGGCAACCAGAGAAAAGGTGGGAATCATGGTAGTGAGTATAGAGAGCCCGGAGGAATTTAACATGACAGTTACAAGAAAATAAAATTAAGATGGTTGAAATCAGCCAATCACAGATTGGGATACTATTTGAGATGTGCCTTAAAAAAGTGCCTGGTAAATGTTGCTATGGCAACTGGACAAAGAAAAGGTGGTCATTAAAATCACCACAGCAACCATTAAAATGAGGGAAACACTATCTTATTTAAGACACCTTTAAACGTGTATTATTTTCTCCCGTTACACCAGATTCAAAAAAGGAAAAATGGGAAAATTACCATGGCAACTAGGACAAAAAATAAAAGGAAAAAGTCACAAGAGCGCCCATAAAAAACAACAAACGGTCAAAATTCTGATGACTGAAACAAAAGCTCCAAGAACTTCACCACAAAGGCCAGTAAGCACAGCCATTCAGCATTCAGCACTAAAAGAAAATAATGGCAGAAAAGAGCCAATCACAAGCTGGGATATGTTTTTTTATGTTAGTGTAAAAAAAAAAAAAAGAAAGGGAATGTTGCTATGGCAACTAGGTAAGAAATAGTGGCAGAGAACCAACAAAAAAAATCCAGAAATTACCGTGGCAACCACATTAAAAATAATAAAAAAATTCATCATAAAGTAAACATAACAAACCAAAAAAGGTGGGAATCGCTATAGCAACCACTATGTATCTCAGCTAAAGTGATTGACGAACGATTCTTCTCAAACCCGTTTTTTTTTCAGTAAGCTTCCTGAAGGCACAAGTTGATGCAACACACAGCTGTGCTCCAGGTGTGCGTTCCCATCTATAATTATACATCTAGATCAAAAAGCATAAACGCCCCCTCAGGACGAATAATGAGAAAACTCTAACTACAGACCATCAGGTGTTAGCTAGCAAACCGGAAAGCATGTGACTTGCTTCCACTTACTTTGAATGGACCAAAGTAAGGTGAACAGAAAAACGTCTCCTCCTAAAATTCAAACATCAGAAGCAAACTTTCACTGTTTTAATCAACTAATGAATTTAGCTTCTCATTGAGTCTGAACACATAAAAATATGTCTTCAAATCCAGACTCAGGGAGTCGGAACAAAAAGTCCAGAACGGACGTTCAAGACAAGTGCAAGTGCTGAACAGGAAGTCCTGATAAAAGACCAACTAAACCTCCAGCGTCTCCATCCGTTTAGCCTCAGCTGCTCGGTGTCAGTGCGGTCCGTCAGGTACCAACCGAGTCCAGGTGAGGTTTGGACCATCCTGACCCGCTAAGAGGAGACGGAGAGGTCCGGTCGGGTTCACAGCAGCAGCTTGGATCCTGCACCAAAGTCCAGCCTCTTCACGAGACTGGAGGAACAGGAGAGTTAGCGGTTAGCTGTGGATGTAAATAACCCTCCCCAGAGCTGCTCACCCCTTGTTGTAGAGGCCGTTGGTGGGATGGGGCTCTGATGGGTTGCTCTGGGCCGGCGCTGATCCAGATCCTCCGCTGTGGCGTCTGCGATTCGCCGTCTGCTCGTTGACGTAATTCCGACAGGACGCTAGCTTCGACTCCAGGCTCTGGGAAGGAAACGGTGAGGTTTCTCAGTAACCAGGAAGTTTTAGCTCAGGTGAGTTCTGCTGCAGGACAACGACCCAAAGAACAGCAGGAAGTCCAGCTGGAGATCAAGCGGCGCTGTCAAAATCTGTCCCACGTTGGATCTTACCCCGACTTTCTTCAGCAGCTCACTGACGATGTTCAGAGCAGAGATTCTCGCCGACGTGGTGAGAGGAATCGCAGAGATGCTTTCAGCTGAGAAACAAACCAACTGGTGAAAATATGGACAGAAAATAAATCCAGCTCTAATAAAAGCTAAACTCTCAGTCTGACCTCTGCTGACGGAGGGCGGTGGCGTGCTGATGTCCTCAGAGGAGGCTACAGGTCTGGGTGGAGCCGAGGTTTTATCCTCCATCCTACTGTCTGGGGGGGTGAGGGGCGGGGTCGGCAACCCCGCCGACGACGAAGAGGACGAAGGCTCTTTGACGGAGCTGCTGATGGAAGGCTTCCTGTCCTGCACCTGCTGTTTCTGCTGCACAGCAAGCTCCTGCCGAAGGTCTGTCTCACACACACACACACACACACACACACAATCAAAAACATTTAAAACTATTTCTGTTCTTTGCAAAACAGCAGTGAGAATCCTAATCTGCTGAATGAACCCACCAGAAGATGCTGAGAGAGCGAAATAAAGTTAAAGAGAGTCAAGGACAGAGAGAGAGAAAGAAAGAAAGAAAGAAAGAAGGACTGGGTTGAAGAGAGCTGAGGAGAAAGACAGAGAAAGACAGAGATGAAGAAAGAGGAAAAACCTGAAGGGAGCTGAAGACAAAGAAAGAGATAAAAAGAGAAGAGCAGGGCTAAAAAAAAACTGGAGAGAAAGAATTGAAGGGAGCTGAAGGGAACGATAAAACAGAAGTCAGCTGAGGAGAGACAGAGCTGAAGACAGCTCAAGAAAGAGCATTTTTGAGACAGAGCCCTTAAGAACATGTTCAACATGTCTTTATGTTAGACACATGAAGAGAGACAGAGCTGAAGACAGAGACGGCTGAACATTTTGATATCCAAATTACTGAAATCAGATGAAGTAGCTAAACGCAGAGAAGCGTACACCCAGAGAATGCATCCTCACTAAAATAAAAACTGACTTCCTCAGAACTTCACCTCTCGCTTCGTCCTTCAGCCTCTGAACCGACTCCAAGAGATTCTCCTTCTCGTCCAGCTCGCTCTCCAGGAAGGCGTTCCTCTCTATGACGTGGTTCATCCGCTGCTCAAAGTCCTCCAGAGACATGATGGTCGCTCTAGAAAACAGAAGAACTTCTCCTTTATTTAACAAGCGTTTAGTACAGACAGAGCTGAAGACAGAGATGGAAGCTCAAGGAAGAGAAACAGGGCAGCAGACAGCTGAATGGAGAGAAAGGGATGAAGATAAATGAGAGAGACTGAGCTGAAGACAGCTGAAGAGCGAGTTTGAAACGTCTCAGTGCTTTAGCTAGGTGTCAACCTGCTGACCTCTTGGCCCTCTCCAGGTCGTCGTTGGCCTGTTCCAGCTCCCTGATGTACTTGTGGAGCTGATCTCTGACGGCCGCGGTTTCGGCCAGGTCTCCCTCCAGGTTGGAGATCTGTCGGCACGCCTCAGAGTGATGTGTCTCGTACTTGTCCTGAATTTGGCAAAAAACAGAAGCAGAAAGAAAGACCAGAGTCAGATGATGACTTAGCAGATTTACACGCCGGTTCCACAGAAAGTCACACATCAAACGAATGAGCCGCTTCAGGATTGAGTAAAGCAGCGTGAAGCTTCAACATGTCAGAGATTCCTGGAGATAAGAACGGCTGCTGCTCCGATAACATCAAGTTTTGATCCAAAAGCCTCAACCAAAAGCAAAAAATTAGACATTTTAAAAACCTACTGTGGTCTAGAGAGCAATACAAATATTTTAACTGTGAAAAAAATAAACATGATTATAAAACCGGCAGCTCCTTTTACGTAATGTCACTTTATAAGAACAGGATCTTCTAAAAGAGCAGAAAAACAGCCAGGAGGTGTTTCTGATCCTGAGTGTGGGATCAGATTCTACGGAGCTAAATTGGGGCAGTAAAGTTTGTGCAAAAGAACAAAAAATTAAAACTAAGAAAAAAAGATTTGAAACAAAAAATCTGTAACAGAAAAACACCTTCAATCTGAATAGTAGTTTCGCATCTTTGTTTTCAGTGTCAAATCTTTTTTAAGTTTCAAAATAATTTAAATTTTCAAATGTCTCAGATTTACTTATCACTCTGAAATTTTAATGTCAACGTAACGAAAAAAGGAAAATTGAAAATGCTTCATTTTCAGCTTTTAAATGAGTCGGCAGCAATCAGCTGCAGCTTTTGCTCTTCTGAGCCGGTTTGTAGGTGCAGCGCTCCACACTGCTCAGCTTTTCCTACTTTGTGGCATTTTCTGACCATTTTGTACAGAAAACCCAAAATTCTGCAGGCAACTGTTTGGACAGCTCAGTGGCAGCATAAGGGGGCCTTGGACTCAATTTCTTGATCCAGATTTATAAAAATGTAATTTTGATGAGTCATAATTTTAATTCTCGATATCCTGGGTTGTGATTGCGGTGTGTGACACTTCAAATCACAAATCCACTGACGTCATCCGAACATCTAGAAAGACGTTTTGACTCATCAAATTGAAGATGCATCCAATTATCAGCCAGGATAGTCAAAACTCATTTTAATTTTAATTATATAGTCAGAAGAAAATAATTACATGTTGAATTGGCCTGCCATACACAGGTTTTGCATTTTGGTACTTAATAGTGATGACATCATGAAATCTGCTTTCATAGAGACAAAACTCCTGGACTTCCTGTTTGTTTGCTGTAACTGTGTGGTTAGTGTGTGTTTGGCTTTCTGCAACCATATGAACAATAAAGTCACACATTAACCTGTTCACTTTTTAAACTTTTGATCAAAACCCAGAGCTCTGTTTACAGCAAACACGAGTTCAACCTGAACATATTTCCTAATAAAGCAGCAGCTGCCGCTCTGGGGCGATTATAAACCAATAAAATCAGAAGAGTCGTCGCTGCTCAGCACTGCCATCGCCTCCAGACACAGAGAGGAGGAGGAGGAGCAGCCGTCAGCTGCCTCTTCATCCCTGAATCGATGCTCTGTGAAGGCTGCTCTGTGCTCGGATAAGACAACCAGAGAAACAAATTCACTGCAGGGAGACCTATTATCAGCTGACGGATATGAAAATTCCCAGTTTGAACCGATTCACTCGGCGGTCAGTTGGTTTCATGCAAATTAATGCAACTCCTGCAGGCGTATGCATGTCTGCCGAACCCTCCATGTCTGACTACCTTGTAGTTCTCCAGCTCCATGCGCAGACGGTTGTTGGCTGAGAGAAGCTCCCGGTTCCTGGTGTCCAGCTGCTTCAGCTCCGTCTCCAGCTCCACCTCGTAGTCCCGACTCATCTGCTGAAACTCCTGCAGCTCCTCCTGCGCTTCCACCGCACTGAGAACACAAGACAAAAACATCCAAAGTGTTCAGGTTGGGTTTCATTAAACAACAGGACAGACGTGGCTTTAAACTCCTCAAACATATTAGTGCAAAAAACATAAAGGTGTTTTCACAGTCAAAGTGTCATAATCAGAACTCATTACAAACACATAAAAATCCTGACAGATTGGATATTTTTACACACATAAGTTAATATTTTGTGACAAAATATCTAAACATCACAAAGGTGAGGATACAACCTCGTCACAATCAGAGAGAAAGAGGAGCAAACAGTCGGCGTTCTCTTTTCTGCCGGCAGCCATATTGTGAATGGCAATCGTCATGGAAACCGATAAAATCAATAAAGGAAACTACTTTTACAAAATAAAGGGTTCCAAGATTATGTACAATAACTTTTTATTAATTGCTTCGAGAAAAAAAAAGTTTTCTTCGGCGTCAAAATAATTTACCTTAATGTACATTTTAAAAATTATTTATTTGTTACTGTTATAATTATTGTTAAAAATAATAAAAAAATATTAATAATAATAGTAAAGAAAATGTGTTAATGTTAATAGAAATCTATTTTTATTACTTTTTTGGAAGTAGTAGTAATGTTATTTCTATTGTATAGTAGTAGTATTAATAGTATTTTATTATTTTATAATAACAATAATCAGGCCTGAAACAATCAGATTAATTGTTATGAATCGATTATTGAAATAACTGTCAACTAATTTAGTAATCAATAAGTTATTAACTGGAGTATGCAGACTCAAAACAGGCCTTTTGCTGGAAGAACATATTCAGAGCAGCAATTAAGTTGAAACTGTACAAAAATACAAACATTTTGGATTTAAGATAAAAAATAAAAATAAAAAAACGTAAACCTGTTCTACCCAAAACTTCTCAGATGGCAGTTTCACCTTCACCTGGTTCAAATTCTGCAAACAAAATCCTTTGATTCAAATGATCAAGCATTCACTAAAGAAATCTGTTTACATTTTAGACAATAAAATGTTTATTTTCATATTTAAAAAGGAACATATGGATTTGTTTATTTGCTTTCAATTTAATATCATTTATTAATAATTTGCACCGAAAACATCCTGTGGCTGTAACTAAATTCAGACTTGGACATGACAATTTAATAAACTTAGAAAAAATAAAACTAAATTGAACAAAATCAAATCTAGAAAAAGATGATCAATGTGAAAATGTGGGACACAGTTTGTTGTTGCTTTTTTAAATATGGCAAAACTGCCAGACCCGTTTTTTGTTTCAACTCTACAATAATTGTCTACAGAAATCCGATTGATATAATAATTGTCAAGATATAATAATAGTTTATTATCTAATTAGCAGGTTAAAAAAAAAAGCAAAATAGTTTTTGTGAATACAATTATAGAGAAAAATACTAAAACTTTAGTTCCAACTTGACATTTATGGCCCATAAATACAAAAAGTTTGGACATTCTGGATTCAAAGAAAAGGTAAAGCTGTATGTTCACTGTTTTGTAAATTACGATGCTTCCAGATTAGATAAGGAAGCGGTTGGAGTAAAAGATAAAGAGCTAACGAACATCTGCTGGTGCCGGGCCGCCTCCTCCTTCCAGTGCTCCAGTTCTTCCTCCACGGATCCAAACTGAGGCGCGTCCTGGTCCCCCATCTCCAGCGCGGTCACGGCTCAGCGGGCTCTTTGGTCCTGCACCGACACACAGAAACAGAAACACACCCCTTACTGTTGGTCAACCATTTATGGTTTCTGTATCCTGGAACAGTCAAACAAATAACATTTAATACAACCAACTGCCTTCAGAAGTTACCTAATTAGTGTATAATTGGATTTCTTTAAATGAGCATGATTCATATGTAGAAAATGTTAAGAAAAGCAAAAGTTCTTACAGGGCTGAAATTATTAAATTGTGCTAAATCAATTATGTAAATAATAAATAATCGATTAATCAAATACTAATTAGGAAACGCTTAATCGTTAACTGCAGTATACAAACTCAGAAAAAGAAGTAATTTGCAGAAAGAACACACAGAGCACTAATCAGGCCAAACCTGTGAAGAAAAATATAGAAATTTTGCATTTAAAATATTTCTTTTGTAAATATGTTCTACCCAGAGCTGCTCAAGTGGCAGTTTTAGCTTCACATAGTTTAAACTCTAAAAAATAGATAAAAAAAGAAAAAGAGAGCTGAGTTTTCAGCATGTCGATGCTAGAAGTACTGCATTTTAGACAATAAAATGTTTACATTCTTATTTAAAAAAAGAGATTTAATTATTTTCTAATTAGCATCTTTTAAACAAAATAATCTGCAGAATGAACTCTTTTTTTAAATCCGACTCATCATCTTACAAAACATTTATTTGATTAAATGTGGTCATGTTTGAGAAACATAACTAAAAATACATACATTTTAAGTAAGTATCAAAGTGTAGAGTGATGGTTTTATACAAAACCGGAACACAAAAATATGTTTTTGTTAATTTGCCAAAACATTTTTTATAAAAATAAAATAAACATTGTTTTGAAATCAATATTAATTCGTGTAATGGAGTAGAAACACTACAATGTATACTTCCAAATACTAAATTATGAATTAATTAGATGTGATGTAAATGTTAAAATGTGACAATTTAGTATTATACATGTTGGGAAAAATAAATCAATAGTTATTTTGTATACAATTTCATCTTGTTTGAATATTTTAAGTATTAAAAGGCATTTAACTTAATTTTTTATAATCGTTATTTTCATTTTGCCCCAGTATTTTCTTATTTTTGTACGTAAATGAAATACATAACTGATGATGTAATATTCTTGTATTAGTAGCAAACTAGTGAAGGTTTGTGTTTGTCTGTAACCGAAAACAGATCATTTTTAGTAAATTTGTCTCATTTTTGCCTGGTATTATCAGCAAAAGATCATTTCATTAACTATTCATACGTGGCTATTCATTTACGGGTTAAGAAAACACCAAAACAAACCTGGAATGTTTTGACAACCAAACTTTCTGTCATTGTGGAACATTTATTACTTATTTACATTTGAGTCAAACAAACAGAGTTCCACTACAAAGACTGACCCGAGGGTCTGAAAAACGGAACTAACAGAAGACCGAGCTAAACATAACTTCACACCTAGCCTGTTGTTTATGGTAACTAACCCAAACTCTTAGAGATGTGCTTAAAGCCCGAGTATTATCTATAAAACTATGGAAAGTATAACAGAAAAGTTGAAGGAGTAAAACTAAAGTTACCGCTAGCTGATTCGGCTAACGGAGTTTAACCGTTTAAATCCCAGCTCAGACCAACATTTGACCCGTTTGCCTCTTAAACTCTTCCTTATCAAACTAAACTTCACCCCAACCCTTCTAGAAAAGTCATTTTCACTATAAACTAAGAGTTAGGGAAAACTTTCGCACAATTCGATGGAATTAGACAAATTTAAAAGGACTTGCCTTGAGTTGGAAGTCAGAAAGTTACTCGCCGCTTCGGGAAGGCGTCGAACAATAAAATTTGCCATTCATTTTGTCAACGTCAACTGGCCAATAACAAATTAGATGACGTTCTTGTTGTTTGTCGCTATTGGACGCGTTTCTGTCAATCACAGCAATTGGGCGAGCTGCAAGGGTGACAGTCCAATCAGAGTGGTGGGAATAGACAGAGCATTAATTCACACAGAAATTTCGACGGATTGCCACACGGTGGTGCTGCTTTTACGTGTAGTAGGAAAACGTGTAAACAGTACTTGGAAAAATGTTCGCTATGTTTCTAGAAATCAAAAAATATATATATTCAAAATGAAATAAAAACAAAAGCAAAGAAGCTTAATTCCAAATAACTAAAATGAAATGACGTCAGACTTAAATAGTGCTTCATTAGAACACTCAAACAAGCTTTTACGTGAAATCAATCATTTATTTTAAACTATTTTAAAACAGTGTCTTCTTGGTGATCACCTAAGGTAATTAATTGAGATAGTTATGGTATTAGGTTTGGATATTCCAAGGAGTTGAACTATTGATACTGGTGGAAAATTGCCCTAGCTCTTTATGGGTTGAAAGTGCTTTTTGCACTGGAATAATACTTTATTATTTTTCCAGCATTTCTTATTATGTTGTCTCAGTTTGAGCTTCAAACAGAATTTAGTTATTTGAACATTTCACCACTTTCTTACTAAATTTGTAACATTAATTTCAAATAATTGAACTGGGCACAAACTTAAAGTTTGTTGACACAGTTCTCATGTTTTCAGTCGGTTTGCGTTCATTGCTGGTGGATTTTACAAATTGGATGGTATAATAAAGAACAACTTCCTCAAAATTGTTAATTTTTCCCTTAAATTGACTCCTGGATGGTTGAAACAGCAGTGCAGTTGAGTATTGAGTGGATGATGATCCTAAAATATAGTCCGACTGGTTTTGGAATACATAAGCTACACATATCTTAAGCAGTATCAACACTATTAATCAGCGGAGAGTTTATAATAGCAGAGGTTGTACCAAGAAATCAAGAAACTAAAAAAAAAAGTTCTATATGTAGTTCTGGAAGCTTAGACAAATAATAGTAAGTGTACATTGTATAATATCCACAATAAATTGAGACTAATGTATCCAAGTCTGGCTTTAAAAAAACAGTATCTTTGATTCTGATTGGAGATGTTCACTTCCTGTTGGTGGGTCAGAGGTGAATTTGGGTCAGCTGTGTCTTTTCCTGTGGGATTAGACGGGGGTATCTGATCCCAGATAATCCACATGAGCCATCACCACTCACAAATGCCAGTCCACCAGTCCTGTCCGTCGCTGCCTGCCTCATATCTGGGCTGCACGTTTTTAGCATTGAGTCAGTTCTTACAGTGGATTACAGGCATGAGTCCCTGACCTTCACCGATACCAAAGGGAAATCTTTTAAAGGCATTGTTCTGTAGGTCAATATGACACTATTTATATGTTTTGCAAGTGACCTCAATGCTAACATTTGGTTAGCTTGGCTTAGCTAGCAACATAACAAATTAATTAGTGACTGTCGTTTAAGGTTATACTGCAACTTTTAACATGATTTATTATATAAAAATACTTTCTTGATCCCAAGGGTAAATTAAATGTTATTGTAACTCATATTAATTAAAATTCTTCAAAGAGTTATTGTAGATAGTAATGGAAAGACCTCTTGTAGCAGTCTGTGCTGCAGTGAACTTGAAGAAGATTCTGACCGAAGACACTTTGTTTTCCCAAGACTGTCTCATGAAGAGGATGTAAGGGTTTTCCATGTCTGTTAAATTTCCTCCTTCTCTCTCTCCTCTATGCTTTCTTGCAAAATGACAATACAGGAATTCTGATTCTGATTTTGGATTTTCCCTCCTCCAAAAAAAACTAGTAACTGTCTATTACTATAATACACTTACTGTGTACTATATTAACATATTTAAGTTGTATTTTTTAAAGCAGCCCAGATGTTTCTCTGTGTTTCTACTATATACAGTATATTTGTATATATTTATTTTATTTAAATATATTTTTTTATTTATTTGCACTGGAATGAGAAAGATTACAATGTTTTGTTTTGCTTTTTTCAGTTTTGAGAGTTGCCATTTTTTAAACTTTGTGGCGCTCTCTAGCGCAATGACAGTAAAAACAAATTCTGAAAAAATAAACAGTAACCATGGTAAGCGTAACCATGACAACTGTAGAAATTCCATGTTGAGATACAAGAAAGCTCCTCCCCCTTTCTGAAGAGGCAGGTAACCATGGCGATTGCATAACTGGGCCGTTCACTCTGTGGCCTTAAATCCCCAGATTGAAGTGCAACAAGAACAGCTGACGAAGACGACGGCCTGTCCTGGACAGCTAGCCGCTTGTTGACATCGACACTTTTAACTTGTTACAGGATCAATTCCGCCATCTTGACAGCGTGAGAATCTACTTTCAGGTGGCTTAGCTCTGACACAATTTTATCAAATCTCATTGTGGCTAGAGTCGTGACATAACGCCTGGAGCTGGAAGCTGTTTGACTGCTTTATTGTTACAGGTTACAGTTTCCCTTTATTATGAAAAGGAGACAATGAGACAAAAAACAAAAACAAAAAAATACCCGTCCGATTTTTGTATGTTTTCCTTTCTGCTAGAATTCAGCAACAAAAAACAGTCTTTGAGTCTGGCTCAGGTAAGAACACAATAAGGTATATGGGTTGATGGCAACCAATCAGACGGTTCAAGTAATAAGGTAGAGTAGCTTCAGATTTCTACAGAAATAACAGGGGATTCCAGTGTTTGTAACTGATACATTTGTAATTTACATTATAAATCATGGTAAATTACTTTTTTACTATTTTTTAACTTCATATTGGACAGTTAGTTCACAAAGTGTTCAGTTTTGACCAGAAATATGGATAAAAAGTCACAGATATGTGGTTAAATAAGTAGTTACATAAAGTTAAAGGGAGTTTAATGGGCTAAAAGTCAAAATAAAGAGGAAAAGGATGTAAATAAATAAGGATATTGGGTCTCAGTTGGTATTAGGATTACCTTTTTACTTTCTGGCATTATAAACTGATTGCTTTGTTTTATAACACTGAACAGGTTATAACAGATTGATTGCATCTAAATGACTTTATACAATAATCCTACTACACTGGATTTAATTGACTATATATTTCTGTTTTGGAAGCAAAGCACTTTTAAATAATATTTGTTGTGAACCAGAAATTTATGAATAACAAACAGAACAAACACTTGCACGTAAGGGCAATTAAGAAAGACCAATTAACCTGTAAGTCAGGGGAGCCCAAAGTGGGTCCTGGAGGCCCGGCGTCCTGCATGTTTTAGTTTCTCCCTGGTTTAATACAGCTGGATCCAATGAGGCTCGTTAGAAGGCTTAAGAAGAACCCTGACCTGCTGAAAAGGTTGTTACTACCACCAGGGAGAGAACTAAACCGGGCAGGATGCGGGGCATCGAGGACCGACTCTGGGCTCCCCTGCTGTAAGAGATCCAAGCAGGTTTTGATGATGGATGAACTGAAATGAGGAGACAGTGAGAAGACCTGAAAATTATCTGGAAAAAAATTATATAAAAAAAACATCTTAGGTAAAATAATTAAGAAAGAATGATAAAAACATGAGAAAAATATGGAGCTAAATTGGGGCCATAAACATTGTTTAAAAAAGATTGAAAAAATATTTTTAAACAAAAATGTTTTAAAGCTGAAAATACAATTTTTTTGAAAAAGGAAAAATTTGAAAGTGAAAAAAATTTATCTGAAAAGTAGTTTTGAAATTTTTTTCACTTTCAAATCTTATTTTTCTTTATTCGAAACTTTTTTCAGTTTCAAATCATTTTTTTGTTTGTTTGTTTCAAATATTTTATCTTTTGACTAAACTTTATGGCACCAATTTAGCTCCATTTCGGGAGTGCTGCATAAATATATGATCGGAGTGATGATTAACTCATAAACCTAAATTAATTAGTATATATTTATTTTAATTTAATTGAATTTGATGTTTGGTCTGCCTGTTTTATGTTTTAGGTTTATCAGCAAGTCACAGAAAATAAAAGATAAAAGAAAATAAATTTTTACACACCTAAAAGTCTGTGGTTGGTTTAGATCTTTACCATTTTTCAAATCCACATTCATCCTTCATGACCTGTAAACTGCTTTATTCATTGATTATTAACAGATAATCTCCCAATCTTACCTTGAATTCACGAGTATTTTTTCATTTCTGCTTACATTTTCTAAGCTTCTTCATATTTCCCAGATAAAAAAACGGATTTTCAAGTATTAAGTTTGTGATCCATGACACAAACTAGAATTGAATCACATGTTTGATGGATTACTGCAGATTATGGCAGTCACATCACCAGGTAAAGGCACAGCTGGTGAAAAACAGAAGTTATTAAGCCTTAGAGTTTTTAATTGCGCCCAATTTGTCCTTTTGGTTCCCTAGCAGTAAACCCCAGTTATTAGACTAAAGCATAATTTCTGGATCAAAGCGTTTGGACATTTTCCCTCATTTGGTCTAAATTGAATCTAGTTATGGATTTTTCTGGCTGCACTATCATAATACTGCCATTTACCTTTGTTTTTTTAGCTGCCTGACCCCAATTTTACTCAATAAACAGTTTTATTTCTTGACATTCCAGTGGCTGCGTCAGACCATAAATGGGTACTTCAATAACTTCTTGGCGTTGAATAAAGCTGAAGTCTTTTTTCAGACATTTCCTGCCTGATTTGTTGCTGCATGTGTGCGTTTGAGATGGATATAGACGAAAACATTTAGTTTTCCCTCTGAATTTTATGCCTCTTCCGGGCCAGCCGAGCCTCACGCATCTCCTCCAGAGTTTTCCGGGGGTCCATGATGAAGGCCAGGGCCACGGTGGCGGTGCCGTCGCCGTCCTGCCGGGAGAAACACAGGAAGGAGGCCCAGAGGAAGGCGCAGCAGCCCATGAAGGCGGTCCGCATGTGCAGCGGCATCAGGACAAAGTTCAGAAACTGGAGACGCCATTTAAAGAAGAAAAGAGTTAATAAAGGTCTAAAATTTTTTACTTTTTAGGTTTAATATTATTGAGCTAATAAAGACTAAGACTGTACTGAGTTAACCTTCAATTAAAAATGTTTCAATATTTGAGCTCAACAAGTGAAAACCTGTAAATAGTACTTCTAAAGTACTCTGCATTGGGATTGAAGAAGTGAGTTAAGTACCTAAACATTTTATTATAGTAGGAGTAGCACAACTTTTATATATTACTACTTATGTAAAAGTACATGTGTGAAAGAACAAAGCAAAAGTGAAAAGGTTTTTGGTGAAAAAGCTTCTCAAGTAACTGATCAGAAAATCTGACTTAATGTAATAAAGGTTTAAAATTGTTGTTAATTTTCAACTTTATTGTGTAAACATTATATTATTTAGTTTTTAGCTAATAAAAACAAGGATTTTATTGTATTAACCTTAACACAATAACCATAATTAAATTCAATATTTGACTGATATTTGTTTTTTAAAAGCAAACTCAAGAAGTGAAAAGCTGTAAAGTCATATAAAATAATCTGGATCATGACTGTTGGTCAGTAGATGTGGGTACAGAGAGAGTAGCACTACTTTAATATAGTACATTCAAGTAAAAGTTTGCAAAAAAAGGTATTTGGTTTAATAAAAAGCTACTCAAGTACAGAGTAACTGATCATAACATCTAAAAGGACGTAATCAGATGTACAAAAATATAAAATAATTAGCAAATTCTCTCATTTTAAACACTAAGCTGAATCAACAAATACAAATAATTACATAATAACATTTTTAGCAACAGAGACAATTTTTCTAAGTATTTTTATATAAAATGTATACAATTTAAACTGCTAAATACATATAAATAAAATAAACCTAAACCATTTCTGTTTTTTTATGCAACTGCTTTATGAATTAATAAAACAAAATAAATGTAGCATGTTAATAGTTACCTGCATAAAGGGCCAGTACATGAGTCCAGTCTGGGAAAAAATGGGAAAAATTCATATAAATGAAAATCTTGCAACAATCTCAGTTGATACAATCTCTGCTCAAATATTTTTTATTTAATAAAAACACAAGAGAAACTGAATAAAGGCTCAACCATATTATAGAAAAGTTTTACAATTGTTGATTTATTTTTTATTTCTCTGTAAATTTATTTTAAGAAAAGAAAAAGGGAAGATTAGATAATTAATTCCAGTTTTTGGGAATTTGCTGCAACCGAAATCAAGTATGTCTTCTCAACTATTGGAATTATTATCATCATTTGATATTTATCTTATTTTTAATTATTTTATTACTTCTTTAATCATTTATCTACCTGCGATGTTGTGAAGTTTGTGGTCAGATGAGGTTTCTGTAAAAGTGCTATAAAAAAAATAAGCTTTAATTTACCTCACTAAAGGTCAGAAGTTTACATACACCCAGATAAAAAACCAAAAGGCCAATCAGAGAGGAAGAAGCCAAAACCCAAAATATTTGACTGCAGTTTAAAAGCAATGCTAGCAAATCCTGAGGATGTTTGTAAACTACTGGGTTTCTGATCAGATTAGTTTTTGTTTTTATAGATTTTTACATGATCAGCAGCTAAATGAAATGCTGCTGTCCTGGATTATGTAACCGCCTGCTAACAGGTCGCTAGTCTGCGCCAGGATCTCTCCTCCTACTGGCATCATTATCCGCTGCCTGGTTTGCCCTGCACACTGCGCATCATTAGCGGCACACGGGGAGATGTAGGTTAATCTGGCTGCCGGCAGCTAGCGATGTGACCATGTGAGGAAGAGGAAGGTGACTTTCTCATATTTTACCCTCCAGGTGTTAAAGAATTTCTCCCTCCAGTCTTCCAGGATGTCTTCCTTTCCTTCCAGGAAACTCACACCTGCAGGACAGAAGAAAGACTCAGATTAGAGCCAGTATTTAAAATAAAATTTAAAATTTTTTCATGCCAGTTTCCAGTTCTATAAAGGGATAAAAAACTAAAGAATACATTTTCTCCTGCACACCAGATAGCATGGTGATGTGTTAGGGTCATTATAGGTCAGCGGTGCCCAAAGTGGGTCCCTGAGGGCCGGCATGGTTTAGTTCTTCCCTCCCTGGTGGGAGCAACAACCTCCTCAGCAGGTCAATGTTCTTCTAACGAGCCATGATTTGATCCAGGTGCGTTAAACCAGGAAGAGAACTAAAACATGCAGGATGCCGGCCCTCAGGGGCCCACTTTGGGCTCCACTGTTGTTTTTTAGAAAAACAGAGGAGGAGCACATTTCTGCCAAAAACTCAGAAATTGTTAGATTGATCTCAGGAATTAAAAAATCTGAGCTACAAAAGTGGAAAATTTGCAAAAAGAAAAAAAAAATCTGAAATTAGAAAAAACTCGTTGAGATTTATGAGCTTCAAATGTTGACAATTCGCTAAAATAAAATTTTAATTTTCGACTTTTGTAAATTTGACAACTTTTAACAAAAGAGTTCCTAGTTGTTTTGTGTTTGCTTTTGTTTCTTTGCAGAAAATTTCTGAAATTAATCAAAACATTTCTCATGTTTTTTTAAAGCAAATGTTCGACTTTTGGAACTCAGAAATTTCCTTGCTTTTTCAAGAAAATCCATATTTCAAAAAATAAAATCTTCAAAAACCAAAAATTTGATGAGGGAAGGGAAGTTTAGTGGAAGGAAAAAACTGGTAGAAAAAGGTGAATAAGCAACGTAGCTCCAGCTTTGAAAGAGGATTGTGAAACAAAATCTATTCAAGATGTTAAGGCAGCATTAGAAGGTGCTGACTGCACACGCAGATGGGTCCAGGATCGTCTGAGCCGAGGAGAACCAGAACCGGACCAATGCTGTTTTGTGTTTCTCTGTGTATTATTAATATATTTAACACAGAAGTTACATTTTTTAAAATTAAATTACAGAAATAAACTGTACTTAAAAGCATAATTCTACCCACAGTCCAATCTGTCCCTGATTTCTTCCATCCACTTAACTTTCCATTATGTAATTTGATTCAGCACTTCTGTGGATTAACCTCCTTGTGTTATCTAACATATGTGTTTTAAATGTTAGGTAAAACATAAATATTAGGGTTACGTAATAAGTTATATCATAGAACTTTTCTGAAAAAGTGGATTTGGGATTTCTTTCCATAATCATCAAAAATTTACACACACACAAAAAAACAAAAAACTGTTGAAATGTGTCTCTCTTAGTGTTATTAATATATATAACATGAGTTTCAGTTTGTAAGGTTGAATTACAGAAATAAACTGTACTCTCAAAACATATATCCAATCTGTCCCTGATTTCTTCCTTCCACTTAACTTTCCAACTAATCCAACTCCTTGCATTACCTAACATTTATGTTTTAAAAACCTTAGTAGTAATGGTCTTATGTAATACAGCGTTTCTGGAAAAGAGGATTTGTGATTTCCTGTCAGTTACTTTCCATAATCAACAAAAGAAGTTTCATTTTTTAATCTCCCTGATGTTTTCCTTCCACTTGACTTTCCAACTAACCCAAATTCTTCTGTGGGTTAATTTCTTTGCGTTACCTAACAGTTGTGTTTTTATGATATTATTTTTATATTATTGGTCTTAAATGATTTCATATTTTTCAAATAAATAAGTCAAAAATATCTCCGTTTGGGCGCAATTTCCTGTATGTAAAACATACTTTTCTATTTCTTTTAATTAAATTGCCGTAATATATACACTGCTCAAAAAAATAAAGGGAACACTTAAACAGGTGTTTAACACTTAAAGTGTTCCCTTTATTTTTTTGAGCAGTATAATATTTTCCATCATGCTCTGACTGATTCAGATGCGCCTGTTCCTCACCTGTGTAGAAGACGCTGGTGGCCAAAGGTGACGCAAAGCTTTGGTCCAGCAGCAGTTTGCGGAAAACCATCCCTGCGGATTTTCCGGGGAAGCGTTTCTCCAGAGCGCGCAGCCAGAAGTAGTTAAAGTTTCCCTGGAAGGTGATGGCCACGATGGCCACGTTGCGGGTGTGTTTCCAGTCGATGCGCTCTCTGTGCGCAATCAGCTGATGCGCCAAATCCCCGCCGGCGAACAAGCAGCCGTACAAGGTGACGTTGGCCAGCCAGGGGAAGCGCTTTGCGGCTTCTTTCAGAACAGCTTTCCTCATTTTGATTCAGATTCAGTTCAGTAAAAAAGGCGCAAACATAGCGGCAGAATTCATCCAGTTTACATACCGTGGCGTCCCCGGCTGACGGTCAGGACGCAATCCATCTGTGCGCGGAAATCTGCGAGGATTACAGCCGAGGTTTCCACCGGAAGCAGGAATATCATTCATTATAATCTGGTGATAAACTCAGATTTTGTTAACAGCGCATCCTCTGCATAATTCAGCCGGAATATCTGCGTAAAATCCGCTATGAAAGCCTCACATGGAGATATTACAGCCTTGCATAAATTAAACCCCTAAAAGTGACTATAATGTTCTTTCCTAACTATATCCAGGAAGATAAAATAAACCTACATCAGTGTTGGTTCATCTCTGACTGTTTCCGGTCGAGTCAGGTGCACAAATCCTGTGGGTCAAGCTGTAATCTGAGGGATTGTCCCGGTCCATTCAGGGAAGCGCCTAACCGGGATCAGTTTGCGCAGCTTTGAGCGCCTATAGGTGGTCAAATCAGAGGCACAACAGCCTTCAAATTATGTATTTTTAAAAATATATTAAGAAATTAAGGCTGCCGCAAACAATTATTTTAATAATCGAGCATTCTGACGATTAATCGGATAAAAAATTGACACATTCATCATATTTTTCATTTAAAAACTTAAGCTTATTGTGTAGAATATTAGAAATACATAAACATGTAAATAAACAAATAATTTAACTCAATAAAAAAAAGATCTATGTACATATTTACAGAAAAAAAAAGGTTTTTTTCATCTTAAATGCAAAATACACAAACTTTTCTACAGTCTTGGCTTGTTGTTCTTTTATGAAATGGCATGTTTGTACACAGTCTGTATACTCTCATGAAAGATTAAATAGTTACTAAATTAGTTTATTATTTCAGTAATAAATTAATCACAATTAATCAACTCTTGTTGGAATGAGTGGGGCTGAAGGAATAGAAATGCACAACTGACACACCAGATTTTTATTTGAAGAAATGTTTGAAAGATACTTTTTTTATTTGTTTTGATTGACAGAGGGAATTTAAAGATTAAAAACATTCACCGTGAACCGCTAGAGGGCGTTGACTACCACTAAATCCCAGCTGTGCTTTCAGGAAGTTTATATCTTACTGCCCAAATTTAATCTACTGTATTTCCTCCTCGTTGCTTCAAAGCAAACATACATTTTACAAACATAATTAATTGGTTGGTTGGTAAATCACGCAAATTTTAAAAACAATATATTAATATATAGTTTTACATTTTTTGTATTTTCACTGCAATTTTACAAGATATTTTATAAAGTTTAACTAAACTAATGGGGTTTTTACATGTGGTACACATTCAGTCGTGTTATGACCTAATAATGGCCGTTAAAAAGATAATTGCAACCAGTTTATCCCGCCTAAATATGAGATTAAAACACTTTTCAAACTACCTTTTGCGTATATGTAACTAAACAACCTAAAACAATATTAATATTAATTTAAAAACCTTATTGAAAATAAATTTGGCCTTTTATCAACTTATTTCATCAGCTCCAGTTGGGACCGTTTCTTTAAGGCGGGCAGAACTCATCATCTCGTAATCTAATTGGCTGGAATTTCGGTCACTTTGAAGGATCTAGTTTCTGATTGGTTGACTCTCTGAAAGCCTCGGAAGTGTCATTTTTGGACTCGGGCTAAACTTCGGCATATGTGGAGCGGCGCATCGGCGGCTCCGAGCTGATCGTTGACAGTTAGGATTAAATGGCGGCCAGAAAACACTGAAACAGGTTTGTTTTGATTTTCTGTTTGTTTCAGAATGGGGTGTATGACCGCAGCTTTGTTTTCCTCCGGACTTAATGGAGGTGTTGTGCTTGCTCTCTCAGCCATGAGCCGAGTTTCATTGTCTTTTTGACCAAAACAAGCTAACCTGATCTAACCTAGTTAATGACCAAATATTATATCAAAGAGGCTTTATTTTTATTCTGCAGAACAGATTTAGATTAAAATGCTTTCTTTTAATCTCATTTGGAGGTGAAACATCTCAACTTTTTTAGCGAGCACGGCGCGGAAGTTCGTTTGTGATTTGACGCTTCCGTTTGACTAAAGGGCCATTTCACCGTTTTAAAGAAAATGAATCAGCTGTAGTTCAAAGGTCAAATATGAACTCTATTATCGCAAGTTGAATTTATATTCTATAAACCGAAATAAAACTATTTTATTTATGTTATTATTATATTATATAATTATATAATATTATTATGTTGTGGACGTTCAAAATGAGCAATTTCTCTGCTTTATAGCTGTTTAGACCAGAATTAGCAGAGTGATGCTTGGAAATGAGTGTTGAGACTGGTCATGCATTGACTGAGTTATTCTAGGCTGCATAAATAACCTTTAAGTGAATTTGGTGACTTGTAAATTGTCTCAAAATAACAGTTTTCGGTGTGAATATAATAAGGTTTTTTATGTATCTAGTTTGACCCATAAGCAAGTTAGTTTTCTAGCTGGATAGCAATAATACTGTACATATTGCAGTATAATAATGGCTTGATAATAATAAACAAGTGTTGAATAATTCAGTTTTTATTTGATTATTTGAAGTATTTCAGATTGTGAAGGGTTTATTAGGATTGTTTTTTAAATTAGGATCTGATACAGAATTTCACTCAAGTTCTGAATCAGATGCCAACTTCAGATCCTCGCATCGTGTTTTTCCATCATAGCTTAAAAGTAGTGCAATTATTTAAGACTAATTTTGTTGCTAAGTGAACAAATTGTATGCCGAATTTTTATAAACACATGATTTATTTAAAATAAATATCAGTTATGTTAGTATAGGGTGCCACTATTTGCTGAGAGTGATGCAAAATAAAAAATGCCAAATTTTCTAATGGAATTCTGTTCTCTCCGTTTAAGAAAATGCTCCTTTTGAGGTTTACATGATATAAATGAAGTGCTGTTGAGCTTTAATGTCCCGATCTGAACGTGGTGGATGGAGGGTTAACTTCACAAATAACTACAGAAATAAGGAAGTCATTCTGATCAAGTTTAGACATGTTCTCGTGTTATAGTTTCGTCATTGCTGTGCTCTAATAATAATTGTGAGAATTTGCAGCAGAGTGCTTCTCGTAACTCTCCTGTTAGTCAGAGCTTATGCATTTTGTTAAAGTGATGCAGGGGCTGCGGAAAAGACACAAAAACAACAGATAAATGATGGAAGCCATGAGACAGGGTGCAGACTGACCTAAATACTTTGCTGAAAATTTACTCCATTTACTCCAACAGCATGAAACAGAAACCTTTATCCACTTGTTTCTTGTCATTTTTGCATCACAAACACACATAAAAGGTGTTCTGTTAAATGAAAACAAGCCTGAGTTTCTCCTGGAAGGAGGATTTGTAAGCAGACAAAGAGAGGAGCAGCACATTGTGCAGAGGGTGTATAATTTCAGCTCTTGTTCCTCTGAACACACTCTGTCAGGAGAAAGAAGCGACAGAACAGTAGTGGGTGTTGTTTATGTCAAAGCTACTGAGCGGGTGCATGCCTGCATATTTCTTTAACTCCATATTTGCATTCATATGAATATAAACACAGATAGTGTGCGAGATTATTCAAATGCATCTGAGACGGTCCATTTAGCTATATTTAGGGACACATTTTTAAAATATTGCAAATACCTTTCCAAAAGAAACAACAGCAGAATACAACTTAAACTGAATAGTTAGCGCTCAGTATTTATTGTAAAACAACCCAAAGGTTTCTATAAAGTCTGCGTGGGTTCACTCCTAATCTGTTAGGCGGCGTGTTACCTGACTCAGAGCAATGTCAAGCAGAAAGGGAGGTCTACAAATTTCTCTTTTGTCTTTAGCACAAGATCACAAGCCATTTCTCCTGCTAGCGCTCGGCTAGTACGTTAGTTTTGGTTGTAATTACCCAGAATGCCCTGTGTTCATAGTCCACTTCCTGCTTTTGGAGCAGTCTCCGATCTGCTTGGCGTTCACATAGGCATTCGAACCGAATCAGAGTTCACTTCAACCGAACTCAGACCGAGGTTGATTCCACATTCACACCTCCCCAAACGAACCTTTCTAAACAAGCGAGCTGCAGTTTGATTAAATCAGATTAAACAGGACCAGTGTGAATGCATCCTCGTGAAACCTCATTCTTTTGGTCACAACCCAAAGCCCATGCACTTAGATGAAGGAGGAATGCAGATCAGTCGGTAAATCAGGAGCTATTGGTTCCTTTGGGTTCAGATCTCTCTTCACCACCATAAACGGATACAAACGCCACACTGATCCATCTATCAACCTCCTGCTCCAGTTTCCTGAGATCCTGATACTTAAACTCCTCCAGTTTGGGCGGCAGGCCTTCGTTTTCAACCCAAAAGCTAAGGCACTCTATTGTTTTCTAGCTCAAGTCATCTTGGATGACTACATCCAAGATGATGTAGTCTTGGATTTTGAGGTACTGATTCTCATCTCTCTGCTCCAGTGAAATCTGGAGATCACAACCCGATGAAGCCAACAGAACCGTGTTATTTCCAAAAAGACCCGATGTTGAGTCCAGACACCCTTGTGTCTTGGACCAGAATCTCCTCCAAGCCAGATTCTAACAGAGGAAGAGTTTTCTGCATCCAAGAGTTGATTCAGTGATGATTGATTGGATGTGTTGGTCAACTGGGACGTTTTGACCAGAGAAACTTCATCCATAATCTCCTGACGGACATTCAGACTTATTCTGTGTGTGGTGCTGATTGGTTGGACCATTTTTCAGCTGATTTTGAAAATGCATGAATGACACTTGTTCTACAGGAGACTTTGCAGACTTTAAAGGTGAAGTTTGATGCCGCCTTGTGACTTCCTCTTCAGACGCTGTAAAGGAAGCGCGGCTGACCGCAGCGCAGCGCAGCGCCAGGCAGAGTCGCTGCTTTCACTTCTGATGATGTAAAAACAGCAGGAGAGACGATGACACGGTTTAAAACTCCAACCGGTGGCTTTCCATCAATGTTCAATACTGTCGATTCATTAACAGATTTTTGCCTGTTGATGGTTTAAAATCAAGTTTCATTTAGTTTCTGAAGTTTTTGCCGGAATATTTTTCTCATTTTTCAGCAGATTTCCTTTAAAAACATCAAAAGATGAAGTCAGGCTGCCTTCCTGCTCACAATGCTGAGTAATTCTTTGTTCCACATTTTATCATTTTCTGCACAGCCTGTAACTTTGGCATTAACATGAAGCCAAAATAACCAAATAGATTATTTCTGTGACCTTTGATAGTGATGTAAAGTTCACAGGAAGTGCTTCATTAACCAACTTTCAGTCTGCAAACTGTAGTCCAGACTGGAAAGGTTTGTTGTGTAAATTTATCATGGTGATTTTAGCCGTTGTTGTATAAATACCTGCTGAAGTGGTTTTTAAGCGACTGGTGGGTTTGTAGTAGCCAGGTGAAGCAGGAAGTGGTTTTGTTGTTGGTACAAACGAGTCAAAATGTTCTGCAGGTTGTTTTTCTCTGGTGGATGATGCAGGTCGTTAGGATTCAGATTAAAGACTCAGGATAAGATTTAAAAGATGTTTTTTATTTCCATAGCAGCAACAGCAGCATTTCCACAAGAAGTGAAGAGTTTTACAGCAGAAGAAAATCCCTGAGTTCATCGACTGAATCATTACCTCCATGGATGGATGGATGGATGGATGGATGGATGGATGGATGGATGGATGGATGGATGGACGTTCATATCTTACAGTATTTTGTTGCCACTTAGTTTATTATTCTAGTGAATCGGTGAACTCTAGTTATTATTCTTCTAGTAATTGTTTTGTTGTAATCTTCCAGCTGTTTTAATATTGCGATAGAAATAGTTTCAGTTTTCTGCTCCTCCATTGTTTCTCTGTTCCTGCAGCCAGAGATGCAGCGGATGTGAAACCGGTTATTCTGGACATCAGATTTGCCGTCTGACAGTTTGCTGCTCTCCTTTCACCGTCGTCGCTCTGCCGCTTTCGGTCTCCTGGCTCCACTGTTTTCCCGTCTTTAATAAAAATCTGTTGTTCTGCGTCAGGAGGCAGGAGGATGTCTGTGGAGGTGGACTTGCTGCTGCAGGAGGCGAAGGAGAGCATCGAGGCGGCGCAGAACTACCGCAGCGAGCTGCAGCAGCGGCTGCAGGGCCTCAACCAGGCGCGCAAACAGGTACCGCCCTCCCCGTGTTTACGCCCCGGGGCGAGAGCCGGCGGCTCAACGTTGTCACAGCGAACTGAAACTAACGAAATTCAGAAAACATTTTCCTTAACTGAAATGAATAAAAAAACAGTAATTAATGAAGAAATATTAACTAACTGTAACTACATGGTGCAATTAAACTAAAACTGAAGCATACTGAAATTATAGACATAAAATAGTTTGGTTTTGTGTTTAAGAATCTATTTATTAGCTTTTCAAATCAATACAAAATAGATTTTTTATTCTCCTAATTTTAAATAATTAGGAGAAAATGAAACATTTAACTAATAAAAACAAAAACTAAGCAATACTTAACTAACACAAACTAAACTACAACTAAACAATATTTAAATAATAGTAATTAAACTAAAATTATTATTATTTTTTCTTAGTAAACTGACACCAATTTACTAAGAAAAAAAAACAAAAGCTAAACAATATTTAAGTCATAACTAATCTAAAACTAAACAATATTTAACTAATAATAACTAAACTAAAACTAAATATTTTTGCTAATGATAACTTATAAAAGCTAGCAAACACCCTCTAAAAACTAATTAAAACTAACTGAATTAGTGAAACTAAATGTCACAGCAAAACTAAACTAAAGGAAGGTCTGGACCCGTTCCGACCTCTGCAGGCCGACCCAGACGATTCTCAGGAGTCGGTTTTCTGCCAGATCTCTTCCTTCCCCTGCTGTGGAGTTTTAGCCGTCCAGCTGCTCACCAGTAAACAATGCAGCCATTTCCTGTTTCTGCTGAGCAGCTGAGAGGAGAGATGACAGGAAGAAAACCGAGAAACAAGCAGCATGTCTGCTCCAAACTCAGAGACTGAAGACAAACCAACCGTTCCTGATGTTTGCAGAAAACAAACATTACAAATATTTTGCAAATTTTCTTGGTATCATTTGGAAAAAATGGAACATTTAGTGATTTCTGACACCAATTAAATCAGGATTTTGGTCTTTCTTTCTAATAAATTAATTATAAGCAGATCTGGGTGCAGCAAAGTCAGTTTTTGAGTTAAAAATCACCGGATTGCATGAAAACGCAAAAAGCCTGAATATTTAAACACAAACGATTGTTGTTGATTTTGCCAATATTTTATATTTTAATGTCTGTGATAATTTTACCCCAATTAAAAATATAAAATCTCCATCTTTAGTATTATTTTTAAAATTAAATAGACATTTTTAAAAAAGAATAAATAAAAAAATCTTCATATTTTTTTATACAAAAATGTACTAAATTAAATAAATATTAAAAAGGCATATAAAATAATTTTAAAAGTTTCAGGTTTTTTTTATTTTAAAAAGCCTGTATCAAACAGCTGCTGGGGAGCAGATTAGCATGTAGCATGTAGCACATGCTAATCTGTAGATCTGCTGTGCTCTGATTGGTTAATGAATTTGCTGGTTGAATTGTTTCTGATTTGGAGAATTATTCCTCTATTTTAACTTTTAGACAGTTGTTATGATGCGTAACCGTGGCAACACATTATCTACAACGGGAAGCATCTCAAAAGCTTGAATTATACCTGAACTTTGACCCCAAATCCCAGAGGAGGTTAAATGGAGGGTTCACAGAAAGCAGAGCAGAGAGAGAGAAGTTCAAACTGTCTCTGAGTCTCTCCTCCACACTAACCATACGGACAAACAGAGATTTAAAGACAAGCAGCAAAAGCAAAGAAGGTGGATTAGCAGAGCTGCTAGCAACTGATTCAGCTGTTTGCAAACATCTTCAGTCAGAGGCCTCTTCAGATTTGTTGCAGCACTGACTGCTACTGGAGATCAATACTTTCAAGATTTAATTTCCCTGTTGGATCAATAAAGTTTATTTTGTTTATTAGCTTGTTTTTCTGCTGCTGTTGGAGGAAAAACCTGGAAACTAAAGGTTTCAGCGGCATGTGAGGACATGTTGTAGGGAGAAGATAACCTCAGAGCCTGCAGACGAAGGATTCATGTGATCCCAGTTTGTGTCCCAGCGTTCCCAGCATTCCCATGACACAGACAGCAGGAAACACAAACCCGCAGTGAGAGTGGGGCCAGCAGGAGATAGCAGGATGTTTGGGATCCAGGACAATCTTATCAGCGCTGCATCGCAGGAGGAGGAGTCCAAACATTTTTGGAAAACTATTCCTGCTTTGTCTGAAGTCGGTTATTATTTCAGACGAAGAGTTTTCTGGAAAACATTGGTGTGTGTTTCACTCTCTGTCACGGCCTCCATGTTTTATCTGCCGCTGTCAATCAGACTTCTGCTTCCTATCCCTCTGCACACTCGTTGTGAAATCCCTCCGACCTCGCTCTGTGTGTGTGTGTGTGTGTGTGTGTGTGTGTGTGTGTGAACAAGAGGAACTGAAACATGGCTTACTCTTCAACTAATTTCCTGAGCAGCTACTGGTGTAACACAGGCTGAGGTTTTAGCTACATGTTCAATTCAGCAACAATTAAAGATAAATAAAATTAGAATAATAAAAATAATAAAAAACAATTGAAGAATTAATAATAAAGATTTTTTTTTTTTTTAATGAAAAATGTATTGACCCTGCAGCAGAGGGTGAATATTTTTATTATTAACTACTGAAAAACAAAATACTTCTACTGAAAAAGTAATGGAGTTAATTACTATTCAATCCATCGTATTAAAAACTGCCACCTTCTGCAGATTTTCCTTTATTTCACACATATTGAAATTCAAAAATACTTTATTGAAATAAATGCTGTGTAAGTCATATTAAATCAAATTTTTGAAAGAGTTACTGTAGATGGTGATGACTGTATTTTGCAATAAAAGTATTCATTAAGTGAACATTAATGAATTACTTCACATAAATGATATTTTTTCTCATTTGACTTTTATTCTGGTAAAACTGCAATTTATTCTAGTATTATGTAATTAACAATTAATGGATTGATAAATTAGTTGACAATTAATCACGATTAATCGATTCATCGCTGGTTTAGATGCATCTTAGCACAGAGTAAAAGTGGCGAAAAATATCAGCATTTACTAGAGAAGCAACTTTAGCTTCCAGTCAATGGATTAAATGTTCCAATGTCCTAGTCAAAGTCCCTCCAGGCCGGATTGAAATCCCACGGTGGAGCCTTCAGGTTGCTGATGTGACTACATGTGGCGTCCTCTTCCTCAGATCCGGGGCAGCTCCGGCCAGGCCCGCGAGGCCCTCAAGAGGCACTTCACGGAACTGCAGGCGGCGGCTGGCCGCTTGCTGTCGGAGCGGCTGGCCGGCCTGCTGGCTGAGGTCGACGCCATCGAGGCCGACAGCATCAAGCCTCTGGACGACTGCCAGAGCCTCATCGAGCACGGCGTGGGGCAGGCCGACGAGCTGCTGAGAGAGGGTGGGCCACAAATATTCAAACACAATCAATCAATCAATTTATCACATGATAAAATAAAACAAGCCCATTCATTTCCATGATTTATTGTTTTTCTCCTTCTACCAAAACCTGGATGATAAAACGCTCCAGTCTGGTGCTTTGGTCTTAACTAGCTCTTGTTTTGAAGGATAGTTTTGTTTGTTTGGTTTTATTTGTTGTTTCTGTTCTGTTTACTTGTTTTGGACATTTAAAATGTCTTCCAGAGTTAAATGTTCATGAGTATAATGACTGTCTGCAGGAGAAGTTGCTCTGCGATGCGGTCTGGGAGAGAAGGAGGACAAACTGGGCAGCTTCACAAAGAAAGCCATGCACATCCAGCTGGACAGGTAGCGGAGGAAACGCTCCGCGCCACTGCGGCGTCGATCCGGCGTCGCTGCGTCGATCCGGCGTCGCTAGCGGCTGATTTCTGTGTGTTCTCCAGCCTTCCCGAGGTCCCGGCTCTGGTGGACGTCCCGTGCGTTTCGGCCCAACTGGACGACTCCGTCCTCAGCCTGTTGAGGGACAGAGTGTCCCGCCACGGCGCCGTCTCCTCTCATCCACCCGTCCAGATAGAGGAGCTACAGGAGCGGCCGGGCGGCATCCTGGTCCGCTGGTGCAAGGTCGGCATGGCAACGCTCTGGAAAAATAAAAAACCTTTCAGGGTGACACTGATTTTTATTTTTATTTGTTAACATTTGTACATTTGCAGGTGGATGAGGACTTTGCTGCTGCAGATTACCGGCTGCAGTACCGGCGGTCGGGCAGCGGGGGGAGCCAGTACGAGGACGCCTACATCGGCCGGGACTGCGAGTTCCTGGTTCTACATCTGGACCCGCACACGGACCACCTGTTCCGGGTCAGCGCCCGGGGCGAGGGCCGCACCGAGTGGAGCCCCTGGAGCGTCCCGCAGACGGGCTACACCACCCTGGCTCCACACGGTACGGGGCTCCGGTTCTGATCCGGTTCTCATCTGGGAGAAGGGAAGGATGGACGGACGCTCTTAGTTATAGTGAAACTGCTGTGATGATTCAGTTGATTTCTGAACTGAATCATCCATCCATCCGAATCTCAAATTTAAATTTTTCTTTCGTTTCTTCTGCTTCTCAGTGAAATCAGTTCAGTTTTAAACCAGCAGGGGGCAGCAGTGACTCCTCGGTATCCTGAACTGTAACTTTACAAACAAAACGTCCCTGATCGACTCTCACAGTCGGATACGTGACGTTTTCTTCTGCAAACTGAAAATCAAGAGAATCACAGAAAAATGCTTTGAAGTTTTCAGTTTTACTTACTGGAGGAAGTCTAGTCAACGTGTTGGGTGAAGAACCCCAACTGTAGCTGACCAGTGGTCCGCTTAGGGAAGTAAACCTGCTGCTGACAGACGAGTGTTAAATACCTCAGCAGCGTCCAGAGGCCCGTGTTGGATCTGTTTTTGTTTTTTCTGCAGAGTGGCGTTCAGGGACCGAGGGCTACATCCTCAGCAGCAGGAAGAACATCGCGCTGCGTAACGACTCCGCCCAGAGCCGCTGCGCCGTCCTGTACTCCAACGCCCCCACCTACTTCTGCGGCCAGACGCTCACCTTCAAGTACGTCACACAAACACATCGTATCGCTCCAGAAAGTTGCTCTGTAGCCACATTGCAACGTGACGTCACACGTGCAAAAACCTGCTTACTAATGATGACTACCGTTGGTTTCAGCTGTCAGCTTGTCAACGTAACATGCTAAATCTTAAATGTACCCGTTAAGCTAATTGTCAACACTATGACAACGAGGTAACAAGGTCAGAAAAAAAATTGTAATTAAAAAAAGGAGTCACTAAGAGGGAATCAGGTCAGTTATGCTAGCTTGACTTTGACAATGTTAACATGTAGATGTGCTGCAGAATTCTGTGTTTCGGTTCTGTTAGAGAAAAGGCGACCCGTACACCAACTCTGACAGATCCTCTGTAGAGCAGATGTTTAAATTAGATAATCTACCACCGCTTTTAGATTAGCTAATAGCAGTCGTAGCTAATCCTCCACCGCTGTGTTGGATCTTAGCGTGTTTTTTGGTGTTGAATCCTAATTTGCTTGGGGGGAGGGGGGCTGTTATCAGTCAGTTGCTATGGCAACAACTTTGTGTGTCGCTTATCCAACACAGAGTGCGAGAAAAAAATAATATGAATCATTTGAGTTGTTTAGTGGTTTTTCTGCGTTGAAGAACAAGGATTAATTTTGTTAATGAAAATGTTTTCTCCCCGGCAGGTAAAAAAATATTCTTGAGCTTTTATAACCAGCCTGTTTGTGCTTACAGGATCTCTGCAGCTGGCCAGTTTGATCAGCTGGACAGCCTGGGGGTTTGCATCGACACTCAGAGCGGAGACGAGTCGCTGCAGAGAGACCAAGCTGTCTGCATCTCCACCAACGGTTCGCTCACTTCACATCCACCCTACAAGAAAACCCTGCCAGGGTGCAGCAGCTCTGGGCTTTTCATTATGGGTTTGCTAGCTATTATTAGTTAAACATTGTTTAGTAGAGGTGTTCCATATGGCATATTTTAATATTAATATGATACCAACTAAATATAGAGCCAGTATCGCCAATACTAATGCTTATTATGTAAGTATAATAAGTAGAAATATACTTATTACATGTTATTGATGAGAGACATTTCAAAACGCAGCATTTTGTTATATTGTAGTTTACTTTGTCTCTGTTGTGGAATGTAACTACTACCATAAAAAGATAGTAACAGTAATAAAAATCATATTAGATAGATAGATAGCATTTATTGTCATTGAACAGAATTCAATTATGGTGAATGGAAACTCTTTTCTAGTTAAATTCATAAGTGTTTTGCTGGAAACGTTTGAAAACCTAGCTTGAATATTACCTTAGGAAAACGTATGAACGCAGATTTATAGCGAACTGGAGTCAGGAAATATTATTTACTTATTATAAGAGATTTATTGCTGCAAAATCTCCCAGCAGTTGCAGATCATTCATGTTCCTCCCCTCCAGGCGCCGTTTTCGTCAATGGTAAAGAGATGACCAATCAGCTTCCGGCCATCACCGTGGGCTCGGCCGTGACCTTTGACATGGAGGTGGTCAATCTGCTACCCGTCAGCAACAACAACCTGAGCGAGGGCGGCCATTTTAAGCTGCGCGTGACGATCGGCTCCGGGAACCGGGAGGTGGTGTTCGACTGGCTGGTGGACCAGGCGGTGGACTGCCTCTTCTTCGGCTGCTCCTTCGTCCACTCCGGCTGGAAAGTTCTCGTGTTTTAGGAAAATTAATCCTCCGATTGCCACCGCTACCTGCAACGCAACTTTCCGTCATCCAACAGAGTTTTCAGGGGGGAAAAACAAAAGAATATTTGTCTTTTGATTATGACCATCATGACAACGCGGCTGACTATCAAACATGTTTGCTTAGGCCTGGATCTGCAAGTTTCCTTCAAATGAAATTCAATAAAACTTTTCACTGTAGGAGCAGTTTAAGCACATTTCTAAACAAATACTTAAAACGAAAGCAATGAAACCCTGTGACAGCTTTTAGTAATCTTAAATTTGATTTGCTTTTTGTCTTAGCTGGTTAAATTTTGATTTAAAGAAAGAATTCATCTGGGAGAATTATTTTTTTAAAGGATCCATTTTACTATAAATTTTTACATTTTTATGTTGACATACTCAGCAGAAGAGTTCAGTTTACTTTCACAATTTGTTTTTTATTCACAAAGTAGGAGAAAAGTTACGTTTTTTTACTACCTTTTATGTTTTGTATTTATTAGGATATTAAAAGTACAAAAATTTAAATCACAAACCGGTTGTGCTGTTAGACTTTTGTAATTTGCATAGACATATTTTATTATAATTGAAAGGATTAAATAAAAAAAAAACGTCACCAGGTTGTAATTAACCACTCACGGTTGCTAAGCGACAGGACATGCAGAGGGAAGGGCGGGTTCGTGGTGAACGAAGGACACAATCCCAAGATTTGAACAAGTCTGATGCTCTGCTTTCTCCTTTCGTTTTAATCACAGAACCGCCTTAAAAAGTTGATCAATAGAGAAAAACAGCTGATTTATAACAGATTTATGTGGAGCGGAAATCTAGAATTTCATTTGTTTGTACATGAAAAAATGCTGATTTATGAGAAATGACTTCTGTCCTGATGACTTTGCATTTGCAGCGATAATTTTTCTGTCCTTATTTTATTCCAGATCCTTCTCACTGAGTGGGTTGTTGTTGTTGTTTACAGGTTTTGTTGAGACTTGTTAAAAGTATATTAATCTATGCAATTAGTTTTGCCACAGAAGCAGCTTCACAGCTTGAGGTTTGATTTTTTAAATAATTGTCTCACTGTGAATGTCGCACACACTTTGCCACCTAAAAGCAGCAGTTTTAACATGTTTTACTAAATTAATTTTTGCTTCTAAAGCATCTTGAGTGCCAGAATAATGTGCTTTGAGAAAATATGTTTTCTATTTATCTAGGAGTGAAACTTTCATGTGTTCATTTCAGACTGTGGAGCTCGTTCACCTGAAGCTGATTTTTGAGCCAAAAACCTTAACATTAATATGTCTTTTGCCTTTTTATCCTTCTGGAGTTGGAGAAAAATGCCAAAGCATAAAATATCCATGGATTTTTGTGACAATCTCGACAGTATTCACACCACCGGGTTCATATCGCTACCGTAGTTCATTCACTTCCATCTGACCTTTTCTGTGAATTTCTTAAACCTCTTTCTCAATCTGTAGGTCAAAGAAAAACAGTGTGTTGTATTTATGTGTACTTATACTCACATGTAGCAGTTTAAATGAGGATCCTGCACATGTCTGGGACTGAACTATAGGACGGCTTCAGTGCTGAACGACAAACTTTCTCCAGTTGCCTAAAATCCTAATTTATCTGTGGACGTTTTCTTTGTCCTCGCTGAGGACAACTGGAGCCGGAAACGGGTTCAGTTGATGGTACAGATGTCCTGAAATCAACCAACAGAACCTCAGAAATGAAAAATACAAAACTTCCCTCTGTACTGGAGGAAGGTGAAATGGTGACACCTCGTGGTCAAAACTGTGCATTACATCCGTTTTCACACTTAGGATCAATAAAGTTTTCCTCTCGAAGAAAAAAACCCAAAAAACTTTCTGCTGTTCATTTTGTGCTACTTGAAAATAAAATTCAGATTTTATGCAAATGTGGTATTTACATCTTAATCAAATAAAAACAAAAACTACATTTTAACTTCAGTTAGTTTGCTAGTTTACTGCAAGCGAGTTTAGTTTATGGATGGAAAGCTTTAGGTTCGATAGTGTAAACAGAAAGAAAACATACACAATATTCATAGAAAGTTCAGTGGAAGGAGAAAGTTTGTTTGGCAGAACACATTTTGTGGATTGAACAGTTGAGTGAATTAAAAACTTAAATGCTTTATTTAACTTGTACCAATATTTTCTTGGAAGCTTCACTCTAATAAATTGTTTCCTTACAAAAAATAAAATTAAAAAGAATCAAAAGGAGAAAATATTTAAGTTTCCAACGTCCTGTTGTTAATTCTAAAGTAAAGTAGAAGAACTACAACTCAAAGAGAAAAGCAGAGATTTAAACAGAAAGATACAAACAGACGATGCTCTTCACATTATTACTTTATTAGAAAACCATTTTGACTCAGTTTATATCGTCAAGCTGGTTCTTTACAGCATTATTTAAGACCAGTCTTATTTTTTTTTTCTTAATTAATATTAATATTATTACTTTTAGACATGGCTCCTCCCATCTTGTGCAAAATGCTGCTGGTGTTGTGAAGAAATAAAAAGATCCAGTCAAAAACCAAACAAACGGACTCATCAGCTGTGGGTCGTCTGCACGGGGAGCCGGTTCTGTTCGGATGGAGCAGGTAAAGTAAGGCAGCGTTAAAGTCTGGACTGCGTTCATCCAGGAGGCTCTGGATGCAAGGAAAGAACTGAAAACAAAACAAACAAAAAGAAGAAGAAGCAGCAAAACAGGAAATGAGAAGTGACTGAATCTCCTTTGGACCAGAAACTAAATTCTGCTCCATGTTTCCAAACTAATTTTAAGAAAAGCAAAAGCTAATTGGTTCGACCTACAGCTTTATGTACAAACATCCAGAGAAAGAAAGAGCACCTTGTTTTAGCCACAGACGGTAGGAAACTGCAGGTTAACGGCTTCAAACTACAAACCAGAGGCTTTCAGTCGCTAAAATGGTCCTAAGAAAATTGGAAATCTGAGTGCTGGCAGTAGGTGGCGCTGTGAGACAGTCGAGAGGTCGCTTCTGAGGAATAAAACACATTTAGCACCAGTGATGAAACCGGGAATCTGCCGTTTCAGCGTATCCAAGATCAGTTTCTTTATCTGCAGAGTCAGAACCTCTGGCACGATTTTAAACTGGATAAATACCGAGACCCAGAGAAAACGTGACGAGTTTTAAACGCGTCTGGGAAAAAAAAATTAACTGATGACTGAAAACAAAAATATCAAAGCATGTGAAGTCTGTAAATAAGCCGCTGGAAGATTCAAGAAGAATCTGAAGAAGCACAGATTCAGGATGAAGTTGTTGTTTTTTCCTCCCAGGAAACTCGTAGCACCTTTGAATCTCAGAGGTAAAAAACCCTAAAAACATCAAAACCAAAATCCTGAAGATCTGGAGCTTCCGGTCTCATTGACGCTTTGGGTCTTCCTTCCTGTTTTTACGGATTCAGGCCTTTGATTGTCCATTTCAGGGTTCTGCTGCTTCACATTTGGTTTTCCTCCTCGTCCTCTTACTGCTGCCCGTTTCAGCTCTCCTCGCCGCAGGGCTTAAACTCGGCCGTGTCTGGATCGGGATCAGGATCCGGCTCCGGCTGGGACTCCATGGCCGTCTCCCAGTCCTCCTCTTCGTCTTCCTCCTCCTGGCCTTTGTCCCTCTTTGTCTTCTGGCTCTGGAGGAGGCGGAGCCTGGCCATGGCCCGGTCGATGGTCAGCGTGCTGATCAGGTTGAAGTCGTGCATGCTGATCAGGTGCAGCAGGAAGTTGCGGCACAGGCTGTGCTCTACGATGGCGGCGGCGTTGTGCTCGGCGAACACCAGGCAGGCCTCGTTCATCTGGTTGTCGGCGATAAAACTGGAAGGGAAACAAACGGAAAATTCGTTTATGTTGGAAGGATGGTTCTGGATGTAGGATATCAGTCCAGTTCATGACGCCAATTAATCACCATCAGACTAGATCGGCAATTCAGACCAACTGAATTCCCAATTAATCCAACAGTCACGTTCTAGTGGAATTAACAGAAAATAGTAAAAAAAAAAAGTTTTCAGATAACAGTCAGTATTATCTTATTAAACATCATTAAATAGAATGAATCAAATTCTTGCCATAAATGTTTCATGATCTAATTTACAACGGAGGATCGCTGGTTCAGTTCGTCTTAGTTACACCAGCAGGAAACTGTCATTTTATAACCAGAGGATTTAGGTAGAAACGACTGGCGCTGACGTTTCTTCCAACCTTTATAAAGTGGGCCAGAACCGGGTCTGCTGCAGAACAGAACAGAGTACACACCCGCGCTTCATGACGTGAAGGTTCCACAGCTTCATGATCTCCTTCTCGCCCTCGTTGACGTCGGTGAATTCCTCGATTTGCTGCAGGGAAGAACAAACCAGTCAGACGACCTGTGGGATCAGATCCGATACGGGGAACTTTTCCTTTTAATTCCTATAAAAATGGTCGAAATTTGTTCTGACTGATTAAATTTGATTAGAGTTGAAATGAAAAAAAATCAACTTCGTATTGGTCAGACACGTCTCTGGGACGAACCAAATCAAGAAAATAAACGTTTATCTCCAGTTTCTGGGGATAAAATACATAAACCACCCACTTTGGGTCACATATGAACCGGCTGTAACCCCGGGACTCCACCGGAAGCAGGACTTTAAAACGAACACCCTGATTTCACATTTCTAAATTCTTTCAACCACTGCCCCTCTGGTTCTTCACAGCTGTATGTACAGAGAGAAGCAGTCTGTCTACAGTCTCCCTGCGTTTTCCGGCACATCGCGGGAGAAACCGGTGGAATCCGGGGGTTTAATCAGACGCTAACAGACCAGCAGCAGAAACGTCCACGCTTTCTTCACTCGTTCTGGCGTGATTCTTGTCACGCCAATCTGGAAACGTTAGAACACAGTCAACAGAAACCAAACTGTTCACAGCAGAAAGTCACCGTTTTGTTTTCTGATTGTCTTGGCTAACAGCAGGAGAATTAGAAATGTTTAAATGAATCTGATGAAACAGAAACACCTGGTTAGAGTTTATTTTGATTCATGAAACGATCAACTGATTTGATCTGCATCAATGATTTTGCTGATTTACCTCGAAATGTAATGTTTGTTTCTAGTTTTCTCAATTTTGACGTTACGGCGTTTATAACTTTGTGTTTTTATGACGTAAAACACTTTGAACTGCCTTGTTGTAGAAATATGCTATACAAATGAACTTTATTGATCGATTGATAATAACTTGAAACAAGGTCATAATTTCATGATTGTTTTTTCTGACAGAAGTCATCAGCCTGGTGCTTTGTTCTCACTTAGCCGATTACAGAGACTTCATAATTCATTTTATTTGTTGTTTGTTTATTTATTTTGGATATTTGAAATGTTTTCTGGTTCCAGTTTTAAATGTTCATTAGAAATCAAAGTGTTTTGGTCTCTGAAAGGCTTTGCTAGCGTAACTCAGAACAACAGTATTACTGTTCATTGCAGTCACGTTGTAAAATTTGTTACAGTAACTGGCCTAAAAGAAAGTTTGTCACAGACCTGAGCTTTGGTATAAAATCAGCTTTTATTTATTATGAAGTTAAATAAAAGTTGATTTGGGTGAAGCTAAGTTGGATTTTCAGTAAAAGTCTCTAGATAAACTTTTATCTACCAGTTATAAAAGGCGAATGCTTTGTGTTGTGCTTAACTTTTAACAAGATTATTTCTGTAATAATTTTACCCTGATTTTTATTTTTAAAGTCACCCTCTACGTCTGCTGGACGGGAAACTTTGCGTCATTCTTGAACAGCCTTTGCTGGTTTCACCCGTTCAGCAGTCGCAGAGTGGTACCAGCTGCAGGGCGCGACCCACCTTGGCGGTTTTCTCGCGCAGCCAGTCGGGGTCCCGCTCGTCCTCGCTGTCCACCTCCATCTCCTGCGCTCTCATCGGCAGGCAGCTGTCGCTGTGGAAGTACAGCCGGTTGTGTCCGCTGACGTACGTCTGCTGGTGCTGCTCCCGGTCGCCGTCCTCCGGCTCCAGGAACTCGGACAGACTAGGCTTCGTCCGTTTGGGTCTGTGGGACGGAGACGGCGGGTGAACGCTGAACCCGGCAGGAAGTAGGTGAACAGGAAGTGAAGGGCGGGGCTTACCTGCAGACCAGGACGTGTGTGACCACAGTCCTCTTGACGGGGCCGTTCCTGCTGAAGGCGAAGCCGGGCTGGTGGTGGACGTCCTGAGGGTTTCCTGCGTACGAGCCGTCGTAGCAGTCGTTGATGGAAACCTCGATCTTCGCTCCTTTGGGATGAGGCTGGAAGAACCGCAGGAACAGCGGATTCAGAAAACGCCGGCCGAGGCGGTTTACTGTGATCCAGTTCAGGTTTTTATCTCTGGGACATTCGGTCTCACCACGTAGTTGAAGATGAAGCGTGAGTGCGACAGCTTGAGGTGCTTCAGCAGACTGTACAGCTTTCTGCAGTTCAGCGTACACCAGGGGCAGTGCAGGTCGTCTCTGGCCTCCGTCTGCTGCCGCGAGTTGTTGTTGTACTGGAACTACAGAAGAAGAAGAAGATCGGGTTTGACGAAGGTTCAAGAGACGCCATCAGGTGTAGATCCAGGTGAACCTCTAACCCGGTCTTTATCAAACTGAGGTTGTGGAATATGTTTCAGATTGTGTGAGTTGCAGAACTTTTATTGTTTTTGGAAAACTATAATGATACATCGCATGCCAGGTGTGTCTGCTGCTACGGCTGTGCTGAGTGGGATGAGCAGCGCTGCGCCCCGCGCTGACTAACTGCATTTTAACTCCCAAAATAAAATGACTGCTATTCATGAGCAATTTGATTCTTCAGAACGGCTCTTTGGCTTGCTTATAATGCTCAGCAAACACATAACAGCTATTAATATGTTTATTTAAATTAAAATGATTTAATCAGTAAATAAATATAATAGATTAATACAACTGGATGAATGATTTTTATATTTAATGGTGCAGAAGAGAAAGCAACTCAAGTTTCTTTTTATTTTCTTTTGCTTCTAAATTACAAATAGAACTAAAATGTTATCAATGACATTGATAACATTTTAAACTTATAAAATGACTAATTTTTTGATTTCCATGTGTTTTGACGAATTGGGTGCACCGACTTATTGGTGCAGATTTCCTTAATTTGGGGAGATCAGTGAGACTTTCATGTGATCTTATCTACCTCGGCAAAAGTCTACAAATCAGCCACCTCCTCTTTCTGCTCTGCAGCCAGAGAGGTTTGACCGGCACTGCGACCCACCAGGTCGTCTCTGCACCTTGGCAGTTAATAGGCAACCTACTGTTGCCAACTCTGCGACTTTCTTGCTGTATCTAGTAGGGCTGTTGTAAACGAATATTTTAGTAATCGAGTAATCTATTGATTATTCTTACAATTAATCAAGTAATCAGATTAAAAAATTGATAAAATATTGGTAAATCTGGCATAACACCAGTGTTACTATCGGATATCAATACCAGTCCAGTTTTTCATATTTCAGCTTCTCTATCAGTAACTTTTCTGTAGTTTAGAAAACTAACCTGTACCAATAGTAGCTCACTTTCTACGTTAACCTGATAAAAAGTTGTACAAAAATCTGAAATTATATTCAATTTAATAATAAAGAGGCAGGTTCACAAATACGCTTATAAAAAATGTCTATACTCCAGCTTTTAGTTTATGCATTCATCTTCAGTCAATTTAATAGATGAATTCTCACCTTTCCCCATAACCTGACAAGCTTTGGGTCTGAGAATACGGGAAATGTCTCTGGAGTTGGGGTGGGGGCCAGGCGAACAAACGAACATAAGATGGGGGTGAAGGGAAGGAAATAGACCAGGGGGTCTGAATCTCCGGGGGTGGACCCGTCTTACGATCCACGAGTGTTTGCTGTTAAATGGTTAAGTTGTCCTCACCCTGAAAGACTTTGGGAAACTGCTCTCACCTGATACAAGATGCGTAGCTTCTGTCGAGGCTCGGCTGAGATCTGCTCCCTCCTGGTCTGCATGTCGGCATGCGTGGATTCTTTAACAGCTGGAGGTCAGAGGACAGACAGCGTCACCCTGCAGCCGGGTCACCGTCACATGGACGGATCAGAGCTGAAACTCAGCGTCTGGTTCCTCACCCTGGGCGTGCGTGGCTCTCTGCGTGCTCGGCCGGGTGTCCTGGTTGGTATCGGAGTTGCGGGTGGCCAGAGGTTTGGCAACAGGCGCCGTGGAGCAATCGGACGGGTCGGTGGTCCAACGTAGGGTGAACTGCAGGGTCGGACCCTGAGAGAAACTCTCAAACGGAGGCAAACGCTGGAGAGAAATAGAGTGTTGACACTACTTACTGTTTCTGTGTAGTTAAATAGGCCAAATATCACATTTTAGAGCCAGAAACCAGAAAAAATATGAAACATAAATAATTTCTTTCTTTGGTGGAAATCAAACCCTCAGTTGAAAAATCTGAGAACGGACATGTTGGAGTCAAGTTTTAGGATTTTCACTATAAATTAGTTTTTGTTGTCTAATTCCGTTAGTTTTAGTTAATTTTTTTGCTAGTTTTTATTAGTTAAATATTGTTTCGTTTTGGTTTTTATTACTTGTAGTAGTAGTTTTAATTTGAACTTTGGTTAATTTAAAAAGGTTAACATATTGTGATTATGTTTACATCAATTGGGTAATTATTACTCAACACAAAATACCATTTTCAAAAATTAAAAAAATATATATAAATAAATATATTCATAAACATAAAATTGAAGGATATTATATCTATAATTTCAGCATGTTTTAGTTTTATAGACACACAATATAGTTCTAATTCTAGTTTTTCCACCATCAATTCCCATTTTTATTTATTTCAGTAAACAAAAACCCAAAGCTAGGAAAGAGGTACAGCTCAAGCAGGGAGTCAGCAGCCAGACCACTGAGCCGACTGTAGATGTTGTTTGTGAGCATAAAGTTGCTGTCTGGTTCCAAGTCAGTATTATATCTTCTCTTCCATGCAGCACATGTAGCATTAACTTTAAGAGACTTTTCAGGGCCAGACGGCATGTTGTGGGAAAACTAACTGAAGTTCTGACAGCTACATTAATGCAGCGAAAACCTTACAAGTAAAAACTTGCACAGATTACGTGTAAAAAAGTGAGACTCGCACAACTGTTGGTGAAAATTGGAGTCTTTTGGCAGGAGGAATAAACATTGTCCGGTTGCTGCCAGAAATGTGATTGTCTTGATTTCCAGGTTCAATAAATTGACACAAAGGACTCAAGCAAAACAGCTTCTAATCCCTCTGTAGAGTGCCGGTTTTCTAAGTCTCCACGCCACAACTGAGTCTCTTTTAAATGTTGCTATGAAAAATACAGTTTTAATATGATATTGCATCGTATTGGAGCTAATCTCTGGGACTTGTGCACATGTCCTACCTTCCCATCCAAGATGGTCTCCCAGGTCGCTCTCTTCTTGCCGATGGGACACTCCTCCATCTCCTGCATGGAGACCTCGTACTCCCCGTCCAGCAGCTGCAGACGCCTGCACACAAGCATCAACTCTCACCTCTGGGTTCTGCATCACCAAACCGCAACGCGGCTTTTTCTGCTTCAGAAGGTGAGACTTTTTGCGAGTCGGAAGCTGCGCGCGAGTTTTCACCTGTTTTTATCAAAGACCGTCATCTGAGCCACAAACGTGGTTTCTCCCTCCTCCCTGAGAGACGAGCTCCTCCTCTTCCTGTTGACGGATTCGTCTGAAAAATCTCAACCAGAAACAAGGCGAACGTCTTCATCACTTCGAAAGGTGGCGAGATAAAAACATGTTAAAATAATAAAACATCTCAGAGGTTTTATATGCTCTCTCAATCATTTCTGAATTCAAAATAAAAAGCCAAATCAATCTAGAACAGAGGTCTGCAACTTTTACAGCTTCGAGACATTTTTACTCTCAGGTCAGCCAAATAAACCTCATTTAAGTATTACACTTATAATTTTTGATAAATATCTACCATAGGACATTTGTCATTTTTAAAGATCCACCACTTTGTTTCTATTTTTAGGATTTCAAATAAAGAAAGAATTTAGCAAAAAGAGGATGGATCTTTTTTTCTGTGGGATGAAATTGGTATAAGTTTCAGAGATAACAGTTAATAGAAGTATTTCATCTTTTAATACAGCAAAATCAAATTATTACCAGTAGCAGGAGTTTGAAATAATTGTGCAAATAACTGGGTCAAAGATTCACACAAACTAGTAACATCTTTTTCATTTTTAGCCAAAATGAAAACAACTAAGAGCCACTTGTTGCAGATCAATGATCTAGAATAATCTCGCTGTAACTGTTGAATACATACAATAAACTGGATTATTTAAAAAAACAACAATACTGTATAAAAACCTCGTTTTCCCTCTGCCTACCTCCTCTGTGGTGGTTCTCTCCGTTGCTCAACCCGTGGATCTGGCCTCTGGAGCATCCGGGCCTCGATACTCTGAAGAGCAGAGAGTAGGACTTGACCATGTGCGAGTTACTGGGTTCAAACTCGCTGCTGGGAACCAGTAAGTTAGGAAGGGAGCCCAGTTTGACCAGGACTCCAGCACTGGTCTCTGGGTTCAGAGGGACCTGCTTCTTCCCTGTTGGGACCTGCTTCACCGGACAGCTGACATCCTGGAAAGCAGAGAGGAAACCTCAGCTCCACCTGGAAGCACCAACCCCATTCATATCTACTACTGGACGTCATGTGACTTCACGACGCACCGAGTCGGGAAAATGACAAAATCACACAAAGAATCTGAAAAAGAGACGCAATGTTTTACTATTGTCAACACTATTACAGCCGGATAACATCCAAAGGCATCAAATTTAAATAAAGTTGGAAGTAGCTGAGCTATGCTAGCTTGACTTTGACAAGCTTAACATGTAGACGTGCTGCAGAATTTGGTGTTTCTCAGTTCAGTTAACATTAAAATATAACCAGCTCTGACAGATCATCAGTAGACGAGGTGTTGAAATGAGCAAATCAAACACCACTAATGTTCACGCTGCTCATTAATAATCACAAAATAAACGTCAAGCCTGAAAACTTTAAACGGTGTTGATGTTCCTGATACACTTGGACGTAATCTCTGTTCTGTCGGCTAGCGGAGCTGTTGTCAGTCGGTTGCCATGGCAACAGGTCTGCACAGAATAACGCAGACACAGAAGGCAACAAGAAATCAGGATACGATTGGTTTTAAGTTGTTCGCCTGTTGTTGTTTTTTAAATTACCAATATAAAATAGAAATTTGTTTAGTCCTGTCTTGCACCTTGACAGAACCAAAAACAGTTTATAGATTAATTTCCACACATATTTTATGCTTTTTTTCCACCTTTAACTTAATTAGAATTAGAATTCAACTTTATTGTCATTGCACTGTCACAAGTACAAGCAACGAGATGTAGTTTGCATCTATCCAGAAGTGCTCTACGAGATATAAATATTTATTTACAGATGTACTTAAGATGAACTTAAGCCATGTTTTACAGAAATCGGATAAGAAAAAAAGGTGATGCGACCATTTTATGTGAGATTCCTGCTGGAACGGTCTGGTTTGTCAAAATGACTCAGTGCATAGTAATGGCGCCTGCAGGAGAACATCGCTACCTAGACCGGCCAATAGTAGCTGTCTAATCCAGTAATATGTAATCAATGATCATCCTGCTCCTCAACACACACCTTCCTCTTCTTGTGGCAGACTTTGACCAGCAGGACCTCCAGAGAAACCGAGCTCTGTTCATTCTCGCTGTCCTGAGACGATTTACCTGAACAAAAAACAAGACAAGCAAACAAAACAGCGAAGTAAACAGGAAGTCAGAGCAAAAAATCAGCCAATGAAAGACAGCAGAGCGAAAAAAAAACTCACCAGCTGTATGGAAGAAACCAGTAAAGGTGAGCTGCAGATTGGAGGCCAAACTGCAAGAAGAGAAAAGTGGAATAAGACGAGTTCTTATGGAGCTAAATTAGTCTCAAAAATATTCACAAAGCGTACAAGATTTGTAAGTGAACATAATTCACAAATATGTTACACAACCCAGCATAAATTTACAGTTTCAAACTGCACAAGTAGAAATGAATAACGCATTAAAAATGGCAGCTGTGGAATTAGGAGATTTTTCTCCTTTTGTTCCTTTGGTGAATTCTGTTAATGTTTTACTTTTCTAAATGCACATTAACTCGCTGTGTGTGCACACCGTCCCCTGATGGAGGCTAAACTGCTGCCCAAGGTGCTGCTATCGTTAGTTTATAGGGAATTTATTTTTCCAGAAAAAGAAGAACCTTTCCATTTAACTTTGTATATTTCAGCAGTGCAGCTTAGAATCCAGTAACTGTATTGGAAGTGCATGTCTTTAGAAGAATGGTTTTGTTTGTATTTCCAATAAATCTGGTTAATACTCCAATATAATAGCTTTTCTTCTGCTGTGAACGCAGCATTATAATTCTAAATCTCAGAAATCCCAGCTTTTAACTAGCCTTGAACGCATCATCTTCTTTGTGAATCCCTTTCTGTAAGAAAGTCTTAAAAGTCAGAAGAGCATTCAAACTACTTCGTGCAAATTTGAGAAACTCTTTACACACATGTGAATGTAGATGTACGTTTTTATTCATTCTGTTTTACACATTTCTAAATTATGGTGCAGAATTACAGATCTTGTTGTATGCTTTGTGAATCCTTTTGAGACCAATTTAGCTCCGTATGTTCTCTCTGTTATCTGGAGGTTTCTGTGAAATTAGCAGCATTTACCTGAGGGTCTCCTGCTCTCCTCTCATCTTTTCCACTTTGAACAACAGATTGTCTACCTTGGAGGTTTTCCTGTAAAAACAGAAGAAGGTATTCACTTAAATTTAGTTCACCAATAAATTTAACACCCTGAACGTAGATTTTCTTTTCTCAAAGAGCAAAACAGCATCATAAACATTTACTTAATCCATTGGGATCAAGACCTTTTTTTACACGTCATAATGGGGAAGACGGATAAACAACAACATAAAACATTAAAAATATACAAAGTTTGAGCAATTTGACAAATGACTGTTATATTAACAACGTACGTCTTTTCCCACTGACTTTTTTTCAGATGTTTACTAATTAACTGGTGCAGCTGGTTCCCATTATGATGCATTTACAGTTATTTACATATTTTCTGCAAATCATTTCGTCTCAGTTCTGGGTTCAAAGCTGGAGCTTAATAAAAGAGGAGGAAGCATAATTTTTACATGTTTAATAAGTTATCACAATAACCTGTTGAAAATTATTGAGAAATGACGCCTCTGTTAATAAATATATTTGATTTATTCAATTCTAATCTGTGGTATTTCTGTATTTTTAATAAAATAAAACCAGCTTTCTGTTTTCAAAGGAAGATTTTCACCTTTAAAACTTCAAAAATGTCTGACGTAACATTTAAAAAAAGGTCAAGGTCAATAAAACATTGAGCTGTGCTTCCTGTTTGTTTAGTTCAGTCTATATTGACTCAACTTTTTTTACAGCCTTTTCTGCGTAAATACCGACGTTATGGTGCTGAACATGTAATGTGTTAAAATCCTGTAAAGTTATGACTCATTTTTTAGTTCTGATGTCTGATCCTAAAATGTTTCCTTCAATCTGCTGCTTTAAAATCAGCGGAGCGTCTGGCTCAAATAATCTCCATGTTTGATTTATTATCGGTTTGCAGCCGTTGGTGTAGACTCCAGTGGTCTCACATAAAACTTTAACCTGAGCAGTAAGAAGCCAGAGTAACTGGAAACAGCTGCAGAGACTCAGCACAGCGCCGTGCAACAGAAACGGCTTCTCCAGGATGAAAACTGGACACCAACCCAAACACTGGTCCATCAAACTTATCCTCCAATATGGTAACTTTTACTCAACGGAATGAAAATATGTTAGAAAATGACTAATATCGATATCAATGCAGATATATTATCCCACATAACAAATGTTTTCAATTAGAGATGCACAATAAATCAGCATCAGCCGAACTAAGTAATGTTTAAAAGGGAGGTATCAGGTAATACTGACTTTTATGAGATTTATGTTGCATTTCATTTTACCAGAAAAATCCGATTGAGATTAAAAATCTCTAACAAGCGAATCCTGGGAGAGACTGGCAGCGGCACACAGAGATTATCGAACATTCACATCAAATGTAAAACCTTTTCAACCTGTTATAAATCTTACTGACGAACAGTTTCAAACAAACAAACACATTTAAGAGAAACATGCATGTATAAAATGCCACCATAGTCCACTACAGACATCAACTCTTGCTAGCCTCAAGAGATAAACAAGATCTGATCCTGAAATAAAATCCCAAATTTAATCTAAGCTTCTTCACCAGCTGTTGAAAACAGGAAGTGAAAAACAAAGAATCGATTAAAAATCCTAAATATTTAAACTGTTACACTTTTCAGATCTTCATTTGTAGTAATGACAGGAAGATCCTAACTTTCAAATCTCCAGTTGGAAAACATAATAACCTCCAATTTATATGCATTTAAAACAAGCTTAAGATGATAAAGATATGTCTGTAAAACTTTAAAAGCTGACTGTAATGGATGATTAAAAGCACTATTAAAAGCGGTCTCTCACTCCGGTGAGAGACCGGAACAATAAAAAAAGTATGACCAGAATAAAAATTTAATCCGTCTCAGTGCTGGCTCAGGAAAGTTTTTTTTTTTAAGTGAATGAACTCCAGAAGTTTTCAGTGAGTAAAAGGACAATATTTGTGCTGGGAAGCGATATCTAGCTGAATATTTTAACATCTTCTGCTCACCGCAGCAAACCGAGGAGTTTCAGATCACCAACACTTCGCCCTCAAACGTCACCAAAAGAAAAAAACTTCACTAGGCCACATGTTTTACACCAACTGAGCTCACTTTTCACCCAGAAGCTCTGCAACCCGACATCCCAGCACTGCACCACCTGTAACCTCACAGCCTTTCACTGCAGCAAACCACAAACTACGCGTGTATCAGCACGATCTTCATGCAAAGCAGCCCCAACTGAAAAACACTCCTTCTCCTAACTGATCTTACCGGCCCCCATCCATCTCCAGCAGCCGCCATGTCGGTCGACTTTCACCCAAAATAACAGTTGACCTGCTTTAAAAAAAACATCTGCAAACATCTTACCTTCTGGTGTTACTCCTGGAGTTTCTGTGGGACATATAGGTGAGCGTCCTGTGCAGGAATATCGGCTGAAAGGCAACAAGCAGAGAAAAACGTGTTGTTAATAATCCTCTTCTCCAGCACTCCAGGTAATGAAGCTTGTAAGGAAAGGCAGAACTCACAGCTATCAAGTTTCTTGTGCGGAGGAACCTGTAGATTTGTGTCGGCTCTGCAAACAAACATGTTAGCGACACATTATAAGTCATTTAGGTCGGAAAAGTCTGTAGGAAACTTAATGTGATCATTAAAAGTTTCAAAACGACTTTTAATGATCAGACTTTATGCAGCTTTCATCAACGTAAGTATAAGACTTTTAAAGACCTTTATGAATGAAATTCAAGACCTGCATCACGACAGAAATGCACAAAAGCAAATCGTATATTTTACAAAATAGTGACAAACTTTTTTATCCATAATGCAAAGAGCGAAGATGAACTTCGTCCAACCGACTGGCAATAATTAAAACTTACTAACGATTGATGCAAGAAGACTGGCTAGCAACAGTTTATTAGCTGCTAGTTAGCATTAGCCTCAATCGCCTTGAGTCACAAAACGTCGTGTGCGACTCAAACTTTAGCCTGACAGCAAGTCTCACCAGAATATTAAACTATATAAAATATACAAGCTTTAATAGACAAAATTTAAGACCAGTGTTTATATTTAAGACCAACTTCCATGTTTTTGATACATTTAAGACATTTTAATGTCTTAATTTTAAATGCATGAATTTAGGAGACATTTTAAGGATGCGCTGACACTCTGGATCAGCTCTGCTAAGTTGAAGACAATTGAATTTGTGTCCACATTTTGAACACCATTTTATTTATCAACCTTTATTCAACCAGGAAAAGATTCACTGAGATCAAACATCTCTTCTCCATGAGTGTCATGTCCATCACAAGCAGAAGCAATGAAGACATAAAACCTGAAAGATGATGAATCAATTCTAAATTGATCCAATAAAAATGCTCCTGAATTATTAAACACAGATGTAAACATGTCTAAGGCTCATTACAAGCAGACACCTCAAAAACAAAGATGAGAGCTTCCCGGGTGTTTCTGGGTAATGTAGATGTAAAGCAACCAGATCAGGAACTGCCTTGTAGTTTGGACGGCCGTCCAAATGGAGATTAGAATAAAGGATGAAGAGTGAGACTTCAAATCAGTAGAGGAATGCAAATAAAGCAGATCAGTATCGTCGAATGGATGACGCAAATAAACTGGAAGCTGCGCCGTTGTCGACGCATTCAAACACATTTCAGCAGAAACCAAACAAGCCGTCGAGCTGCAACCCAGCAGATCAATGCTTTCTAGGAATCTGGATTACACTGGATGAGCTCAAGCTCCAAATCTGAAACACTCAACATGTTAGTACCAAGAAAGGATTATTCTGCTTTTTTAAAAAAATTATTAAAACTCCAGTTTCCTGCCATTTTAAATCACCTTAGATCAAGTAAAACTTGACTACAGAAACTTGTCAAACTGGATTCTTCTATGTTGCAGAAAAGTTTTGAATGTTGTGCAGATTTGAACACTGAATTTAGACTGAAATCCACTGTTTAAAAAAGTGAAATCTTTGTTAAGCAATCTTTTAAAATCATCTATAATTTCTCTGTTTTTCCAAGTCTCAGGGGGAAGTGAAGCTGATTTTTCTAATCCACCTTTTAAAGGGTAATCAGAGACATAAAAGCTATTAATCAAAGACTGGAATGTGGAACAAGTTCAATGTAATAAAAATGCAACAAAAGCATCTGCAATAAAGTTAAATGAGACATTCAGTTTTACTCAGCAAGTTAGTTCTTGTGGTGCTGCATGAAATTATACAACATTCAGAAAACCATTACATTTTAGGATTATTAACAGTACCTTTAGGTCATAGATTTGTTGTAAGATCAGACAAAAAGTAGTTTTCAACTAAAAATTTAGTTTTGGTGTCTGAAACCCACCGAATTATTTTATGCAGCACATTCCAAGTCTAAGGTGGCTCAAGTGTAAAACAAGACAGTAAAAGTGAGCTTTTTAAAATGTTCACAAACAGTATAAAGTATAATTATCTGGGTATAAGACTCAAAAATAGTCTCAACTTGTTAAAATACAAATTTTTGTGTTTTTATACACAAAGTAAAGATCCACAGATCAAAAACAGTAATTTTATTCAGGTTTGACCAGTCCGGGTGTGACTGTTTTTCAGTTTGGATCCTATCTAGAGTAGATTGGTATAATTACCCAAAAACTCATTCAAATACCAAATGTTTTGTTTCTAACAAATATAACAACATTTTCACAGATCTTGATGATGAAACGGTTATCCAGGATCCAATTTGGATTCCATTTATTGCCTAAGCAGAAAAAAACAACACTGTTTATCTCTCAGTTTTAATGCAAATAAAACTTTTCACAAAGCAAAACATTTTATGATTTTAAAATATCCTTAGTTTATTTTTGACCTGTCTAGGGGATTTGATTTAGCCTGAAACATTTTTGTGTCTTCTCAGTTTAGTTTAGTTTTAATGAACTAAACTGTGAAATAGCCTTTGATTTGGAACAGATGCTTACTTACGTCATTTATTAACGATTAATAAGATTTTGCGGGAGAGGGTTGACATTAGCTGCTCCCCTCATCTTTACAACTGCATGGCCAGAGTGAAACTTCCTGTATTGCTAAATAGGCCCTCAGATGTGCATCTTCACACATGCAGCTCGGTGACAGTTGGGACTCACTCTCGAAGGCCTGCAGGAACAACTCGTGGTCGGCCTGAATCAGTTGCATGTTGGGCTTCTTGGCTGCGGCGGAGGGCGGCTGGTACAACCCGTTGGTTTTTCCTCCAGAACCGAAACCCACATGGTGGTGGCCTCCACCTGAGGAGCTCTGCTTGTGCGGAGCCATGTAGGTCAGAGGCTGGGGGAGAAATGGAGCTGGCTCCCCACCTGAAGTGGGGTGTAGTGGCAAAGAAATAAATAAAAAAGAAGAAATTCAGCTGCTCTTCCTTCCTTTGTCAAAACAAAAGAGGCAGCGATGGTGGTTAAAAAAAAAACAACCGCTAACGATAAACTCAAGTCCTCATTTTAAAGACGTGTAGCTAAATTTCTAGAATGTTAGATTTGAGACTGACTGGGCGACCGAGTTCCGCTTAACTGTTATTAAACCTGTTTTAGCGGTTAGGTGGTCGAAAAATGCGCGGAACAACAGAACAGCCTCCGGCGAGCTGAGGCGGAAACCCCGGGCTAACCGGTTAGCATCGCCCCAGTTTCCACGGAGAATGTCGGTAAAATAACCCCACGGCGACACGAAGAAACGGGGAAACCGTTACAACGGTAGCACCATAATCCATTTAAGGCAAATGATTAACTGCAAATGAACATTGTTGTCGCCGAGTGTCTGTTAGCAAGTTGGATGTAAAATAGGAGGAAACTTACCGACGTATCCCCAATCATGTCCGGTCAGCATTTTCATAATAAAAGCATAGTTAAAATTAAATTCACTTTACGACGGTTGATTTTAAAAAAGACAAGTTCATCTTAACAAATTATTTCACCAGATAAATTCACTGAAATCAAGAATCTGGTATAAGTACACAGAGCTTACATAACATTCATAACAAAATAAAAACACTAACACCATCATGACTAAAACAAATAACTCTAAACATTTACAAACAATTTCTTCTTTAAATCATTAAGGGTAGCCTTAAAATCATGACAACAAAACTGAAAATTAGTTTCTAATAAAATTTTAATTTCACACCACACCAATTAAGCATATTGAAAAGTGTGGTAGAAATAGGTGCACCAACAATAGAAACAGAGATTTTTTTTAAAAAAAAGATAGTAATACCATTAATACCGACCTACTGCAAAGTATGTCCACATACTGAACACTATGCGCTCAATATTTGATCAGGGCTTATTTAACATTTACATAAAATTACTAAATCAACAGCTATGGACGATCTGCTTTTATTCTGAAGTTTTAAATCGTCCCATTTCTCCCTCTTTCCTCTAACTTCAGTGACTTGAAAGAGGTACACTGCAGCAGAAGGATGACTCGTGTTTAGAGATCCCGCCTTCTAATTTCTTTACCCAATCACCGCGCTTGCTACTGACATGCTGAGCTCTCATTGGTTGCTGCAGATATTAGAAGCAGGCGGCGCAGAGTTGAGGCACGTTTGCCGCCTCCTGTGTTCAGAGGAGCCAAAAAGCGTTTTAAAATCACTGTTCACTGTAACCTAAAATTATTTCAGTCAAATTTATATGTTTTCTGAACACAAGAATAATTGGAAATCATTTGAAATGCAGCGCAGACTTCTTGGTAATAAAATTAACAGACGTTATTGCCAAAATGGAGATTGAAAGACTATAAAAGTGTTGCAAAAACATGTTTTTTTGTTTGATTGTTTTAGTTTTATAACCGGACATCTTTATGGTATTCTGAAAAACAATTATAATCATGTATAAGTTAATAAGCCTTTATTATTAAATACCTGCAGACACACAGCGGAGCACCTTCTCACATAGACTGCTCCAGCTCCGCTGTCGTAGGGACAGATACAGGAAATCCTTCCTGCCACATGCCATCTCACTGTACAATAAAAGCTAAATCATTGTTCTGCACTAATCAGTCCAATTTCGCACAACTGCACTGAGGCACACTTGCTGTACATATATTTACATATACATACTGTATCTGCATTTTTTGAATCTTTGCAAGGACTGCTCTAAGCTGCTTTTTATATTGACAGCATGTCATATTTTATTTTTATCTTGTCTACAATTGCTACTCAGTGGTGGTTGTTGTTGTGTGTCTTGTCTCTATGCTGCTGTAACTGCGAAATAATTTCCCTGCTGGGATGAATAAAGTAATTCTATTCTATTCTATTCTATTCTATTCTATTCTATTATCCTTCTTGATAACCTCTATATTTCTCTAAAAAGATTTATATTTTTAGAGAAATATCTGTTTATAATATATATTTACATCAAGTTAATCTGCGTGCATCTACATCTTTGCTCAGTTTAATAACATAACAACCTAAAATAAAATGTGAACTAAAGCTTCACTGTTTCAAAACTAACACCGGAAAAGGTTCTAATAAAACAAAAAAATAGCATAAAATGTAAATAAATCAGCTTTAGACTGCAGTCTGGGTCAAACCCAACCCTGATAGAGCCGTCATTGGTCACAGCTGGAGATTAATTCACTGCAAACATAGGATCAGTGGGTACATTCAGTGGGTACATTCAGCTAGTGAAGTCAAAAGCTATTTCTGTCCTCGATATGTTTTTGGGTCAGTGGTTTAGCCTCATGTTGGCAGCAGTATTTCTATCTGTTTCAGGAAGTATTTACTTCCCTTTTGTTCATATAGATGTTGATGGTGTGATGCTCTTTTTTCTTTTCACTTTAATTTTATATTTTTCAGTGCTGAGTTCAGAGTAGAAAGGTTTAAAAATGTGAGAGAAGCAAACAAGTTTCAGGTCAGTTTGCCTTGTCGATGGAAAACATCAAGAAGCATGTAATACAAATGTAATACATTTATTAAATCTGTATATATACAGTGCTTTTACCAAAGAAAAACAAAGTTGAATCAGTGCAAAAATATCTGATCTCTGTAGCGCCAACCTGAAGGTAAAACAAAACAGTTTGTGTCCAGCATGTGTGGAGTCTGCAGAGAGGTTAGGTGGCTCTTAAGAGCTCTGCCTTAAATATCTAATAATAATCGGGTGTTTTAAATATAAATATAATAATAAATGCTTGTTTTAGCTGGATCTTTTCATATAATAACTTGATTTTACATGAATAACACTAAAAATGCTAGTGATATTTAGATCCATAGAAAATGCATCTATTATCTTTTCTGAAAAATTTTAGTTTTTAAAATTATTATTTTAAACCCTAAAAACGTAAAAACAATCAAATTTTGGGTTTGCGGTATAAAAAGTTGACTAATTTTTAGAAAATTATATAAAAATAGGCTCATACATAAATCCCTATGTAATACAAAAAGTGCAATAAGCACAAAACCAACAAATATTTTATCAAATAATTACACTAAAAATAAATAGTAATCAAAAAAGTCAGAGGCTGAATTAAAATGACATTTATTAGTCACATTTCCTTTGATATCATGACTACAGTTGTTTTCACTCAAACATGTTGGAGTGAACAGTGATAGTAAACATGGGGACTGACCTGTTACAGCAGATAAAACCTAATTTAATTAAATAAGACATGTTTTAAACACATGGCACAAACAGGGCAAGCAATGGGAAACTGCAGAACACGTGTATAAAACCTTAGAAACCTCTAAACACACAAAAAATAAATAGACACAAAAAAGAAAGATTACGTTTGTCAGAGCATTTTGGTTCAGAGTTTATAGGTAATCATTAAGAATAATAAACACGATATCAGTTCTGGGTTAACTGGATCCAGTGCCTGAGATGGAGGAACTGAAATAAAAGCCACTTCTGACAGTGACGTGCGGTGAGGATCATAACTGGTGAGACACCAACTCATTTTGTACAAATCCAAAACAGAAGCTTATTTTTCAGATTTGACCTTTAATAAAGTTTTTAATTGTGTTTTAATCAATTCAATACTATTCAACAATAGCAAGAAAACAAACTATTTAATATAAGGTCACATTTATTTCTTTTAATTTTGAATGTTTTCTTTGGCTAACTTCTTCCTTTTCTGATTAAAATTGACATTTTTGTATGATCTTACCTTTTTATTTTTCTGACAGCCTTAAAAGGTTTTATTCTGACTGTATTTTTAGTTTTCTGACCGTTTTCAATCTTTTCAATGAGTAGAAGAAGAAAACCTGTTGCTCAACACTGCCTCCTATTGGTGAGAAACGGTACTTCCTGTCTCACCCTGCGCACTTTTACAGCCGATTAGAAAGACTAAATATGCCACTCACATTTATTAAACATATTATACAAACTGAGGAACGTCAACATATATAGAACATGTGTTATTTAATAAATATATTAGCGATGCTAAGAGAACAGTAATGGGCATGCGCCAACTGCTGTGTGCAACACAGCGCCCCCAGAGGTAAGGCACGGCACTACACTGCCTAACTTCTTTCATGTATTTCAACGGGCAATGTGTAAATTCTGCGATTTTTACTATTAAAAAATTGCTGTTCTTGATATTACAAATAAAAAATCAAATTAATACAAGACATTTTTATTTTCTCTCATCATCATTAGCATCTATTTTACTTTTCAGGATTACAGGAGAGTTCTCCCCTGACCGCACGAGGCTGATCCAGAGGTGGCTATGATTCTTTTGTTTGAAATAAATATGTTAGCTGAGTTTTAAAACATGAATGAATGAATAAATTAACATTTCAAAGATCTTCAAGCTTGTCAAACGGATAAAGTGCCAGGCTTCCTTCAAGAACCAGTCATGGTTTCTTTGTGTTAGAGCAGCAGACAGACCGAGATTAAAAATTAAAACACAGAGACTCAGTGGACTGGACCATCAGTCAAACTTCCAGCAGGAACAGTCTGACCTTCATGCAGGAGGTGTTTAGTGTTTTCTCAGTAGTATATAGGCCATGAGCAGGACAAGGCCCGCCGACAGGCCTGCAATCACAAACTGGTGGATGGAGAGGACGTGCTCCAGCGTGTGGATCCGCTCCTCCATGGCGCTGGTGTGGAAGTAGTCGTAGATGCCGGCGGTGATGCTCCACAGCGCCCACACGGCGTCCACCACCAGCGGCATGGTGGGCGAGGCTCAGCCGCAGGCCGCAGTGGCTCCGTCAGAGCCTGGAAGGAGCGCAACGATTCAGCTGGAGCTACGTGAAAAAGCTGATAAAACATATATTCCATGAGTACGACTTAAAATTCAGTTCACACTGATCAGTTCCTCCAGGAATCCATGACTGATTTTGGAATTTTTTGCAATCAAAAATCACTGATTTTCTGGGACTACTTTAGAAATATTTACGGGAAATTTTGCAATATTTGAGTTCAAATAAGACGTCATATTAGGCAATTGCAGATAGAAACAAAAAGAGGAGTAAATTTCCACCACACAACTCAGAAATTTTTAGATCAAAGTAAAAAATATTCTAGATAAACAACATTGAAATTTCTGAGTTTAAAAAGTCGACAATTTTCCAGAAAACCCATAAATTTTTAGATTAATCTAAAAAATATTCTAGAAAACAACTTTGTAATTTCTGATCCCCCAAAGTCAACCATTTACTTTAAAAAAAACTGGAATTTGTTTAGAAACGTAGAAAATGTCCAAAAGTAAAAGTTTAGACTTTTGAAACTTTTTCTGGAAATTTTTTATTTTAATCTCAAAATTTCAGATTTATCTTCAACTTTTGGAGCTTATAAGATTTTCTTGTTTTTTATTTCAGAAAACGTCTGAGATTAATCTAACATTTTCTGAGGTTTTTTTTTTTTTTTTAGCAATCTTTCGACTTTTGGAGCTCAGAAATGTCCTTGTTTTTTCAAGAAGAAAAAAAAGAATAAGTTTCATACATTAACTCGAAATTTCAGATATTTTTTTTCAAGCTAATTTCTGACTTTTCAAACACAGAAATTGCATGACAATAAATGTGACCCTTTATGACTCGCCACATGGACCGCAGACTAAATCAGGCTGAGGGACGAGTAGAAGTAAGGAGTACTGCCATCTGCAGATGGGAGTTAGCATCATTTTAACCCAGTTTTCGACAATTGTTGCGGAAATTTTGCAACACACACACAATTGTGAATTATATATTTAAGCAAAACATCTGGGAATCTGTGGAATTTTCGCGTGAAATGTTTTAAACCAGAAAACCAAGAAATTACACCTTAGAAGAACCCTATTCTGATCTCTCTCCTCCAAAGAGAAATAAACGCAGAAGGACAACCATGCATTGGTTGGGGCATGCTCTATGAGTATGTTATTAGAAATCATGCATAGAAATGAACATACTCATATAAATGAACATACTCGTCACATTTCTGTTTAAAACGTAATTTCTACCTTGATTATATGTAGTACTCTAAATTTCTGAGACTGGATTTAGAGTTTACTTACTTTGTATTGTTAAGAAAGTAAGGTTTAAAGATTTCACTTTGTATATAATGAATCTGTGTTTCTTTCAGAAATAATTAAAAAATATTGAACTTTTTCACGATGTTGTCATTTCTGGAGCTGCTTTGTACCTGTGCTAATTAGCCACATGCTTGCTAGCAAACGCCTCTGTTACCTAAAACAAACGTTTAAGCTTTATTACTTACAGCACGGGTAGGTCATAAATATCATGAAGACCATAAATGTCCATCCACCCAAACGTGCTTCCCCGACCATTACATTCTCAGATTACAGCAGCAGAAATGTTGAAATCCAATCTGTTGTGAACTATCAACTTCCGGGTGTGCTCCACTGTCAACATTCCCCTTCCCTACAAGATGTCTATTGCAAAAGTTTACATTTTAAGGATTTCACCTTGTAGTCCAGAATAAAATCCATAAATTGACATCTAAAATATCTCAAAGTTAGTAATGGCATTTGTGGAAAAATTCGGCACTGATTATGGAATTTAGAAGAGGATGGGTTTGATTTTATTACTTTAAAGAGAGTTAAACCGGTCGGTGCGCATCATGAGTCGGACTGCGGCTTTGATTGTGGACTAACTGCATGTGCAGCTGTCTAGGTGTAAATCTTCAAGGAATAATACCGAAGAATCTGGAAGGGAACAATTGCTATGGCACTTTATGCCATTAAATGAGATCGTAACGTCCGAGGATTCTGGGTAGGCGCGGTGGCCAAGTGGTAAGGCGTCGGTCTCGTAAACCGAAGATCGCGGGTTCGAACCCCGTCCGTGCCTAGCTAATCCGGCTGATAACCAGGATGGTTTTTTTAACCTACAAATTAACCGTCTTTGTTACTTTATCTTCTCATTTATATAACTTTTGAACCTATTTTTTCCCTAGACGAGCACAAAATGACAATACAGAGAAAAATGTTTTTTTTAACAGGAACTGATTGATGATTTGAGAATACAGAGGAGACACTTAAAAACAGAAGAACTGAGATACGAGTCCTTTATGCAAATGAAAAACAAAAAGTTAATAACAAAAGAGAAAATAATGCAGTAGAAAAGGAAAAGTGGCCAGTTTGTCACTCCATTAGTCTCTAAGTCTAAAGCAGATTAACTACAGACATAACTGAACAGAACTGTCAGAATGGCCTGAAACCTGCGCAAAGTTTTAGAAAAATGGCAGCCATTTCAGACATTAAAGTCAAGTTGTTAAAAATTATTCAGAAATTGAAAAAACTTAGAAATCTACGGAAGAGGATTAGGGCCACTGAAAAAAAAATTTATCATGTCATCCGGATAGAAATCCTTCTGCCCTCGGGCCGGGATCTTATGGCTCCTGGAGCGGGCTGCAAACAGCTCACATGGACTGCAAGTTATTTACAAACAGAACAACTAAACTCAGCGACAGCAACTTCCTGTTTCAGACAAAATCCACCAAAAGCTACAAAGTGCCAGAAAGCTGATGGCTCAGATATTTCTATAGCACAATAACTACCTGCTAACTATTTAAATTTTAATAAAAACACATTGACTTTAAACGCATTGGTAGATTTCTACCAATTTAATCATTAAGATCTTCTCTAAACAGATCTTCTCTAAAACGTTTTTTAATTATTTAAAATAAAAGCAGCTAACAACTTTAGTTTTCAGGGAACAAAGAAATGTTTTTTATAATCTTTTAACCCAATACATTGTGTTTTTATCCATTAAAGTCTCACTTTTATTGAGTACTTCAGTAAAAATGTGGAAAGGTGGTAAATATACAGCAGAGTTGGGTGAAAGAAATTATCACAATATTGAGCAGTTTGATAATTATAATTATTCAAACTAATCGTTCAGTTTCTAAGATCACATGTGTTTCAAACAAGCTGAAAGCAGAAATTAAAATAATTAAACAAACATCTGACTTATTCACAAAAATTCTCAAATTAAACACTGAAAATTTCAACACTTTATGGGATCAAAATGACACTTTTTAAACTAGCTTTGCAAAACTAATTTGCTATCTTATTGAATTTCATAGCTTCATTATTAACATTTTCTCCCTTTAAGATGTTGAAATAATCGTTTTATTGTCGAGAACTAAGTATGTACACCTAGTGAAAATATTATAAAATATTACATGTTCAACTGATATCAACAAAGGGTGCTGCAAAGCTTAACGGTATTAATCAACACAACCAAATTTATACAAAAATAAAATAAAACAAACACAACTTCAAGGTGCATTAAGAAAATTTACAAACACAGATAAAACCTTTGTACACCTAACTGGATATATGACTTCTTTGGCATGTGTTCATCACCTATTATTTAAAACAATAACTCTCAAATGAATCATAATCAAATGAGTCATTTGATTATGATTCACTGCAAAGAAATGTGATTAACTTTAGACCATGTTGACGAGAAGGCAGTTAGAAATCCTAAAATCAGAGACAAACACCCACCAAAACACAAAACTAATATTTTAAACCTGTTTATTGCCTTATAATTATTGTAATTAAACTGAACCAAACCTTAATATTTCATTAAAGAAGTTATCTGCGCTTTCTGGCTTGTTTTGGTCCGCCATGACAGTCTGTCCGCCGGCCGCTACTGCTTCCTGCTCCTCTTCCGGGTCCTAACGCCCGCCCCGTTCCATAATAAAAATGGCTAGAAATACGGCCACAGGAGGGCGTCAAATCACACACAAAAACAACTTTTCCTGGTTTTTAAACTATATTTTCTTCTGGATTTTGTCTGTATAATATCTTTAAATAATTATATGTTTTAATGTACCATTTATTTTAAAAAAAAACATTGAATATGTGTGAGATTATAGATGATAAAACTGTTAATCAATTTAGTTTAAATTGTTTTAGTCCAGCCATGTTAGTGGTCCATTGACTTGAAAAGTTGTAGTTTTTATTCATTGCTCCACAAATCAGAATACCCAAAGCATTTAGGTTTTATTTATACAGATATGAGCAAATTCAAGTGGAATTTTTTCTTGGGTTAGCAGTGCTGCATGTCTTTTAATCCAACTCTTACTAGAAAAACTAAATTTGAGTGACACCAAGTCTTGCAGTGTGTATTTTCAACTCAGTGAAGTTGATAGTTATATCAACTCATGATATAATGATTATTTCAGTTATATGTTTATGAGTATTCAAGGCACTTGATTTTTTCTTGTTTATGCAAGACAGTTTTGTCTTTCTTGATCTTTTTGGACAATTCCCTTGCTATTCATTTAACAATCTACAGTCGAGCATTTTAGGGTATTCTGTCTTATGCAACTAATAAAGCCTTTGATTGGATTCTCTAAAAAACTCAATGTTGTTTAATTGCAGCTTTGGGAGATAACTATGTGACACTGCTTCTGGGTCCATCTTTTTTCAGAGTGTAAAATGTTTGCAACTTTGATCTGTGATGGGTTCATATAATTTTATTTTACTTTTTATTTTATTCATTTAATAATAAATATTATAGTTCACTTAACAACTAAAAGAAATCATTGACATTTTCAGTTCTCTTTAAGTTGTATTTGTTGCATATTGTTTGGTAAAATTTATATATACTTTGTACACACGTTTTAAAATATTGTATTCTATCAATTTGTGCACAAATGATGATCACAACAAAAATATTGCAGGATACATTTTATTTGCCCAAAGAAAGAAAACTGAATATTTTCTCCATCCTGAAATAATCAAAATCAGATCAGATCAACATTCATGACCTCCACCTCTCCAAACGGTATAAGCTCCACGGTTTCCCAGTCAAACACATTTCCTTTTTCCACCCTTCTCCCATTAAACAGACTTTGGATGGCATGGTCTGACAGGACGGAGTCCCACATGGTCACGTCAGAAATCTCTCCCACAAAACTCTGCTTTGCATCAAATTCGCCCAGAAAACTGTCAGGATCCTGGCCGAGGATGACTCTGCCTCCGGGGCGGATGGTGTGACCCTTCCGGTAGATTTTGGTCTGACTCTTCCTGCCGTTCATGAAGACAGCCGCAGCGCCTGAGCTGGAGTCCCAGGTGAAGCACAGGTGAGTCTGCAGGTAGCCGAGGTCAGGGACTTGGAACAGAACTCCATCCCCACTCAGGTAGAAGGACAATCTAAACAGAAAGTTGTGTGGTTTTTAATTTTAGCTAAGATAAAGCTAAAGCATGTAACTTTTATGAAACATGTTGTTTTTTTTAACATATTTGCTGAAACGTATGTAGATCAAACAGCCAATCAGATCCCGGAGGCGGGATTTATAAATGTGGAGCTGCTAGCCTGTGTAGTTCAAGCTAGTTAGCTTAGCCTCCGATGACGGTTTTCCTGTTTATCCACCATTAGCACCTTTACAGCAAATACAGGTTGAGTGACACAGCTAAGGTTCATAAATTACACATTTAGCTTTCAAATTAAGTATTTAGTTAGGACGCTAAATATTTAGTTTAGAAATTAGATAGGTGTGAAACTAAATATTTAGTTAGCAAAATAAATATTCAGCTTCCTAACTATATTTAATTTGGAACCAATCTAGTTTGAAAATTAAATATTTAGCTTTCAAATAAAAATATTCAGTTAAGAAGCTAAATATTTAGTTAGCTTACAAACTAGCATTTTGTATACAAACTAAAAGTAAAGTACCAAACTAAATGTTTAAATCTGGGCAAAATATTTAGTTTTCAAGCTAACTAGTTGTTTCCAATTCAAATATTTATTTTTTTTTACCCCTCCAGGGTCTTTTGTGGGCTCTAGTGTCCCTTATATGACAGCAGGCTGACAGGAAACGGGGAAGGAGAGGAGGGAAGACATGCGGCAAATATCGTCGGGTCCGGGAGTCGAACCCGCGACGGCCGCGTCGAGGACTCAAGGCCTCCAAATATGGGTCGCGCTAACCCCTACGCCACCACGGCACGCCCCTCAAATATTTATTTTGATAACTAGTTAGTTCCAAAGTAATAATTTATTTCCCAAACTAAATATTTATCTTTCTGACTAAATATTTAATTTGAAAGCTAAATATTTAGTTTGCAAACTCATGCATTAAATACTTAGTTTTGAACTTTGATGTTTATAAATGTATGTAAAAAATAATGTGAAAATATCACTTTCAAAAATGAACTCTTGAATTTATGCCATTCATTGAATAAATATTTATTATTATGTTTATTTTGCCAAATAAACACAAAATTGAGGGTTTCACCTTCCATCCAGCTCCCGCCACACATTCAGCTCATCAAAGTCGTTGGTCCGATACGCAAACAGGAGGATTTCTCTCTCACCGCTGAGCTCGGTAGCCACACGCATGCACAGCGTGAACGCTGTCAGCTTGAGCGGCTTTGTAGCGATCATCTCTACGTAGCTGGTACTGGTTTCGCTGGGAAAGACCAGGCTTCGAATGGCCTCACTCCCTGAGAGAGAGAGAAAAGTTCAAACAGAAATCCATCCATCCATCCATTCAGTTTTTAGTTTTTATTTTTGAGGAAAAAAAATATCAATGGAGATGTTAAACTTACCACTGAATGCAGCAGAGATAGAAAAAAGAACGAGAACAAATGACAGCCTCATTTTCAGAGAGTAAACCTGTGAAAGAAATAATTCTCAGTGACCTGATGGAGTAAATATGTCCTATATTCAGACTAAAACTTTACCTGCAGTTGAATGCAGACAAAGACAGACTGCTGAAATTCTCGTGAAAACGAAATGCTTTATATTTTCACTTCATCCCTACATCCTACCTATTTCATCACAGATAGTTCAAATTCCAGGTCCAGAGAAAATATTTGTTTTGAAACCACCTACACAACCTTTGACCCCTTTGACTGTGCCCTCCTGGTGGATCACATAACCATGAACACCTATTGGTAAAACCCTTTAACAAACTGTTATAATATTAATAAATAGTGTCTCTGTATTCAATAATAAGTGACAGACATCAGGCTCAGATTGTGGCAGCTATTGCAGCACTTCTGGTGACGGGCAGCACCTGGCACCTTATGGCCAGGTGCTTCATAAAAATTCCACTTGAATTTGCTCATATCTGTATAAATAAAACCTAAATGCTTTGGGTATTCTGATTTGTGGAGCAATGAATAAAAACTACAACTTTTCAAGTCAATGGACCACTAACATGGCTGGACTAAAACAATTTAAACTAAATTGATTAACAGTTTTATCATCTATAATCTCACACATATTCAATGTTTTTTTTTAAAATAAATGGTACATTAAAACATATAATTATTTAAAGATATTATACAGACAAAATCCAGAAGAAAATATAGTTTAAAAACCAGGAAAAGTTGTTTTTGTGTGTGATTTGACGCCCTCCTGTGGCCGTATTTCTAGCCATTTTTATTATGGAACGGGGCGGGCGTTAGGACCCGGAAGAGGAGCAGGAAGCAGTAGCGGCCGGCGGACAGACTGTCATGGCGGACCAAAACAAGCCAGAAAGCGCAGATAACTTCTTTAATGAAATATTAAGGTTTGGTTCAGTTTAATTACAATAATTATAAGGCAATAAACAGGTTTAAAATATTAGTTTTGTGTTTTGGTGGGTGTTTGTCTCTGATTTTAGGATTTCTAACTGCCTTCTCGTCAACATGGTCTAAAGTTAATCACATTTCTTTGCAGTGAATCATAATCAAATGACTCATTTGATTATGATTCATTTGAGAGTTATTGTTTTAAATAATAGGTGATGAACACATGCCAAAGAAGTCATATATCCAGTTAGGTGTACAAAGGTTTTATCTGTGTTTGTAAATTTTCTTAATGCACCTTGAAGTTGTGTTTGTTTTATTTTATTTTTGTATAAATTTGGTTGTGTTGATTAATACCGTTAAGCTTTGCAGCACCCTTTGTTGATATCAGTTGAACATGTAATATTTTATAATATTTTCACTAGGTGTACATACTTAGTTCTCGACAATAAAACGATTATTTCAACATCTTAAAGGGAGAAAATGTTAATAATGAAGCTATGAAATTCAATAAGATAGCAAATTAGTTTTGCAAAGCTAGTTTAAAAAGTGTCATTTTGATCCCATAAAGTGTTGAAATTTTCAGTGTTTAATTTGAGAATTTTTGTGAATAAGTCAGATGTTTGTTTAATTATTTTAATTTCTGCTTTCAGCTTGTTTGAAACACATGTGATCTTAGAAACTGAACGATTAGTTTGAATAATTATAATTATCAAACTGCTCAATATTGTGATAATTTCTTTCACCCAACTCTGCTGTATATTTACCACCTTTCCACATTTTTACTGAAGTACTCAATAAAAGTGAGACTTTAATGGATAAAAACACAATGTATTGGGTTAAAAGATTATAAAAAACATTTCTTTGTTCCCTGAAAACTAAAGTTGTTAGCTGCTTTTATTTTAAATAATTAAAAAACGTTTTAGAGAAGATCTGTTTAGAGAAGATCTTAATGATTAAATTGGTAGAAATCTACCAATGCGTTTAAAGTCAATGTGTTTTTATTAAAATTTAAATAGTTAGCAGGTAGTTATTGTGCTATAGAAATATCTGAGCCATCAGCTTTCTGGCACTTTGTAGCTTTTGGTGGATTTTGTCTGAAACAGGAAGTTGCTGTCGCTGAGTTTAGTTGTTCTGTTTGTAAATAACTTGCAGTCCATGTGAGCTGTTTGCAGCCCGCTCCAGGAGCCATAAGATCCCGGCCCGAGGGCAGAAGGATTTCTATCCGGATGACTCGGAGGAGCAAAAGCAGCGGCTGCAGCAGCGCCTGGATGAACACTGGAGTCTCATTTCAGAGGAGCGGGTCGAGAGGCTGTCAGTGAAATACCAGAATCCTCACTTTAAATCAGTGGCTTTTTATCATTTTTAGGTGGTGGAAAAGGTTTTAGCTCAGTTCTGTCTGTTTTTCTGTCTCTGCAGAGGAAACCTGGTGAAAGCCGTCTGGAGTCCCAGTGAGCGGATTGTGGAGCTTCAGACTCCTGCTGTGAGTTTTTTTAATTCATCCGTCTTTTGCTGTTTTATTTGCTGTTTATTTGTCTGAAAAGTAGTGCATGCTGGGAAAAAGATAAACTTTTGGAGCTCTGTACTAATTAGCTAAAAATATAACTTAAGAATGTTTGATTTGCAGAGTTTGTTATTCATTAAAACTCTTAACCAGCCAGAAATGTTTGCATTTGTCACATTTCTTTCTTAGAATATTATGCAGTCTAGACTTGTTTTATAATAATAATAATTACAATTATTATTCCTTATTTCTATATATTTTTTTGTTTTTGGATTTACTTTGTTTTAAGCATTCTTCATTTTGTATTGCTTTATCTTTAATTATTACTCAAATTTTATTTTTGTTTTATTTACTTTTCTATTAATTTCCGGCACCTTTTGTTGCTTTTTAAAATATTATCAAATATATATTTTTTATTGTTTTTTTTGTCTGTATTGATGGAAACATAAATTTTTTTCTAAAAGTGTAGTAAATTTTGGAATTATTGTTTTTTTTCTGTTGTTTTTTTCTGATATTTAAAGTTGAACAGTGGAGGGGGGAGCAAAAAATGTAAAAATCATTTCAGATTTTGCTATAAATTGTTACTTTGTTATTTCTAGAAGCTAATAATACTTGTTTTTGTTTTTTTTGTATATATATATTTTCTTTTTCAGGGCAAGTTTTGGCAGACGATGGGTTTTTCTGCAGAAGGGAAGCAGTTCCTCCTCCCTGAAGAGGCGCTCTACCTGATGGAGTGTGTGAGTGTGTGAGATGCTGCTCAGGTTTGGCTCTAATGGCGCCTCTGGCTGATCGTATTTGTGTTTTATGGGCGCAGGGCAACCTGCAGGTGTTCCATCAGGACCTGCCGCTGTCCATCCAGGACGGCTACGAGGCGTTCCTGTCCTCAGACTCTGTGAGTCTGCAGCAGTATCAGGTGCAGTCATGACTCTGAACGCTGGAACATTCATGTCTGCGCTGATCTGATCGTTCTTCCTCTACAACGAAGGTGTTCGGTCATCTGAAGCGCCTCGGATATGTGGTGCACAGGTTTGATCCCAGGTAACAGAATCTGAAGGTGGAAACATTTCTGTTGTTTGTTTTAAACTGTAAAACAAACAACATTATTTTAAGTGCTGTTAAATCAGCACTTAAAATATCTAATTAGGATAAAACTGTATTGTTGACTTTAATGTATTTCTAATGGTTTTAAATCTTTAAAATACAAATAAATTATTTTCATAATCGATTAATCTGACAATCAATATTCTATATATTTTTAATGTAACCACTTAATAGAAATATGTTAAAAGATGCAAATAAACAAATAATTCAGAAAATAAAGTGAATTATTTTATTGAATTAGAACCAGGTGAAGCTAAATCTGCCGCTTAAAGAGTTTTGAGTAAAACATATTTAAATTTTTTTTTTAATCTTAAATGCAAAATGCGTTCATATATTTTTGAGCAATTTTGGTGTAATTACTACTCTGAACATGTTTATTCAGCAAATGACATCAACTAAATTAGTTGATGATTATTTCAATAATTGATTAATCATGTTTAATCTGATTAATCATTTCAGCCCTAAACAAAATTTGTTTAAAGCAGAAAGGTTTTATCTTTCAGTTTTATCTTTCAGTCTTAAGCAAGTTAGTGATTAAAAAAAACATTTACAGCCATTTTAATGAATTTAATGAGGCCCAATAAGGACTTTATTTGTTGTAATCTTAAAAGTTAAGTATTTTTAGGCAGGAATTCAGTTTTAGTCTCAATGTAGTGGGTGTAATTTGCTGTAGATGATTAAAAATAATCATATTTATGGTAATTCAGAGGTACATTAATGTGTGCAGTGTGTGATAGTGGAATTATTGTTTCTAAATTTCTGCTTTTAGTCTGATTGCTCTGAGAGTTTGTCGTTATGGTTCTGCAGGCTGATTGTTTGGTTTTCTTTCTGCTTCCTTTCAGCTCCGAGCCGTCGCCCTACGCCCGGCAGCTGAGCCTGCCTCGGTCCCGGGACCGCGGGCGGAGGCAGCTGAAGAGGAAACGCAGCCCCAGCCCGGCGCCCACGTCCAGGTCAGACAGTTAGTAAAGTAATCAATGATTCTGATCATTTATTGGGGGTAAATTTGTCTCAGTATTATTCAGTCAAACAAAAACTAACCTCAATAACATAAATTAATTGTGGTCAAAACTTTTGGAATTGTAATGACAAATTTTTCTGTAATGGAATATTTTATTTAGGAAAAAAATGTTTTGTCTAAAAAAACAATTTTTATTCAAATACATTTTTTTCTCATGAAGAGAAAATGTTAATTACAAAACATAAATTTTTATTTGCTCATGTCAGAAAAGTCCGTATCCTCTAGCTAACGATTAATCAATAACTAAAATAATCATAAAAAAGAAACAAATCAAAGATAATAATTTATACATATTAATATTAATATTATCATATTAATAAATAACTAATATAATTGTGAAAAAAATCATTAAATCATTAAAATATCTGATTAATCAACAACAAATCAATAGCTGTTAAAGAAATAAAAAATAAATAATAAAATATCACAGAAAGGTTCATTAGATTAGGTGATAATTAAAATAATTTAAAAAATAAAAGAACAAATTGATTAATTGATATATAAAATAATCATTAGTTGTAACCCCACTTGAAGAAGTTGATTAATTTAGCAGTTTAAATTGCGACATTTTAAATGTTTTTAAATGTTTGTTCTTTCTGTCGTCTCAGTAAAACAGCAGCAGCGTCTCAGGCTGAGGAAATGGAGGAGGAAGATAAACTACCTGAGTCCCACCTGGTGGCCTCAGCGGCGCCTCAGACTTCCTCCTCCGGCGCGGCAGGTGAAGTTCAGGCCCGGACCTGGTGGCCGGCGGAGGTTCCCGAGCGGCAGGCGGGTCAAAGGTCAGCCCCCGGTTCTCAGCGCTGGGACTTCAGCTCCATCTGTTTCCCTGACCTGGGCTCCGCCGGCCGCCTGGCCCCTCTGGACGCCTCGTTGCTTCCCGGCGGCGTGACGCCTGGCGTGTGCGACGTCGCCCCCTGGATGCGGAGGATAAACCTGCGGAAAGTGAAAATGTCTCCGAAGGAGGAGGAGAGGGAGAGACGGCAGCGGCGGCGCGATGTGAACAAAGACAAAGAGGTGAAATCATCCAGATGAAGGAATAAAATGTGAATGTTTCCAGTTTTTGTGGGAGTAATTCTCAGGCCTTCAGGTCCAGAGGTGCAGAAACTGGGCGGAGTACCACAAGCTGCTGGAGCGGCGGCAGGCGAAGCGGCAAGGTCGACCCGCTCACTTATGGAGCGGGGAAGTTCAGCCTCTGCACGACCCGACTCGGCCCATCTCCACCGGTGAGTTCAGGCCGGATCCGAGGATTTTCTCCTCCCGGTTACAAGCTGAGATTACCTCTGTTTTATTTCAGCTGAGCTGCTGGAGAAAATCAGCGTGATTAAATCGACTGACCTGCTGGAGGGAGCAGCCAGGTACTAAGAAAATAGGACTTTAAAAGACGTGATTAGATGTTTTTATATCGTTTCAAACCGTTTGACAGCTTTTATGAAGAGAGGAGCCATGTTGGGAGGTTGGAAGAGCAGAAGTTTCTAAAGAGACAGAGGCCCAATTTCCAGGCGTTGAATTAGGAAGTAAAACTTCTTTTAAGTCATATTTGATTCATATAGCATTTTTATAACAACTGAAGGAAACAGTTACTTGATTATGCTAGAAATTTCCCCTTTAAGATGCTGCAGAGGAGTCGTGCACTGCAAAAACACAAAATCTTTGGTTTAGTTCCAAGTGCCAATATCTTAATATCTTAATGAAATGAAAGGAGATAAAAATAGGAACTTGTTTAAAGTCAGTAATTCCCTAATACTGATTAAAGATTTCTTTCACTAGTGGAACTAGTACTAGTACTATTAATTCTATATTTTTTCTAAGTTTTACTTTTTTATCCATTATTGGTTAATTTCTTAAAAACAAATTACATAAAAAATGTAAAATCATTTTGTCTGTTATCTGTAAAGGTCTTTAGGTCATTCTCCTTTTCTTTAATTTACGTTCATGTGCTTTTTTAATTAGTGGACTTTAAAAAAAATAATTTTTACTAGAAATAATAAAATGAATGTAGGAAAATTTATGCCCAAGTTATTTTATTTTTATTTATTGCTGTATTTGTGCCAAAATAACATCAGATATTTTTATAAATACAAATCTTAGCCCATTTATCCCACATATAAAGACGTAGTTTAATTTAAATTTAACATTTGACCATGAAACTATATTTTAAAAAAATTTTTTTAATTGCTAAAGCTAAGCTCCAAACAATATACAGTATGTGTAACTATAATTTAGACTTATAGAAATATCAATTGAAAATAATTCCTAGGGTTTGGAATTAAGGATTAGCTGTTAAATCAGCAGCAGTGCTGTGTGTTTCACCCACATTATTATGCTTTATAATAACAAACATGACCTTCCTGTTAAACGCAATTAGCCGCCATCAGCTCCGAATCACTTCTAAAAGGAGATGATAAATAGAATGGGAGCCCGTCCCGCCGCTCTCACAGTTTACGATCTTTAATTTCCAGAGCCATAAAGATCTGGCTGCAGTGTTTTGTCACCGTGTGCTCCGGTGAACGCCAGTGGTGATGAATTGTTGCATCACTCAGGAGAAATGGATGTCCCTTTGTCTGCTCAGGTTAAAAGGTTCGGAGGAATGGAGGATTTGTTTCAATGTTTACCAGCCGGATTCGGTGGCTGACTTCAAAAAGAGCAACCCGGGCAAGCCGTACGCCCGCATGTGCGTCTGCAGGTAAGCAACGACGGCCTGAGTCATCGTTTACTCAGGATCCACTTGCAATGAAACAATCAACGCGATTTTTTATCACATCCATTGTTGTGGTTCTGGTGAAAACAGTCAATTAAATCAGGTGTCCAAAGTGTGACCTCATAAATGGAGCTGATGCAGACAGAGACTTTTTGTGTTTCTCTTTGTGTGAGATTTTCAAATTTATATCATAAATAGAAAATTTCAGGTACATAACAAGTTTTCTTTAAATATACAGGTTTATTAAGTTTTTTGCTTTCATTTTAATGGCTGAGTAATCTCCAGCAACGTTTTACTCAAAACAGACTTTTCACACTCTGCAGCCTTTGTTGCATTTTCAGCTGCTGCTGCCCAAAAATCTGTTCCCCTCCTCGTCTGTGGGGGCGCTGCGCCAAAAACTACTGTAGGAAACAAAATGGAAACTTTTGAAGAAGAACTCAACTTCCTTTTTCACAAAATGTAGACAAAATGGAGTGGTGTCAGATTTTAGCGGTTGGAGGATTTCTCTTTTGTCTTTGGCTAAAGACCACGAGCTGTTTCTCCTGCTAGCATGTTTGTTTTCAATGTGTTTACCCAGAATGCCCTGCGCTGTAGTTCACTTTCTGCTTTTTGGATCTTTCATTAAAGCAGCACTATAATTTGTTGCTGAGCATGTGAAAAGAAAATAATTCCCAATAAAATAATTGGTAATTTTGACCCCCAGTGTAGAATGGTTCGACTCCACTGAATTCAATCTTTTTGTTCAAAAAATGTTAAAGAAAATGTTCAATATTGTCTGTTTTTGTCTTTCCAGTTGCTGATTAACTTCCTAAATGTTGCAGATTGTGTTTCTTCCTCTGTTCCAGTTTTGACGGTCCTGTTCCTGATCTGCGAGTCATCAAGCAGCTTTCGTTTCAGAGTGGCGACGTTCCCGTTGTTTACGCCGCCGTGGATCACGGAGACATTTCCTTCTACACCTTCAAGGACTTCCAGCTGCCCAGGGACGTCTACCCCTGAGATTCATCCATCCGGGAGTTTTTAAAACTTTGTGAGCTACATATGGAGAAATACAGACTTTTTCAAGTTTTCAAATGACACAATAAACTTTTTTCCCACTTGTACCAAGAACCCTGTAAGGAATTCAAATGTTTACCTTGTTTTTCTTTAGTTTTTTGCCAACAGACGATTTATATCATGAGAATTACCTGTGTTATATTATTAAATCATTGTTTACCTGTAGTAATCAAGTAAATTGCAGTCTGTAATTAATTAATTTCAAAATAAGCAACATTTTCAATTTAACATTTTTGCTGCTAGATTGTTGAATAAACAGATGTGAGCTCGACAACAGAGATGTGTAATGATTTAATGTGTTATTTTGGTTAATCGACCATCAGTAAGCCCTGATCATTCATGGAGCTTCTTTAAAAATGTGGACGGGATGCTGACATAGCTAACGCTAATGCTACATGTTTAACATTGAGATGCTATTTTAGTCTTGAATAGCTTTGCTGATCAGCTAAATCCTTCTGGTACAACATGAATGCAGAAATAGTCTTTTCAGCGTCAAATCAGATTAGCTTAGCAGTAAAAATTAACCCCCAGTGGCCCAGAGAAGCGGTTTTGTCGACCATCGCTGCTGTACAGATTAGCGGTGAACCAGAGGTTCCGGCTCGGGACTTTTGTATGAACCAAAAAAAAAAAGAAGCAATTAATTACATTAAAATGTTTAACATTTTAAAATATATGTAGTATATTCATGTATTTCAAAGTTAGCCACATTTTAATTCTCCAATATTAGTAATTGAATTAAAGCCTTAAATTTTCGGTCCTCTGTTTTAGCAACGTCCGTACAACAAATGTCGAAGGGAACTACCATCGAAAATAATTGGTAATAAAATACCAATTAAAATAAATAAATAAATTAAAAATTAAAAAATAAATTCCCAATAAAATAATTGGTAATTTTGACCCCCGGTGTAGAATGGTTCGACTCCACTGAATTCAATCTTTTTGTTCAAAAAATGTTAAAGAAAATGTTCAATATTGTCTGTTTTTGTCTTTCCAGTTGCTGATTAACTTCCTAAATGTTGCAGATTGTGTTTCTTCCTCTGTTCCAGTTTTGATGGTCCTGTTCCTGATCTGCGAGTCATCAAGCAGCTTTCGTTTCAGAGTGGCGACGTTCCCGTCGTTTACGCCGCCGTGGAAACTTGAAAAAGTCTGTATTTCTCCATATGTAGCTCACAAAGGTTTAAAAACTCCCGGATGGATGAATCTCAGGGGTAGACGTCCCTGGGCAGCTGGAAGTCCTTGAAGGTGTAGAAGGAAGGTGAGTAAATTTGTGTCGCGGTGCTAAAACACCGATTTTCCGCAGCCACAGTGTGAGAGGAAGAAGAATTGTCTTACTTTATGAAACTGTTCAAGCATTTTTAATAATTTTAGGAATTTTGAGGGAGAGGCAGCGTTAGATCTGAATGTGTTTAACAGAAGTCAACAGCACTTTCTGACATTAAATCATCTGATACCAGAGGTATTATCTGTGCTGGTCAAATTCAAATTACACATTTATGATGTCCATCCTGTATGAACGCTTTAAAAAAAAACACTTTGTATTGCTTTGTTGCTGTAAATGTGCTATATAAATAAAATCCTTTACCTTTAAACAAAGTGAACAGATTTTCCCAAATTCTATTTTCATTTCAACTTGTTGCAGTTTCTAACCAAGCAGCCAGACTTTCTGGTAATCTCTCAATTACCAGAAAGTAAGGTACTTCTTATAAAGTAACTTGCAAGTACTGTAACACAACCCTTGGATTCTGATAGAGTAATATCAGTAATATGCTCTATCAGACTCTATCAGAATCCAAAAGTTGTATTCTGACAGAGTAACATTAGAAAATAAAGTAACTTTGTTCATTTCAAAAGACTGACCTGTAAGTTCTGAGAAAGTAACCCATAATGTATAATAAAATCTAAAAGGTAACCTGTAAATTTCTCCCAATTGGTTTGTAGATTCTTGAAAAGTTACTGTTGAAGTTTCAAGATGGTACAAACTGTTTTATGTTTTGCAACCAAAATTTTAAGTTAAGATATCAAATATCCTCACAGAATATTTAGCAAATTTACAAGTTCTAGTTTTCATTTGCTTTACAACCATTTAAAACGTTATGTGAACAGTAATGTAATATATATCCATTTAATTAAAGTGCTCTACAGTTACAGGCAACTTAAGCTTCATTATCTGAATAAAAACCTCCCACATGGTGTCAAACTCAAATGTTGACTTTTTCCTGCAGCTGCTGGAGAACAATTGAAATGCTTGAAGGGTTTATTATTTTGTTTTCCTGTAGATGAGATGAACAAACAGAAGATGCATTTAAATGGTTCCCTAAAAGCCTCATTTCCACGTTTTTGTTGTTGCGTTTATTTAAGCAGCTTCCCGGTTTATAAAGGTTCACTCGGATTGAAATGAACTGAAGGGAGGCATGGCAGCTCTACGGATTTTTCCTTTTGTGATATTTGCTGGTAAGTCTGTTACTTAAAAAATGTTTTTGTATTGCAAGTAGGAATCAAGAGACAGAGTATGTCTTGAGTTTGTGTTAGATCTGGATTTTGTTGTCTTGTTTGCAGCAGGTTTTTGCAGCAGTCTGTCTTCAGATTGCACATATTATGGTCTTCTGGAACACCTGAACCTGACAGCATCAGATACGGGTCTAGAAATGATCCGACCAGTGAAAAACTGGACCACCACCACCAAAGTGGACCTGGAGATGGTGCTGTATGGCATTTTAGGGGTTGTAAGTTTCCTCTTTATTTGTTTCATTCAAATGTTTCATTTAGCCAAGTTTTCCAAATAGTTTTTTATTTTTTATTTTAATGTATTCTTTTGATTTGGACATTACACGTTAATCAACATCATCACACTTAATCGCAGTGTAAATGTGCAGGAATTAGCACAGTAGCTAAATTATATAACAGTTTTCTTTGACATGTAAAACGTATTGATGTCTGCAGGATGAGAAGTGCCAAACTGTCACAGTTCACATTTGGGTCACGAAGGTAAGATTTTTCACTAGTCTGTTAAACATTTCATTCAATCTGATGAAATGATGTTTGTAGATGTAAATATATTCATAATTAGTCAAATGTAAGTGCTACAAACACTCAGAATAGCTCAGCTTCTGTTTTTTCTCACAAGTATTGGACGAATGAATTTCTAAGGTGGAATCAATCCGACTTCTGCGGGATAAACGAAGTTTCTGTTCCCAAAGCAAAACTCTGGATCCCGGAAATAGTCATTCAACAAGAGTGAGTATGTGTGTGTTTGGGTGGGAGGGGGCGTGTGTTTGCGTTTGTTTCTAATACCTTGTGGGGACCATTTTCCTGACATATACTACGTTGTGGGGACACACTGCTCCTTGTGGGGTCCGAAACCTGGTCCCCACAAGGGGAAACGCTGTTTTGGGGTCAGGGGTCAGATTTAGGATTACGGTGTGAATTGAGTTTGGGTTAGGGTTAGGATAAGGGTAAGAGTAAAGTTTAGGCTGTAGAAATGAATGGAAGTCAATGGAAAGTCCCCGCAAAGATGTGTGTGTGTGGGGTGTGTGTGTGTGTGTGTACTTGTATATAAAACATATTGAGAACCATTTTCATTGACAGAGAGAGGTAATTTGTGGAACATTTTAATTTTCTTGGTTGACACTTTTTAGGAACCAAAATGGCAACTTTTGATCAAACTAATTGAGCAACCTGTTCCCCTCCCCACCTGCGGGGGCACTGCACCAAGAACCACTGAAGGAAACAACACAAAAACCTCTGAAGACACTGAGTGCAACTTCCTTCTTCAATGTAAATAAAAATGGAGTTGTGTCAGATTTCAGGGGTTGCAGGATTTGTCTTTTTTTCTCCCGCTATCGCTAGACTAGCATTTTTGTTTTGGTTGTATTTACCCAGAATACCCTGCATTGTAGCCTATTTCCTGCTTCTGGAGCGGTCTCTGGACCACTTGACATTCTACTTGACATTCACGTATGGATTCAAACTGCGCCAGAGTTCACTTAAACAGAACCCAGATCCAAACTTTGTTTCTTTGGTTTGCATCAGAGTTTGATTACAGATTCACCAAAACAAACCAGACTTTCTAGGCAAATGGTCTGGAGTTTGATTAAAGTGGATTTCACGTGTCTGGTGTAAATTTAGCTCTGGTTAGGAATACACTAGTAATAGTTTGTGTTTGGAAAAATGTCTGGGTTAATCACTGGGTCGTTAATAAATTAGATGGAAGTCAATATAAAGTCCTCAGTCGGATGGAAGTATAAAGATGCACTTTGGGAATGGCATGGAAAAGCCATTTTCCCCGCTTCAATCAAACTCCAGACCATTTGAATAGAAAGTCCAGTTTGTTTGGGGAGGAGCTAATGAACTCTGTGGGAACTCTGACCAAAGAAGCAAACTTTGGTCCTACAAACCTCGGTGTCGGTTCGGTTGAAGTGAACTCTGGTATGGTTTGAATGCATATGTGAACGCCAAGCGGACCAGAGATCATTCCAAAAGCAGGAAGTGGACTACAGTCCAGGGAGTTCTGGGTAAATATAACCAAAACAAATGTGCTAGCTTAGAGCTAGCAAGAGAAATGACTCATTGTTATTTACCAAGTCCAAAAGAAAAATTCTCCAAACTCAAATCCTCAAATTTTTGTTTACATTTGTGAAGATGAAGTTGCGCTCAGTGTCTTCAGAGGTTTTTGTGTCGTTTCCTTCAGTGGTTCTTGGTGCAGTGCCCCCACAGGCCAGGAGGGGAACAAGGTGCTCAAAGGGTTTGGTTGGTTTGACTCAGAGCAGAGAGAAAGAAACTAAAAATTGAACAAATGTTGCAACTTTGCTCACCAATCAAACTGAGTCTATCAGGTGTAAAAAAAAACACCCGTAGTTACCTAACTAACTGATTTTAAAAGTAACTAAGTTAGATTACAAATTACTTTAAGTACATTCAACAGCTGCTGCCTCAACGTAAAACTGACAACCACGGCAGCATTTCCTTCCTGTCCCACTAACTTCCACTCTTTCCCACTTACTGGTTTTGGACCAAAGTCCAGCTGTTGTTGTTTATGTGTGCATTTTAGTTGCAGTAATAAAATTTTATGCAACATTAAAACTATGTGCAATGCATCTGGTTGATTTGGATGGCTTTTTGAAAACTGCTTTTTGTGTTTCCTTTTATGATAATATTATTTAACTGACCATCTAAAACATGTAAGTGTGACAAAGGCAAAAATAGAAGAACTGTGAAAGGGGAAATGCTTTTTCTCAGCATTGTATGCTACATTAGATGTTATCCGAGTCTAAAGTTGCTTCCTCTTCTGTTGCCTTCAGTGCCTCTAATGGCGACAGCATCTATGAAGGTCCTTGGGCCATCGTGTATCCCAACGGTTATATGTTCACCTTCTTCCGCCAGACGCTGACCTTCACCTGCCGCTTCAACCTCTACAAATTCCCCTTTGATTTGCAACGTTGCAACATCACATTTGTATCCATAGACACTGACGGTAAAACACAGACTGTCAGATTAGCATCCAGGATAGAGTCAGGAGGATGAATTAAAGGTTTTTCTGTCCTGTGCACAGTGAACAGCTTGGTCCTCGGATCAGCCAAAAACGACTCGGTTCTGATGGTCACGTCCACGCAGTTCATGATCACTCAGGGAGAATGGGGTCTGAAAGGCATCGAATTAGTCAGTGGTAACATAACCAACGGGTGGAGATATCACAGCACACTTTCTTACATCGTAAGAACACATCCACGGAAAGTTTGTTCATTTTCTTTAAGTCCATTTGACCCCAATGTGGCGTTTCTTTCAGGTGACATTGGAGAGAAAACCGTTTCTTTATGTCATAAACTTCCTCATCCCGCTGGTGTATTTACTGTTCCTGGATTTGGCTTCTTTCTCCATCTCTGTGGATTCGGGTGAAAAGTTTGGCTTTAAAGTGACTGTGCTCCTGTCCATCTCCGTCTTACTGCTGATTCTGAAGGACATTTTACCCTCGACAGAAGTAGACCTGCCGGTGATTGGTGAGTAGAAGCTGCACTGCAGAAACACAACATTTTACAAAGTATTTTTGCTCTAGTTTCTAGTGCAAATATATTAATACATTTGAAATTAGACAGAACTAACTTACACGTAAGCTATAAGAGCTTGTAATTTCTTAATTTTGACAATAAATCATGCAGATGGAAATTGTTGAGCTTGTTTTAATTTAAGGTGTGATTAACTGGTTTATTGCCTGCACAGCTGTATTAAATGCCTGTTTTTCCAGCCAACCTCTGCGTCGCAGTGTTCACCTTGGTGTGGCTTAGTGTGCTTGAATCCATGCTGGTGAGCTTCCTACTTAACCTGGATCCTTGTTGTGGTAAAGAAAGTAAGATAATTTACATGAAAAAGGACATCAAAGTTCAGAAAGGTATGTTCTTAGTGAACATACCTTTTTCTTAAGAAACATATTTCTTAAAAATAGATTAAATTAATTTGTTTACAAATAATTTATTCACAGAGATAAGACCATTGTTGAAGTTCTGAGACAGGTGCGGTGTCTTCACAACTGATAGTCCGGTAGACTCGGTTTGATTTGGGACCAGAACTCCATCACCTGCTCCACCTCCAGCTGCTGTGGTTCTCTGAGTCAAACCAGCCTATTCCCCTCCTGGCCTGTGGGGGCGCTGCACCAAGAACCACTGAGGAAACAACACAAAAACCTCTGAAGACACTGAGAGCAACTTCCTTCTTCACCAAACGGAAACAAAATGGAGTGGGGTCAGATTTTAGAGGTCATAGGATTTCTATATTGTCTTTGGCTAAAGACCACGAGCCATTTCTCCCGCTAACGCAAAGCTAACATGTTTGTTACCCAGAATGCCCTACTCTGTAGTCCACTTCCTGCTTTTGGAGTGGTTTCCGGTCCGCTTGCCGTTCTTAAAAGTATTTAAACCAGCCCAGAGTTCACTTCAACCGAACTGAGATCGAGGTTTGTACTAGGACCAGAGTTTGACTCACACGGCATTCTGGGTAAATTCAACCAAAACAAACGTACTAGTTTATTGCTAGCCTACCACTAAAATCTGACCCCACTTTACTTCTGTTTATATTTGGTGAAGAAGGAAGTTGCTCTCAGTGTCTTCAGAGGTTTTTGAGTCGTTTCCTTCAGTGGTACTTGGTGCAGCGCCCCCACAGGCCAGGAGGGGAACAGGTTGCTCAAAGGGTTTAGTTCGTTCGACACAGTGCAGTGTGAAAATAAACCACAGCAGCTGAAAATTTAGTTCCCCAATCGAACAGAGTCTACCGGACTATCAGGTGTGAAGAGTTTATATCAGAGATCTGCATGTCTACTTCAAATCTCTAATGACTGGAATAAACATTTAAAACAGTCCTAGTTGTAGGTTAAGAATACAAACCTGTACTATTTGTATTTAGAGTTAAATTATTACATGGATGTTGATTCATTATATTTTAATGGTTTAAAGAGGCCGATGAAGAGAATGGACAAGCTAAACCAGAGCAGAGTTTTTTCTCTCTGGGTAAACTCGGTGATGTCGAGCTGCTGAAGCTGATCCTGGAGGAAGTGAAGGCCGCTCGACAGGAAGCTGGCAGTCAGAAGAAGCCCAGATGCTACCGAACGGTGGCCACAATCATTGATAATCTGTTCTTTGTTGGATATCTTTTGACTTTTGCTGCATTTGTGGTGTATATATATGTTGGATGGATTGATATTTGAATTTTTATCTGGATTTTCTACACAGTTTTTTCTGCATACAATGATATTTGCCAGTGGATACTGCTAAGTCTGTTTTTTCCTTAAATATATGCATGAATTTAAACATCAGACGACATTTTTCCTCATACTTTTACAAGTTTTTCTCTTTGTTTGACTCACAATAAAATGTTACACATATGAAATGTAAACTTTGTAATTTACTTGAAAGCCAATGCAGACAGATGTACATATGATGCAAAAATAATTAACATGCTAACTATAAAACCAAAGTAATAAAACATATTAAATTAATTTAGTCATAAAGATGCAAAATACGTAGAGAAAAGATATTCTGAACAGTGATACATCAAAAATGTTTGTTTTACTCTACAGACAAATTGTTCTGAATTTGATTCAACTCTTAGTTGGTAAAATGGGAGCAGAGAAATTTGTATATTTCCTATTATAAGTCTGGGTCTGTGGCGTTCCTCAAGGCTCCATTGTTGGGCCACATCGATTCAAAATCTGCATGTTTCACCTTGCAGAGGTTACAGAGTATCTCCATATGCTGATGATGATTTTATTTACTTTCCAATTCGATGTGTTTGTGACTTTTTTAAATGAGTGAATGTCTCCCAAATTTCTCAAATTTGATTCCAAAAAGACAGAAATTGTTGCATCAGGATTCAACTTTACTCATCTTTATTTATATGTATATGGATTGTTGTTATCGAGAGAAAAATAAATATTTTGTGAAAGGGAGGATTTTAAAATATTTCTGATGGTCTATAAAGCAATGAAGGGCCTGGGGATTTGATTTATGAATTTAATTGTTATTTTCTGTATTCCTAAGCTTCATTATCATTGGTAAAGCACATTATGTGTGAATGGTCTAGTGCAGTAAGACTTGAATTGCACTAAAGTGTGTATTTATTGACCATACAGTGGAACCCTGCAAGGTGATTCAGGTTTATTTACAAAAACAACATACATGCAAAAAGCAGAAATGTTTTATTGTCTTAACTGATAGAAATTTACTGTCAAACACAAATTTTACGTTGGAAAAACAAAACGCAGAAGAACCACAGAAGCATCTACGGTGCCGCGTTCACTAACCTTCCTGGGACGTTTGACCAAAACAGTGCACTTTCTGAAAGCACTGGGAGAAGTTTCAGAAATTGGTTCTAAACGTAAAATTTCCAAAGACTAAATAAAAAAACCTGTGAAAACACAACAGTGGCAAAGTAGAGGACGAAGAACACAGAGTCAAAAATTTTAACCCATCTAATTCTCTTGGACTTTTTCTTTGTTTCTGGGGTTTTTTGGCCGGGTTTCGTTCTGGCCATGATGAATTTCAGCTGCCGTCCATCACCAGGTAAATCCAGCGGAGAGTTAGTCTCCTCTGGTTGATCTGTTCCTGAAACTCCTGCAGACTCTGTGAGAAAACATGTACAGAAACGGACCAGTTAGAAGTGAAATAATGGAAATTTTTTACTGTTTTAAGAGCAGAAGCGCCTGAGTGAAGATGCCCAACACCTTATTCACGTCTAACAACACCGGTGTAATGCGGGATTGTGGGCTGACTGGTTGACCTTTCATGACCTCTGGAAACATTTATTAATATCTTTAAGATGATAACAGCACAAACAAAAAGTTTTGCTGCACAATCGTTTGACACCAGTTGTGTTAGATTTGAAGAAGGTTTTGGGTGGTGACTCCACTCAGATAGCAGAAACTGGCGGCTGGAATCGAACCGTTTCGGTTATCAGCTTCCTGTTCTTTCACTTTGACGACCTCAGCATGTTGGCGTTCCTCACCAACACAGCAGGCGATATCCTTTAACGGGCTGATCAGCATCGTCTCCAACACGTTGATCCACACCAGGGTGAAAACTGAAACACAGTAGATGGCTGGAAGAAAAATAGGGAGAAATGTTGGTTTCTGTTTGGTGATGGATGCAGAAATTACAACGAATCTGTGGTTTCCTACCCATCAGCGGCAGAGACTCTTCAGTGGACGGTAAAATGTCTTTAAGAATCAGCAGAAGGACGAAGACGGACAGCAGTATCGTCACCTGGAAGCCAAGCTTCTCGCCGCTGCTCTGACTGACGAAGAACGAGGCCAAATCCAGAACCAGCAAAAACAACAAGGGCAAAATCAAGTTGACGACGTAAAGAAACGGCTTCCTCTCCAGGGAGATCTGAAGAAAACAAAGAGCTTTATTTTAAAAAACAACACAACTCCTGTTGGGATTTGATCAGAAATAATCATCTTACCTGGTAAACAAGTTCACTTCTCTGAGCGAGAGACGTGTAGCTGATGCTTTTTATGTTCACCAGCTTCCACTCCCCCTCAGTCAGCATGTTGAGACCCGACAGCTTCGTCAGGATGGAGTCGTTGGTGGATTTTACCAGCTTCAACTGAGAATCTGTCAAATCATAAAAGAAACAGAAAAAGATTAATTAATTAATTGGTTCATATAGCGTCTGTCTTTCTGAATTTCCTTCTAAATTTCTTTTTTTCTAAATTTGTCTCCACATTTCTCTCTTTATGGGAGATTCAAAGATTTTTCAAACATGTTTGAAAGATTTAAAGCAAAACTCCAGGTATGTTTTTTATGAGGGATAAACATATTTCTATCTTTAGAAATAAACCTCTAAAGGCTTAAGCTTTATAATTTTTTTCAACAGAAGAATATTCTCTTCATAAATGTCTGTATGGATGGTTTTTGTACATCTGCACCACATTTATAAACCCATGTTGATGTATATGGTGACATGCATGTGGGGTTAAAATCAGGACATAAATCTGTATTTACCGTCATAATTCAGGGATGAAAATGTGATGTTGCAGGTTTGGGTGTCAAACGGGAATCTGAAGAGGTTGAACTTGCAGATGTAGGTCAGCTGAAGCCGGTTGACTATACCGACCGTCCCGTTCGGAAACACGCTGACTAGAGGATCTTCTTGAGAATTTGTACTATCAGAGGCACTAAAAGTGAAGAAAATAAAATCAAACCAGATCAGTGAGCCGGGGATGTTTTATTGATTTATTTGTTGGTAACTTACTCCTCCTGTATGATTATATCTGGAACCCAGATCATCGAAACTGGAATGGTGAGCAGATTTATTCCACAAAACTCAGAGGAATTCCAGGTCAGATATTCATTAGTCCAATGCTGGAAAATAACAGAATAAAAATAAAGGAAAAAACCTGAACAGTTTAATCAAAATATGACAACAAAACTCAATATAATAATTTATTTTCTTACCATTTCGACATAAATGTGAATTGTCACAGTTTGAAGCTTCTCATTCTGAAGACAGTATGAAGAAAATTCAACACAAAAACTGATTTTGTTTTTGCTGCTGTATTATTTTCACAGCTTTTTCATGGTGGCTTTCGTTTTGGTACGATAAGTAATAACAGCATAAAGTGTGTTTTTCACCTTTGAGGTTAGATAAAAATCAGGGCTGTCCAAACATTTTGTCACATGGGTCAAAATTGTTGAGTCAAAAGTACTCCAAGAGAAAAAATAAAATGAAGCGACAAAGGAATCTGGTTTTTAATTTGTTTAGTAGAAAAAGGATGTTACACTGTAAAAACACAAAATCTTTAAAAAAAATCTAATTTCTAATGCAAATATCTTATCAAACTTGAAATAAGACAAACCTGAAAGAAATAGAGGCTTGTTTAAGTAAATAATTACCTCATATTGATGAAAACGTAAACTGGTACCATTGGTAGATTATTTAACTTATAACAACACATTTTCCCTTGTTTTAAGTTAATTTATTTTTGTGTCCCTGAGTCCTTCAGCTTAACAACTTTGACTATCATGGCAAAAACACCCCTGGCTGCAATACAGCTACTGTACTGCATGGCAGAATTTTATTTAACATCAGTTTTCAAATTAAATTAGCCTCAGTAAGCAGAACTTTACAAACGTAAATGTATTTTATTCCCATCTTAATAAATCACCAAGCTAAAAGTAAGCAAAACGTTTTAAAATAGCAGCACAAGGCAGACAGATGATGAAGACTCACCACGTCTAAAATACCGCCCAGAGTAATTTCCAGCTGAACCTCTGTGGTTGTGTTCCAGTTTTTCACCGGACGTTCAATCTGAAGACCACTATTTGTCTCATCCAGCTTGAGGTGATTCAGCAGAGCAGAATAGGAGCAATCCGAAGCCTGGCTGCAGGAAACACCTGAAACCAGAAACATTTTCCCAGTTAGCAAGCTTTAGAACATGATTAAATATAAAAGTTTACGCTGCTGAAACTCACCGACTAAAGCAAGAAGAGTCAGAGTCAGAGCTGCCATGACTGTTCGCTTTCGCCTCAGTCTGAGAGATTCTTTACAAACTGTCCAGCTATTTATGAACACACCTCAATAAAAAGTGCAAATATAAAATGAATGCATGGATTTAATGGTGGAGCATAATCTCTTTTGGTTGTGTTCTGGATGTTTGATCAGCCAAATGTTTGTTCAGCTGCAGCTGGTCAGCAGGAACAAAACACCTGCGGCTTTTTAATTTTAACAATCCTTACATTTAGTTTATATAGAGTTCTGACTGAAAACTAATATGTGCAGTTTTCACTGAAAACATTACACTCCAATAACGTATAAAGGCCCAGGACAAAACCTTTCAAGACTGTATTGATAGTTCAAGCTTTAAAAATCAGGTGCTGCTAATCAAATTAGAAAGAAAGATTATTTACAAATAAAAAATATTAGGACAGCTGTCAATCTTCCCAGCAGCAATTCCCTCCAAAAAAAGACCATGCGTTGCTAGAAGAAGAAATGACAAAAAATGCAGCTACCATGTAGCATGTTGAAGTTTAGGACACAACTATCAGATGAAGACTGAAGAAGGATGGCGATGGCTTCCTTTCTCTGAAAATAGAAGCTGAACTTTACTATGCAGAGTTGCATATCAATAAACCTCAACATTTGCAGAAAACTAAATGCATCATTTCAGCTCAGAGCCCTGCTGCAAGCCAAATAAGTAACATTATTAAACGTCAGTTGGAGGTTGCAGAAAACCACTACAACGACCACAAATGGCCCACGCTCCTCACTTTGGGCACCCCTGACTTAAATGATCCCAGAAACTGGAGAAGGACAGATTATTCTTATTGAGTTTTAATTTGTGAAATCCCAGTATACTAAAGGTTTGCAGCCATGGAAAGTTATTAAAAAATAAAAACAACAAATGTTTTTAAATTAACATCTAATAATGTTTGCAGTTTTAGCAGTTTGTTCAGTTTTTACATGGAATAGTTGAATATTAATTGAATTTCTGCAACAGAATGATAATAAAAACACCTTTAACGTTTTTTTGGATCTATTTTTGTTTTATATTTTCTTTATTTTAAAAAATAAATCAGAAATTGATGGTGGTTCTTTAAAATTTCTGTAAAGTACAAACTTGTCAAAATGAATTGTCCTTTAAAAAAATAAGTAATATATTAAAATAATAGTAATAATTTAAAACAGGGGTGTCAAACTCCAGTCCTCAAGGGCCGGTGTCCTGCAGCTTTTAGATGTGCCTCTGCTGCACCACCTGAATAGAATAATTAGGTCATTAAGGCTCTGGAGCAGTGGACCCCAACCCTGGTCCTCAGGGCCCACTGCCCTGCATGCTTCAGGTGTTTCCCTGCTGCTGCACACCTGGGTTAAATGAATAGGTGATTAACAGACTTCTATAGCAATTGCAGGAATGCAAAGGAGGTAATGCAATCATACGAATCAGCTGTGCTGGAGTCTGGACTCATCAAAAACTTGCAGGACAGTGGGCCCTGAGGACCAGGGTTGGGAGCCACTGCTGTGGAGAACGTATCCACACGAGAAGGAGGTAATGAAGCCATTTCATTTTAGTGTTTAGTATCTGTGGCGCATCTAAAAACTGCAGGACACCGGCCCCTGAAGACTGGCGTTTGATATCTGTGATTTAAAACATTTATGTAAAAACCGTATTTTACAAACTGGTGACTAGTGAGTACAGTGAGTAGCTTTTATTTTGGAAATGCTCGCCGGAAGTTATGCGGTGATGCGGAAGTGGGTCAGCTGATTGCTGCGACAGGTGCTCAGCTGGGCTCAGTCTCTCAGCCTTATCAGTCCGTCAGGATGTGTTTTTATCTGCTTTTCTTTTCGGTGTTTCCCCCCTCAGTTTGACGGCGGAGCGGCTCATGTTGGGCCCGTTTATTGGGTCAACCGGCCAGAAGTCACCGCTCGGAGCATCCTGCTAGCCTAGCCGCTAAACCAGCTAGCAGATTGGAGGTGAGTGTGTTTACTTTCTGTCTGTGATGACACCAGTGAAGACACCTGCAGAATAACCTGAAACAAATCATGTTTTATTTGGAAACAAAGCAAAAAGTGTAATTATAAGAGCTGTGAGGGTTAAACCGTTTCGCTCTTCGCTTTGCTGCTAGCGGCATCAAAATCTGACAAACACGTTTTCCCAGAGGAAAGCCCTTAGAAATGACTGCAAACATGAAAATAAAAATAATTTATATTTCTATCAATTTTACATAGTAGTTTGATTGTAAAACATTCAAATTAAGATTCTAAGAGTTTGACGCTGGGCCACAGGGACAGCTGATCTTTTTATTTTATTTTATCAATGCGTGTTTTGCAAACATTGTGCCATAAAACTCATAGGACCGTATCTGGTATTGTTGTTTTTTTTGTAACAAAATGGAGATATTACCCCGGAGATTTATTAAACCTCCTATGGATACTTAATGAAATAAAGGACTACCTATTAATAAACTAATTTGGATTAGTAAAATACATTTTCATTTGTGAATACGACACCAAAACTGACCACATCCTTGGAAATCCGCACAGTGTTAACTACATAAACAGAAAAGGAAAAAATAAAACAAAAAACTGAAAATACACTGCTCAAAAAAATAAAGGGAACACTCAAATAACACATCCTAGATCTGAATGAAAGAAATATTCTCATTGAATACTTTGTTCTGTACAAAGTTCCATTTGCACAACAGCAGGTGAAATTGATTGTCAATCAGTTTTGATTTCACAGAAGTTTGATTTACTTGGAGTTATATTGTGTTTAAGTGTTCCCTTTATTTTTTTGAACAGTGTATTTTATTTGCCATTGCAGTGAAATAAACTAATAGCAGCTGAACAGTTTCAACTGATCCGTTTCTGGATATCGTATATATTTTTGTTCACAAATCGCATCTTTTTCTACTAATTGCAACTAACTTTAAACTCTGGTTCTGCAGCAGGACAACAATGGCATCCAAAGTGGTTTGAAAACAGAATATTTTAAGCTTAAACTTGTTGGAAAATTTCATCACTATGCTTCGAGTCAGTGCAGGAAACCGAAATGAACTCTGCATACTTTACCAAACAGACTGGTCAAACCGGTAGAGTTTTACCATAATCTGACTAAAGGGAGGGTTTGAATAATTGAAGGAAATCAACAATAAATTCAGACTTTATCATCATCTAAACACAAATCTCAACTTTAATAGATTAAAGTTTGATCACCTGCTGGCAGAGCAGAACATGTTTGACAAATGACTTAAGTCATTATTTTGACAATTAATCGATGTTAAGTTTGGCGCATTTTGCAGATTTTTTTTATTCAACCACTTTTGACTTTTTTACAGATTATTAGAAATGAAATTAGCAAAAAGCTCAGTTCCCTTTTAGATAAGAAAACAAACTTTTTATTGCCTAAAATACAAAATCGTTGCAATTCTTTAGTCTATGCTTGATTATTTGTAGCGAATGATGCATATTCAGGTAAAAAAGACTGTTTTTGATTAATAATTGGATAGCAAAATGTGCTTTGTAGTTTTTTTTTTGTTTTACTTAATTTGAATCAGGTGAAGGTAAAACTGTCACTTGAGTTTTGAGTAAAACACATTTACAGATAAAAAGGATTTTCATCTTAAATTGAAAATATGTTTTTTTTTTTGCAGTTTTGACCTAATATTTGTTCTGACTACTTTGTTCTTTTACAAAATATCAACTGGAGTCTGTATGCTCCAGTTAATTAATTGATTACTAAATTAGTTGATTATTATTTCAATAATTGATTGATTTTGCCCTGGATGTTTTAATGCAACATTTCTGTCTCTTCAGGTGAGATTGCAGGAAGCAAACATGGCAGGTGGAATCACAGAAACCGGCGAGCCCTACTCTCCATTTGTGAGTATCACTCAGGACATTTATGCAAAGAAATATTTGATTGTCTAAATGTAAAGATTAATCATATAGCAGATTTCCTGATGTGAAAGTTTACATCAGGATTTTATCAACTTGTAAATGCTCTGTTGAATCACGTGCTAATCTTTTTCTTCTGGAGATGCCTCCTCATTAAAAAGCTGTGAATAAGTTACCAAAATGCACATGACAAACACATCCTCTTCATTTTATCAGCATGCCCCGTGCTTCTCTGTGTGGTCTGCACTCATGTTTGACAGCTCACTCCGTTGGTCTCTGGTTTTGCTTACATCAGCGTGACTTCAGAGGTTCACTCAGATGGTTCCTCTAGGAAGCGAAACCATTGAATTATTAAGCAATCTGTTATCGAATATCCACTTTCCTTAAGAAGCTCTAAGAGGAGATGTCTTCAGTCATAATGAAGCAAAATACACTCTTGGTAATAAGTTCATATTTTATTGCTGCAGCTTCATCTCTCACTGAAAGATTCACCCTTTAATTTTAGAGTTTTGATTATTTTGTAACAGAACCACTAATCACAAACGGTTTCAAGTAGAAGTATATTTATTTAAAATTTTTAATACCAGATGTGGTTTCTGACTTTAATCTTTTTTCCTTTAAGAAAATATCTTTAGAAACTGGCTTTTATTTCAATAATTCCTATTTACCAAATGTCAAAACTGAAATAAATGTGAAACCCTTGTTGGACTTCATGGCACTGAAAACCTGCAAAAACACAAAACTTTACCAAATATTTGGTTTAGTTTCTAGTCTTGATACACATGAAATAACACAAAACTAACTTCTAAGTAACTTTTCAGAAAGAACTATGATCTTGTTTTAAGTCAGTAATTGCTTAATATTCATATTGATTGAATATTTGTTCCACTGGCAGATTATTTCACTTTTAACAAGACATGTTTCCCACATTTCCAGTAAAATAATCTGCAGAACTAGAACTTTTTCATCAACATTAAGGATTTATTGGCTTAAACAGGCTCTTCTTTCTTTCTGAAAAGTTACTTGTAAGTGAGCTTTTGCTTATTTCAAGTGTACTAAGATATTTGCACTAGAATCTAGACAAAAATACCTGGTAAGATTTTGTTTTTGCAATATAATGTTTAAATATCCGACCTTGTAACATGAGGGAATTGACTAATTGTTTTTTTTAAACAAATATTTTCACCCCAGAATAAAGGTCTTCAAATTAAATGTTGAATTTAATTTTAAAGAGTTTTGTTGTTAAATTGAAGCTGCAGTTCAGTCTCTGTGGATTAATGGCTGTCTTGCCTTGTTTGGCCTGTAGGTGGGGCTGGTGTACATGTTCAACCTGATTGTGGGAACAGGAGCCCTGACCATGCCGAAAGCCTTCGCTGCATCCGGTTGGGTGGTCAGCTTGTCGCTCATCGTCTTTTTAGCATTCATGAGGTGAGTCTGCTGGGAGTTAAACTCTCATTTCCACCTCTACTGTGTTTTCTCCAAACATTATTGCTTTTCTGCTCCCTGCAGAGCAGATTATTCTGGCTTTAATGATGCAGCAGTTGCAGAGTCATTCATGCTTCTTTTCTCTAGTGAACCAAGAAGGCGTCTTCAGAATAAACAGGCTTGAAAATAAAAGTGATTCAGTCAGAAAAATGACATGAAAACATTGATTTAGCTTAAAGAAACAGCAGTTCTATGATGTTTATGCAGAAATGTGGTCTGTGAAACAATTAGTCATTTTAATACCGTTCTTAATTTAAGGTTATTTAGATAATTTTGGGGAAGTCTTTGTAGTATATCATTTAAAGCTCTAAAATTCTGTGCAAAAGTCTTGAGTCATTCCAGAGTCTGTTTGAAATGTTGTTTTTTTTTAATCTGTTGCATCTTTCCTTTGATTCTTCAGCTATATGACAACCACTTTTGTGATCGAGGCGATGGCGGCGGCCAATGCTCAGCTGCGTTGGAAGAGAAGAGAGCAGGAAGAGGTATGATGATAAACTCTGTGATGTGATGAATCAGAAAAGAAACATATTAAAAACAGTTAGTGATTCTAAAAGTCTGGATTTTGATCTGAATCTGGACCAAATTGCAACTCTGGAGCTTTTTTTAGGGTTGTGTTTGTAGACTTGGTTTGATTGGGGATCAAAAATGGATAATTTGTTAAATTTTCAGCTGTTGTGGTTCAATGAGTCAAATAAACCAAACTGTTTGAAAACCTGTTGCCCTCCTGGCCTGTGGGGGCGCTGCACCAAGAAACAGTGAAGGAAATGACATGGAAAGCTCTGAAGAACTGAGCGCAACTTTTTTTCTTCACAAACTGCAAACAAAGTTTTGTGTGTTGGAGGATTTCTTCTGCTAGCATTAGCCTAGCAGGTTTTGGTTGTATTTACCCAGAATGCCCTGGGTTGTAGTTTACTTCCTGCTTTTGGAGCGGTCGCCAGTAAGATGAGCTTGATTTATATTTTTTGAAGGGAGATTTTGTTTATGAAGACTTTATGATCCATTTTATTTGTGACTTTTTTTTCTGGTTTTTGGACATTTTTGTTATTTTAGGCTTTTAAAATGTATCTATTGATCTTAGAGGGAGCAACTTGCATTTAATGCCTTTATCAATTAATTAGATGAAAATTGGCTCAAAACAATAATTTTATAGTTTATTGCAGTTATATCTGGAGCAATTTATGGACCAGTAATTGGCGTTCACATGTATATTTGAGCTCTCTTCAGCCGAACGTATGCTGAGGTTTTTAGGTGGACCAGAGTTCGATTATCCACATCTCTCCACTGAAACGGACTTTCTGGACAAACCAAATAGTTTAACTAAACCAAACAGAGCTGGTGTGAATTCACCAGTAGAGATGATTTAAGCTGCTCCAGTTCAAGAAAACAAACGTATTGTCTTTGCAACTTTTACAACAGTTTTGTCTCCTTTAAGACATTTCTAACTGTCCGTTTAAATCACAACTCCAGTGCTCTCTAAACAATATTCCAGCCTAATAAAGGGTAAAAGCAATTCCTCGACTGTAAAAGATTAAAGTGCCCAGTGATAGGCTTCACTCAAGCAGAGAGAAATAAAGGGCGTTGAGCGGCAAACATTCCCAGTTTTACTCCTCTGTTGTTTTCCATTATGTGGGAGGAAAATGCTGAGGAGCGGCTATGAATCAAAGGCCGAGCATTCGAGGCTCGCTGCGACCCTGGCTTTCCGTCTGCAGGGTCGTAACTCCTGAGCTGAAACCTGAAGGGAGTCGAGCAAGATGACCTCAGGGAAACGAGTGAACAGAGGAAAAATGACTGACGACTTGGTTGTTAAAGAGTGCAGCATTATAGTGAAAAATAACAAAGATTAAAAATAATAAATATCTTCGTTGTTGAGCTCATATGTTCATTTATTCAATAATTTGGCAGCAAAAAGGATTTTTGAATTGAAAAATTTGCTCTCTTTTCAACTAGACTCTGCAATTTACTTGATTAAAATATGTAATCAAGTCCATCATATTGTAATAAAAGTTTCATATTTTACCAAACATAACCATGTGATTGTCTGAGAATGCTTAGGAGTTGGTAAAAACGTAAAAATCGTATGATATAATATAATCATCTGTTGGTACCAAAAGAAAACAATGCGAACATTTTATTTTTCAGATTTCTTGGAACAAATGGGAAAAGAATGAATGCTTTTGTTTGAAAACTTGAAAAAGATTATTTTTCCACATTTTAACTGAAAATCTTGCTTATTCTGTTAGGTTTTCCATTAATTATAGACCATGTGATTAACTTGAAAGATTTTAAACAAGTTGCACCATTAATTTCAATATCAGATCTTTTGTTTCTTTTTCACAAATCTGGAACAAACTTCCAGAAAACTGAAAAGCAGCTGAAACACAGAGTTCCTTTAAATCAAGACTTAAAAGCCCAACCTGTTTAGATTTGCTTTTGAACACTAATAAATAAAACATCAACCAATAAATTCGATGCGTATTGATGATTTTAATCACTGGTTTCACTGGTTTCTCAGTCGGTGACTGATGGATTTTTCCCTCCTGAAAACTGGAGTTTGACTGATTGAGGCGATCGTTCGTCTGCCTGCCGTTTCCTGTTATCCGCTGTCAGTCTTCATCTGCTCTACTTTAATTCGGCTCATGATGCTCACAAATTTTCGTCATTGACGGTTAATTGGCATTAATCTGCAGAGACTCTGGTTTTGAGAGCGCCTCCGCAGCACGTTCCAGCTGCTGCCTGTAATTTCCAGATGTTTGCTCCTGTATGTGTGTAATAAACGGTGAGTTAATTGCTTGTAATCTGACTGTTGTTGGTGTTAAATTAGGAAAACAGGAAAGCGGAATAAAACTGGTTTTATTCTCCACAGACGGATGACAGCGACTCCACGTCCGACTATTCGGATGATGATTCGGGTCAAGGTCGGTCGGAACCGGAAACGAAGCCCATCCTGTCTGCCCGTGAGTATCGCTTTAATGCAGGGATGTCCAAAGTGTGGTCCGGGGGCCACTTACGGCCCTCTGGATGATTCAAGAATGGAGCGAATTCACGATATGAACTTTTTGGCGTAATGGCAAAAGGTTTGGAGACCACTGCTTTAATGGGAGATCAATTATTTAACAGATTTATTAAAAACAAACTTCCAGTTAAGTTTAATTTTACTTGTATAAATAAGTAATATTTAAGATACAATCCAAACTTTTTTCACACCAGGAGTTTAGATCTACATTTTTTCTTCTTGCTGTATGAATTTAAATCAGACGAAATGTTTCCCGTTTCAGGTCAGTTAGAATCAACAAAGTTATTCCTATTTGCTGGACGCCACAATAATGACAGAGGATGTGAGAAATGATTCTTGCGTCTTTAACTGTCACATTGTGGATGTATTTTAAAGTGGATCACATTTTTGTTCTGTTTGAGTTTCTGGTGCTTCTAAGAACGGCAGTGCTTAAAAAAACCCTCAGGCATTTTTGGCAAGAAGTTAAAAGTTTTTCAGTGTTTGGTAAATGAGCCGTTTCAACTGTCCCAACTGTTGAGGCCCATTCCAGGTGCGCTAGGGCGTTACCTAGCAACCTAACTGGAACGCGACCCGTTACCTAGCAACCAAGCTGAGTTCCAACATGTTAGTGCAGCTGAGCTGAACTACAACAGTGTTAGAGACGTACCAAAAAAGTTATGAGAATAAAGTTGAAATTAAGCAACAATAAAGTCATAATATTTTGAGAATAAAGTCAGAATACAATGAGAATAAGGCACTGTAATGCTAGGATTATATTAATTTATTCTGACTTTATTCTCGTAATATTATGACTTTATTTTTGTACAACTTTGTTCTCATAATATAATTTTATTCTCTAAATATTATGATTTTATTGTACCATTTTGTTATATTTTTATGACTTCTAGAAATTTTAAGTTTTATTTACTTGTGTTTTCTTAGTGACCATTTTTATAAGACCATGCTATGGCAAAAATAAAGCTTAAAATTGCAACTTTTGGGAAAAGGTGCTGAAAAATGCATAATTATTTACAGAAAAACATTGCAACATCCTGGAGAGCAGAATTGCACAGAAAGTTGCTGATCTGTGTTTCTAACGTTTGTTTCCACAGAGAGGTCGGGTCACGATCACTTCGACATCGTGGAGCGGGTCGAGATGGGTCAAATGGCCTCCATGTTCTTCAACAAAGGTAATCTTCTTCTCTCTCCTTGATATTCAATCAGCCGCAGACGCCATCATCATTAGCCACGTCTATTATTTATGGACGAGTCGGAAGACTGCGTGGGATCGTTCATCAAAGATTTTTTTTCCTAACTCCTTTTATGAGCGGCGCTCATTTAGAAAGGAAGGCTGCTGGCGGTTTAATTGGCTGTAATTGCATATGGATAAATTGCCTTTGGTTCTAATTACCTTTGTGAGCCCATCAGCGCTGAGCGTGTGTGTGGGTAGCGTTGGGGGCATGGCAGTTTATTTTTTTACCTCAGAGTGGCCAACTTTCTATCATTCCTATCTTGATTTGATACAGTAGGGCAGGGGTTTCCAAAGTGCGGTCCGGGGGCCATTTGTGGCCCTCATAAGTATTTGTGTTTTTATAACAAAGCTTTAGCAGAAGGTAAAACCAAGTTTATCTAAAGACTTTTACTGAAAAGCCAACTTTGCTGCATCCAAATCAGCTTTTATTCTTTCTAAAACTTGCCAAAATATTTTTGATACAAAGTGACCCAAATAAATCCTGTTATTCCTGAAAATAAATTTATACTATCAAGTCAAACATAAACTGAAAACTAGATGTCTGTCTTTTAATGCAGAAAATATGCAAAATCTATTAGAGCCGTTGTAAGAAATAAATTCTGAAAAAAAACTTTTGAGCGCAATCTCAGAAATGTTCTAGAAAAAACAAGGAAATTTGCTATAAAAATAAAATTTTTAGATCAATATCAAAAGTTTCTACCAGAAACTTAGAAAATTATGAATTTCAAATGTTGAAAATCTTTTGAATTTCCATCTACAAAAGTATTTCCTCCATTGGGAGATTATTTTACTTATAACAAGACATTTTTCCAAATGTTATACGTGAAATAATCTTCCAAAGGAATTGGAACCTTTTCATTAAAATTAAGGAATTATCTTAAAACAAGCATGTCTTGGTTATAAGTTAGTTGTGTCTTATTTTGAGAATGCTAAAATATTTGCACTAGAAATACTTGGTAAGGTTTTGTGTTTTTGCAGTCTGGAGGTATTGCCTCGGTTTTACCTGGACTCTGGTCCAGGTAAAATCTTCAGTAGATTGTGAAGCTACTGAAGCTTCTTCTATCTGGTGATGTAAGCTGGAGCCAGAATCACCTTGAAGCACGCAGATGGAGATCCCTGCAGCTCCGTGTTGGTATCGGTGCGTCACCCCGGCTCCGTTGGCATGCACAGCGCCCTCCTGCTCGCCTTAAGCAGCTTTATGCGTGCGACTCGGGAGTCTGCAGGGTCCCTGTTGCAGGAATAAAAGAACAGCAAAAGATCAAAGCTGTGACATCATCTGTGCTGGGATGTTGTGTCCTGCAGCTGTTCACCAGCAGGGGGAGCACTTGCCACACACGCAGTCACACACATGGTTGCACTCTTGCATGCCATCAAGCAGGTCATGCTGTTGAAGCTGCAGCCGCTCGCTTGTCACTCAGCTTTGAGGAGCTGCAGAAAATGATAGAGAAGCTCCTTGCTGGTTTTTCACTCCGAGACATGAGAGTAACACGTGGAGGTATCGATTGGTGATGAAGAAATGACTTTTCTCCCAGCGTCTCGCCTTTGACATGATGGGAAAGCTGACTGTAATCAGAAATGAATTATACAGGCACATGCTGACTGGAGAAAATGAAGAAGCTACTTCATGTTTGTGACTGTCTGCCTCGAATTCATGATCCAAACAAAAGTTGTGGATTTTTTGGTGATTTTGCCGACAGATTTGGTTGATATTGTGGAGCCACTGGTTGCCTTTTTCTGCAGTGGAAAATAAGAAGAAAGGGCTGAAACTAAGCATTATTTTGATGTTTAATTGGATAAAAAAAATTGACATTCTGCAGATTTTTCATTAAACCACTAAAAGCTGCAGCGCAAGAATCTGTTTACACATTTGTTGAAACTGTCACCATGATGACAGGATAGTATGAGATATAATTTGTAAAATAAAAACAAGATTTCCTGCCTTCAGCAACCACTCAGAGCAAGGAGGTGGGTTTTAGCGCCATCAATCACTTCTCCTTGCTTTCTGCTACGCTGCAGCTAGCATAGCATTTCATGAATGCTAAGCCTAGTTAGCATAGCTAGTGGTGACTGTGGATAAACGGTTTTTCTGTAATGGTAAGTTGTTTCTCCAGTATATTTAGAAGGGAGTACATGAGGTTGATTGACAGCGCTAAAACCATCATTGTCTACTACAGATTACTAATGTTTTCTAATACGTAAACCTAGCTTAACACGTCTTATCACTTAAAAGTAAACAAATGCCGTTCAGCCTGGTGACCTGCCAGACTTCTAATACACTGCACTGCAAAACCCCCAAATCTTACCAATATTTTTGGTCTGGTTTCTAGTCCAAAACTTGAAATGAGGCAAAATTAACTATCTTGATGAATAGTTACTTTTCATCAAGATGTAGGTGCTGAGTACAGATTACTTCACTTATAATATGGGGAAAATGTCTTCCTATAAGCTAAATCTGCCAATGAACTAATACTTTTTCGTCAATATTAAGAAATAATTGACTCAAAACAAGCTCTTGTTTGTTGTTTAAAGTTACTTGTAAGTTAGTAGTTTTAATTCAGTTGTACTAAGATATTTGCACTAAAGAGACCAAAAATATGTGGAAAGGTTTTGGGTTTTTCTGTGTAGGGGAAACCCAGACGTAGGCTGTGGTGCTTAAATGTCTCATTCAATGGGATTTAAATCCTTTCTTCTTTTTTCTGATGCTCTCTTTGAGCTTCAACATGCATCAAGTTTCTGCGAGGTGATTGGCTGATTCCCTCAATTGTTAATGAGCAATCAAGCAGGTGTACCTGCTCACAAAGTGTTGTAGACTGAAACTGTTCTCACAGGAAGATATAGATTCTTCACTGAGGTAATTAAGCAGAATGAATGCAAGCAAGTTCATTACACCGGTTTGCATTTCCACAACATTAAACAAGTGCAACACCACCTCTCCACTCCGTTCTGCCCATCAGTCCTGCACCTTTACAGCCAATTAAAAAGCTTTTCCCCTGCTGCTGCTGCAGAGCGACGCTTGGAGGACATTTGACGTAGAAATTGACGTGGCGGCGGCGGTGGTTCTGTTGGAATAAGTCCATGGATTACGTATCAGCCCGACCTGCAGCCACTGACAGGAATGTTGATGGGGGGGCCGGCTTATCTGCAGCACTGTAGCAGCAGCTGCTTTAACCTTCACATCGATGATTTGAAAGTTGATTAGAAGACGACTTTGGGAAAGTCACGGAGGGGCTGTCCTTGCGTCAGCATCTTGTCTCTGCTGTTCTTTACCTGTGTGATATGATGCGTTGGCTGTGCAAACATCACGATTGTTTCTCCAACGTAAGCCGCCCACTCCCTCCCTGACATATGCAGGACCATGGCTGCGAATACTAATTCAATCTGCAGTAAAACTGGCTTCTGTCTGTAATTAGAGTCAAACACAAACATCTTTTCTTGTGCTCAAGTGGTTTTGGATTAAATGTCATTGTTGTGAGGAGATGAATATCCAAGTGGTTTGGAAGATGAATAGTCATGTTTACATCAGTTTTTTTTTTTCTACAATTGTTCCCAGTGTCATTTAATTTCAGTGTTGCGTAAAGATTTGTTGTGGTCAAACTGATCAATATTCAGAGTGCATTTCCAGGAAAACGTCTGCTTGATGAAGGCTTAATTTGTGAGTTACAGAGACGCAAAACAAATATTGCTTCAGCTGCTTCAGCTTGTTAATGATGGGAATATTGTAATAGAATAAAAATATCCCCTAATGTCCCTCAACGTGTAAATATAAATACAAACAGAAAATAAGATTAGAAGACTGAACAGTAAAAACTGATTTACAGCATCAGAAAAAAATTTAGTTAAGAAAATTGTGCAAATGAATATCCCACTGTAAGAACATTTCTGTTCAACAGGCAAAATAAGTGGATTCACACAGAAATAGAAAATAATATACTATATAGTTGGGTCAAAATTACAACATAAATGTAGTTGTAAAGAAAACTGTGTACTCTAGTCCAGAAGAAACTGAGTTTAATTTAAAAACAAAATGAGCTCATCTATTTGAGCATTAAAAACTGCAATTGACAATAAAAACTCTGCAACAGTATAAATGTGCAGCAGAAAGAATATGTGGATACAGTAATTAGAAAAAAACTGACTTAAATGTAAAAACAACAGACTACAAAAGCTGTCGGATAACGGCAGGGCTGTAAACGTTTGAGGTTTGTTGGGAGCAGTTTAAAATCTGAACAGCTGCTGGGAGGAAGGATTTGCAGTAAACGCTCCTTTGTGCACTTTGGATGCAGCAACTTGTCCTCAAGGGTTTGACTTGACACAAATTTTTCGTTAAGGTTTTTTATCTCCTTTTTTTTGTTTTTTTCTGTCTTTTTTTTCTTTTAAATTTTTTTAAAATTACATTATTGTGTTAAATCACATTAAGCTGGTTTAACTCAGTGTAATGTGAAAGCAAACCACAGCAGCTGAAAATACAACAAATATCGTAACTCCGATCCCCAATCAAACCGGATTGATCGGACGATCAGGTGTGAAATCAATAAGTGTTATCTGTAAATTACCTTCATTAGTTTGCAGTTGGATGTTTTCTCAGCTCGGTTCATCTCTGCTGTGTTTGACCAAATGTAGCTTTGGCGTTTTTTCTCCCCGAACCGACAGGCCGTCATGTCTGCTGTCAGTCCGGTCTGAGGTAATGTGCTGATGGATGCTAATGCTTCCCACAGCTGCATGAAGCACCGCGCCGCTACACAAAGACTCATTTCGCTGCGTTTTTGCCTGTGGCTCTGGGTAATTGGGTGATATTAGTTACAGTCTTGTGAAGGTCTGCGTCCCCCGCGGTCACGCCATCGCTTACTGACAGGCGGCGCAGAGAACAGGACTTCCTGCTCTGTCTGCAGGTAATGTGTTCGTGTTGAGGTGGCGCTAAGGAAAAGAAGGCTGGGGTAGCTTAAATCTTCCAGGAGGAAAGTTCATATTTCAGCCTCATTTTTATAATAAAATCATAAATGGCATCTCCAACTACATTTTTACGATAGTTTGTGTGCAAAACACATGTGCAAAGTGTCGGCATAACAAAAATAATATGGATAAATAAAATACAAATAGGTTTTTATTTACAGATAAAACTTTATAGTCTGACTATAAACACAAACAGGCCTGAGTTCAGTCATGAGTGAAACAGTTTTTGTTAAACTGTAACCTTTGGAAATGACCTGTATTTATTATCCGTTTGTCTGATTTGACTGTTGTGTATCCAATTAAATGTGATTTAAAAGAATTAAATCTGGTTTGTTTGGCTTTAGATTAACATCACAGTTTCAGAAAGTCTAGAAGATTCTCCAACCTCCTCTGAAATAAGTTTTAAGAACTAAATTGTTTATTTAGTTGTGTTTTAAATCTCTGTTTGAACTTGATTTAATCATTAGCTGTACTCTTCGGGTTTTTTAAGAATCTGTGTGGTCGGAGAAGCTGTAAATCTGTCCGGCTTCATTTTTTTTTAATGGACCCTGCACTCTAATGTCTTGGGCAGAAATGAATTATCTGACCCCTCGTTTATGGTGCAGAGGATGATGGATGTGCAGCACATTTTGACTGTTTCTGCTGGTGAAATTTGTCGATTATTGTGGGAGAGAACAGAGAAATTAAAGCTGATGGACGTTTTCGCTCTTATTGAGTGATTAGGGTAATAATTAATCCATTAATATTCCTCATTAAACACGAAAGATGTGCCTGGCGCCTAGAGGCTGCCTCAGATGGAGGGACGCCGCTCTAAAATTGATGCAGACATTTGACAGTCAGCCATCAATCATGGCGGCGTGTTTGGACGGCCGCCGCGAATGAAGAATGTGTTTGTCGCCTCTTGATCTCGTGTTTCTTAATGAATCGCGTCTTCATCCCCTCTCTGTGTTTCAGTCGGAGTCAACATGTTCTACATCTGCATCATCGTCTACCTGTACGGCGACCTGGCCATCTACGCCGCCGCCGTGCCCATCTCGCTCATGGAGGTCGCCTGGTGAGACTCCTGCTCGTTTGTTTCCTCTTGGCGTGACCTCCTGACCTCTGAGGATAAAACAATAAAGCTTCATTTCCAGACACCCGCAGACCCGCTCTCCTCTGCAGCCTCCAGAAAGGATTTTATTGCAAAACTGAAAATAAGATATTTTATTTAGTTGAAGGGACAAATATACAGAAGCTCATATCTCAGTTTTAACTTTAGCAGATTAAAGCTTTTAATTATGCCTTAACCAATCCCATTCAATTCAACAGCATAAAGGCAAGAAAAATAAAAAATATTTAATACAAAGTCATATTTGATTTCTTAAGATGTTAATGTTTACTTTGGCTGACTTCCTTATTTTTGCAACTAACATTTTTCAACCTTAAAACACTTAAACTTTCATTAACATCTTCAGAGCTAAAGCAGCACAAACAAATAGTCCAGTTGGTTGACTCCAGTTTTATCTGATTTGAGGAAGGTGGGGGGGCTGGTTGACTTTTCATGACCTCTGGAAACATTAATATCTTTAAATGATGGCAGCACAAACGCAGCACAAAGTTTGACATCAAATTTGTAACATTTGAAGGAGGTGGGGTGGCAACTTCACTCAGGTCCAACAATTACTTCATTCAAAGTGAGACACAGCGCCCCCTGAGGTGAGGCGTGGTACTGCACTTCCTCACCCTGGTCCTTTTTCATGTATGCAAAACATAAATTCAACAATCTTTGACCACATAAATGTTGCCAATAAAGAGACTATTGAAAGAAAAATCAGATTTTCCATTTTGCTTCTTTTTTAACTCTCGGCTAATCTAGTGACTGGTTGGGACTAGATTAAAATTTTTATTTAACTGCAAAGTCTGAAATTGATAGCATTTTAATACCATTTTCAATTCAAACCCATTTTGTTTCTAGATTGACTAGATGGAAATGCTGAAAAGATTTTTGTTCTTTCGCAGCGGGAATCACTCCTGCAGCGCCGGCAGTGTGAAGTACAACGACACCGACGCCTGCTGGGGCTCCGTCACCAGGAAGGACGCCTACCGGGTGTTCCTGGTGAGTGCTGACGTCTTTTCTGCAAACCGGTTAAATCAGAAGTTCAACACAGAGCAGGCGTGGCTAAACAAATGGCACTCGGGCCTCTTTGCGGTCCTTGGAATCATTTTCGTGGCCCTGATCACTATTAAAGAAATTAAGGACTCCAGTAAATGGATCTGATTAAATGAAATCAATAAAACAAAAATATTTTCTGAAATGAAAACATTTTTTACAACTGAAGTATTTTAAGGAGTCAGGTTTTGTTTTCATTTTAATTTCATACTAAGTATGATTAAAAACATCAAGCTGCTTCTGGCAGAAAGCCGATCTGGAAACAACCAGGATCCCTTTAGACTTTAAATGGGCCCACAGCATCACAGAGCCTCCACTGTACCTTACAGAGGACATGAGCAGCTCAATTCAGACCGCAGCACATTCTTAGTCTCTGGTTCCTCCTGTCTGTCCTTCCTTATTTCTTTCCTTTGTACTCTTTCATCTCGGTGAGAAATTGTTCCACTCGTAAATCTGTTTTTTTTGTTTGTTTTTTTTCTCAATGATTCTTCAGCATCTTTACCTCCTCTTCCTCCTCTCTCTCCTCTTCCTCCTCTTCATCTGTGAAGTCCTTGAAGTCGCGGCTCCAGTTTTTACTTTGACAGTGACGGATGTTCTGATCTTTCTGCGTAATTTTGTTCTCCTTCTTGTCCTTGCTTACATTTTAATAGAATTACCAAAAAAAACCAGTAAGTGAAATTTTCTCTCCTGTGGGATATTATTTAAATAATGCTGATTTATAATCTCCGCTTGCTGTGTTTACACTTGCAGTTTCTAAAACTAATTTTCTACTTTATGCTCAGTCAGGTATTTCATGCAAACATTTTGTATCAGGAATAAACAGGCTGATCATAGTAAAACGCCCTTTTCACTTTCATATCGACCTCAACTTGTGATTTGTTTTTGTAGTGATTTGTAATGTTTTTATCCTCTGATCCATTTCAATTTTAGATTTATATTCCTGATTATTTTTCTTACTTTTTTGTATGTTTTTAATCTTAAAGTGTTTTTCACTGCAGAAATGCCAAAAATTAACATTAAAACACAGGAAATTGGAATAAAAATACAATTTGTTCAATGAAAAACATATTTAGTGAGGAATCGAGTGATAAAATATATTTTTTACTCTTAAGTAAAAATTATGTTTTCATACAACAATGTTTGTGGTTTGTACAACTAAAATAAAGTTCTTGTAGTTTTTAAATTTATCGATCATGGAAAGAAGACGGCAATATTCCAAATCCTTCTTTTCTGTCTTTTATTGCTCCCTTCCTTAACGCAGATTATAATCAGATTTAATCTTTCATCAGATCAAACTGAGCTTCAGATGATGAAACTTTAACAGAAACGACATTATTTTCTGTTCATCCCAATCTAATGATTCAGTTAGTAACATCTAAACATGTAGTAGATAAATATTAATGTTCCAGCCATCCAGAACCTCCGGTCCTGTTGGACCCATGGTCCAAACCAGCAGAATATTGACTCTGAATTATTGATCAGCTCCTCTCGGTTCGCCATCGGGCCGAGCGTCCGCCGCGTCTCCGCTGTTCGCCGGGCGAAACCGCCAAGCCGACCGCTTTCCCTCCCAACAGCCGTCCAGGGAGCCTGGCTCAAAATTGGTTGCTGAAAGCTAAAACGTTTCAGATATATTTAATCTGACCTTTATCTCTCTGAAGAACGACGTGCAGAAACCTGTTTTTTATATTTCCTCCTCACTTCGCTGAAAACGATTATTTTTACTGATATCCAACTGAGTTTTTACGTTTTATTGCATTCCTGCCATAGAAAACAACAGATTTTATTGGCATGTAATTAACAATAATGTATTAATTTGTTTTTATTAGATACGTCACAGTTACCCTGAACAGCAACTATAAAGTCTTAAAGGAACAGTATAAAATCAACTATTTTATGTTATTGGAGTGTTTGAGAAATAATTTCCAGCTGGTCGAAATGCCTGGTTGGACCTAGCCCCGCCTTCAAGGACAAAGCTCCTCCCCCACTGAGCTGCTGCAGACTAGCCAGCAGCAACATCTGCTGTGCTTCTTAGAGCATCGCTGGTAAACACACTGTGAAAGGGTTAATAGAGGAGCCATGTTGTGACGACTTTCAGAGAGACGGAGACCAATTTCAAGAGTAAAATTTATTTTAAGTAATATTTGATAATTTTTTCGCAACATTTTTTGTTTTTATATTTGTGTGTTTTGCAGTTTTCTGCGCGTTTCCACCGTTCACTGAACAGAATAGCTGTGTTGACAGTTGCATGAGGGATTCCTCAAGGCTGTGTTCTTGGTCCTGTCTTGTTCAAGGCCTTTATTATTGGCTCTGAAGCTTTTTGTAAGATATTTTAACCTGGTCCATATAAAAACTTTAATTAGTTTCTAATTGGCATTTAACCACTAAATCCTCCTTTATCTCAATTGTTTTGGGTCTCTGCTGTTAAAAACATTGAATTTTGTTTGAAAGTCAGAAACTATTTAAGTAGAACGTACAACCTAATTATTGATTTCAGGAAGTTTTTAACTGGTTGCTATTCCTTATTTTTGGGGGGTATAAATTAGTTTTCTCTACTGTAGAGACTCCAGCCTTGATTTTTACCAGGAAAAATTAAACAAACACAAAAACTCTTCCAGTTACTGGACTGATTTTATGTTTGTGAAGCTTGGAAACCTTTATGATAAAAAAACACCACCTGTAGTTTGCATGCAACTCAAATACAGTAAGTTTAGTATTAATTTAATTTTTGTTTTTTAAAAGATAAGTAGCAGGTTTCCCTCTTTGTTGCACTTATGGTGCACATCTTATTTTGTAAAGTGTTTTTATAATGAAGCCGACATTGACTTCTGTTTTATCTCATGAATATAAAGCAATCATAATGATGTTTATATTTGCTGTAAATATTTCCACAGCCTCGATATATTTTAATGTGCCAGTGGATAACTCGGAGACCTTAAGGACAAATCCCAAACTGTTTGGTTATTTAAATGTAAATATTGAAATGATTAAAACGGCTGCCTGATTTGTTTCTGAACGAGCCTCTCGGGTTTAAATTGTGATTTCTTTGAGCACTTTTGGCAGGTTTCCCCCACAGGGAGCTTCCTGTAGGGCTTGTTTTTTCCACCGTTGACAACAGATTGTGGGATATTTTTAGGTGGAACAACAGCTGTCCCTGCACATATCTACAACTTCACAGTGGGAGCAACAAAAATGAGACCAGCATTATATTTAGTGTTTTATTATGCTGCTCTATATTTAACCTGTTGTTTCTTAGAATCTTTTCCAACCTCCTGCTTTCCTTTTTTCATTTTCCTTCTCTTTTTTCCATTTCATCCTTAGTTTCTTTCTTTTATTTCCTTTTCTTGTTTTTTCATCTTTTGTTCTTTTTGTTTTGTTTTTTCCTTTATGGTTGTACCAGAAACACAAAACAATCCTGATTATTGTGTTAAAATCATATTAAAGTCCCAGCTGCAAAGATGAATTTTCTAAACTCTTACCTCTATAAACTTTCCCGTTTGGGGCGTTTATTTAAACTTGGTCTCATTCCAGTCTGGGAATTCGCTGTTTTTTTTTAATTTATTTATTTTTATCTCTTTGGCTGCTTCCTCCATCATGTCAGACACATGCAGTGATTGTCAGTCCTGACGGCGACTCTCAGCCTGTGGGGGAATCTGATTTTAAATGCTGTGGCAGGGAGGTTAAATTAGCTGCTGTCTATTTTTGATGATCTCATGGACTTGCTGGTTCTGTTTAATTTTCCTCCGTTGGGATGTTATTGGAAATATTACACAAAATCACTCTTACAGGAGTCCAGTTAATATTTAATCAGATTTTTGAGTTAATCAGTTCTACCATCAACATGAAAGCATTTATTCTGGTTTAAACTTCTGGGATTTTCTAAGCTGCGTATTGATTTCCATGTTCTGTGCGGCTGACAGCATCTTTATCCCGTATTTAGGTTTATTTTTTCCTGAATCATATTAGGAAGCGTTGCATAGCATTGAAAAGATTAAACCAGGGGTGTCCAAACTTTGTTTGGGCCAAAATTGTCAACTCAGAATTTGAGAAGGATTTTTACGACACTATATTGGGGTCATTATGGATAAAAAAGGAGTAAGTATCTGGCAAAAACTCAGAAATTTTCAACATTTGAAAGTGTTTTTTTTGTAGAAAGTTTCTGATATTAACATAAAAATTAGATTTTTTTTTTAGATATTTTTTTTCCTAGCAAATTTCCTTGTTTTCTCTAGAACATTTCTGAGATTACTGTCAAAATTTCTGCATCTTTTGGCAGAAATGTACTTTTATTTCTACAATGGCCCAGATTTTGCATGTTTGCTGTACTAAAAGAAAAATATCCAGTTTTCAGATTCTTCTGGGCTTGATTGAATAAATTTATTTCCAGTAATAAGAACAAGATTTAGGTCACTTTGTTTCCAAATGGTTGCTATATTTAACCAAGTTTTAGAAAGAATAAAGTAAACTTTTCAGTAAAAGTTTCTGGATAAACTTGATTAATCTTTTGTTAAAGCTTGATTATTAAAAACACGAATACTTTGTGTTGAACTTTATATTTGTAAGAAAATTAATAATTTTTTACTCTGATTACAAATTAAAAGCCTGCACCAACAGGCCAAATTTATATAATTTTGAACTGCAGTTGGGGTTCACACAAAATCAATCCGAGGGTCACAAATGGCCCCCGCGCCGCACTTTGGAAACCGTTTGTTCTCCTGATTGACCAGAATTAAACTTCTCTGTCCTCGTTCGCCTCCTGCTCGGGTTTTTCCACTGGATCCAGTTCAATCTGCTTTAAATGCATTCTTCTCCCAGTTTGCTGGACTTGATGGGAAATCAATGCAGCTTTTGGGATCCAAAGCAGTTTATGCTTACGCTGCATTGTTCGCAGCTGATTTTCATGCAATTGCTCTGTCTCCATTAAGCCTGTTGAACTGAAGTTAATTTAAAGTGCAAAGTGGCTGTAAAACTTCAGAAGTGACCCACCCTGCCACTCCACTCAGACGCCTCTGATTGATTAATTAACTGACTAACAAAGATTTATTCCAGGAGTTTTACTGACCGTCATGCCCGTTCTCTATAAACACCTTTCACTGCAGTTAAACATTAGCATCCGCTGTGTTTATATAAGGCATTTAGTTAAAAAAGTAGAATTAAAACTGATTTATGGAATGAAAAATTAGCCAAAAGTACTTTTCTGTGAAATAAGAAAAGGAGAGGACTTAAAGTTAATGGCAGAAATTATTCTGTTAGGAAAGAAACGGCTAAACAGACTCTGCAAAATGGAAGAAATTAACCAGGAATACTTTGTATGAAGTAATAGGACTACACAAATTTAATGGCATCAATAGCTGAGTTAGTGACTCTTTTGGAAAAAGAAATGCAGCTAAGCAGAGAAGAAATGGACCAGGAATAGTTTCTATGGTAACAAAAAGAAAATGTATTAGCCAAACAAATTTAATGGCGTCAGCAGTTTTGTCGGCGTCTCTTTCCTGAAAAGAAACAGACATAAATAATCGATCAAGAAAACTATCTGTTGTAAAGAAAAGCAAACCTGGCACATAAAATCACTCCAAGGTGTTCAAAGTGTGGCCCATGGGCCAGTGGCAGCCCTCTGGGGGATTTTGGGCGGCCCTCTTAAGAACAGAGCAAAACTGGCCTTCAGGTACAGCTGTTTGATTCAGATGAAAGCGTTTTCATCTTTTTATATAATGTATTTTAAAAATATATTGGGTATAAAAAATAGATTACCATTTATTAAAGTTTTTTCTCAGGAGCTGATCTTCCTTCTCAAATAAGAAAATAACCCAAAGAAATTCAGAACTGTGACTTATTGAACCGTTTCCTACAAAAATCAAGCTGTTTTTAATAAAATGTAATTTTTTTTTGTGCGGATAAAATTTAGAAAAGTCACAAACGTTGTTTTAAAAATGTTTTTTTTTTTTAATTTAACAACTTTGGCCCTCAAGGCAAAACGTTTGGACACCTCTGCTGGAAATGGACAAAACTAACATGAAACACTTTCTGTTAAAATCACAAAACGTTTGAAGAAGAAAATAAGCTTTGAACACACAACCGCTGGGCTAACGGACTGTTTGAGAAAAATATAACTAATTTGGTGCCAAGTATCTTCATTCAGGTTTAAAACATGAACCGCTCCACCTTTTTTCAGTTTCTTTGGCGGTAATCACAGCAGGAATAAATCACCGCAGTCTCAGGAAGCTGTCAGTTTGTGGTCAGGAAGGAGATGCAGAGGTTATAAGAGACGCATTTCCATTAATCTGGCCTTTTTGTTGTCCTGTGATAAACGGGATGATTCAGTGTTTTGTTTTTCCAGATAACATGTTGTTCTGTACAGCCATGCATCATGTTTTCATTAAACCCTGTGATACTCAAGGTCATCAGCAGGCACATTGTTTCTTATTTATTAGGTGTTTTTTTTTTCACCTTTGAGTGAAGAAAATTCCTCCCTTAAGCTACAAGCATTTATTATTTTAACATTTTCCTTTTTAAACCTCATCAGGCTTGCATTGTTTGTTCATTTCAATGACTAGAAAGGAGAAAAGCTTCAATAAGAGCATTTAGATGAGCTGAGCTGTGTATTGTGTTCCCGTGACGTTATTCAGAAAAAGTTTAATATTTTTCTGCAGTTTGCTAAACCAGGAACTGAAAGGTGATTTTTATATCCACCTGCCTTGTTGTAGCAGCAAAACATTAAAGTTAGGAGGTGAAAACAGAATAAATCACCTGCTGGATTAAGTGCTTAGACCTTAGCAACAAAATTTAATGCAAAAAGAAAAACTTTTTATCCTTGATTTTAATAAATTAAAAACAATCAAGTGTAATATAAAATGTTGTAGAACAATAAAATGAAACTTTTGTAACAAGCAGATCCTCCAAATTTCCATAACCTGTTCCAAGCCAATACTTTTTATTATACCGAGCTTATTTTATTGTAGATGTCCACGTAGTTACATGAGCTACTTGCACAGAAACATTTTTTTAGCTTGTAATGAAACCCTGGTACATGGCCAGAAATGTAAAATTTGTCACCTTTTTTAACATCAAAGTTTGGATAAATTGCACCAAATGTTCCACTAATTTAGAGAACTGAACTTTTTCTCTTTCTGTTCAACACCTAAAGCCAAATCTAAATTATTTTCCTCGGATGCATAAAAATATTGCTGGAAACAAGCTAACGCTATTTGCTGCAGGAGGTTTACCGTTATTCCTCTGATAGCTGATTTGTTTGTTTTGTGTGTGCATGAGTTTGGTAAATTAAATGTTTTTCTTTTCTGTTTTAGTCGAGGAAAAATGGGAATATGAAACAAATCTTTGCGCTGAGCGTGAAACATCTAAAATTGGTTATTTACTGTAGCACAATTCTCTCGTTCGCCAAAGAAAATCAGTTCATGACCTCAGTTAAAATGCAGAGAAGCCGTGTTTTTTACATTTTTTTATTGAAACTCAAGCTGCTGGTTTATCTTCTGAACTGATTGGTGGTTCGGTTCTGGTGCCCTGCAGGAACTCTGCTGGGAGAATTTAAGTGTCGTCCACTGACCCATTAGACCCGGTGAGGCTTTTTTCTTTAATTATTCTCATAGATCTATTAGCTTCTTTTGGGAGGAATTGGCTTTTCTCGCCTCCTTTGATTCATTTTTACAAAAGCTTGGAGGAAATTGATGCTATTAGTCTGCAGGCGGATCGTTTCTCCCTCAGACATGTCATAAATATTCCTGTTATTTTTACAGTCATTGATATGCAATGGTTTCTTATTTTGGAGCATGACTTTTTATTTCACTGGTTTAATTAGAAAAATGGCACAAAAACAGAAAAGTCCTGTCTTCAGTTAAACTGTCATCAGTCAGTATGTTTATATTTTACAGCATCTGGGTCTAATTTATAGTTTTGCTTTGCGTGGGAATCTGGTTGGTCGTCGTTTTGTGGCTTCCATGATTTTAGAAATCCTTGAAAGTCTGTCGGTCCTGATTTTCTCCCAGATCTTGTAAATTGACGACTCATTTGAATAATCTATTCGCCTTAAAACATTTGAACTTAAAAAGAAGGGTACCATAATTTCCAGATAATGACCCGTAATTTTTTCACAGTTCTTGAACTCTGCGGATTAAGTCAGGTTTATAAGTTTAGCAGAGATGCAGCTGGGAATTTTGAATTTAATCAAAAATCAAATTTAGTTTGCTTAATTTTAATTCTTTGATTTAAAAAAAAAATAATAATTTTTTTATATATAATAAAAAGCCAGTAAGCTCAGCTAACTAACACTGGGAATTTAAGTTACAGAATTTTATGCACAAACTTAATTTTGCTTAAATATAAACTGATGGAATATGATGGAACCCTATAATTATTGTAAATAAATGTTCAGTTTGTTTACACCGTGTTTTCCTCTCGTCAGTCACATTATTCAGTTGGAGTATAAAAATTGCTTTTTGAATTACAAATAATTTCTGAATCGAATCGCGCCTCTAAAAATTAGAATTGATTTTTATCTCTTAGCCCATTCAGCAACAAGGCAGTTTAAAATGCTTTGCACTTTAAAAACTTGACAGCAACCAGTTACACAATTATGAAACTCAGAGGTGAAACTCAGTGTTTTGGTTATTTTGCGGTTTTCTAAACCGTTCAGGGATTTATAAGCTAATGGAAGGACTTTAAAGTCTGTTGTCTGCGCTAAAGAGAGCCAGCGTTCTGGATCGGCTGCAGCTGATTGATTTGCTACATTGTTTCTTAGACGGGCCTAAAAAGTCAAAGATAAATGCAGGAATCAGTTTCTTTAGATTTACTGGAACATTAATCCTGAAAATGTTCTTCAGGTGCTAGAAGACTGACTTTGTAACCTTCTTTATGTGTCTCTGAAGGCTCAGAACTATAATGTTAAATGCAGTGTTCAGAAAAACCCTTTTTGTTGCCAATATGTATTTTATGAAAAGTGAAGTGAAGTTCAGCCTCTAAGTTAGTGGGTGTGACTATTCAATAGTTTGGGAATTGCGGCAAGTTATTTTTATTATCATTAATACATTTTCCCTCCTTCTTCTTAGTTTCTAAACCCAATAAAAAAATGAATTTAGAATTTTAGACTGAAGAGTCTAAGCAAAGAGCATTAGTGGAGTGCCTCATGTTAATTGATTTTCTTAGACTTCAATTTGTTTGCTCCAAAGTTTGAACAAAAGATTCAAGGTGATTGTGACCTCATTACGCAAAGTTCAGAACTCTGCAGAAAGACCTTTTAGTTTATTAAAACCACAGAAGTAGAACATCCTAATCACGCTGCAGATGAACCAACGTGTGATTAACTTTTACATGAGTTTTCTGCAAGCCGTTCCATTAACAGGCTCTGCTTATTGCAACAGCGTTTGCTTTGGCAGGGAGGAAATTGATGCAGTTTATTGCTGCTGCAGCAGTCAAATAAAGGCATCTCGGCTAAATGTTGCATCGGTTTGGATTAATTTAACGGCATATTGTTAATCTCAGAGATTTTATCCAATTGAGATTTTTTTTATTATTATTTTACAGCCTATATTTAAAGGTCAAACCCAGGTTGACTGGTAAATAGTGTCAGCTCAATCATTTACATTTGCATGATTTATTATTCGGTTACTGAATATTCTTAAATAAAATAACATCAATATCTTTGCTTACTTAGACATCTTTTCCATTTTAGCTCATTTTGCTCAAGAAATTATGAAACCCTGAAACTTAAAGACGCTGCATGTCGTTTCTTTTCTTTCGATCTATCTTCCTCCATCTTCTCCTGTTCAGATTGTCTTCCTCCTCCTGCTTTCACTCTGTATCTATGATCATAAAGAGCTGACAGTGTCTAATAAACAGTCGAGATGTTTGCTGTGTTTGAGTTAAGTCAGCCTTCAGGGCTCGCCTCTAGTTGTTGTCGTTCTGTTGTAGATCTGCTTTTGCTGATATTCTGGGAGTTAATTTTGAAGCTTCTGCTTTAAACCAATCCTCAAGTCAGAAAAGAGTTGGATTTAAAAAACACTGTTGGTGCTCTCGCTTAATAACATGAATGTATGTCTACGCTGTTGGCAAAAACAAAGTATTTCCAAGAAGATAAACTGTTATCTTCTATTTTGTTCCAGGATTTGCAGAAACTTCACCCTTGCATTGCAGCGACTGCATCTTTCAGTTGTTTTCCGTTTACAGGCCACAGGGTTCGTCCTTTTATTGAGCAACTTTCAGCTTATAAAGTTGATTAATATCTTGGGGGGTGGAACCCTCCTCAGCATTCAGACCCCATCATGCTGAATCATGTCCCAACATTTCACCTGCACTCGAGTTTGAACTGATTAAAAAGTTTTACTTTAGCAAAACCAGTCTGCTGGCCGTGAATTTGAAACGTCCAATTTATCCCTGATTGGCCAGATTGAGTCAAATATTTAAAAATGTTTGGGGTTTTCTGCCTGTTCTGAACTATAATACTCTTTACATTTTAAAGGAAATAAAAACCAGAAATAACCTTGCTACTGTAGCTGAAAGTAAACGGCCTGGAGGAAGAAATTGTTTCTGTAGCGCCAATGTGAGCGTAAATGTAAAAATAGTTGGTGTCCAGCATGTGTGTGGTCTGCAATAACAGGGTCAAAAAGAGGAGTGGGAAGAGAACACAGCCATGGGGGACGCCACTGCCGAGTAAAGTTAAAGGCTATTCGTCAATGCATAAATGTTCATTTTCTGTTCAAACCTGCTAACAATCACAAGATAAGTGAAGTTATTTTTGTCAAGCAGAGTGTCAGTGCTAGCCAACAAGAAAGAAATGCTAACTAATAAATGACATATTAGCTAGCTAATATGCCCTATGAGCAGGAGAGCTACGTGTTTTGGATCTACGATGGGAAATTGCAAATTTGTCAGTTGGATGGATGAAGTTTGTACACTTCTGTGGCAATATAGGCCTTAAATTCTAGTCACAATGGTCTTAAAAAGGTCTTTAAAAGTCTTAAATTTGCACTTATGAAACCTGCAGAAACCCTGTTAAGTCCCACAGGTCTTGCAGTAAAAAAAAAATGTAATTAGCAGTTTGGATCGCCAAGAAATCCTGCTCTGGATATTGTCCAGAAAAGGCAGAATCGGTGCGTCTATACTGGGATATTTTCAGTGTCTCTTTCCGTTATGCTGGTCAGGTTTTGTGCTAATTTGTTTCTGGTGATTAATATTGCCAACAGTAGTCACTCCTTCATTGTGATAAACGTTTAACTCCAGAAGGTATCAAGTGTGTCGTGTTGCCTATTAGGCGTCATTTCTACTCCCCTCTGTAGTATCATCCCACCTCCAACCTCTCCAATCATGTTCGGAGCATCTTTGTATTTCTTCCCCGTCCTCCCTGCCGCCCTTGTGCTCAGTGAATCACTTCACTTGTTATGGCTATCAAGTTTGTAAATATCTCCTGGGCTTTTTATGGCCTATTTTATGTAATTTCTTTTCCATACGACCTCAGTCGGGTTGCTCTCCGCTCCTTCATCATACATGTCAGAATCCAGGCAGTGAATTGTCCCATAATGTCTGTTATTTGTCCATGCAGTCCCTGGTTGCTGTATTTTCTTTTAAATCGTGTTTCTACATTTGTTTTTAGTTTTCTACTTTAAAAAAACAGAAGTTTAGAGTTTAGTTGTGCCAAGAAAGTGAGCAGAGTTGTTGTTTCTGATGTTTCTTCTGTCTGTTCTTCACACCTTCAAGGTCTCCACTCAGGCTCTTAATTAAAGTTAAACGATGCATGTAGCTGTAGAGGAGTTGAATTATTGCCGTTTTGCAGCTGTTCTGTTTGAAAAGGAGCTGGAGTGATTTATTTCAATTTATAAGGAGAGTTTGCCACATGAAAACAGAGGTGAGAACAGCAACCTTGCTTAAAGGAGGAAAACACTTGTCTGGATTTTATCGATTTTTGGTTTTTGAAGCTTTAGTTTGCAGAAGATCTGGATTTTTTTTATTTTTTTTCCACCAATGCACACCAAGGGCGGCCATCTTGTTTTACAGCTCCAGTTTGTTCCAGATCAATTCTACGACAAAATATAAGGCTCAAGCTTAGATTAAATTCTTTTTAATTACAAGAATAAAGTCATCATTTTGGGAAAACACCAACAAAAAAATAAAATGAGGAATGTTGAGCATCTTGTGACATTTTACAGAAAAACTTTTAACACATCAGCATTAAATTATGAGTAGCAGGACTTTGAAGCAATCGTGCCAGCCTCCATTTTGCTTTTCCTTTAAGTTTCTTCTGTAGGTCCTTTTATTTTTTCTTTATTTCTTTCCTTCCTTTTCTACCTGCTGTCCTCATTGCTTGCTCCTCTCCACTCTATTTAATCTGGTTTTCTGTCTTTTTGCTTCTGTCTCTCTTTCTTCTTTGTCCATTGTTCTCTTTTTTTACAGAAAAGAGTAAATTTCTTAACAGTTGCTTTTCAACAGTTTAGCAGATGTTTTAAAGCTTTCAAATATCCATCCATCCATCCATCTTCTTCCGCTTATCCGAGGTCGGGTCGCGGGGGTAGCAGCTTCAGAAGGGAGGCCCAGACTTCCCTCTCCCCAGCCACTTCTTCCAGCTCCTCCGGGGGAATCCCGAGGCGTTCCCAGGCCAGCCGAGAGACATAGTCCCTCCAGTGTGTCCTGGGTCTTCCCCGGGGCCTCCTCCCGGTGGGACGTGCCCGGAACACCTCACCAGGGAGGCGTCCAGGAGGCATCCTGACCAGATGCCCAAGCCACCTCAACTGGCTCCTCTCGATGTGAAGGAGCAGCGGCTCTACTCTGAGTCCCTCCCGGATGACTGAGCTTCTCACCCTATCTCTAAGGGAGAGCCCAGCCACCCTACGGAGAAAACCCATTTCGGCCGCTTGTATCCGCGATCTCGTTCTTTCGGTCATGACCCAAAGCTCATGACCATAGATGAGGGTGGGAACGTAGATCGACCGGTAAATCGAGAGCTTCGCTTTTTGGCTCAGCTCTCTCTTCACCACGACGGACCGGTACAGCGCCCGCTTGACAGCAGACGCTGCGCCAATCCGCCTGTCGATCTCCCGCTCCCTTCTTCCCCCATTCGTGAACAAGATCCCGAGATACTTAAACTCCTCCACTTGGGGCAGGACACCCCCCCTGACCCGGAGAAGGCACTCTACCCTTTTCCGGCTCAAGACCATGGCCTCGGATTTGGAGGCACTGATCCCCATCCCGGCCGCTTCACACTCGGCTGCGAACCGATCCAGCGAGAGCTGCAGATCACGATCTGATGAAGCCAAAAGGACCACATCGTCTGCGAAAAGCAGAGATGAGATCCTAAGGCCACCAAATCGGATCCCCTCAACACCTTGGCTGCGCCTAGAAATTCTGTCCATGAAAGTGATGAACAGAATCGGTGACAAAGGGCAGCCCTGGCGGAGTCCAACTCTCACCGGAAACGAGCCCGACTTACTGCCGGCAATGCGGACCAGACTCTGACACCGGTCATACAGGGACCTGACAGCCCGTATCAAAGGGCCCGGTACCCCATACTCCCGGAGAACCCCCCACAGGGCTCCCCGAGGGACACGGTCGAACGCCTTCTCCAAGTCCACAAAACACATGTAGACTGGTTGGGCGAACTCCCATGCACCCTCCAGGACCCTGCTGAGGGTGTAGAGCTGGTCCAGTGTTCCACGACCAGGACGAAAACCACACTGCTCTTCCTGGATCCGAGGTTCGACTATCCGACGGACCCTCCTCTCCAGGACCCCTGAATAGACCTTGCCAGGGAGGCTTAAGAGTGTGACCCCTCTATAATTGGAGCACACCCTCCGGTCCCCTTTTTGAACAGGGGGACCACCACCCCAGTCTGCCAATCCAGGGGAACTGCCCCCGATGTCCATGCGATATTGCAGAGTCGCGTCAACCAACACAACCCTACAACATCCAGAGCCTTAAGGAACTCCGGGCGGATCTCATCCACCCCCGGGGCCCTGCCACCGAGGAGCTTTTTAACCACCTCGGCGACCTCGCCCCCAGAGATTGGAGAGCCCAACCCAGAGTCCCCAGGCTCCGCTTCCTCAGTGGAAGGCATGTTGGTGGGATTGAGGAGGTCTTCGAAGTACTCTGCCCACCGGCCCACAACGTCCCGAGTAGAGGTCAGCAGCACACCATCCCCACTATAAACAGTGTTGGTGCTGGACCGCTTCCCCCCCCCGAGACGCCGGATGGTGGACCAGAATCGCCTCGAAGCCGTGCGGAAGTCTTTCTCCATGGCCTCTCCAAACTCCTCCCACGCCCGAGTTTTTGCCTCAGCAACCGCCCGAGCCGCATCCCGCTTCGCCCGCCGGTACCCATCAGCTGCTTCCGGAGTCCCACAGGCCAAAAAGGCTCGATAGGACTCCTTCTTCAGCCTGACGGCATCCCTCACCGAAGGTGTCCACCAACGGGTTCGAGGGTTGCCGCCGCGACAGGCACCGACAACCTTGCGGCCACAGCTCCGATCGGCCGCCTCGACAATGGAGGCACGGAACACGGTCCACTCAGACTCCATGTCCCCCACCTCCCCCGGGACGTGTTCGAAGTTTTGCCGGAGATGGGAGTTAAAGCTCCGTCTCACAGGGGATTCCGCCAGATGTTCCCAGCAGACCCTCACAACACGTTTGGGCCTGCCAGGTCTGACCGGCTTTCGCCCCCACCACCGGAGCCAACTCACCACCAGGTAGTGGTCAGTGGACAGCTCCGCGCCTCTCTTCACCCGAGTGTCCAAGACATACGGCCGCAGATCCGATGAAACGATGACAAAGTCGATCATCGAACTGCGGCCTAGGGTGTCCTGGTGCCAAGTGCACATATGGACACCCTTATGCTTGAACATGGTGTTCGTTATGGACAATCCATGGCGAGCACAGAAGTCCAGCAACAGAACACCGCTCGAGTTCAGGTCGGGCGGGCCGTTCCTCCCAACCACGCCCCTCCAGGTCTCACTGTCGTTGCCCACGTGAGCGTTGAAGTCCCCCAGCAGAACAAGGGAGTCCCCAGGAGGAGCACTCTCCAGTACCCCCTCTAAGGACTCCAAAAAGGGTGGGTAATCTGAACTGTCGTTCGGCCCGTAAGCACAAACGACAGTCAGAACCGTCCCCCCACCCGTAGGCGGAGGGATGCTACCCTCTCGTTCACCGGGGTAAACCCCAACGTACAGGCGCCGAGATGGGGAGCAACAAGTATGCCCACTCCTGCCCGACGTCTCTCACCCTGGGCAACTCCAGAGTGGAAGTATGTCCAGCCCCTCTCAAGGAGACTGGTTCCAGAACCAGAGCCATGCGTCGAGGTGAGACCGACTATTTCTAGCCGGAACCTCTCGACCTCACGCACTAGCTCCGGCTCCTTCCCCACCAGAGAGGTGACATTCCACATCCCAAGAGCCAGTTTCTGCAACCGAGGATCGGACCGCCAGGGTCCCCTCCCTTGGCCGCCACCCATCACACAGTGCACCCGACCCCTTTGGCCCCTCCCACGGGTGGTGGGCCCATGGGAGGGGAGCTTTCAAATAAAATCGGCTAAATAGAAGGAAAAATATTACATTAGTAAATGTTCTACGGTAAATTCTAGTTTTATTCTCAGTAATTTAAAGATAATTTTTCATCTCATGGCAATTTTATTTTGTTTTTGTATTAACTTTAAAGTTCACATGTATGTAACAATGAAACATTAATCACTTGACAATCTGTTTGCGATTAGGATTGGGATTAGAGTCTGGATTGGGAGTTATAATCCCTGCTGTTCCCTTCACTTTTATTGATTTTTTTTTTTTTTCCGAGCCCAATCTGGACCAATCCGGGTAATTACAGAATTTCATCACTTTTCCCTCTTGTTAACATGATCGCTGCTCGTCTGTTGGGTATTTCACCAATAAATCTGATGCAGCACCAGCCAAAATCGTTTATCTCACAATCTCTGCAAAGTTTGGCAGCCGTGGCGACGGTCGCGGCGTTCCCCAGGGCGGCGCCTCGGAGCCCTCAGGCATCTGGAAATATTTGTTGATTAATTACTTAAATGGAGCGAATGGTTGACGGGTTTACTGCAGCCAAATGCGTTGGATGTGGCTTGAGAGCATTGGCTTCATGAGTGATGCAATCCGACAGTGAAGAGACTTTTCTCCATCCAACCTGCATAAATCCTAAATAACATGAAAGGATCGGCAGCTGTAGTTTGGTTCGCCAGTTGGCGGCAGGTTGAGCTCATTCACGATGAGCTAACCCCGTTACCGTCTCTCTTCTGGTCCCAACATGGCGGCTCACAGAGCGAATGTCAACGTTATGCAACTTGTTTTTAGAAGTTTGTGTCTCTTTAAGGCTGTAGTGAGGAGAAATCACAGGATTTTAGTTTGTTCTTTAGTCAAAGCTGCACAATAAGTCAAATCACAATCATTACCTCAGTAATGTTCAGTACTGCACTCCCAGTGCAATATTTGCACTCCAATCATTTTTTTCAATCAGCTTTTTCTGTCCATGACTCAAGACTTGTTTAAATTTTTCTATACAAAATTCACATTTTACATGTTTTTATTTTTCTATTTCGGTTTCTACTGCTTCCAGAAACACTTAAATAAAACGTTTAAAAAAAGCATCCAGCTAATCATTGACACAAGTTAATGGTTTTTGGTGTCTGGAAAAGGAGCCGTTTCAAAAACCTGCATAATAAGTCACATGCTGTTACCTAGCAACCCAAGCTGAGGCTTAGCAGCAGTTTATTTGGATTTAAAGTGACAGGAGGCCCTAAAATAGATCAACGTAAGACCTCAGTTTCTAAGAATGATTTTGTGCAAACAGAAAAGTTGATAGAAACTTTTTAATAATTGTTTTGAACTCTGTTGCAAAAACAAAAAGCTGATCAGCAAATTTCTTCTAAGAATTGCCCATAGCTATTAAAATAGTCAGATTGTTTTGTTAATGAACAAAACAATCAAACCAAATCTCGGACGCTTTTAAAGTATTAATGTATAAAAAAAACTTAGGCCTCCTCTTTTTAAAATTGCAGTTAATTCTTCTGTAAGAGTTTCAAGAGTTTAACACAATACAATATTTGAATTATTACTTTTAAAAATGGATGAAAGAAATAAATTGCAGTTTATCATAAATTTTTGCAAACCTCCAAAAACGTCCTGGAAATGTGTGTTTATTAAAAAAATACCAACTTTATTATGTAGTGTTTAATATGCAGCCAGTAATAAATGATAGACATGCAGTTTATTGCACCTGTGAGTCTTTCTTGCTTCTGCAGAGCAATAACTACTTTATCACATGCTGTACACATGAGCACTTTGTTTGCTAATAGCTGGTTAGTCGTAAAGATTCTCTCTGGTCTTCGTTAAAGTCTCCCTGACTCAGCTATCGCTGCTTTTCATGGAACTGTGTGATTATACCCAGACGCTCTGCTTTTACCTCGGCTGAAAAGGAGAAATGTCTGCTGTCATTTTTAAAGATTGTTTCTGATGTCAAAGTCGAAATGCTCGTAGCTGATGAGTGACCTCCTGCAGAGGAGAAAAGCCCGCCGGGTTTGCCTGAGAGCAGAATTGATTCAGGCCACTTTTCTCCTGACAGAATATGTCTTTGTTTATTGCTAAATTTATTAAGCTGAGCGTGAAGCGTAAGCAGCTTCTGTGCTTAGGAGGCAGAAAGCGCAGAGAAAATCTGTACGTCTGCAAACAAACCAGACTGAGATTAGATCAGTAAAGCGGCCTAAACAAAGTATTAAATGAATAAATGCATTATATTCAGGCATGCTTCGATTAGTCTGTTATGAAATTCTTGATATGCATATTGATTCTGGAGGATTTTTTGTTGTTTTGTTGACAGCTGTTTCCAGCTAAGGCAGATATTTGATTTTTTTTAAAGGGTTTATGTGCCAGACAGTTGAAGAAATGATTTAAGAGACTTTAGTTGATGCACAACAGCGTTTGAGACTTTCTCTCCGCTTGTGTGATGAAGTGTGAACGCTATCAAATTCTGGTCCTCAGACGAACCTCTGCCTCCGTTAGGTTGAAGTAAACTCTGATGCAGTATGAATGCATATGTGAACGCCAAGCAGACCATAGACCGATGCTACTCCTTTTTTGTCGTCTTCAGAGGTTTTTTGTAATTTCATTCAGTGGTTCTGGGTGCAGCGCCCCTACAGGTGAGGAGGGGAACAGGTTGCTCAGAGGGTTTGGTTGTTCGGACTCAGTGCAGTGGGAAAGAACCAAAACAGCTGAAAATTGGAACAAATGTTTCAAATCTTGGTTCCCAATTGAACCAAAACTACTGAACTATCAGGTTTGGTAGATTTGCTTGACTTGGATTAGTAGATTCAAGAGAATCTACTGAACCTGATAGTTCTAGGATTAGTGTCGGACTAATCTGTTTATTTTTTGTAATGCTGATTTATTTTGTGGGGGCTGCACAGTGGCGCAGTTGGTAGCACTGTTGCCTTGCAGCAAGAAGGTCCTGGGTTCGATTCCCGGCCGGGGTCTTTCTGCATGGAGTTTGCATGTTCTCCCTGTGCATGCGTGGGTTCTCTCCAGGTACTCCGGCTTCCTCCCACAGTCCAAAAACATGACTGTCAGGTCAATTGGTTTCTCTAAATTCTCCCTAGGTGTGAGTGTGTGTGCATGGTTGTTTGTCCTGTGTGTCTCTGTGTTGCCCTGCGACAGACTGGCGACCTGTCCAGGGTGTACCCCGCCTCTCGCCCAGAACGTAGCTGGAGATGGGCACCAGCACCCCTCCTGACCTCATTAGGGACAAGGGTGAACAGAAAATGGATGGATGGATGGATGCTGATTTATAATTGGATTTCAAAAAGTGCTTATTAGGAGATTTTATTTACAGAATTTGAAGTTTAGGTGAAACTAAAACTCTACCGCTTGAAGAGTTTTGGGTTGAACATATTTACGTTTTTAAATGCAAATATTTTTTTATTTTTAACAATTTTGGTTTAATTACTACTCTAAGTGGGTTGATTAATTGTTTTTCCAGCGATTAAGAACAATTGACAATTATTTGAATAATTGATTTATCACGATTAATCGTTTCAGTGCTACTTCAGAGTATTTTGTCCACTGAATCCTGGGTTGAGTTCAGCATCACACCGTCGGTTTTTTCTTAAATATGGGTGTAAAACTGATGCCATATTGCAGACTACAGACAGAAAGTAAAGCTGCTCCAATGCAGTCGACCACAGAGACATATTTCTAACTAAAATACTGCTGTCAGTTTCTCTTCCATCTTCAGACTCATCTCTCTTCATAATGGTTCATTTATTACCTTCAATGGCTCCTGCAGATTTATGCTTCGTCTCAGATTGAGCTTTGACTGCACGCTGCCAGGCGGACAGCTGGTTATATTTCAATATTCAGACTTACTCTCCTCATTTTCACATTTTTATGTGATATAGCCACATATTTTGGTGATTTTTGCCTTATAACTGCAGAGGTACATATTTTTCATCGCTTTAACGAATAATCTAGTCAATTTTGGTTTAAAGTGTGTCTTACTATTACCCGTCTTTCAAATGTATTCTCAGAGGAAGTGACCCTGGACGCCTGATGGATTCAGTGTTAAATCGCCGTCTTTATGTCTGCGCTCTGCTGTCTCTTACATGTCAGCCACTGAGCTGAAGTCTCACTCCGTCCTCAGAGGGACCTGTGTGCACGTCACCGAAGCCCAGCAGGCTGCTCTTCACATGAAATGGCACACACTGAGTGCCTGAGATCACATGCCGCTCACGCTGTGCAGGCGGACCCGATTGTCAGGAGACGGGGAGGATGGATGGATGGATGGAGGGAAAGAATCGGCCTCTTTTCACTCAATCAGGACTGCATTACAAGACAAAACCAGCTGGAATACAAACAGTCTCTGCAGGGTTTTGATGCAAAGAACCGTCAAAAGTTCACCAGATGCTAATCCTGCTTGGCGCTAGCCTCGTTGTCTGACGCATCAGCCATCAGTCTGAATAAGTTAACAAAACAAAAAGCATTAAAAATATCTCTACTTGTAAATTGCATTCTCTATCTGGTCTAGAAAAACTAAATCCTATTTTAGTAGTTCAAATACCAAACATAGATGCAGTTAAAAACATATCAGTACAGCATACGGTAACATCTACCATCTTCCTTATTTCTGCTCTGAGGTTCAGCCAATCAGATGCAAGGAAAATGAATGGCACTCCTGGATTGGCTGCTTTGCCAGCCAATAGCCCATCATGACCATTGTGTCCAACTACTTCAGCTTCCCAAGCTGCTTTTTCTTTCAGATATTTTAGACAAGTCAATAAAAGCTGAGAATAATTTACGTACATTCCACGGAAAAATCCACAAAAAGTCCTAAATGTTCAGTCAATCTTCCATTCTTTGTTTGTTTTTCCCTTTTTCTTGTTTTTCCAGCTTGTATTTCCTTTTTACAGTAAACTGCTGCAATAAGATTAATCTCTAACCTTTTGCTCTTGTTAGTTTTTGTACTTTTATAAGAACATGTTTATGGTTTGGTTGGGGAATATTAAAAAGTTTCGGTTGATGGTTTCTGTGCGTATCAGATCGTTCTTTTCCATATTTCTTTGTGAATTTGTTTGATTATTTGTCTGATTTTTTGTGGTTTTCATCCACCTGCTCTCCTTGGAGAAACGCTACATTTCTCAATGTTTTAATGCGTTTCTTGAAATTGTCAAATTTTTCTTGCAGGTTCTGAAAACTTAATGTTTTGGATAAATATTCTGAACTGTTTACCTCACTTTGCATTCACTTCTAAGTTTAACTTAGTTGGTGTTTACACTCAAGTGAAACGATTTTACTCTGAAGGGTCGAATCTATTGGTTGGGTTTTAGAAACGAACAGCTGAACCTCGCAGATCACTTAATTTTTAATGAACGCACATTCTGCTGTCAAACAAATTAAGAATAGAAGTGTCTCTGCTGCAGCTTTTTGCATAAGACTTCATATTCATGCCTTGTAAATCAAGCTCTAATGCTGACTAACTCTGACATTTATGGCATTATTCACAGTGGCTGACATTTTACGGCGCTTCTCCCAGGTCTCATCAGCGCTCACTGATGCAGGTTTCAAATTTAAGCGCTGCTTTAATGTAGCTCTGAGTTGGATTTCTGCAAGCTAGAAACTCCTTTTTGTCTTTTATTTTGTTCTGAGTTTGTTGCAGACGAGTAAAATACTTTTTTTCTGTTCCTGCAGAGCGTGTTTACCCTTCTGTTGGGGCCTTTCACCTTCTTCAACGCCCAGAAGACCAAATATCTTCAGATTCTCACCTCACTCATGCGTTGGATCGGTAAGAGGAAACCAAATGTTAGAGATTAAAGATTTTTCTGTTAAAATAACATCAACTAGTACATCTGAAAAACATTGGAATATTATGTAAGTGCAATATTTCAGATTGCCTTAGTAGCTGCCGTCAGGAAACTTTTCACTGCAAAAACAAAGTCTTATCAAGTATTTCTGATCTAGTTTCTAGAGTAAATATCTCAGTACACTTGAAGTAAGAAAAAACTAACTTGCATGCAACTTTTCTGTAAGATGTAGGAGCTTGTTTTAAGTCAAAAATTTCCTAATAATTTTTAAAAAGTACTGCTTTCATTTGCAGACTTTATCTCTTATGAAAAACTTTTGAAGAAATAAGTTGAAAAACTGAAATAAAACTGATTTCTTAAGAGGACTACATGCGTCCTAAAGCTGATGTTTGGTCTAATATTGGCCGTCAACAGGTGATTAAACCAAACACAGCAGCAAATTTGGAGTGAATGTCTGTGATAAAGGAGTGTAGGCTGTAATGGCCTGGTCAGCTTCAGGCTGATTGAAACGCTGTAGTCGGGCCTTCAGAGAGCCGAGCGTCGGCAAACCTCATCGAACTGAAGCGGTGATGGAAACGAGTCGGGCAGCTTCTCCTCGGGCTGAGGGAGTCGGACAGAAAACGATTACAGAGAGTTACTGTTCGTTCTGCTAACTCTCGTTTGAAGCCTTTTCTGGGATCGCAGGATTTTAACTTTTTAAGTAAAACTGATTTTCTGATTTTGTCCTGCGTTTCTGGCTCATCGCAGCTGTTTTCCATTTTATCATCTGTTTCTGTTTTTGCCTTTGTGGCCGCTGCGGTCAGGTCCGTCCATCACGGTTCGGTTCTGCCTCGTGTCTTTGATTCCCATCTCCTCTCATTCCTCAGCCTGACAGGCTTGACAGGCCGTCCCAAGCCTGATTGGACCGTCACTCACCGGGGCGACGTGCAAAAATAAACCGTCCATCCAGGAGCTGAAGCTAAAATCACAAGCTGCTCATAAACAACACAGCAGCATCCATGCACTGTCCACTGTTCCTCACTCTGAACGCTCGGCGTAATTGATTGTGGTGTCGCTTTACGTCATGCTCTTTGCTGCTCAGGCCAATGATTTAAAATGTCTCGGCTGCAGGATTTGCTTTCTTTGTGTTCACAGGAAGAAAACCTGAAAAATATAAAAGATATTAGCTGAAGTGGATATTAGCTGAAGTGATCTGGGTTGTTTGCTTGTATTAGTTGATGTAAGTAGGTGGTGGGCAATACGGACGTAGAATTTTATCAAAATATTGTGATATAAATTATCATAAAAAATAATTAAATTCAAGTTGTCGGTATAAAACACCAAGTCTTAAAAGTACTGGTGATAAATTTAAAAAATATGGACGAGTACTTTGTTGCTAATTGTCAACTCTACAACAACCAGATAACAAGTTTTAATTTAAATAGAAGGAATGTTATGCTAGCTTGACTATGACTATCTTAACATGTAGATGTGCCACAGAATTCTGTGGTTCAGCTCAGTTTTCTAACCTCCTTTCTTCTTTCCTGTTTTTCTTTCTATTTCTTCCTCCTTTTTCTTCCAATTCCTGTTACCTTCCTCTTTACTACCCTCCCTCCTCTTTATATTTCTCTTCCCTTTTTACCACCTTCTATTTCCTTTCCTTCCTTCCTTCCTCTCCCAGTGGAAGTGGAGACATTGTCTTTGTGAAATCGGACTCCTCTGTTCTCGGTGTTTAGATGTTTTTGGCGGCGCTCTGAGAATCCATGCGAACTGTTGACCTACTTTGTAAATTAAATCATTAATCCTGACCGATGACCTCGCTCCTCTTCTGTCTTTGGCGGTGCGAGTTTGTTTTTAGTCCAGAGGAGGAGAGCGCAGACACGGCGAGTTATAAACTGCTGGCACGTGTCTGCAGCTCCTCAGGGTGAGAAAACGTAATTATTTAGTCTCATTTCCTGCTAGCTCCACTTACTGCGCTGCTCTCACAGGAACAGACAGAAACATGTTACATGTTTATGTTTGTAGTTATTTAAGATGTGGAGATATTTCAATCAAAGTGACACCCCAGTAAGAAATTAGCCATTTTTCTTTTAATTCATCAGCCTTTTCTTCTGTAATCATTCGTTTTGGAGAAACTCCATCGTCCGGCTACATTTACATAAATCCATTATCAGTGTGATGCTACTTATCCCTGCTGGTTTTGTTAGTCTGCTCTACCGCTATAAGTACTCAAAGTCTCTGCATGAAGGTTTAAATATTATTTGCATGTATTTGAATTTGGCTGCAACTAACGATTAATTTAGTAAACGATTATTCTGCCGATTAATTGATTAATCGGATATAAAAATGGCACATTCTACAGATTTTTCTTTTAACCACTTAAACTTTTTATACAAATGCAATAAAAGGTTAAACAAATAAATAATTTTCAATGATAAAATAAACATTTTATTATGCAGTAAATTTGATTAATCCGATTAATCGTTTTAGCCCCAGTTAAATCAGCTTAAAACTAGTTCTAACCTCAACATGTTAAAAGCCCTTTCTGCTTCACTCGTTGTTTTTCAGATTAAACTAATTATTGGATTGCAAAAGGTGCTTAATCTGAGATTGTTTAACAGAATTGGAACCAAGTGAAGCTAAAATTGCCAACTGAGGAGTTTTGGGTACCAAACATGTACAGACAAAAACATTTCAGTCTTAAAAGCAAATATAGATTTTTGTTTTAATTTAACTTTTGTTCCAACTTCTCCTCTGAAAATGTTCTTTCAGTAAAGTAATCATTTTAGTCTCCAATTAACGATTAATCATTTACTAAATTAGTTGACTATTCTGTATTCATCATGATTAATCGTTGCAGCGGTTAATCATGAATGGATTTTAAACCTTCTCATCTGAACTCAAGACTCTGCAACTCAAAGCTTCGGCTTCGTTTGCTGATTTTCTGTCAGATTGAGGTCTGACTCAGCAACTCCCTGGTTTTTCTTTAGCCAATTCTTTTTTTCATTGTTGACGCGTCTTAATGTCATTCTGGATTAGTCTGATAAAATCTGATCTGCTGATTATATTTTGGTTTAAACAATTAATAACTAAATAGATGTTTGGTGAATATATTTACAGACAGTTTTTTTTATCTTGCATGAAAAAATATATATATAATCTCTGTATGTTGGCCTTTTTCTGAGTCTGCATACTCCAGTTAATGATTAATAAATTAGTAAGTGGAAGATTATTTCAATAATCGATTAATCCAATCAATTGTTTCAACTCTAGTTAAAATGAGACCTATTCTTTTCTGCATCTTCAAATATAAACTAATATCTCTACAAGTGTAAAAACAAAATCATTCTCGCCTCCATCTAATGCTCAGTTTACTAATATACCATGAAGAGACTGGAAACTGCTGCAGGCGTGTTGACGTCTGCATGGTGGCATTCAGGCGCGTGGGGGAGGGGCACGCTGGTTATGAAGGTCATCTGGGACTCTGGTGGCTTGTTGAATTGGGAGTTCAGCAGGCTGCTCACAGGGCGACAGTGAAATATGAGCCAGTCTTAATGAACTGTGCAGCAGAATCACAGTTCAGAGGTGCTGAGAAACTTTGTTTAGAATCAGAGTCAGAAGCAGGACTGCGGTGTGTCGGGACGCTGGATCTGCCTCTACAGCTGTGTTTTCATGCAAAAATGAAAGAAAAAAATTTTAAACAGTTTTTTGCTCATTTTAGTTGATAATGACTCCATAGTTCATGTTGGGAGTGAACTTTTATGGTAAACCGATGGTAGAATTGATTGTTTGTGTAAGCCATCTAATCATATGTGCAACACAGAAACACAAACAGGTGAAGATTTTACATTGGCTTTTTAAAGCACTCCACACCAAACAAATGCATGAATGACCTGGTGGTAATGTGTATATATTTGTACAGATTTGGTTTAATAACCTCTCTGACTGCAGTTCAGTAATTTTCTTTTTTTGTTTTTTTGGAGTCTGTATACTCCAGTTGATTATCGATTATTTTAATCCGATCAATCATTTCAGTCCTATTAAATTAATATACCAGTATCAACAGGAGAGGAAAAAACATCCATACATCCATCTAATGTGCTTAGTTTGCTAATACACCATGAAGAGACTGAATGCTGCTGTGTATCAGGAACATTTTGACTCGTTTGGATCTTTCCATGTAGTTTTATTTCAGTTTGATTGGCGGCGCTCAGATTCTCCAGCTCTTCCTTGTGAGCCTGGCAGGATAAATGGTTAAACATGCGCTGCGTTGCTCTGTTGTGTTTGCTGATGGCTCTATCGCAGATCGCTGAACGCGTTGCGAGGCAGCGAAGCCACTTATCACCCAGTCGCCCACCAGAAGCAGCGGCAGGGCTGATCGGTTTCATACGATAAAGTTCTGCTGCGGAGAGAAATGGAGAAGTCCTGGCTGGAACTGGCCAAAGAGCTGCAGCCTCTAGTTGCTGACGAGATTAACCCAGGAAGTGCTGAAGGAGAGTCGGTGATAATTAATGAGATGATTGTCGTACTCTAAAACCACTGGAGGGAAGAAAGTATAAACGTGAAAATGTAGCACATCAGAACCCAAACGGTTTAAAATGTTGGAAAATGTAAATTTTCCTCCCTGATTTCTGGCTTGACTTGCAGCTTCTCCAGTTTGTTGCTCCTGAGATGGATTTCCTCTCCAAGCTTGAATTTACTGCAGGATTCCCATCTTTTTCTTTTGAGGCAGTCGGTGACTCTGGGTTTTGTGGTGGAGACAATGGAGCTGTAGGAGTTTCCTCTGGGGCGTCGTCAAGTCGAAGCATTTCTCACAGGGCCGCTGACGGTCAGTCCAGGTGATATAAATCAGGTTTTGTTAAATGGACGGGGTGAAGTTACCTAGACATGATATGTGGCTGTCGACAGAAGGTACTGGAAGTACACATCACCGAACAGCGGCGTGAAAAAGTATTTTCCTGATTTATTTTTATTTTTTTGCATGTTTGTCACATTTTAGTGTTCCAGAACATCAAACCAATATAAATTTTTAATCAAAGACAACACAAGTAAAAACAGAATGCAAATTTTAAATGGTGCTTTATTATTAAGGGAGAAAAAAATGAAACTTGCATGCCCCTGTGTGAAAAACTTTAATCTGTGGTTTATCCAGAGTTTCAGCAACTCAAATTTAAGGCTTTTAAAGACCATTATGAATGGAATTTAAGACCTGTATAAATGTACAAACAAATGGCACAGAATTGACGTAGCATCATACAGGTCAGTAACAGAAGTGAGCCGGTAGTGAAGACAAACATCCGTCAACTGGCGATAATTTACATTTACCACAGATGGACGCAACAAAGCTAGCTGGCTAGCAAGGCTTTAATAGCAGCTAGTTAGCACTAGCGTAGCCTCATGTCTATGTGCGACTCAAATCTTTGCCTGACAGAAACGTCCTACAAGAAAAATAAACGTCATAGAACATTTGAATTAAATAGTGCTGGCATGACAAAATTTAAGACTTGGGCAACTTACATATTTTCTGATTAATTTAAGACATTTTAAGGCCTTTATGAATGGAATTTAAGATCTTTATCATGACAAATGTATAAAAGAAAATGCATGTAGCATCATCTGGTTGGTTACAGAAGTGAGCCAGTAGCAAAGGATTATCCAAAAATTACATTTTGCACAACCCAAACATTTAAAAACACCCAGCCGTTTTTGGCAATGAGTTTATGCGTTTTGGTGTCTGAATGTTTTTGAAATGACTCATTTTTCAAACTGTTAAATTGCGCAGCAACCTTGTTACCTTATGATTTTAATGCTGAATGCACTGTACAATGGCTGCTGGAAAAAAGAAGTGTTTTGTTGTTGACTTACCATCCAGACACCATTTGCTGCATTGTTGGTTGTGCAGAAGGCTCCCCTTCTGCTTTTCAAAGATGTACAACCCCTGGCAAAAAGTATGGACTCACCAGTCTTGGATGAGCACTCATTCAGACATTTCATGCTGTAAAACAAACTCAGATCAAAAACATGATACAATATTAAGGTCGTTCCAAAGTGCAACTTGTTGGCCTTCAGGAACACTCAAAGAAATGAAGAGAAACTATTGTGGGAGTCAGTGAATGATACTTTAATTGACCAAGCACAGGGAAATAAATATGGAATCACTCAGGTCTGAGGAAACAAGTGTGGAATCACTCACATTGGAGGTAGAAAAAAAAGGACACACCCAGTCTATTTCCTTTCCCTAAATGGACACCTGCCCCAGATTAGATGTGCCCGTTAGTGTGCAGTTCAAAACACCTGCAGTCATGACACCTTGGAGGGCTGCTGGACGAAGTGGAGTGGTGAGAACCATGGCTCCAACAAGAGAAATGTCCCTTGAAACAAAAGAGAGGATTGTGAAACTTCTTGAGGAAGGTAACCCTTCACGCATGGTTGCTAAAGATGTGGGCTGTTCACAGTCAGCTGTATCCAAGATATGGACCAAATACAAACAGCATGGAATGGTTGTCAAAGCCAAGCGTACTGGTAGACCAAGAAAGACATCAAAGCGTCAAGACAAACAACTTAAGGCCATTTGTCTTGAAAACCGAAAAAGTACAACTAAACAGATGAAGCATAAATGGGAGGAAGTTGGAGTCAATGTATGTGACCGAACCGTAAGAAATCGCCTAAAGGAGATGGGATTTCAATACAGGAAAGCTAAACGAAAACCAGCATTGACACCTAAACATAAAAGAACGAGACTCCAATGGGCTAAGGAGAGGCAATCATGGACTGTGGATGACTGGATGAAAGTTGTCTTCAGTGATGAGTCAAGAATCTGCATTGGACAAGGTGATGATGCTGGAACTTTTGTTTGGTGCCGTTCCAGTGAGATTTATGAAGAGGCCTGCCTGAAGGAAACGACCAAATTTCCACAGTCCTTGATGATATGGGGCTGCATGTCAGGCAAAGGCACTGGGGAGATGACTGTGATTAATTCTTCTATCAATGCACAAGTTTACATTGACATTTTGGACAGTTTTCTCATCCCTTCAATTGAACAGATGTTTGGTGATGATGAAATAATTTTCCAAGATGACAATGCATCGTGCCATCGGGCAAAAACAGTGAAGGCATTCCTTGAAGAAAGACACATTCAGTCGATGTCATGGCCTGCAAATAGTCCAGATCTCAACCCAATTGAAAACCTGTGGTGGAGATTGAAAAAAATGGTCCAAGAAGGGTCCAACCAGCAAAGCTGATCTGGCAACTGCTATCAAAGAGAGTTGGCACCAAATTGATGCAGAATACTGTTTGTCACTCATCAAGTCCATGCCTCACAGACTGAAAGCTGTTATAAAAGCCAAAGGTGGTGCAACTAAATACTAGTGATGTATGTTGAATGGTCTTTTGTTTATGCGTTTTTCATGATTCCATACTTTTTTCCTCAGACCTGAGTGATTCCATATTTATTCCCCTGTGTTTGGTCAATTACAGTATCATTCACTGACTCCCACAATAGTTTCTCTTCATTTCTTTGAGTGTTCCTGAAGGCCAACAAGTTGCACTTTGGAACGACCTTAATATTGTATCATGTTTTTGATCTGAGTTTGTTTTACAGCATGAAATGTCTGAATGAGTGCTCATCCAAGACTGGTGAGTCCATACTTTTTGCCAGGGGTTGTAGTTATATAATTGTGTCGGCAGCCATTTTCATGTTGAGTTGAAGGGGGCGTGGTCAGCAGGAGCTAATTTGCATAAAAGTGATAGAAGCCATAAAACTGATAAGTATAGGCAGAAGTGAGCAGACTAAAATCTCTTAATCTAAGAATTATTTTTACAAAAAATGTAGTGAACATGTTGGATGCTAAGAGCCTAACTTTAACCAACAAAAGGTTCACTGAAATAAATTCATCATCCTCCATCTTGGATCAAAATGCCTGAACTTTGTCTGTGATTCAGATTCTTTCACACCTTTCTCACAGCCTCCACTTCCGACTCTTAATCTTGTCCAAACTGGAGAAGCTGCTTTAAGTAATGCGATAACAGCCAGCTGCCCTGAGGCACTCCTAATTAAAAGCTCCATGCGATTACGCTTCCTGTGAAAACCTCCGAGGGTTAAAGATGAAGGAGAGCAGCTTCCTTCCTCCTGTCCACACCTTTCTCTTACTCACAGCCTCTTGTAGATTTAAAACTGCAGCAGAGGAGCAGACAGGTGACTGCAGAGTTGTAAAAAAAAGATTAAAAGTAGCTCAAATAAAAGACTGAATATGCATTTTTCCCTTCATGGCTGCAGATGAAACGACAAAGACTTTTTGTCCTTGAAAGCTGGTCTGTTGCCCACCGTCCCAACCTCTCTGTAATAAGAGGGTTAACGTTTAAATTGGGAGTAGCAGAGCTTTCCCCACACCCTGAGATTACATTGGATGGAGGCCAAAGATGCATTAAATATTGAACAATCGTGCAACAGGTTTCCCACACTGATTCTGCTGAGTTCAAGGAAAAGTAGGAAGCAAAGGGTGAAGATTGGAGCTGATCCTCTATTCAGGATTATCTTCTCTTCAAGTGAAAAATGAGACGTGTCTTCTAAAACTTTCAAATCATTTTTCATCCTCATTTCTAAAAAAAAAAAAAAATCTTTAAAAGTGAAACAGCTTCAGCCTCAGATTGGGTGAAAAATATTGAACCTCCAAAGTTTTTGTTTGGTTTCCTACTTTTAAAAACAGAAAACCCAATTTTCAACATCAATGCACTGTTTCTCACGTGTGTCAAACTCATGGTCCGGGGGCCAAATCTGGCCCCCCACAGCTTTTTATGTGGCCCTCTAGACTCCAGAGTCACAGAAATAAAACCTTTTGTGATCAATATAATTTGATCAATTAATTCAATCAGTTTTTTTCTGTTTGCTGCCCAATTACATCAGTTAATCCCTCCAGTTTTTTGTGGATTCATGCAAAATCAACCCTTAATCCCTTTATCACTAATTTTATGCACAGAATGGGCAGAAATGATGTTGATGCTAACGCTCACCTGCAGGTGGCAGTATTTCTTCCTTCTACTCCACTGCTGCCTTGGCCATAGTTGATGTCAAGTCATCATATTTACTGTCATACATGAGTTCAAATGTTTCAGTGTGATGAATATTTATTATTCCTAACGACTCAATTATTTTTATATGTTTAACTTTGTTGAAATTTTATTTTGGTTAAATAAAACTAAAATACCAGTCAGGTGTTTAGGGTGTGTGAGACACTTAAAAACATAACATTTAGTTATATTTAGTTCACCTTGTCCCTGCTGCAGAATACTAATTAATATTAATAATTATTATTAATAATTAATAATATTAATATATTAATAACAAACTCCTATATCTTGCAGAAAACACTGAAAAATTAAAATGTAGCTTCAACTTTAAAAAATTTAGTTAATTTGTTCCATGTAATGGAATTAAGTTTATTTTTAACAGTTTAGTTTAGTTGCTTAAAAACAACCAGCAATTGGTTTTGTATCTTTTAAAGTGTACTAGACTTAAAAATACTTGGTAAGATTTTGTATTTTTGCAGTGTGGAGATGGAAAAGTTTAAAAAGCTTGAATTTTACAGTGGGAAAAGTGAGTGAACCCTGAAACCGTCTTCAGGCTCCAGCCTTCAGTTAAAGCGAAGGTGTGTGGTTCAGATAAACGCGCTGCAGATGCGTAGCAACGCGCCGCTCTCCTAAATGTCACCGTGCGTTTAGAGGACGCCCGGTGACGAGCGGCGAGGATCCGGCCGGCTGCTGGCCGACCCGAGGCTCTAAGTCCTGCAGTCACGCCCTGATTGGGTCAGTGAGGAGGAAAGACGACAACTGGATGCCATGCTGCGGCCGCCGCCGCGCTTTCCGCAGAAAAACCGCCACAAATTGATTGGAGGCAAAGAGCAGCAGCTGCCGACACTCTGAGGCTCGTCTGACAAAAACGACAAAAACCCAGCCAATCCCAAAAGAATCAGCCCAGATCTCAACCTCTAACACGGGGGTCTCCAAACTAGCATTGGGCCAAAAAGCCCTAAAATCAAGCACATAAAGTATCCTGATATTTATTGCAGATCCAAAACCTGGAAGGGGTTTTTGCTGCGGTGCATTAGGCCCATTGTAGATAGAAAAAACATTTCCACCAAAAAATGTTGTGATGAATCTCAGAAAATTTCTAGAAAACCTGGAAATCTTTTAGAAAATCTTTGACATTTTAGACATTTTTAATTTTTTTTTTATACATTTAAAATGTCTTCCAGCTCCAGTGTTATATGTTCATTAGAATTTAAAGTTTTTTCATTTTTAAGAATTTGTTTTTGGATTATTTTCCACTATCATTAATATTGACTAATCATTGATGTCACATTCAACAGATTATAGAGATTTGAGGTAAATTAAATGTAACTAATTTTTACTTTTTCAAAGCGTTATTGTAGATGGTGATGAGAGAGAAATCCTGCAGCCACTAAAAGCTGGCGTTACTCCATTTGGTGAAGAAGGAAGTTGTGCTCAGTGGTTTTTGTTTCCTTCTGTGGTTCTCAATGCAGCGCCCCCACAGGCGAGGAGGGGAACAGGTTTCTCAAATGGTTTGGCAGTTTGGAAGAGAATCACAGCAGCTGAAAATGTAACAAATGTTGGAGTTTTGGTTCCTAATCAAAGCGAGTCAACCGGACTTTTAGGTGTTTGATTCTTACCTGTGTGATTCTTTAATTTCTCTGTTTTCTCTCAGCTTTCACCATGATGATCATCTTGGCTCTGATCCGGATCGGTAAAGGAACGGGCGAGGGCCGTCCTCCGGTCGCCAGCCTCTCCGGAGTGCCCAACCTGTTCGGCGTGTGCGTCTACTCCTTCATGTGCCAGCACTCCCTGCCCTCCCTGGTGACGCCCATCTCGGATAAGAAGCGGGTCGGCAGCCTGGTTCTGGCCGACTACGTCCTCATCCTGGGTTTCTACGTCCTGCTGTCGTTCACCGCTATCTTCTGCTTCGACAGCTCGCTGCTGCACGACATGTACACCCTGAACTTCACTGACAACTGCGACGTGTTGAACATCCCGGTGCTGCGCTACTTCCTGGGCTTGTTTCCCGTCTTCACCATCAGCACCAACTTCCCCATCATCGCCGTGACGCTGCGCAACAACTGGAAGACGCTGTTCCACCGAGACGGCGGCACCTACCCGTGGGTGGTGGACCGGGTCGTGTTTCCCCTCATCACCCTGGTGCCGCCCATCGTGGTGGCGTTCTGCACGCACAATCTGGAGTCCCTGGTGGGAATCACGGGGTCGTACGCGGGAACGGGGATCCAGTACGTCATCCCGGCGTTCCTGGTGTTCTACGCCAGGCGCCACCTGGAGCCCGTGATGGGCAGAGATGCCGTCAACAAGCACCGCTCTCCGTTCCGCCACGCCTTCTGGGTGTGGTTCGTGTTGGCGTGGGCGGCTTCCTGCCTCATGTTCGTCACCGCCAACATCATCCTGACTGAAACCAAGAAATGAGAACCACTTTTAACAGAAAAATCTGCAACTGTTTGGCCAGTTTTCTTGGTTCTCGAGGCCTTAGCTGCTGCTGGGTGGACTGTGCCTTTTTTAACCAAACTGCACTGCAAAAATACAAAACCTTACCAAGTATTTCTGTCTAGTTTCTACTGCAAATATCTTAGTACAGTCGAAATAAGGCAAAACTAAACATAGGCTCAGTAAAAACAATTATTCTTACTTTTTAAATAAGAATAATTTAGTTTTGTCTTATTTTAAATGTAATAAGATGTTTGCTTTAGACAAAAAAAATACTTGGTAAGATTTTTTTTGCAGTGTTTAGTTTCTTAATTTAAATGCAATCAATGTTTTATCGGTTTAACAAAAAGGACCAAATTTTTTTGTATGAATGACAAAAGAATCAAAGGGATTTTATTAAACTTATTTTTCCTCATCAAGCAGCCGACAGATTGAGCTTTTTATGCTGTTTTAATGGAGTCCAGCAACTTTTAGAGGATTCGTCCCTGAATCGGATTATTTTTTACCAGATTTATGCAGATTTGAATCAGAGGAATCCCTGCAAAACTCAACATTTTAACAAGTATTTATTAGTCTAGTTTCTTTTCCAAATATCTTATCACACTTTAAATAAATCAAAACTAATTCACAGTAACTTTTCAGCAAAAACAGGATCTTGTTTTAAGTCAATAATTTCTTAATATTGACTAAAAACTACAAGTTCCAACAATATTTTGCTACAAGTGAAAATCTGCCAGTGCAACCAGTTGGTTCAGACATTTATCACATCGTTTATCGTTTATCATGAAAATATCTCATCCTGATAAGAATTTTTATTCTTTGTCATCGTAATTTAAGTTGATATAAAAAAAACTTAGTAAAATTTGATTTTTACACCCCAGATTTTTTACACAAAAAAAGCAAATTCAAAACTGATTAAATAAAGTATTTATGCTCAGCTTAGTGATATAAATCCCATTTCTTTAAATATGTGACATCCAGAAGATTATTTTACATAGGAATGATTTTCAAAGAGCAGCATTTAAAACACTAAATTTTACCAAGTATTTTTTAGTTTCTAGTGTAAATATTTCAGTTCACTTGAAATGAGAAAAATCTAACGAGTAACTTTTTAGCCATAAACAGGATCTTGTTTTAAGTCAGCAATTCCTTATTATTGATGAAAATTAAAGGGAAAATGTTTTGTTACAAGTGAAATAAATATCAATTTTAAATAATTATTGACTTAAAACAAGCTCATATGTCTTTCTGAAAAGTTACTTATAAGTCTGTTTTGTCTAATTTTAAGTTTACTAGAAATTAGACAAAGACTTGGTAACATTTTGTTTTTGCAGTGAGTGAATGCTGCCAAGCAGTAACCGTAAACAGAAGTAAATAGTTTTGTTTCATAATTATCACAATAGTACTACAAAATATTGTGGTGAAATTCTGTATCCACGCCAACTAACTAGTACTTTTTTAATCCACATTATGGAATTATTAACTTAAATTAAGTTCCTATTACTTTAAAATGTATTGCTGAAAAGTTATTTATAATTTTCTAATGTAAGATATTTAAACTAGATGAAAATCCTTGGTAAGATTTTGAGTTTTTCAGTGTAGTGATCAAGTTTCAACCCACTTGAGTTTTGTTGCTGCACAAATTTCCCGTTTCCTCTCTAGGAACGCTTCTGTCAAACAAACAGAAGAACAAAAAGCTGCAGGAAGGTTTTTATTTCTTTTAACGGCCGTCATTAAAACCTTTGACTGGAAAAGAGAAGCGGTGAAGGATCCGCTGGAGTTTTCCTGCCGAGCATCTCAATAAAACTTCATCAGAGGAACAGAGAGGAACCGCGTGACGGGAATGAGGCTGGAAGAAAAACAGTCGCTCCCCCGCCGCCGTCGCTCAGCAGGGGGTCTGAGGCGACGTCTCCGTTCTCCATGTGAGAAACTGATGGATACGCTCCGGTTTCTCTGGGTTTACGCTCCGGACCGGTTCATGATCCGGTTCATGATCCGGTCCACACCTACAGTGTTTTCTGCTGGATGTTTTCAGCTCATCAGTCTGAAACGTCGGACTTTAACAGATCAAAAGCTTCAGTCTGAGTTTTACCATAAATTAAAACAAGGAAGATCCTCCATCCGAGCCGAAGATCAGTCTTAATAAAACTCTGCAGATGTTTCATTTGATGCTCAATGTCTGCAAGAAAAAAATTCTGACATTCCTGAACTGAATCCCAAAATATGGAGCAAGAAAAACAAAATTGTTTTTGTAATTTCAAAGAAAAATGTGTTAAATTTCTATTCAGACTTTCAGTTTGTTTAGCACCTTAAGCTTCATATGAAACAATATTTTAGAACATATTTACTTAATAGTTCCTGTAAAATGCTCTAAATCATCAAACTCTAGTCTGCTGCTTGCTCAGACTCTAAACTTGTTAGTTTGCTGAAATTTTAAAGCCGGAGTCCTACAGAGTCAGGAATTATTTGGATTAATGTGGAAAAAGTAAATAAGAGCATTAATAAATATCAGTATTATGTTCAGTTGAGTCTGAAACAGACATAAAAATGAGCTGGTATCCTGTTTACTTATAACTTGTGTATAAAAACAGATGAACTAAAAAAACTGCAGTTTTCTTTAAAAACAGAAAATCTGGTAGATTTGGGAGAAAACGACGCCTGAGTCTGATGTAGTGATGTGGCTTAAAGCCCAACTATGGTCAGAAATGGATCAACGGAGGAAAGATTTCTGTTTTTATTCTGTCCTGTTTTCTTAAAAAGATATTCAATAAATTATACAGCAATAACATAAATTATTGTTTCAGGAGGCATGCTATTTATTTATGAAAGGAAATAGATTCCAGCTCCAGTCAGATGACAACCAGCACAGTTTACACACCTTTTAATTACTTTTAGTTGATGAATTTGGACACAATGTTCACAGCAACACAAGCTGCTGCTAAACTTTACGGATCCCTTTGTTCCTGATAAACACTAATGTAAGAATTTGATGTTTTATCATCATTTTTCCTGAAATTGGCTCTGCCTGCTGGTATTTTCTCTGCAGGTAAATAAAACTCTCCCTCCGTTTTGCAGAAACTCAGTGATTTTTTTTTCTTCATGACGCAGCTTTAGTTGAAAGGTGATGTGCTGTGACCGGAGCTGGTTTCTGCTCACCTGTCGATGCGTCGGTGACACCTAGGGGGCGCTAAGGGGTCTCCAGGTGAGCTTCACCTGCAGCTTCATCTACAGCAAAGTGTCTGAGGAAAACAAACACTTGAGTTGCTGGATATGATTTTTATTTCTCTGTATGAATCTGTGTGAGTGACTCGATTTTGAGTTGTTAAATTTTTCCATCGTTTTCGGTGTTTCTTTTTCTTGCCTGTTTGTAATGTTGACAATCCAAGTGGTGCCAAAAGTATTTGATCCTTTTTTCAATTTAAATCTTTTCTTTTTAAATGTTTATTTCCCTTTTTGTTTTTATTCATTTGCGTTTCTGTATGTTTACTTCTTTTTTCTGTTCAGTTTGTCTTTTTTTTTTTAAATTCACAAATGAAAATAAAATTTATCATAAAACTGAAGCTTGAACATTGGAAGGAACAACCGTTTTATTTTACCTTTGGACAGTTACGATGCGTAACCGTGGCAACAAGATAATGTTTTTACCAGTGAGGGGAGCTGATCAGCATCTCAAAAGCTCCAATAATCTCTGATCTGTCTCTGTGATTCCAGAGGAGATAAAACCGAGTTCTCTAGTCACTGTAAGGATCAGATCTCCTACTCCAGCATCTTCTAACCATGTGGTGATTTCATGAAGGGCAGCAAAAGCAAACGAGTTGGATTAGCAAAGCTGCTAATCATCCAGGAAACTGAGCTGTTAGCATGTCTTGACAGTCATGAACCAGCTGCGTTTCCATTACAAATGTTTGCAAAACTTTGCTAATGTTGGGGAAAAAAGAAGCATTTTTGCAATTTCCATTAAAGAAGAAACAATAAAAAAGAATAAATCATTAAAAATAAAAAATAAAAAACATGGCGGCCGATCACTCTGGTACCACTTCCTGTTGTTTTCTTCTATTTTCCACCAGTAGCAACAGCCGGTTGTGGATCAAGCAGAAGCTGAGACTGAAATGGAAATTTTAAAAAAGTCCTTTTAGGAAAAACAAGAGATGATAAAACCAACTTGTTGTGAACAGCCATGTTACCGGATCGCTCTGCCGCCACCAAAACTCAAACACAAGCTTTTATTTAGTGAAAGCCTCCACTTTGCCCCGGCGGCCAACGTTTTGTCACGTCAGTGAATTAAAGTTGTAAACTGACGGCAGCTTCTCCTTCCATTCAGAAACAACCGGCTGCAGGAGATCCAGTCAATCCCTTTAGATGCGGCGACGCGACGCTGCTTTTTGTAATTACAGGCGCCTTTCAACGGCAGCGTGACTTTCTTTATCCTGCTGAATGAGAAATTCCCCATCTGGCTGCTTTCCGAACCAAACGAGTCGCCCACCTGTTGCCACCGACCGAGTCCATGAATCAAACCCAGAACTTTGTGGTTTCAGCAACGTTTCGACCCCATTTCCACTCTGATGCCTGGCAGGTAATTGGCTAAATCTCTTGTTCACCTCAATCTTCTTAGAAGCACAGTGTTGGTGGGTTTTTCTTTTTTTAATTTATTAATACATGAGATTGCTGTTTTTATTATCCAACCGAAGCTTCCTCTCTGAATCTCAATCCCAGCAGAGACGCTCCGGTGTAATTTAATTTACCTTCTGGCCGTTTTATGCATGTAGGGAGTGTCTGAATGTTTGTGGGCAGAACTTTAATTGGAAAAGCAAACTTAGCGGCGCTTAATTAATTCATGTTTACCTGCTGGATTGTTTAAGGGATTTAGAAGAGCTGCTTCCCGACTGCAAATATTTAATCACCTGGAGGGAAATTTAGCTTCGTTTTTTAAATCAGGTGTTTTCATCAGAAGAAATCAGAGCTTAAAGCGGAGAAACTAAACAAGACCAGGTTTACAGCAGGTACAAAGTCATTAGTACAAGTTGTTCTGAAAACTTGGTTTGGTTTTAGCTACGTTTTCATTGCACAATTTGACATTTCGAAAATAAATCCCTTTATTGGAAATTTTGAGAAACTCTTCTGTATCAAAATTGATTTATCAAAACTGAAGGAAAACTAATCCAAACAAATTACATAAAGTGATAAACTGTATTTTGTAATGCTGTAAACAGGTTAATGAGATTGATTGACAGCGCTAAGTCCCGCCTCCTGGCTCTGATTGGTTGTTTTTTATTTTTTCAGTAATAGTGGCTCAGGGAGGAAGTGAAGACAGATTATCTGTGTCATACACTGTAAAAACACAAAATCTTACCAAGTGTTTTTGCTCTAGTTTCCAGTGCAAATTTCTTAGCACACTTGAAAATAAGACAAAATTAACTTATAAGCAACTTTTCATTGTCACAACACAACAAACACTTTAAAAAAATTAATAAAAGTTACATACTTCAGGTTTAATATATTCTTATATCCAGTTTAATTAACTTAAAAATGGAGCATAAAACTAAAATCTCTGTAAGTGCAGCATCTTCTGCTCCACATAAAAGCTTCGTCCTTGTGAGGACGCTGTAACGGTACCATCTGCAGTCGGATCCATTCTGGGCCGCGGCTTTATCGCTGGATTTATTTACTGTGGCTGCTAGCTGGAGGCCTGCGCTGCCCACAGGTGATCCCGGCGCTGGAGGTGATGATGACTCCATAAAGCGGCTTTATTAAGTGTCAGCGGCAGAGGAGCCGAGTCCTGTTTCAGGGCTCTTGGCGCTCATTAACGGGTCACATGTTCCTCCGCCGTGCTGTGGCTGAAAGGTTTGCTTCACCTTGCTTGCTAATGGGAGCCGGTGAGCAGACGACAAGATAAGACAGGAATGCATTAAAGCAGAGCCAGCGGTTGTTTACCGCCTGTTTGGAGAGAAAAGAGGCGTTGAAAGTAGAAATGTGCCAGCGCTGCCTGTCTGCTCATCATTCACACCTGCTGGAGGTTTTCTGCGCATTTGGAAGGCATCAGCATCCAGGTGTCACCTCATCTTCTTGTGACAGATGGTTTTCTTTTAATTCCAGACAGATGCGGCTCGTTTTTAATAACCAAAGCGTCATTAGCACCAACAGGGCTTAGCAGACGTCTTGGGGAGAGATCAGGGTCACCGGAGTGTGGAGGCCAAAACCAAAACCAAACCGAGTTATTAGTGCAGCTCGGAGATTTGGGCATCATAAAAACATCATGCAGACAGGCTCAGGTTCTGATGACACCTTTTAAACCGACCCACAGGTTATTGTGATAAACGATAATATTGTTGTTTGGAGACCATTTTATAGTAACATAATGGAAGAAGGTTCTCAAACTGTAAACTCAAACGAACATTTAACACTGGAACCGGAAGACATTTTAAATATCCAAAAGAAGTTTGGAAATCTGGAAGTTTGTTCCAGATTTGTGGTGCATAGAAGCTGAATGCTGCTTCTCTATGTTTGGTTCTGGGGATGGAGAACCAGAACCAGAAGTACTGAGAGGAAGGTTGATACAGTAACAGCAGATCTTTAATCTATCTGGTGCTAAATCGTTCAGTGATTTATAAATTAGCAGAAGTAAAAAAGAATCTCAACATTTCTGAGTATTTTCTACCAATTTTGCACTTTTTGAGCTCCAAAATTTCTTGTTTTTTGGAAGAATTTTTTTTTTACCTGCCATGGCTCTAATACAAATATTTAATTAGTCCTTTGATCGACAACGCAGAAGAAAAAAAGGATTTCAGCAAAAAACCAAGGCTGAGATCCAGACCTGCTGTGTGAACATAGACAGGTTTTCTGTTGCTTTCATATCCGTGTCACATTTTAATTTCTTTAACAACAAGCATTTGTAGCAAAGATTTTATGAAGGCTGGAAACCCACTCTGGTACTCTAAAAGATCTACTTTAATGAATTTATCCTGCAGTTCCTGCTTCTCTCCTCTTGCACCGTTTATTCATCATGTAGTTTCATTTCTTTGTTGGTTTTGCATGAAGCAGTTTTTTGCTCTCCAATCTCCTGAAACATCAGCGGATGTTTTAATATTCTCGCTGCGTCTGTCTGGGTGTCAGTTCATGATTTATAACCATCACTGCCAGCATGCAGATGAAGGCAGGCGTCATGTTTACAATCAGTAGCAACACGGCGCCGTGTTTGACCCGACCGGCTCTGCGCTCATTCTGCAATCCAACACATGAACTTATTTCGGATTTCATTTCCTTTTCCTTAAAGGGGAAAATGAGACATTTGTTTGGGTGTCATGTGATTGTCTGAAAAGCTGCTTTACAGGCTTTTTCCTCCCAGTGGGAAACACTAATCCCTGCTTCGTTCACTTGTTTGAAATGACAGCCTCCGGGCCGAGCATTTGGTAAGAACTCTAGTTTCAGTATCGGCCTCCAAAATCCCATGTTGGTCTAATCCTAATCCACTCAGTGCTGCATCCACCGACCCTCAGGAGCCATGTCAGTTCACGTTCTTAATGGAAGAAGGAAATGACCAATATTGGGTTGTAAACATGGATAAATGATTTATTTTCTCTCAGGCAGAGATCCAGAAAGCATCTTTGGTTCTGCATGACGCCATTTTCTGCATCTGAACGTTTTCTGCTGTTGGGTCAACAGTCTGACCGCCGCCAGCAGGAAGCGTCACTTCACCCTCTGATGGATGAAAGTACTATAACTGGACAGATGTTGCCTTCCAGCTCCGGTTCATCGTCTCAGTTTGACCAATAAAATCAGTTGTGTTGAGCAATAAATCAAATGATCACATGATAAATTAGAACGTGGTACAACATTCCTATTGGATGATTGTTTCGTGTCTCTTATGCTTCCAAAGACTGAGCAACAAAAGGCTTTAATCTGCTCTGTTGGTCTCAACTAGCAACTTATTGACAGGCAACTTCGTTTACAGAGATGTCAATGTTCAAAAAATTTGTTGTTTTGTTGATTTATATTAGGATATTTCCGGTTCCAAAGTTGAATATTCATTAAAAATTCTAATTTATTGACCTTCGAGATGCCGTACCTCAAATGGTCTCAAAACATCGGTACTATTGTTTCTCGCAATAACTTCTGGGACAGTTTATCGAAGTTAACAAGTTTCTGGATGGCTGGTTTTAAATCTGGTCGACATGAAAGATGAGTGATTGTTGGATCTGATTTGATCTGCAGAGGATCTGCAGGTTTCAGCAAGTAAAATTTAAGACTTTTAAAAACCTTTTAATGGCATCTTGAGTGAAATTTAAGACCAAAAACCTTATAAATATAAAGAATGGCTCGAGAATCTTCCTGCTCTACAATGAAGAATAACAAAAACAATTTTTCCTCTGATGCTAACTGAGGCTAACTGCTTTAGCACAACTTTAACACAACTCTATCAGATCGGTATATGAAGCACAAATTAACTCCTCGTGCGCCGAGAGAAGCTGCTTCAACGCTGTTGTTACAGCATGTGCGTCAGATTTACTGGCGTACCAGAAACGCAATACAAAAGTTCCAGCTCAGGATTTTTGTATGGAAGTCCATTTCTGCTATTAAAGAAAAAAAAGTAATAATTTAGTCATAATTGTGACATTTAGTAGTCATAATTCTGAGATGCAAAGTCATAATATTTAAAGTCATGTTTATGAGTCTCCTTGGAGAAATAAAGTGACTTTCTATCTCAGAGTTATGAGTTTGACAGTTGAAATTATGACTTTTAAACTCGAATATTACTTCCTCTTGGTTTTTCTATTTTTGTTTTCATGGCAGTAATGGGCTTCCATATTTTTGTATGTGTAAAAAAAATGTATCAAAGTGGAAACCAATAATTAGATTCATAATGGATTCCTGACACCTTTATTTATGTCTATCTTTTCAATTTATTTTATTTCTGTTTATTGTTATTATTATTTTAATTATGGATTATTTGTTCATTAACATAAATACCAAATATTGTGTGTTTTTTCCTTCATCTGTAGTTTCCAGATGACTTGTGTCAGAGTTAAACATAAATAAGATGTAAAACGTGAACTGGAACAAAAATGGACTTGTGTGTTTGTTTGTATAAAACAGTTATTGGAAAAAAAATTAAAAGTTTAACAAAAGACAAAACCAAGCAGAACTTCTTCAGTTTTAACAGCAGCATGTGCAGGAAAGCAGGCAGGAGGAATCCGTAGGTTTGCTTCAGGATTCGTCCCGTTTCCTTGTTAGTCGTAGTCGGAGGCTGAGGCCAGCGGCGTTGAGGGATGACGGGTTTACCTGGTTCACCTGAGCCCAGGTGGTTCCACCGACCGCCGTGACGGGTCGGTTTATCATCCGCGCCTCCTGGGGGGTTGAAGGTCGGCCAGCGGCGCTTCCCAGCCTTGGAGTTTGAGTTTTCTCCAAACATTTTGAAGTTTTCTACACTTTTATCACCAGACAGACCAGAGGAGTCCAGACTCTTAGTCACATGGGCCAAAATGGCCGAATGTGAAGAACTTGAGGGCCAAAGACATTATTTGTTATCTACTTAGCAGTAAAGTGAGTAAATAAACAAATGAAGTGGTCAGATTTGTTGCTAGAAAGGTTTATGCAAATTAGTTTAAAAGTAATCAAATGGAGGAAAAACAACTCAATCAATTCTGATCAATAAAGTCAGGATTTAAGCCTCTCTTACTGTGAAAATGCATTTTTGTTTTAGGCCAAGTTTATTAAATGAATTAAAAACAGATTTCAGTGCAGCAAAGTTTTGCTTTTGAGTAAAAGTCACTTTTTGCAAGAAAATGCCAAAAATGTTGATATTTAAAGTAAATAATAAAATACTTTGCGTTGTAGCGAAGCTGGACAAAATGGCTGCTAAACTTATCATGATGTAAGCGTTTCATATCAGTTGGTGTTTGTAATTAATGTTTAGTCAGAAACAGAAGGTCACAGAGTGTTACATTCATGAGGAAGTTGAGTGGAAGGAAAAACTGTGGCAGAAAAAAAGAGTATGGGGTCAGAGCTTGAAGAGCCATCACACAGAGATGTCTGAAATATGGTCTGCAACTGTCACAGACGGTTTCTATTTCCTTGTTTTGACTTTTTTTCTTTGAAAACTTTCATTTTGAGCTGAACATTTTCAGACTGAAGAGTTACTGAGATAAAAACTAAAAGCAATAAAAAAACAACAACTTAGAGTTCAGGAAGGCAGAGAAGAAGGAAGGAAAGGAGCCTTTTTTGGACTGCTCTGCTTTTCTAACCTTGTTATCGATGCTTCTTCTACCCTGTCATTATAAACCCAGGGATTAAAGATGGCGTTCCTCAAGGCTCCATTCTTGGGTCCCATCAATTCATCCAAATCCAATTCCGACATTTTCTCAAAGAGCAACCAGAACAAAGCTTTGCTGGATGTTTTTGTCTTATTTTCAGTAGGTTATCGTAGCGAACCGCGGTCCAGGTGTAATTCACAGTCCGCAGTCGGGTTTCTGCTCCCAAACTGCAGTTCACCTCTGAGTCTGAGGAAGATATGATGTGCATACTGTCATAAATCCTCTTAATATTGCAAGACAGCTCTGTTAAAACGACCCTGCAGTCAATGTCAGCGAGGGACGTTGAGGTTTCTCATCGACCGCGGCGGCCTCGTGTCAAACCCGCCTGCCGTCCCACTGCGGCTGTTTCTGCCTCATCGCTCTGCGGCGCCTAAGCTGCTGTCACTTCCACCATTTTGTATTCAGGTGGTGAATCCTAATGAGGAACGTGGAGGTGACTCGGCAGCCTCCTCTGCTCTGCTGTCTGACCGCATCAATCCTCTCTTTGTCACCGGATCCTCGGCGGGCTGGCCCCTTCTGGAAGGAGGGCAGTCGCTCCAAACCCACAGAAACATCCAATTTAATGTGGAGAAAAGATTTGAACCACTTTTCACAACAACAAAAAAAAAAAGTTTAAGAATGTTTTCAGCATTTCCAGCTGATCCAAAGCTCAAAAGAAGCAAATTTTTCCTGCCATGTGGCTTTTGACTACAATGATTCTCAATATTTTTTCACACGCTTAAATTTAGTCTTAAATTAATTTGTGTTGAAATTATTAAAGTATTTAATATAGATATAAAGGCATGCCACCATATCAAATTTTGCTGGACGATAAATTGTCCCAGGAGTTATTGTGATTAAAAATAACATTGTTGTTTTTAAATTATTTCCAAGTAATAAAATGGTAATAGCATAAAAACCCATTCTCAAAGATATATAAATATATAAATATAATGTGCAGTAGAGAAAGTTCTGTCTGAACCCACAGATCTCGTCAGCAGAAAAAGAACAAAGTGACATTGACCATTTTGGTTCGTTTTCCAGTTCATTAAAATCGCTGGATTAATGCAGAGCAAACTGGACATAGAAAGTTTCTGGCTCAGGATCCCCAGAGGTTGTTTGATTCATCACCAGCCTCTCCGTTATGATCCAGTCTGATCCAAACAGCAGTTCACAACCCGGCAAAAATATTTTTCCCCTGTGGAAAAAGTTCAGGTGGAACTGAGAGAGCGAACCGCCGTCAGGCTTGGGAAACGATTATCAAATTTCATATTTACTGGACTCTGTTTTAGTCTGGCTATGTTCATGTGGTAAAAACATGGATGTGTTAATGAACAGTGAGAAAACGTGAGAAGTGTGAGGGAGATTTCACAGGCCTAAAGAGCAGCCAATCACTGTTCTGCCTGCAAAACCTCTCAGCAGCGTCGCCTCTTTTTACCTGCCCGCTGGACTTGTGTTGGGAAACTCGCTGTTCAAACTGTAAGTCGGTGTTTAAGAGAAAAATCGTTGGTCTTGTTTCTGCGACGGTCAGCAGAATCACACGTCCAGTGAATCCAAATCTAACTACTGACGTTCCTGGACAAAAAGGGAATCAGCTGCACCGTCGTTCCTCCATCATCTGCTGTGAGTCATTTTACATACGGTGGAGGTTTGTTGACAGCAGCTACTGGAGGTAACTAAAGAAGTAACTTATAATCTAACTTAGTTACTCTCCAAATCAAATAATCAGTAATCTAACTAGGTTACGTTTTTAAGGAGTAATCACTAATCCGATTAAAGTTAGTTTTTCAAAGTAACTCCGCCTTCATTTCCTCATCATCTCCTTCATGGAGGTGATGAGGAAATGTTTGATGATCTAGCTTTTAATCATCAATAGAAATGTTGACATCATTGATATTCTGCTCGTGGTTCATGCAGCAGCAGCAGCAGCATCCATCTGTTTCCTCCTCTCTGCATCCATTCAGATCTGGATTCATCCACATGCTTGACTGACCTGAGATCCTGCAGCTTATCCCAGTCTGCTTGATCTTCCGTCCAACATATGTGGACTTTCCAGACGTTCCCTAAGCAGCTAAATACAGAAGAATGTGGTTTTGTAAACGTCTAGAAAGATTTTACAGGAATTTAGGAAAACAGACAGGTTTGGGGTGGCGTTTGATGCTGCTGTGGATTTGCATGTTTCCCCCCAATTAAAACCGTATTCCACAGACATTTTCTTTTTATTATTTATTTTCTCACAAGTTCAAATTCAGTCTGTTGCTGCAGCTTTGACATTTTTCAGGAGTCATTTGGGATTTAGTTCCTTCCTGCTACATCTTCTGAAACCATCTGTTTCAGTCCACCGCTGTGGATGGATGGATGGATGGATGGATGAATGAATGGATGGATGGATGGATGGATGGATGAATGGATGGATGGATGGATGGATGGATGGAAGAAGTTTTGTTTATGTGGAGATGAGGCTGGCTGAGCTCATGAAAGAGGTTTAAATCTAAATATTTCAGAATAATTTAAAGGGTCAGAATATAAATATGTAATCATCAAACTCTCAGCTCCACATATTGTGATTTTAAAACGTACTCAGGGCCGCTGACACTGTAAATACAGTATTTACAGTATGGAGCTGAAACAACAGACCTGGCTTTAATCAATGTCAGTCACATTCCCCTCAGTCTGAAAAATTATTTTTACTTTTGTTCAAATTGATTTCCATGAATGTCAATTCTCAAATAAATGTTCACGTTTCCATCTAATGAAGCGATTTATCCTTCCAGCAGCTGCAGTCGGCCCAGTTGAACATCTGTTCCTCTGGTTTCCTCGGTTAAGTTCTCGTTTCACAGATCCGTCATTAATTTCCTCCTTTCTTCCATCTTCGCCGCCTTGTCCTTGGTCGAGGTCAGTCCTGCCGGAGCTCGTGCCGAGTCCAAATTGATAACAGGCTTTAGATGTCGTTTTTAATTAGTCTCCAGGTGCCTTGTGTTTTATCCCGGCCCGGTGTCATCTCTCCATGGCTGCGCTCCATTACTGCCAGCCTTGGCCTCCGGTGCTGCTGCCGGCCGGGACGGACAAACCCAGCGAGGTTTTGATGAACTTTATGGCTTTTTTTATGACTCGTTTGTTAAATGTTGATGCTTTCACTCACTTCACCTGTTTGGAGGAAACATGTCACCATAAATCCTAATAATGAGCTGATTTTTGGTTTCATGAAGAAAAACCAAGAAGTTTTTTCAACCAAGCTTGTTTTAATCAATAGTAGGTCAATAAATCAATTAATTGTAAAACCAGCTCAATAATTTCTATTTGTATTATTTTTCTTCTATTCTCTCTTTTTCTACCCAAAACTGGATGATAAAAGTCTTCAGTCTGGCGCTTCGGTCTCAACTGGACAGTTTGTTTCCAGAGACTTCATAATTCATTTTATTTAGGATATTTAAAATGTCTTCCAGTTCCAGTATTAAATATTAATTTGAATATAAAGAGTATTGATCTTTGAAAAATGTGTTCTTGCAACTTAAAAATGACCTGAAAGCAACATTATGGTTTATCACAATAACTTCTGGGACAATTTATTGTCCAGTGAAATCTGTTATTGTGACGGACCTAATGAGAAGTTGACACAAACTTCATCACCAGCAGGGACAGACAAAATAAAACCTCAGGAAAAGTGAAATATCACTTTAATATCGCGTCCATTCAGCTCTCCCCGCCGACCCGGGCCTCTCCTTCGTCCCTTTGATTAACAGTGATGCCCCGGCCATTCCAGTAATCGTCTGCAAGCTTCCCAAGGATCAGCAGATGTGTTTATTGCTGGCATTTACAGACACATGACACAACATCCCTCCCCTTGAGTGTTTGTCCTGCCTCTGGACCCGTCCTTAGATTTACTCTCCTGTCGTATCTTCGTAGACGAGCAGCGCTGTTGTCATTCCCGTGAGAGAGTTTGGTGCTTAAATCTCTGCTAATGCGTCCTGGCATGGTTTTTTTCTCTGTCTGCGGGCAGTTAGCACTGGATGCTGGACGTCCTCTGGATCCGCTCCATTCCGTTCTGATGGATCCTGGATGGAGCCATGGAAGCGAGAAGCGGCGCTGAAAGGTTGGATGTTTGGGAGAGAAATGTGGAAACACTGAACCCAACGACTAATCCACACAGCCGCCAGATATCTGGGAAAACAAATACATTTTTATGTATTTTGGCCTTTCATCCAACGAAAATTATTTATAAAAACTGCAACCAGAGTGGAAATTTGACCAAACTGTGTTTTGTGAATGAGAAAACAGAATTTGTTTGGATTCTGTGCATCACAACAAATATTGCGGCAATATATCTTTGCTTTGACAGGATTCCCATCAATATCGTCTTATATTTTGATAACTTTGTTCTCTTTGAAATATCCATCCACACAAATGAACCTCCTTGATTCCTAGCAGGAAGTTATGCTTGTTTTGAAGTAACCTGATTTTCTAACAGGTTTATAATCCAAAGCAATTTAACAGAAATACAGAAAAGATCTAACTTCCTGTAGAAGCTTCTTAATCTGCACCATAATCTTCCTCCTATTTAAAAAAAACGAGATGTTTCACTCCGAATCCTAAGCGATAAATAATCCAGGTTAGTTTTCTTTGAATCCATATAACTGATTGATAAAAAAATTAAAATTAAAATAAAACAAAGTAGAGTTTCTTATATCCAGACTGTAAAATGCTAAAAGCAGATGTGATTCATTTGAAGGCAGCGTATCGTCCGGCCTCTGCTGTAGAGCTCGGTGTAATTTCACTTCCTCTCTGATATTAAAGCCTGTTTGTCTCCCTCCGACTGTGAGCAGAATATTAATCCAGGTCATCAGGCTCCCAATCTGAGGGCCACACTGTAAACCCACCGCCTCGTCCTGCCGGAGGGCAGAGGTCGTTAGCGTGGCTCATTATTCTCACCGCGCCGCTAAGTGACCAGAGTCGTTTGGAAATAACGGTAAACTTTCCCGTTTACCTTTTAGCTTCAGGGCAGCGAGGGAAACCGAGCAGAGACGAGAAGAAACTTTAAGGAACCAGAACTAGTGAAACCAACAAACCGCACAAGAGCTCAGAAATTAGCCTGTGATGCTAAGTGGGATTCATTATGTCCAAGTTATTATCAGCTGCATCAACCCTGATGACAAGAATGTTCGTTTGGACCACAGTCAGTGCAGCAATTATGGGATATTTGCGTCGGTTGTTGTTGGGGAAGAAGAGATTAATTACAGCTGGAGACTGAAATATGTCTCCAGCGTCAAATTTCAGCTCAGAAATGAACCTGACAAAAAACCCGAAAAAACTTTACCTGGACGATAAAATGTCCCAGAAATGATTACGATAAGCAATAATATTGCTATTTTGAGACAATTTTCAGCTAATTTAATAATGATAATGGCTCATTTAAGACAGTATACCCAATTAAAGTTAAAATAAAACCCTTATATTTCTAAAAACATTTAGCACTGGAACTGGAAAACATTGTAATAATAATTAAAATGGATTAAGACTTGATAACCAAAATAGCATTTATCATTCAGCATTGACAGGGAAAACAGGAAGTGCAAACTGGCAACTTCCTACTGGGTGTCAAAAGTTTATGTCTCAAAAAAATGACGTTTTCTTCTGTTAAAGTGGAGCATCTCTTTAACGATTGTTGTCCAAATGATTTTCATTTAGTTAACTTATTGCTGTTACATGCTGTTAAAATGCAATACTGAACACAGAGATATTTCTGGGATCTGTAACTGTTGAATCTGATGTGATGAAGTTTTTATAGAAACTAAACAATAAAATCATTTCCCAGACCCTGAAGCCACACTGGAAGAGAGAACTGCTGTCTGCACAGAAAATGTGTTTTTGATTTGATGAAACTTCCTGCAGATCAAACAGCAGCTGATGCAAGAGTCGGTCTAAATAACAATCCAACTTGTTTTTCCCCCCTTCTTCATGCGTTTTGGGATTTGTTTCTGGCCAGAGCGGCTCTGCAGCTCCTTTGGTTTCCTTTCAGTCAGAGTGAAACGGCGTTTGGTGCTTTGGGAGGAAAGACGGAGCGAGCCGGACGGAGCGGAGAGCGGACAGACGGCAGCTCCGTCCTGCCTGCTCTCTACTGGGAGGCCTGCTGCTAATTGTGTAGGAGGAAGAAGATTGTTTGAGCCATAAGGAAGGAGCGGTTTGTTAACCCGGAGGCCGGACTGCACAGTGGGAATTTGTCTTGCATAAAAAGTCCTTCAATTAAAACTGATTGTAGTCGTTCTTAGTTTTCACGTCTGTTTCATCAAACTTCCAAAGACTCAACCTGCAGGACGATGTTTCATCCTGACGGTGTTGGATCCTGGGAGAGAAGCCGTGAAAGGTCACTGCTGAAGAAGCTGGCTGTATTCATGCATATTAATGCTGAAAAACGTAGTGGAAGGAAAAAGTGTGGTAGAAAAAGGAGCGGAAGTAACATGGAAATTCACAAGGAGCGGATTCAAAGCTTCAGAATCCACCACATTGGACTAGACCTGTTGCAAAGAGCAATAAATCAATTAATCACATGATAAATGAAAACAGTCTGAATAGTTTCTATTTGCATGATTTATAGTTTTTATCTAAAACTGGATGATATAAATCTCCAGTCTGGTGTTTTGGTCTCAACTAGCTGTCTTTTTTTAGGACAATTTTGTTTACATTTTGTTTATAATTAATTTTATTTATTGTTTCTGTTGTTTTATTTAGGATATTTAAAATGTCTGCTAGTGTTAAATGTTCATTAAATGTTCTTACTTTATTATATTACTACCATCATAAATAAAAACATTATCATCGTTTATCGCAATAATTTTTTATACAATTTATCGTCCAGCAAAATTTGTCATAACAAATAATGACATTTGTTGTTGAAGTAATATGTTTTGTGTTTACATTGAAGTAATTTGTTTTTGAGACCATATTACTTCAAAATGGTCTCAAAAACAATATTTTCACTTATTTATATATTATTATACAATTTATGGTCCAATTTATTTGGCATATAAACCCTCAAACCTATGATCTGATTTTTCCATCTAATTATGGTCACGTTACTTAAGAGGAAAATGTGAGTTTAAATTTTAAAGAAATTAGAGCTTGTTCATGAATCCTTCTCTGACTTTTCGTCTTAGAGGAGCCATTGATCCTCCATTGATGCTTCTGGGAAAGTTTACAGTGTGAAGACATAAAACTGAAATGAGTCTCTGGCGCAGAGGGAGAGCGACTCGTTTCCAGCTGATAAAAAGGCCATTTGTTCTCTCCCCTTTTGCTTCCCTTATTTACCGCAAAGCATAAGGCGATAGAAAAATGTGTTTTTCATGAGAGCTCTGAGTCACTTTTATTGCCTGGTAGTTTAGCCATTAGTTTTTTCGCTCTTACGCTCGCTTTCTCCCCTCATGGCTGCACCGGTTTATCTCCAGATATTTTTCATTCCTGACATTAAACTGGATCGATTTTGTTGTTTATCCAACCCTGTTTGTCAGGAGTAAAACTTTCTGCCTGTCCGCTCTCTCTGTCTCATTTTACAGAGCATAACAATTTATATCAACACGGCTTCGCCGTCGCCACAAAATGAAAAGTCATCTTCGTCCAGGTGAGAAACTGCTAAAGTTAAATAACTTTGTTTTTAATTTTATACTTTATTTAATCCAAGTAGTTTGATCAAGAGAAGCTGAAGACTGAAGCTCTCGAGTTGATGATGCTGGATTCCAGAAATGTCACAAAGTCAAAGGTTGATCCTTGTTTCCGCCGGTTCCAGCTGAGGTAATTGGGTGTAGAAGAAGAATTTAGTTAAGACTCTCTTCTAATGAGATTTTCCTTCCTGCTTGTTGAGAAAAACTTTGATTTGTGAGGAAACTGTGTTTATAAAGCAGTTTGAAATAAAACATTTTTCTAGACGTGCACAATATCTGGAACATATTTACGATGCTTTTGCTGAATATAGATCAACATTTTCCTCTCATTTTTTGTCTTTCTGATCCCAGCCAGTAGATGTGGGGTGAGCATTGAGCCCAAATACATTATCCACATGCAGGATGTGAATCCAGCACGTGAAATATAACTTGCACCAAATATTGCACCCAACACCCATTTGTGATTGGGCTACAGCATGCACTGATATAGCAGATGGTGAATAAGAGGGGTCCTGGGATTGAGCCTTGGGGTACACCTTGTGATTTTAAATTAAAACATTATCTATAAAATCAGGAGCAGTAATTTAAATTTGGCTCAGAAATGGGAACATTGTGGTCATTTCCTCCACTGCTGTCCATCCTGTTCACTTTTGTGAGGGAGAAAAACCCCCAGTAAACTTGCATTCAGCTTTTAATCAAAGCAGCAGCTGTGGTTTGCATGTGGACGGGGGATCAGGGTCTGGCCTCCCCTTTGGGTAATAAATTTGCAGAGGCAGATGCTCAGCAGGGCACAAACGTCTGTGGCTTGCAGCAGCTGCTCACAGAAATATGTGTCCAGGTAAATTCCCACTCATCAGACACATTTGACGACACTTGTGGCTCAGATCAAGATGACATTTATGAAACCAGCGGACAGCTGCTTGGTTTATTTGAGTCCTTGTTGTAATCTGAAGCTCTGACTCTGCATTGTTTCCAACATGCAGACACTTCCCTGGTTCTTGGACAGGTGCAGACAGATGGTGCGATGCTGGCAGCCATTCAAAAAAAAAGTTTCCTCAGTGCTGGACGATGATGAATAGCAAATAAAGCATCTGAAGCAGTACAGAAAGAAAACACCGTCTCATCAAAGAGTCGCAGAGGAACAAGAAGTCAAGTCGTTTGAGTAAATGAGCGGATTTAATGAGCTGGAGCTTTTATCGGCTCACAGAGGAGAACCTGTGTGCACAAGAGCGCCGGTCGGCATTTCAGAAATATCCCCAGGTTCACATTCATGAAGCTAAAGAAACATTTTGGTGCTTTATTACTCCCAGGTTAGAAACCGATTCTGGATGAATCTATCCCAGAAGTTTTTAGCATCCCTCAGATTACTAACGTAGGAACCAACCTTTATCTTAAACCTACCTGTAGCGTATGGCTATAGTTTAATATCTAAACATAATTTGCTGTTTTTGAAGTGCAAAAAATTGATTTTTTTCCACAGCAGAAAGACTAATTAACCTAATTAGTTACAAATCCATAAATTTTTTAAAGTCCCTCCAATATTTTTAATTTTATCATCATTAACCTACTGAGTTCTTTCTCTGTTATCGTTAACAAAAAGATTTTGAAAGCTGGCATTTCTTTGATTTCTTTCTTTCATGATTGCTGATTCCAGAGCTTATTTGTAAAAAGCAAGTGTGAAATTGTTCAGATATTAAAACACCAAAAGAACCGGTGCAGCATCAGAAACCCGTTTCTTCAGGAGGATTTGTGTTTGTTCGCTGACTGTTGTTCAGTGTGACCTCTCCTTGAAGACTGTTTTCTTTTTCCAAAGTATTCCCAGGGGCAATGTTGTGATTTAAAGAAACTTTTGACCTTGCTTCCCAGCGACTTTGCGATGTTTCTACTTTTTCTGCAAGAAATAAAATATAAATGAAGGAAAAGAGTCAGGAGGCCAAGCAGTGAGGGAATAAATTTGTGTGTGGAGCAGGACCTGCGGGACCGAAGGTGCAGCCAAGGGCCAAAGAGTCGGAGCACTCAGCTGTTGTTGCTGGAAAGCAGAAACACAAACGTTGGATCTATTAAATGTCAGCATCACACGCGGCGACTGAAGTCTGCTGCTTTTAAAAATAGGACCTCATCTTTCTATCGGTTCATTTCAAACGGATCCCTTAAGTTGCATTTTGGTGGCCTACTTGCATAAAGTTTGGATGTTTCCAACTAAAACCCTAAAATGCTTTGCAACTTTAGGCGACAGGAGTCCCAGTGGACTTCCTGCTTCTTCTTAAGGAATTCATCTTAAAATGATTGCTACCTAAAGATGCTTTAAGAGGAAAAAGAGGAGCTTCATTTCTTCACAGATTATCTGTGTCATAACAATCTGTCAGGACATGAAGGCAGTTTCAACCAATATGTAAAAATATATTTTTAATAAAAGTTACGTAGTGTAGCTTTAATATTCATGAAAGCAGCTGAGTTTTGTCACATAGTGCATCAGTAGCCATTAGAAGAATGGTGCAGTGTCGTCATGAAGGGATAGAAACTGAAGGTAAAGCGGCGCAAACACAGCAAACAGTGCTGCAAATGCAAGAATGATGCAAACTCCAAAATACAAATGCAACAGAAAAAAAGCTGCAAACCAAAATGATCACATCAAACAAAATAGAAGCAAAAACCTACAATTAAGAAAATGCTGTAACCACAGAAAATAGAAGCAAAAGGGGAAATGCTACAAAGAGCAAAATCAGCAAATCTGAAAAGATGCAAACTTGCTCAGCAAAACAGAAGTCCTCCGGACCACTAGGTGGAGTCTGGAGTACATCAGGACATTTATCCTGATATTTATCAGGATATTTATCCTGATGTTCAATGGGCTCTTTGCACCTGCCGTGCTGACGTCACAACCGCATGCGCAAATGCGGCTCTCTTTTTTATGCTTTGAGTTACCATGACAGCTAGAAAAGACGTCTCCCCCTAGTGGTTTGGAGGATTTAAGCTTTGTTGAGTGAGTTTGCAGCGTTTCATACTTGCTGTTTTTTTCACTAATTAGCGAGTTTTCTTGCTTGCTCCTATTTCCTGTGTTTGCAACGTTTTGTTTGTGATTGCAGCATGATTGTTCATTTTATGTTTTTGCTAACATTTTCTGTGATTGCAACAATGTTTGCAGCATTTTTCTGTTTCTTTTTTTTTGCATTTTGTGTTTTGGAGTTTGCATCATTCATGTTTACTTCCAAACCTGACAACAGACTCACCACAAATTCATATTTTCTTTCTCTCAATAACATTCCTCTCCCTAAATTACACTGATTTGTTCCATTTTCTCCTCTTTCTGTTTTTAAATTTGCACTTTGAACTTGGATTAATTTCTTTTGGATGTTGTTTCTGTCTGCGATGTTTCTGAAGGACATCATAGGCGTGTGCACCTAATTTCCAGCGCTCCAGTTTTTATATCCCTCACAGAAAGTGTGGAAATTGAAAGTCTCTCCAGGTGGAGGAGCGATGAAGGTCACAGTGGCTCGGCTGGCTGAGATGTGGGGGTTTGTACAGGATAATTTCTTTCCAATAGGGAGGACTGAGCACATAAATGGTCTCTCGCTGATTTCCTCTGGGGAAATTTCCACTTCAGAAAAGAGCGTCCGTAAAGGAGAACACCTCCCCCAGCTCTCGTTCTGTATATCTTTATGTCTGCTGTGGTCTGTGGGTGTCTTTCATTATATTTCTCTTTGTGTTTCACGGCTGTTGCTTTTTGTCAAATGTACAACATACAACCCTTGATATTTAAGGGCTTTATTTCTTAAATATGTCCGTTTATCTGTGCGGACTCATCAATTTGCAGGGAGGAGATGAATGTTTGTCCTTGTGGGTTCAGCCTTTGTCTTGCATAGTGAAATAAAAACATCATAAATGTTTATTTATTGCTTTAAAATGTTACAGTAAGTAGAAATGAACAACCTTAAGATGCAACATGCCTTTATGCTGCCTGACATTTTTAATCATTTATATTATTCATCTAATCTTGGAGGGCAAAAACTACGGTGGCCCTGAAGTGCAAATCACATCAACAAATCTCTAAACATAACAGGGTTAACTAAACACAACTACATAAAAATGGAGGATTTAGATCCCAGTAAAAAAGCTAAAACATTTCTGATTGGACGATTCCACTTTTGGCTTTAGACCCAGAAATTATTCTGTCTTCAACACATTTGCTGAAAATTTGAATGTTACTGGCAGAGTTGGATAGTAAATAGTTACATTTACTCAATTACATTTACTTGAGTAACTTTTCTGAAAAAATATACTTTTAGGAGTAATTTTTTACTACGCTGTACGTTTTACTTGAGTGATTTTATTATTTACTCTTACTTGTGTAAAATTTCTGCATTTTCTACCCACTGAATGAAAAACAAACATGTTTTAACCAAACAATCATCAGACACATACACACAACTGCAGGTTTTGTTAAAGTTTCATAAGTTTCTTTTTTTTTTTATTGAAAAAAACTGATTTGGAAAATTTCCTTTTGCTTGATTTTGTTATTTTTTGTTACTGAATTTAATTGTCATTTTGGTCCTTAAAATACAAATATTTTTACTTAACTTTATATTTTGGTCCATCTGATTATGTAATTTATAAATATGAAATGATTGATAATTTCCTAATTTTTAACAAATACTTTTTTACTCTTACTTTTCTTGGATGGCAACTTTTTACTTTTTACTCAAGTACCATTACTTTAGCATAAAGTAGCATAAATGACTAATTACTTACACATTACTTTATGCTAAAGTAATGGTACTTGAGTACAATATTTGGATTCTCTGCTCACCTCTGGCTTCTGGTGATGCAAACATAGCTACCGAAAGCATTACTTTCTTATCTTCGTGATACAAAATTTAAAAAAAAATAGAATTTAGTGGATGTGAGTTAATGCTGCTACACACCAGTAGGTGGCGGTCTTAACCTTGAAGTAGTTTACGATCAGCCATCATAGAAAGGAAGAAGAAACGTAGAAGGTGCCAGAGGAACCGTAGCGCGGTTCGCGTCTCCCGTCCATCTCAACAAAACCAGAATAACTTCCGGTTCTAAAGTCAAAAGTGGATTCGTCCAATCCGAGATGTTTTAGGTAACCTCTTCCGTTTTGTTATGCGTTTAAATATATTGTAGTTGTTTTTACTTAAAAGGCCAGCTACTATGAGAAATCAATTGCATGATAAATCCGGGTTTTTCTACCAAAACTGGATGGTAAAAGTTTGAGTGTTTTGGTCTCAACTAGCCTTTTATGTTTTGTACAGTTTTGTTTACAGAGACTTAATAATTCATTTTATTTGTTGTTCCTGTTGTTTTGTATTTTTGGATATTTAAAATGTGTCCACGTGTTAAATGTTCATTAGAATTTATAGTTTATTGATCTTTGAGAATCAATAATGCGTTAATTTGCCATTAATGAACCCTGAAAATGGTTTCAAAACAACATTATTGATCCTCCAGCATAATTTGTTATTGTGACAGGCCTTTTAGTTAATTTGTTGTGTTTTTGTTAATTTGTAGTTGTGTTCAGTGATTTGTTGATGCGGGTTTGCACTTCAGGACCACCGTAAAAAAAACTGACCTAAATATAAAGATGTTCACATCAGATTGTTTTTTTGTTGGGACTCAATCTTTACTGTTTGTAGTTGTTTATGCGGCTACTTTAAAGCTGGATGGACAAAGGATTTGAGCTCCTGAAATTTGGAAAAGAATGAAGCTTTTCCTTACAGATATGAAACTGTATAAAATAAAACACCCAAACTGTCCCAGGAGGTTGTAGTTAATGAATGTAGTCCTTAATTACACATCAAAATGCAAAAGAACATTGTGAGCACGGCCCATTAAGCTCACTTGATTTATAGACTCGATTCACAATTTTCTTGTAAAATAATTAACATTTTCAGCAACCTGTGGAGGTAAAATGCAAACATTCAGGATGAAGCTTCCCAAACATGATGGAAAATTCACAGAAATTTGCTAAAAGCAGGTTGTCCAGTAACTGAAGGATTAAAAAAGGGATTCTAGGTTTGCTTGTGCCTGAAAGCGTTCAGATGACGTTCACATATCTTCCCGGTTGTAACCTCCAGCCGACTGTTTGCACCGCAGCAGATTTATGTGACAATTCTCCCATGTCCTGCGCCGCGCTGCATTTGGCCTTGTGGAGAAAAATCAATGCTAAAAAATGATCAGGAGTCAACCATCTGTAATGTTTGCGGTGGTGAAATCTATAGCTGGGCTTCAGGATGAGTCGATTACTTGTTTCCAGACTGGAGGCTCATTAACTACGAAGAAGAAAACGCGTCACGGATCAACCAACCCTGATGGGCGTCTCCGTCTTCAGGGAATATGCTTTATGACACTAATACTGTGGCTGCATCTCCTGGCCTTGATGTGGTTTATTTTGTTGATGCAGGACGTCTGACTGATATGCGCTCAAATGGGTGGTGTTGATTTTCTTCAAGCTTTTATTCATTCAGGGGACGTTTGTCTATTTATCCCAGTTAAACTACAATCACCGACTAAAAGAGGGAGGTTTGCATGTGTTTCTGCACTCACCTCTTATGTCCGACATTTTAATGAGATTTAACCAGGTCTGGACTTTGATTAGGCCATTGGTCTGCATGGAACTAATCATTGGAGTGGATGGAGTGGCCAAAAATGTTACATAAATGTAAAATATATGAAATGAGAAGAGTTAAGTTGAAATAATACAACAATAAGGTTGTAGTAAGATCAGAATAAAAATCTTTTTAATAAAGTCAACATTTTGAGGATAAAGACATAGAATTACCAGAATAACATAACATTGTTATTATTATAACTTACTGCTGGTGCAACTTTATTATTATATAAAAATATGTTATAATAGTATAAATATCTTTCAGTGGTTCTGCCACCTGTCATGTTAATTGCTTATGAAAACATACCTTGCTTGTCTTCCTGTGGATCAGGTGCTTTTACACCTGACAGTCTGGTAGATCTGGTTTGATTTGGGACCAAAACTTCAACATTTCTTCCACTTCCAGCTGCTGTGGTTCCCTTTCTCTCTGCTCCGAGTCAAACCAACCAAACTCTGAGAAAGAGTGTAGCGCCTGTGGGGGTGCTGCACCAAAAACCACTGAATGAAACAACATAGAAAAATCTCAAGAAGACATAGAGTGCAACTTTTTTCTTCATAAAATGTAAACAAACATGGAGTGGCGTCAGATTTTAGTGGTTGTAGAATTTCTCTTTAGTCGAGCAATTTCTGCCCCTAGCGCCAGACTAGCGGGTTTCTTTTTGTTGTATTTACCCAGAATGCTCTGCGTTATAGTCCACTTTCTGCTTTTGGAGTTGTTTCTGGTCCACTTGGCATTCACATATGCATTCAAACTTCACCAGAGTTCACTCCAACCGAACCGAGACAGAGGTTTGTAGAAAACAAAACCACAAGCTGAACAAAAAGCCAAATTATCAACAACTATGTTGACTGTACTCTTTCTGAAGAAGAGCCTTTTCTCCCAGCAGCCATTTAAAATCGTTACTCCATCCATCCATCATCGTCTCAACCTGCTGAACCTTTACAGACCTGCTGGAGAGCTGCTGCTCATCTTCAGCAGGCTAAGGCCGAGAGGCGGGGAAACCTTCGACACGTCGCCACTCCATCACAGCATGGCACGTTTATTCAACATCTTACCAACAGTCCTGCCATAAACTTAAACATCCAGCATCCCAGCTGAGATTTCTCTGAGCATTTATGCAAAGCAATAGTTGATCTTCTGAAATCGAATAATACAGATGTATTTTTTGTCCTGTATGCAGCCAAGCAACAAACTGCCAAAACTTCAGCTCATTATGCGACGTTGTTCTGAGAAAGAACGGCTGCTCAACATAATTTTTTTTGCAGAGATTCACTGATTGATGGGTTGCGTAAAGCTTTTCTTTTATTTGAATGATGTGTGCTGAAGGGAGAACGGCTACAATGGACAAACATGTTGACTTTGGAGTTTCTTCGAGCTTGTATTGATTTTCCTGTGATTACTTACAGACTCCTCACCTTGCATACAAATCCAGCTTCCACTGTTCTGCAGAAACTGGCTGAAGAAAAGGAAAAAGAATGACTGGTTAAATGAATCTCGTCCCTTTTTTCCCCAGCCTGACCTTGACTGTATGTTTTTACAATGGAGGAAAATGATTTCCGTAATGATCCGGCTTGTTCCTCTTTCAACCGGTTCTCCCATAAGCACAGGGGAATGAAATGGAGGAGGAACTTATTAAAGCATCCTCATTGTCCTTGCATCAGCCGCCAACAAAGACTAGAATAAGGTTTGAAGATGAGAGGAGCCATTTGGACTATAAGAAGGTGAAATCAGAGGAAACTGATCCGACCGATTCTTCAGGAAAACAAATTGTCCCAGAAATAGTTACCTTAAATGATAATGTTGTCATTTAGAGACAATTTTCAACTAATATAATACGCTCTACTATATATATCCTCTAAAACAAACAAAAAATAATTTCTAAAAAAACATTTCACACTGGAATTTAAAAAATTATTTATATCCAAAATAAAAAAACAAAACAACAATAAATAAAATGGATTGTGAAGTCTCAATAACAAGAAAACTTCTGAGCTTGAAAAATCAAAAATCTTTGACTTGAAAATAAATTTCTAAAAATGTAATCTCAAAATTTCTGATTTTTTTTTTAGAAGTTTTTCTTGTTTTTCTAGAAAATCTGACTAGTCTAAAATAAAATTTCTAGCAAATTTTTGACTTTTCAATCTCAGAACCTTCCATGTTGTTTCTGATAGTCTAAAAAAAATCAGTTTGTTTAGTGGAAATTCCCTTTTTTGTATATTTAGGCAGCTTATTCAACGTAATGGATTCAGTTCTAGAGCAGCTCTGTGGATGAGTGAGCGGCTCAGAAAGACATCGACCCAGGGCATGTGTCTAGTCAAAGTCCTGCTCTCTTCTTTTATAGATAGAAGTTGGATCTCTATCAGTCCAATAAAAACGGAAAGCATGGGGATTTATGTGCTGCTGAAACATGTTGGTATGAATGCATGAGGGTGATCTGCACTGCAGGCGAGCAGCTTGCATGAGTAACTCCAGCAGGAGGAGAACAAGTAGGGGTCATAAAATCAATCGTGTGTAATTGTCTTCATTCTCTTGCTTTTTGTGCTAATTGATCAAACTTTAGCTTAATTAAAGCCACACCACTGTATCTCTTTTTGTCATTTTCCATGAAAAATCCACACTGATCCAGCAGAGAGGATTCAATCTATCAAAGCTTTTTAAGGAAGCAGCTTCATCAGTCCCCAGATCTTTGCTCTTTTTAACATGAAAAAATAAGACGTACAGATGGGTTCTTAATTTGATTCATTGAGCGGATAGCAAACATCATCACCATCATCACAGTGAGCAGAGGTGTTTGTGAACAGCAGGTCTCCTGTCTGAGTGGATGATCCAGATGGCTAAATGTGATTGGAGATGGTCGGTGATTAAAGGCTGGTGCCAGAACTAAAGCCATATGGGCCTGGACGTTTCTAACACAGAACCATGAAGCAGATTGAAAATGCATTTTTATTCCAACATTTCCCAACAGGCTGCAGAGCTGCTGAATTTTCTTCACTCTTTCAAATCCTGAAGCTCAAAACGATGGAAAAACTTTCAAGCGTTCATCCTGTTCCTCTGATTCTGGAGAAAATCCAGACTGATGGCGACACGTTCCCGTCTTTACAGAGCAGTTATAACAACAAAAGTAGAGCTTCCTGCACAAAAGATCCAGAAAGTTTGGAATTGAAAAAATATTTTAAAACTGAATTAAAAATTTGAAACTGAAATAAATAAATAAACAAACAAAATCTGAAACTGAAAAATAGGGTTTTTTTCAGTTTTTACATTTTTATTAGTTCCAATTTGTTTTTGAGTTTCAAATCTTTTCAGTTAAATTATTTTTCAGTTTCTAGCTTTTTTGATCATTTCTTGTCTTTTTTCAGTTTCAAAACTGTTAATCAATTTCAACTTTTTTTCAGTTTCAAAATTTTCCAATTTCAAACATTTTTTTTGTCAGTTTCAAAACTTTCTTTTCAGTTTCATTTTTATTTCAATTTCAAATGTTTTTTCAGTTCCAGAAGTTTAAGTTTAATTTTGATTTTTTTAACTTTTGAACAAACTCTATGTGGAGCTAATAGTTTGTCCACATAGAGTTGTGGACAAACTATTAGCTCCACAGATTTAGAAAATAATTTTCCAACATTATCAAAACTTCTCCTGCTCAGAATTGAGAAACAAACCCTCCAAACCAAATTTAGTTCAGAAATGAACTTATGTTAACTTTTCCTGTTGTCTTATTTGTGGTTTTTGGCAGTAGTAACATCCTGCTATTGATCACCTAACTTGCATGATTAAAAAGAAGTGTTTCGATACGGCTGTAAAACCATTTCATCTTTGCTCAAAACTTTTTATCAAAAAACCTGCTTCTTTTTAAATTGCTGAGTTTCCACTAATCAAATTTATTTTTGTAATTTAATCTTGGGCAGTTCTATGTTTGATGGAAATGCAGCTACTGCAGGTCCGACCACCGCTGCTGATCTGGTTGCACCATCGTTCTGGCATCATGGCCCCTCACATGTTCTCCCACCGGCGTGTCGTGACAGTGAAGCTCCTGTCTGCTCCGCCCTGTGGGACCCTGATGATAATAAATGTCTGAAATCCAGATGGATCATATTCCCCAATCTGCTCGGCTCAGACCTCGTGGCCCTGCAGCCTGTTGTTTGCCCTGCAGCCACTTTCACCTTTCAACTCTGCTTTTAGAGCATCTGCTATTTCATCTTTGGACTTTGGTTTCTTTCTCAGCCACTTTCTGTCCTGAGACGCTTCAAAAGAATATCTATATATATATATATATTTTTTTTTTTTGTTTAAGGCTCAATAAGACACCATACATACCTCAGATGTGTCCTTTTTTCTACATTAACTGCCTTTTTGCAAGATTTCAGGACTCTTTCTGTTATTATCTTCTGTTACTTAGACTTTTATCAGTTTTATCTCCTCTTGTGGCAGTTTCGCTTCACCTGGTTCAAATTCTGTAAAAATAAATCTCCTATTAAGCACATTTGATATCTAATTAATCAAACAAATAATAATTGTTTTGCATGTTAAGACATTTTAAAGGCCTGAACTTTTCACAGATTCACCCTTTGCTCCAAATGATAAAGTGGAACGTAAGGTTATTGCATTTTTGGCAATAAATTGTTTATTTTCTTATTTAAAAAAGAATTAAATTCATTGTTTATTTACATTTTGTTATACATTTTAATTTAGTGTAAAATAAGCTTAAGTGGTTAAATAAAAAATCTACAGAATGGCCCATTTTTATACGATTCATCAGAAGAAGAAACGTTTGTTTCAGGCCTCAGCGCTGCAATATGTTGCATTGTCAGCATGTTTTTTATATGACAAGAAAATCTGACTGCATGGAAGGAAAATATCAAGAATCCAGTTACATTTATCATTTCTTACTGTGAATCATTCAGGTTTTATTCAATAGCAAGTTAATCCTTTGCAGTGACATTCATGAATTCATTAGTTTACCTCTGAGTAAAGTGTCATTAAATGGAAGATGTGGCATTTTATTGATCCAGCGCAGCGCTCTGTAATTAAGGCTGTTTAAACGGAACCAGTTAATGTCTGAATGTTTGGATCGAACACATGAAAAAGCCTCTTCAGCTACAGCTACAGAGCTACAATGCTGCTGTTTTTTTTTACCTGGGTAATCAAAAAATGTATTGCGTTTTTATGAATGTGACATTTTTGTTTAAGTAATTTGAATTAATTTGAGTTTCAGCCAGAAATGAAAGCAGTAAGATGAATGTGAGCCATCTCCTGAGAGGCAGCTGGTTTATTCACACAGAGACACTCGCTCTGTCCTGGACAGTTTTAATCAAAATATTGATCTGTGTTCACTTTTAAACTTGGCAGCATCAAAGTGTTGCAGCATTATTTTCTACATCCATTAACCTAATCTGCTGCCATGTTTGACCTCCACAAACAGCTTACACTCCGTTTTCCCAGAGCTTCATGCTATTAAGATCTGCACTGATCTTCTAATGAAATGGGTCCAATTCTTCTCTCCAACACTCCAAAAAGCACAAAACCTTACAAAATAGTTTTGTCTAGTTTCTAGTGCAAATGTCTTAGTAAACTTGAAATGACAAAACTAACTTACAAGTACATTTTCATCAAGACATTGGCGCTTTCTCCAGTGTAATAAATGACATAATCTGCCGATTGAACTAGAACAATAATTAAAGAATTATTTACTTGAAACACGCTCCTTTATCTTGCTGAAAAGTTACCTGTCAGTTAGTTTGGTCTTATTTCATGTTAGAAATCCTTTAAAGGAGACTTATGGTTGTTTTTGTACTCTGATCTGATGTGGTGAGACTTTTAAAAAGTGCAGTTTCTGTGGTTTTTCTCACTTGCAGCTGTCATTCCTGCAGTGAAAGGAGAGTTCAAGGATTCGTCAAACCTCCAGCCGGGCTCAGCGTCGCTTCGGGTTTTCCCATCACCACCGGGCCAACATGAGGGGCTTTAACGGGTCGGCTTGTGGCTCTCTGCCAACGCCTCCAGGTGGTTTCATTAAGCTCATCCCTATCATGCTAAACGACAAGGTTTTGGACAAAAACGGAAGAGTACAACCAAAAATGAACTGCTGAAGTGATTAATCATGATTAATCAATTATTGAAATAATTGTCAACTAATGTAGTAATTGATTAATAATAGACACTCAAAAAAAGCTCCAAAACAATATATTCGGAGGAGCTATTAAGACAAAACTGTACAAAATATATATACTTCTCCATTTAAGATAAAAACAACCATAGTTTTAGTTTCACCCGGTTCAAATTTATTAAATAATTCATTGTTTTTGCATTTTAGGCAATAGCATGTTTAGTTTTTATTTTAAAAAGAAATGGAATTATTTGCATATGTGCATCTTTTAATGTATTTCTAATATTTTTTTCATAAAAAACAGCTGAGATGGTTAAATGACAAATCTGTATAACGTGCCAAATATTTTAATCGCCAGAATAATCAATAGAATAATTGATTACTAAAATAATCGCCAGTTGTACCCTAAAAAGAGCTGAGCCTGTAAAACAAGACAAAAATAAGGACAACACAACTGTATTTCTTTAAAAAATAAAATGCTCAAATTTTCTCCTTTCCTGATATATTTATTTATTTATTAAATAGCTTAAGCAATATCCGTTAAGAAATAGAAAAATCCCACAAAAAATAACGCTACGTAAAATTTCAGTTGTTTCCAGAAATATAAATACAACTTAATTTTAAAAATGTGCAAAATCTTGAATTTTTTAAAACAAGAATTTATAAAAGTCAGTTGTAGTTGGATTATTCTTCCTTTTATTCAGTGACAAATAATAAAAATAAAGACATCACTGTTTGATTAAATTTAAATAATTTACCAATTCATTCATGATTTAAATCTTTTATTTCTGTTAATTATAATGTTCTCCTTACAGATTCTTGTTGAAGGGGAGTTTTTCCTCTCCACTGTCACTACATGCATGTTCACTGAAATACTCAATGCAGTGCGACTGGTTTACTGAGTTGGAAGCTTTTTAAACTAATTTGAATCATTAACTGAGCTTAATGTACTGTTTGATAACTTTTTTTTACAAGGTGTCTCAAAACGTTGAATTAGAAAAAATATCAATTATTCTATGCATGTATTTTAATTATTTTATGTTATTTTGGGATCGAAGCCAATATTGTTTTCCCCTCTGTACCTAATCTTGAGTAATGGAAAGACAGGAGTCTCATAAAGCTCATTAGAGTTTTTCGACGCCCATCAGCAGCTTATACACCTGCTACCATCTGATTTTAATGTTTTCAATGTTCGGAGCAAATGAAGAGTGAAATTATATTCATAAACTAGCACATTTCCTGACAGTAAATATAATCCTGTCCATTATTTATGTGGTGAAATTGGAAAATGAATCATCTTGTCTCTGGATGCACATCTTCTGTGAATTCATCCATTTCAGAAAGGACCGAGGAGAAATGAATGTGACATGTTACAGAGTGCACACATCAGAGAATAAGTCATTAATTACCCAGTGAATTTAATGGAGATTGGTCTGGTTAGTGAGCACAGCAAAGAGAAAAAAGTTCACTTTACCCACAGAGATTTACTGCATGTTTCCAGAAATGAGTTAATTCAGCTGAGAGTCAGTTCTCACACTTATTAAATGCTTGTGGCGGTAATCTTGCTCTGTCCAATTAGAAGCCATGTTTCTGGACGACACTGCGCTGCAGCGAATGCCGCTCATCAGTCACTGATTTAAGTGGGAATGCAGAGTCACGCTGAGATAGAGCTGCGCAGAGGATTTAACCTAGAAAAGGCCATGTAAGAATTATAAAGAATAGTAGTTTTTTACATAAAATACTGAAGTTATGTTGGAAATGAATGGAGGAGAGAGATGGTGAAAGAAAGTACCAGTATATTAAAGCACAGCAGGAACAAGCTGACAAAATAAGATTTGTGTTGTTTCCATACAAACTAAACTATCTAGCATGTCAGGCTACAACTACAAACTTTAAAGATGATCTATTATTCTTCCTTGAACAGGTTAGAATAGATCTATGTGATACAAGATGACCAACAGGCACAGGTGCATTTCTTCAGGTATGAGACAGATTACCTGTCTCATATTGTAATGTAAAGATGGTTTTTTATTTTAAAAAATTACATACTGCTCCTTTAAAGCAACCTCCAGAATGTTTCAGTTACAATCATGTAGCACACTGTAAAAAAAGAGTCTCTAATTTATGGCAAAATACTGGCAGCTGGGCTTGCTAGAATTTAACTGTATTGACACAGTTAAATTCTGGCAACCCAGCTGCAGGTATTTGTAATCTTTTAGGGCAGCAACAAACATGGCGTAGACATGTTGAGGTACAAAAATTTCTAATAAAGTTTTCTATATCTTGAAAAATATAAGCACACATTCCTGACTGATCAAACATTTCAATCTTAATGTGAAATTTAGGTAGGGCCTTTAAAGAAAATATATCAGTCACTACTGATGTTGTCCAGTGTGTTTCCATATTTCCAGAGATCCATACAGAGTTTGGATCTCTGGAATAGATCCAAACTGTTTTTATAATTCTATAATTATAAAGAATTATGTTCTTTATAATTGGGTTAAATTTCCCAGCAGTTTTTGGGACAGCAACAGGACAGCAGCTAAGTGTCTGGTGATATGTTGGATGTTGGACAGCAAATTGTCGCTCATATTTTATCTGCATGTGCAGACTCATTTATCATCCCTGCTGCAATCAGCCAGACCTCCCATCAGTTCAGCAGGTCTCGGGGAGCAGTGAAGAACACACGTGTCTCATTTCTGCACCGCTGTGTCGCCTGTTGGTGTCTGACACAAACTGAATAGTCACACCACCAACAGAGATATCATAGCAAAATAACCCACAACCTATATTACAGCAGCTAAAGCTTTAACATCTTCTGAATAATTAAGTCTTTGGAAATGTGCTTACATGGCAGCTGAATCAAGAGATTTATGAAACAATAAACAGTTGGGGTTTTTTTTGTCATAATTTTTAATTTTCTTTATTCTGTGAGATTTCAATAAAAGATTTCTGCTGGTCAGATGGTGGAAACACATTTCTTTATTCTTCATAGTTATTCTGTAAAATTTGTCGTTTTGCATTTTTTCCTTTTCTATTGTCCTCATATTTTGTATACTATTCTATTTTTACATATAAACTTTTAGATTAAAAGTTAAAGGTACAGTGGTGTATGAAACATTTGGGCAACGTATGAGTAACAAGGCTTAACATGGAGCAAAAACAAATATTACTTAACAATATTGGAAACAATATTACCTTGATGATTAAGATAAGACTTCACCATAAAAAGTATTTTCTAAGGTAAGGTAATGTTATTTATATAGCACATTTTCATCAACAAGGCAATACAAAGTACTTCTAGTATCCTGTAGGACAAAAACTGCTACTACTACTACTAATTTAAATAAGTAAATTAAATAGAGGGTGACATAGACAGCTACAGTATATGTATTAAGAAGTTAATGGTGACTAAAATTTACATTTAATTCAAACTTTAAGCTTTAAAAAAACTTTTTTTTCTGGACCATTTTATGCTGGTTATGGTCCTCCATAGTTATATGTCTTGGAAAGTAAACAATTCATAGCCGTATTTTTCCGGCCCCTGCAAACCTGAGTGGTGAACCCCGTATTCCTTCATCTGAATCAGTTGATGTACGGTTTGAAGTTCGTCACCGAGGACAGAATAAAAATATGGAAGCTATCGTTTTTTGTGGTCATGGGTAGGTTTTAAAGGAGTTAATTAATATATTTATTTTAGAGAATTATTTTTAGAATAAGAAATAGACACACAACAAAATCATGTAACTCCATATAGGGTGTGTACTTAGATGTTTCGGCAGGTGTCCGTCAGTTAGCTAGCTAACCTTTGTAGCTAACCTTTCCTTGTCGAACATTCTGGCTTCTCCACCGCTGGTTTGACCGCGACATGTTTCGTAGCTTGTTAATAATAGACTTGTTTGTCTGCTTATATTTTCATTAAACGTGTTTATTTTCTTCTTTTGATTATATTAAACTAATTTTGTCAACTGCCGTGAAGCCCTGACGGTTTCCAGCTGGTTATGTTGGTGAATGTTTAGTTATTTTGTGATTTAAATGGCAACAACTGATCAAAAATTCAAATAAGCATTCCCTGGCTCTTCATTTATGAATATCTGTTTAATTAGTATAGCATCGAATACCTTATTCATTGGATAATTGCATTTCTAAACAACTATTGGTTATGCTAAATGAAAACCTATAAAAATATAGCATGGAAATGATTGAAAAGGTTTGTTACATAATTTGTGCCCTACAAAGTCATTGGGGAATACTGCTTACTTTTTAGACATCCAGTCGACACTGAAGGCTTTAAGGGAAGGTAAAGGCATGAGAGGTGATTGTCAAAGAATCTACTAGTTTAGGAAAAAAAACTGGTAGAAAAAAGTGAAGGATAACTGAAACCATGAGAGAAGATTGTGAAGCAAACCCCAGAGTTTTGGGAAGATTCACAATGCAACAGCGAGAAGTTAAATAAAGGTCTTATCTTGGGGTTTAATAAAGCTATTTTTTCTCAGAAACTACTTTGTTTCACATCTGTAGCTTCACCAACCTTTATAATGTTCATTATGACAGAAATGGAATATAATGAAAACATGTTAAATAATTATGTTCGAAGTAAAGGATATTTCATACACATTGTTCCAGAAATCTGTTTGACGGTATTACTGTAGCAAGTTGCTAAAGACACATTTATTCCATTATCAACCTTTTAAGCAAGATGGTAACTTTTGAAAGAAGTTCTCCTCATGTTCAGTGAGCATCTTTGAGGTGCTTCTGTGTCCTCACGGTACAAACAAATTCAATTTGGTTTGATTAAATGACACACTTTAGGTGTGTACACACTATGTATCTGTTGCTCTCATTCCTTTTATAGGTTTACTGAACATATTGATTTTTTTGATGGTGAAAATAACTTGATTCAACAAGAATAATCTGCTTAAGTAGAAATGTCTTGGTTTAAAAAAAAGATAGCATGAATTAAAACTTTTTACATTGTCATTAAGGCTGTTGCATAAGGTAATTTGGATGTAAACAATCACACTTGACCAAAGTCCCAATGTTGTGTCCACTGGAGGTAAGTTGATGATTTGTAAACCGTTAACCCCATAACGTTTTTGTTGTGAGACAACAGTGATACCAACTGAGTACCCAGAGGGCTTTCTCTGGGTACTCTCTCCAAAAATTTGACCGTGTACTGGTCTCTCTAAGTTGTCCCTATTTGAAAATCATATTTGAAAATACCTAGCATTTTGAAGACTTCCTCAGGAGACAAATTCACCCGTAATGGCTATATGTTAGAGATTGTTGATTCTGGTTGAGAACATTAATTTTTAATGCGCCCATCCTCACAGGTAAATTTGTATGGAAACATAGTTGCTTTACCCTTGTGATGTAAACATCAGTGCCTTAACACTGTCCTTTACATGGTCATATGTAACACTCAAGCTTGATTATCAGTACATTCTGTTTATTTTTTTATTTTTTTTAGAATTGTGATGAGCTTTTCCAAATCTGACCACCTGATTATCAATAAACTCCACAAGGTAAGTGTATTGCTTTTTTTATTCTGTGATTATACATTAACATGTTTGCTATGAGCTTGTAGTTGTAGTTCTAAACTGGTGTAAAAAAGTTTCAAAAAACTGTAAATATTGAAATGCTGATTAGAAATAAAACCACAATAAGTACAAGGGGTGAGAACTAACTGTTATGAGGCATTTGATAAATTAAAGATGCATTCATATAAAATGAGTATTGTTATTGTCTGTATTAATTATTTCTATTCTTTAGTAAATGGTTGCAGAGGTTGATTTTTGTCCATGTTGATGATTTGTGCTTTTGATCAGTTATCTTTAAAAATGTATGTGTGATGTGTGGCTTTTTTAGATGACATTGGTGTGATTTCATTCATTAGTTTTTTGTACTGTTCTGAAACGCTGATGCATATTCTTGCTGTTAAATGCAATACTGAGGTTTTGTACTATTTATTTCTTTATCTTTGTATATTATGTATATACACATAACTTGCATCTTAACTCGAGTCGAGCAAATCTCAATCTCGTTATCTGTTGATGACAATGACAAATAAATCTTATCTTATCTTATCTTGGGAAAACATAAAACCTTAAAATATTGGTAAAACATACTTTGTGCTGTTCTTCAGTGAAGAGGTGTGAAATTTGTTTTTGTAGATAAAGACTCTTGTCTGCATTTCTTGTTCTCCTGGTTAATTTTTCTGAAACAGGCGCAATCCTTGTAAATTAGAGCAAACAGCTTAAGAAGGTGAAGAAGATTCCAGATGGCTCTTTACTTGCCTTGTTTATTAAAGGGTATGGTAACAATGGAAATACACATGATACTTAATATGCTTTTCCTTTGCTTTAAAAGTGCAGCAACATTACATTGATGATCTGAAAGTCTTGGTGCACCCAGTGTTGTAGACTTAGAAAATTTACGGAAGACATATCAGTTCTTGAATAACAAAATTATCTTTATGCTTTGCCTTTAAACATGGGTACTGAAATGATGTCAGGAAGAAAAATACATAAATATCTCAAGTTGTAATCAGACTGAGAATTTGAGAGACTATAGTATATCGTCTCCCAAAAGATTTCAGCAAGTAACATAAATTAAATCCTTTTTTACAACCATCCACAGGTTAAATTCTTATGCATTAAATACTTTTCAATATTTCAATTTCTTCTAATAATTCAATATGTCTGGCTAACAAAGTCCCAGCTTTATAGGCTATATTTTTACTTTTTGCTGCCCAGGATATTATTGCACTGATAACTGAGAGGAACCTCTCTCAAGTACACTGTTGGTGTAGGGTTTCATTTTTGCTTTGACTGAAAGCTCAAGAAAGAACCTCCAGACATATTCCTCCTCAGAGGGTCGCAAGTCAGTGGGCCTAAGAAGGAGAGTAGTTCAGACCTCAGACTCCAGACTGGAGACCCTGCCCCAGGGCTTTGGCACATAGGGACTGTTGACTCTTCGCGCCACAAGGACTTGCCTCCGATCTCGGCTCCCTGAACCCAAGTCCTCTCGCTTTGGGCCATCATAAGGCCCAAACATGTTGTTGTGGTAAACCACTGGTCTGTCCGTCATTCTAGGGAGCATTGCTGTGTTTTCTGGGCAGTGGCTGGTACACGGAAACAAGTGGCACATGTTCTTTGAGCTGTTGTAGAACTGGGACGGTCCTTGTGGGAGAGGCCCCACATACACTGGTAAATCTGTGTACGAGTTCAGGTAGGTGGAATAATGTCTGTGCACCACCGTAGAGGAGGAGCGGCGCAGTGCAGCGGCGTTCTGCAGGATAGCTTCCCTGTAAGAGGGCAGCCGGGTAGAGTCAGCGTACTTTATCTTTTGCTTGTAGGGGTAAGAACCCATATGGGCTGGGTCTAAGTAGGCTGGCTCGGCGGCCAGGGGATAACAGGACAGGTTGTGCCCCAAACTGCCGTACAGCTTGTGAGGCTTTGGATTCGGCCCCACCACCTGTGGAAACAAATCGGGCATGTCTGTTCGGGTGGAGGGAGCTGTGGATGTGGAAGGCTTTGTTTCATCTACCTGATGGATTCTATCGTTGCCCCACGTGGCTTTAAGAAATGAGGCTCGTCGATTTAACTTGTCCTTTCCTAAGAGGGGGATGTCGTCCATTTCTGGCTCCAGGTAAGACTTCATGCAGGAGTTGCAGCTGGTGCTGCTGGCGGGGTAGTGTCCTGGAGTGCAGGCCATGGCCATACCATCAGGGGCCTGGAGGTGATTGGCTCTCAACTCAGCAAAGCAAGACCGTGGTTCATCGTAGTCGACTCTCACTCTTGGCTCTGGATTATTAAACAGATAGCTGAAAGACCTCCGTCTCCGACTTACACAGTCTGGGGGGTAGCTGAACTTCCTGCGGAGGGGTCCCTTGTGCTCCACGTAAATGTCGGGTACCTGGAACTCCCTGTAGGAAACAAAAGGGGATGCTGGGTGTCGGCCCTGGTTTTCCACATACAGCCTGCTACTGTGGTGGGGATTGGACGTTCCAGAGGGAGTTGGATCTCTCATGGCGATGTGTGGGCTGCTGAGGCTGGAAATGGGCAAAGTTCTCTCCAACAGATGCTGACTGCTGCGTGTAGGCAGCGTGTACCGAAGTGGAGTGGGTCGGGTTACCACCCTGGGCTTCTCTAGAAGGGGCTGGGTGGATGTGTCCCCGTAATGAACTGGGAACGTTGGTGTAATGGCCCTCTGAGGGTAGGGGGAATGATTGTCTGTTATACTGGAGATATAGGGTAGCCGGCCGTGGGTCACATCTGTGGTTGTAACTCTGGGAGGCAGGCCAGCTCGCACATTGTCGGCTCCACGTCTGCTCCAGTTTTCTATTGTTTTGGTGGCACTATCAAGAGAGTTCTCAACTCTAGCAGATGACACCATGTCCTTGGCTGTCCTCAGCATCTTAAGCATGTTGGCTTGAGTGTAGTTGGTGGTGACGTCTGGACTCTGCAGGCTCCCATTGCGGTCACTTTGCTCTACTCCGTTAAAGCAGCTGTAGATGCCCTGTAAATGGATGGAAAGGTAAAATTAAATAAATCTGCAGACCACTGAACTCTTGATTATGTTTTATTACAGTCACAGATTATTTCCCCATTAATAAAATATCCTATGAACATCAGACGTTAATGAGGTGAAGGGCTTGTTGCAGAAGAATATTTATCCTTGTTTATGTGACTTTCTGAGATTAAAAGGATGATTTTATGCTGCAGGATATTGGACATGAGTCCTATAAATGTTAGTTGCTGATCATGCACTTAGCATATTAGTTTCTCCATTTCACCCCACCAGCTTTATTTTACTTTCAAATTGTGTATTGCTCTGGAATGCAGAATCTCACCTTTGACCACAGTTGATACAGAGATGAAAGTTTTTAATGGGGTAATTTAAATGCAGTTTCTCAGGCATCATGACCATTTCTTTCAGCAAACAACCATAAAATCCTCTTTCCACTATGAGGTCGTTTTATTCTCCTTTTGTTGTCATCTTTGGAATATTGTAATTATGGAAGAACTTGCTTTATTAATGCCTGTTTGATTTGTTTGAAGTTGTACTTTTAGGTAAAGCTTCCTACCTGTCAGTGTTACCTCTCTTACTATTTAAACACTGCATGAAGACAAAAAATAATAACGGAAATTCACCAAATCAGTGGGTGATCGGCATGTCAAATACTGAGTGATTTAATACATCAACACTAAAAAGTCAGTTTCTTTTTTAAGAAATCTAAAGATCATATTTTCTCTTTAATGTGCCATTAGAAGAATAATTTGGAATAATAAAAAAAATCGAAATACAACCAGAAGTGATGTTAAAACAACCTGGTCCATTTAATTTTGTGATAATTACTTACTCTACTGATAGCCAGGAGAAAGTCCAGTCGGTCTGATTTGCGAACTGAATGGCGAAGTTTCCAGTAGAGCAGATGTTCCCAGGCAAACACCAGTAGGCTTAGGCCCATGGCGACAAGCAGCATGTAAAAAACTCCGGCCATGTTGTCGATGTCCAGCTTACTGCTCATGACTTCTTTCTTTTCGTTACGACAGATACCTGTGAGCCAGACGGTTTGCAACTTTTGGGTATCACCTGTGTGAAAAAACGAGAGAAAACATTTAGGTTACATAAAATATATTTTTTTATAGAGTAAAAAAATTTCCTGAGTTAGTTAATTTGTGAAGCTGAGTATTTGTACTGTGAAACAGAACATTTTACTGTAAATCTGCATGTCAAGGAGGGTTTCTTCAGAAGACAGACTGATGTGTGAAGTAAAATATCAGCCATACCAGTGGCCTCTCAGTTTGGCATTTATGTATTATGCATTACGCATTATCATTTCTCTTTCAGTTTTATAAATTCAACTAAAGGTGAATAGCAGAATAATTCAACTTCTGATTTAGTTTTACTCACAGGTTCTTTATATAGTTGCTATTAGCAACAATGTGCAGGTAGCACATTGTTACTGTTAGCTTTCTATGAACATGTTGAATGTAATTGCATCATAATATTGATGTTTTTGGGTAGCAGTTCTAATTTATGAAAGCACAACAAATACCATCAGCCAGGAACTGCAGCAGGGCCAGGTCGATGGGGCGTTTCCAGCGAGAATCCTTCTGCAGTGCAATTCCATAACCAGTAGTAGCAAACACTTTCCCGCTGCCAATGGTTACCAGTTTGCATCCTTCATCTTTGCCAGCCATGTAATTCAGCACAGCAGCATCATAAATAAAGGCATCCAGTTTCCTAACGTTGTAAAACAGATTACACAAGTAATTTATTTGTTTGGCTCTTTTTCCATTTCGACTTTGTGTGTTCATGTCTCTCTTGGCAGAAACCTACCCTGTTTTAAGGCTGTTGAGAGCATCCTCTACTCCTTTTTGGTTGTATTTGACCATGTGGGAGTGCATCTCGGGGTAGTTACTCCTTATGTTGCGCTCTGTGCTGCCATTTGGGACGGTACCAAAGCGGAACGGAGGATACTGCTCCTGTGGCTTTTGAAACTGTTGATGGATGTGGAATAACATTTTATATTAACAAACATAATTCTTGTGCTTATGTAGCTAAACAAAGGATAGCTTCAGTCATTTGCTTATTGTTCAATACACATAGTTTGACATACTGTATACAGGTAATAAAATAGTTTGACCCATCATCTTTGGTTTTATTACATTTTAGTACTCTGTTTGGTCATTAAGTGCTACTTAAGCAGGGCTTAAACAGAAAGCACACAGAGAGTTATGGAGGACGGATCCTGCCAAAGCTGGAAATGAATTAATAAAATAGGAAATAAAGGAGTAAATAAAACTGTAAATAAATAACTAAATAAGGGATTAATAATGTATTCAGTGTATTTGATAGGGACAGGCACACAATAACAGACAAACAGAAAAAACAGCAGCCACATTCCTGCATATTGGTGCTTCCAGCCCTAGCTAATCTGTGTCACTTGTTCTTAGATGGGCTTTTATAAACAATATAAACAATTGGAATTAAATAAATAACTATGGCATAAATCAAATATATGTTTTAATTATGTATTTCCACATTTAGTGGTAGAAACACCCATCTCATCACCATAGACTTGAGGGACAAAAGGGAAATTTAAAATAAATACAATAACAAATGTGGAAATGATTCATCATATATATATTCCAAAATATATTTTTATAGTTATATTGAAAAATCTATTTTTACATATTTCCTCATGTATTAATTTATTTTAACTTTATTTGTTTATTTTATCTGCTTAGTTTCTTCCCTCTTTTATTTATGCATTTACTTCCTCATTAATTTATTGTCAGTTTTGGTAGGGTCAGTCCTTCATACACTGGATATAGTGGCATCTGTTATATTTCCCCCACTGCTCTACTGTTCATATTGTTGTCCTGGAGGCTTTGTGTGGTATTAGTTGACACAGCTAACATCGGTATTGTAGAAAGGAACTTAAAGTCCAGGATGCTGTCCAGGGGGATCTAGACTTCCTTCATCCTTCTGTTGTCTTCTCTAAAGAAGAACTTATTTCCTCCTTTTCCCTTTGGCAGTACTTTATGGTTTTAATTATCATAGATTGAAAGTAGGACAAGGGAGAATACAGGATTTGACCTTTTCATTAACCTTATGCAAATGCTTTCAGAGTCCATATGTTAAATAATTAGCACTTATATAATGGGGAAAAAACAAAATAAAAGCTACAAACCAGCCATTTCAGAAATCTTGAAAGTCCAATTTCTGCTGATTTCTCTGTGAAGCTTTCAGTGCAATAAAAATTTAAAGATTTATCCTTTCAGGTACATCTAAATACAAGAGTTAAGACAAATTGCAGGTAGCTTTTGGAGATTAATTTGCTTGGATGGAGGTATTTTTGTCATGTTGCTTGACAGCTGTAGCTGTCAGTCACTCACTTAACATGACATATCTTGTAAGTGGAGAAGGTATCCCCACACTTCAATATTGACTAGCCATTCCTTTAAAACAAGGTCACTTTATCTGTCTTTGTGTTGTACCTTATTTCCATACACCTGCCCTAAGGAGCTTAGCGCAGCTGGTCAAGCAGCAGTTCAGTTCTACATTCCTACGGCGTTGCCACATACAGAAAGAAGTAGAATAATCTATGAAGTCCCTGTCAAAAGAGCTTTGTTTCTTGCACTGCATTGCAGAATTGGTGAATAATGAAAAGAGAATTGCTAGTGACTTTCCTAGAATCGTAATGAGCGGTGGACAGCTTGGTCTTTTTCCTCAAATGCCTCTTTAATCTCCTCAGTTGTCTGAAAGCACAGAGACTACAAATCACTTTTTGTGCTGATGGTTTAACACAGATTTCCTCATCAATATCTCTATGTAATGCGTCCCTAGGGCAACACAAGTATGGATAATAATACCAGGAAATTACAATCACAGTCTACCCGGAAAATTCACTCGGATATATCTTCTCGTTTTCATTAACATCCTGCTCTAAAAGATAATGTAATTAATTTTTTTCCTGTTTGCATTACCACTTTTAGATTATCCACAATTTATAACTGCAGCAGATGTAGTTTACAGTACGGTGGCCAACAGGTGCAAACGCACAACAAACAGCAAAACACGCTGCATTTTGCCTATGACTGTAGCAACATTTTGTTGTTGTGTGTTTTGGGGTTTGCAGCATTTATGTTGTTACAGCCACTGTATTACTCAGCCATAATAGACATCCTTGTCTTTTAGGTTGCACATCAACGACAAAACAACGTCTAAGACAAAGGTTTGTACCTTTTTGTCACTCAGTCCGGAAACGGTGTCGATGTATTGCTCCTGGATCATAAAGGCAGCCAGATTGGCTGTGTAGGAAGCCAGGAAGATGACAGCAAAGAAAGCCCAGACCAGAACCATGATCTTACTGGTGGTGCCCTTTGGATTCTCAATAGGAACCGAATTGTTGAAGACGATTCCCCACAGTAGCCAAACTGATTTTCCAATAGTGAATGTGGGACCTCCGGGATCTAAAAACCAAAGAAAACAAAGTTAAGAGTCAGTTTTAGTGGGTTGTTTTCCAAACTGAATTCTGAAATTAGAAAAGGTTTTATTTTGCTTTGGTTAATTTGTTCATTTTTGGCATAGATCATTCCTGGTTCATATTTCCAAATGGTAGCTGTGGGAGCCTTTGTCGCTCTCAACTAGGAAACTATGAAGTAAACAGTACATTTAAATACTGTGGTTAACAAACTATGTTCAACATTTTTATAACTAGGATAAAGTAGATGTGATTGAAAAAGTGATTAATGCTATATTTTCTCTTATTTATTTGCTCTTTATTTACTCTTATTCTCTTACTAGAAACAATCATTCATTTTCTCCAACATAAAATGCAATTCTTATAAGTTGTACAGCAGAAGTTAGTTTTATTTTTAACCTATTCTCTGTTATAAGTTTTTTTTTTTTTTTTTGAAAATAGGTCCTTCCTCATTGATTTACTCAATAATAGTGCATGATAGAGATAATGCACTTGAAATATAAAATCTACACAGTGGATATCATCTGCACTAACATCTCTTAAGGCCAAAGCTGATGTGTAACATAAGATATTGGATGAAAGTAAAGACTTGTCCTATAGAGATTAGTTGGCAACCCATGACCCTTTGCTCTTTCATCCATTATTGGGTGTTAGGGGACCACATGGCGATGAAATGAAACTGCAGTATCTTGATTCAACAAGAATTGATCCAATGTGTGAACACTATAAATAGACTTTCATGCTACATTTTCTCTTCAACCTTTGATACCTTTTCAGAATCCAGTGTAAGGAGTACAGAATTACAGCTTTCTATAGTTTCAGCTCTGACAGTATTTTAAAATGATTCTTTTAGTAGCTTTGTATTACAGAAAAAGTTGTAAAACCCTTGTTAGGCAACCTATGTCGATGTCTATATGCAAGGTTTTGACTACTTCTGTTACTTTGGTCAACATTACAAAAAGAAAACATTGATAGAGGTTTATTGTGGGGAGATGAGGCTTTTTGATTAGGTCAGAAAAATACCACACTACTTGTAGATTTGTCTGTAGTTATTTGCAGTTTTTTTCGTTCCTATCTGCCTGTCTTTTGCTTCTATTCTCCTAACAAACAACATTTGTGACTATCCCCAACAGCGGTTCTCTTTTTATGCATATAACTACCTGAAGGAGTGTAGATGTGTTGGGTAACATGAGATTTACCTTTGGCACTGACCAAGCTGCGGTTATACCCAACTGGACTGCAGTATTCAAAGACGAATACTGTGATGGCCACAACTGTCAGACACATGACGAACATCATGACCCAGACTGCTGGACTGTATGGTTCTGCAGAGACACACAGCCGATTCCCAATTAGGCAGGGAAAGAACTCATAATGGCCTTTTTAATAAACAATAGTAAAAGAGGTAGGCTATTAAGATGGCTCTAAAAAGTTATACTTCTGATACAGTCTTAGTTGGTTGCATGTTCTCACAGTTGGTTTTTTACCTAAGAAAGCTGATGGAGAGACTGTCCCGTTACTTCTAGCCACCATCACACTTATTCCCGTCTCAACAAATGGCACCGAAAAATCAATGATCTCTGAACGCTCTTCGTTTATGGTCAGTGAGCCGATAGCCATGTCTGCTCGTTTGTAGAACACCTGTTGACAAAAATAAAACCTTATCATTAGATTTTTTTGTGTGTGTGAAGTAAACAGATGGCAAAGCATCAGACATTCACTGCTGACCTTCGTTATAAACTGCATTGTTTTAAACTTCTGCCAGTTATTTTTCAGCAATTACCACTAGTGTTGTCAAAATAATAAATACCTTGATATAATCAGTACTACAACAATTAATTATTAAGAAATACTAATTTACTTCAAATTTGCAGAAAAAAGCCTCTTTAGCCTAGCTCTTTAGCCCAGCACCGCTAAAGTTATAAGCTATTTAATTTATTTTAATTGTCCAATTCAGTGCAGTTGCCAAATCATACAACAATAACACAGTTCAAATTTAACAAACAAAAAAAATGTCATCTGAGTAACTTAACTTTTTGAGACATTGGTATCTTCATCAATACCCTAAGCCAGGGGTGTCCAAACTTTTTGCAAAGAGGGCCAGATTTGATCAAGTGAAGATGCCCGGGGGCCAATAGTTTGTTCGGACATTTTTTAACTACAAAAGTTTCACACACTGTTATAAAACAATTTTCATTGTCACAATTATCTTTATTTTTCAAATGACAAAAAAAACAAATATAAGCCACTCAGGCAAATGAGAACAACTCTAAAAACCCAAATTCTGCCTTTCTTTCATATCTGGAGAGTCAGATAACATTGAACAAACTGTATGAAATACCTTAAATTTACATGAGTTTAAAAATATCTTTGCATCAAGAACATTTTAAACAGGAGTTAAAGTAATGCAAAGTTGTCTGTTATTAAATCTTAAAACAAGTGAATTTTGCTCGTCATTTACTATATCTACAGGTTCATAACCAAATCTTACTCAAGAGTTTCATAAAAATAAGTGCCATAAATCCAGGTGCATAAATGTTCTTTTGGCTCTTCACTGCTGATAGTGACAGACGTTACCGTTCAAAACACTCAGTTTCATGTCCTCAACTCTCAGTGCCACACTGTTACTGCCAGGCAAACATTTTTCTCAAATTCTTGCTTCTTCTCAGGGCAAAATGTTCTCCACCATTTTCATAACACAGTTTTGATAAATGTATCTTCAGTAAAAGGTTTGCCATGTTTAGCTAATAACATTAACATCGTAGCTTGCTTTGGTGGTATTTTCTTTTGACTCACAGGTCCGCGTGAAGAATCGCTGTTGTGATGCCAGTGCAGCTTGGAGCTGCTTCACTTTTTCAGCACGGTCACTTCCTGTTAGCTTGTTGTATGTGTTAGCATGTTTAGTCTGGTAGTGTCTCTTTACGTTGAAATCCTTAAACAAGGCAACCGTCTCACAAATTAGACAAGCACAATTGGCTTGATTTTCAGTGAATAAGTATTATAATTCCCATCTCTCTTGAAAGCGGCGGCCTTCACTGTAAACTTGTTTTCTTTGCAGTGGCCATGGCAGAAATGAGCGGAGAGCGGTTCGCTGCACGGAGGCAGAGACTGATAGTATTAAAGTGGTGCTGCCACCATTTGGTGAAAGGAGGAATTACAGTTTCAAGTTTTATGATTTATTTATTCTGTTTCACAGTGCAGGCGGGCCATAAATAATACATTATAAAACCGAAGCTGCGGGCCGTATGAAATCTGGCCGCGGGCCGTGATTGGCCCCAGGGCCGGACTTTGGACATGCCTGCCCTAAGCGCAGATTCCGTCTCTAGATATCTTCAAAAAGTGGCTGATTTCTTTAGATTTGATGTAATCTTTGTAAAGAATAGCTTCCCAACACAGTTGGAGTGTTTCTTTCTTTCCAGTTGCAGTTAATTTCAATTGATCCACAATTTCCTCACCACTTTCCTTCTCCTTCATCATCACAGTGTCTGCACTACTCTACGTGACCTTTAGTATTTTGGTCACTAACGTCTTTATTGTTACTAAAAATTGATATTGTCATGACAATTGTTAATCAATGCTTGGTAGGATTTGCAACAGAAATACTTTTCATCAATAAATCTAGATGTATTAAGATCATTGTTTTACAGTTAAAGCGGACATTCAGATTTTAGTTGCCCCAACTGAACAAGATTTGCAACTCTTTTTAATAAACATGTTGTTTTGTAACTTATCAGTTATAAAAGCACATTTAATAAGGAATCCAATTCACTTAAATAGAATACATTATAAGGTCTTTGTCATTCCTACCTCTCCAATCATCCCGTTCCAGATGCCTCTGACCAGCTTGCCGTGCTTGCCGTTGGTGACCAGGTAAAGGTCGTAGGAGAACTTGATGGTGCGTGAGAGTTTCTTCAGAATGTCTATGCAGAAACCTTTACAGCACAGCTTGGTGTATGGCTCAGTGTGACCCACAATACTGAAAAGCAAAAGACAGTGTTGTTTTAAGGCAAGATTCTTTGTTCTCTCATACAGTTTATGGTTATACAGCAGAGAGCTCTAATGACACATCACCCCTAACCTCCCCCAGACCCTAAGTCTAATGGCCCCTGGACTCACACATGATAAGCCAGGAGGCGAGGCAGCAAAGAACAATCAGAAACAAATGAATCCTTCAGAGGAAATCAGCCTGGCACAGCAGACCATATGTAAACACAGAGCTCCCAACACACTGCCTTACCAGCTGCCAGGGTTCACGACTCGCCTCTAACTTGGTCATTAGCAGTAAATTAACTGTTTGAGCCTAACTGCACAAATCGGAGCCTAAATATGTCTCTGGTGTCTTAGGAAAACCAAAGTTCTTAGCGTCTTTTAAACTTGTTTGTTACTCTGATAAATTTTTTATAATTTGATCTCCTTTAAGTGTGAAGTGTTACTCGTGTAGCTATTTTTATTTTTGTGTAAATTATTTTATGCTTTTCATTTTGAACTTGTGTGTGCTGTCATTTTTTGAACTTTCTGCAGGAAGTGTCATCTTTGGGCCTTCTCTGTCGAGCACAGAGTGAATTCAGTGGAGAGGACAAACAGCAGCACATGTGTACAATTAAAGGCAAATTTAAAGTAATCAGTTAACCTAACGTGTGTTTTTATAGTTACGGGAAATGAAGAAGAAAAAGCCTGATAAAATCTCCTGACAGACCTTACAGTTACAGCAATTATCAAACATTACTTTAAAAAGCTTTCGATATTCAAAGCTGCTTAAAGAAGATTTCTGGTGCTGATCTTATTGCTCATCAACCGTTGCACTCAGTTACATCTTTTATTAAATCAACTTATGATTTAATTTCTATTGAACACTGTTAATGTATAATTATCTCCTCAGCTCAATGTCATCCTTCAGCAGGACGTTAGTTCTGAATGAATCATCCCCAGAGTGCTGTGAGGGAAAAGTGTTATTTATTATGGTCCTTCTGAAGAACTTTATTTATTTATTTTGTGAGCTAAATTTGCTGAAATCTGCTGTAGCCTAGTCAAAGCCCACAGTGTTTCTTGCAAACTATGAGATAATTTAAACATCTAATTTATCTGTGCTTTGTTTGTGTCTTCAAATCTAAATATTATAATTTATCGCTATAACTTTTGGGACAATTTATCCATCCATCCATTTTCTGTATACCCTTGTCCCTAGTGGGGTCCGGAGGGGTGCTGGTGCCTCTCCAGTTAATGTTTCGGGCGAGAGGTGGGGTCACCTTGGACAGGTCGCCAGGGCAACACAGAGACAGACAGGACAAACAACCATGCACCACACCTTGGGAGAATTTAGAGAGACCAATTAACCCGACAGTCATGTTTTTGGACTGTGGGAGGAAGCCGGAGTACCCGGAGAAAACCCACCCATGCCCAGAGAGAACATGCAAACTCCATGCAGAAAGACCCCGGGCCGGGAATCGAACCCAGGACCTTCTGCAAGGCAACAGTGCTACCAACTGCGGGACAATTTATCGTCCAGTTAAATTTGTTATTGTGACCGGCCTAATCATTCTCAAAGCTACCAAGAGAGATGTACGAACAGATTACTAGTTCTGCAAAACATTCGATTTTTTTTTTAGGAACCAATATAACTGATTAGGGATAATTTTTGACATCGTATTTTTTTTCAAATGTAACTAAAAACAGAAGTATTTTTTTTCTACTACACCATTTGTGAAGTAAATTCTCTTAACATTTCCAATAAAAACCAGCTTCTCTGTTGTTTGAAAATGATCTTAATCTGCCACACATATGACACATTTGGGTCTTCTTTGTAAATCTTTAGGACCTTTGGAAATGACATGCTATTTTCTCTCCAAGAACTTTAAATCATTATTTCCAAAAGCACTTTTGCTCAGAGTCGATTGTTGGCAGTCTTAGGCACAATCTTTTGTCATGAAAGAAAATCTCTGGTCTTAATCTTAAATAAGCCCATGGGTTGAGGTTGTTCAGTGTCACACACGCAATTTAGTGTTTTCCCAACCAAAGATGACCAACAACAAATATCAAGCTGTGTCTGTTTTCTAGGAACTGCTCTTTCTGTAGCTGCTGTTCTTTCTGAAATCTGATTGTTATCCTTTTTTCCCAGTTATTTATGTTACCTCTGTCTCTTTTTCCTCCAATTCCTCTCTCTCTTTTCAGCATCTAACCCATAATAAGCACAGCAACACTTGTAGTCATATCTCAGATTCTGGTATTTTCATCATACAGTCTGACAGGATTTCATATCAAGATTTTATATTATCTATCTTTCACAGTTTCGCATTTTCAGGTGTTTGAGTGTGCCTGGTTTTAATCTGTAAATTAGGTCCTCAGGTGGATAAAACCTCTATGCTGATAAAGTCCAGCTTCTTCACCAGCACCCTGTTTGTTTTGGCTGCTGCTTGTCTGTCTTATTATAAATACATTAGATGTTTCTGCCTTACAGTGAATAATGTCATTTTTAAACATAGGAAATTTTCCTTACAGTTTTACAAGTCATAGGTATTTTTACATGTGCAAGAATATTTTAATATTAAATGTTTAGGCAGCACCAGAGAACATGTGATGATAGAAGAGCAGCTGGGTTGTAGTAATAGTATTTGTGTTTGTTTTATTCAGAACATTGATGCTTGAGGAATGACTAGGATCACTGCCATGAAGCTTTGATCAGCATCCAGATTTACAGTTTTGAAGTGAAGAAAAACTGTTTAAATCACTTGCTTTGATTTATGATTCAACTCTGTATGAAAAACTGTTGTGAACTTCAACTGCCTTAACAAAAGAAGTCATCTTCAAACCAAGAATTAGATAAAGTGATAAGCATCAAATTATATAAACAGGTACACTTTGGGTTTTGGCTTTCTACTGAGATTTTCTAGTGATTCAGGACATCCTCTGTTGGTTCATGGTTTATGACCTGGATCCCATCAGAGCTGCTGATTAGCTCTTAACATGCAGTCCAGTAAAGCTGTTTTGACAGGTATGGTGATTGTTAAGCTGCTTTTTCTTTTTTTTTTTTTTACTGTGAAATCATATTGCTGCTGCTGTGCACGCATAAATGTGTAGAAGCCATTCTTCTTGATTGGTTGAAAGCTGACTGGATCATTGACCTTTTATTGGCTGCTTCTTTAAAAAGAAAAAATGCAACTCAATGAAAAGGTTCCTTTGTCTGACAGGGATTTTTTCCAGTAGAGGCTGGAAGATTCAGTCAGCATGAGTGATAAAGCACCACAGTTCTTCATAACACTGAAGGGGCGCGATATTCATCTTCTGTTCCCTTCACCTCGTTAACACCATTGTCAGTAATGGATAATGGCCAGTGCTTCTCTCCCCTTCTAATGAACACCAATATCAGTCTTTAGGTGTTCAGGATTGATGACATGGCCTAATCGTCCCATCTAATTGATACCCCACCATGCACCACATATATTTCCCTGATTGGGTCACAGGGTGATCCCTGGGATATTGCACTCTGGCCAAGCAGCCTAATGAGTATCTCACCTCATTGAGTGATAAGAAGCCATGCATGTGCTAATGGCAGGGGAAGAGCCTCTTAATCTCATGGCTAATGGCACTCTCAAGTTAGATGCAAAATCAATTAAGATGGCTCTGCTAGCACGTAAGGGTGTTTGAGGGACTCTACAGCGATCAGATGTTGGTTTGTTTTACTCAAGATGATTGAATGATTGACTCAGTCTCCCAACAGAGAAATACCAGTGCAACAGAGTGTCTGCAGAAGATCTTTAAGTTTTATTAGTAGGTGCAATGACAAATTCTGCAAGACAACAAATTGTCCGAGAAATTTTTGCAATAACCAGTAATTCCACTTTCAAGTAATGCATTGATATTACAATAATAATGCAATTTTGTACATAGCATTTCATACTGGAACTGCAAGATATTTTGAATGTCTAAAATAAAACACAACCACAACCATAAATAAAATTAATTATAAATTCTCTATAAACAAAATTGCCATCAGAATGGAAATTATCAAGCTCACTTTAGTTTTTATGTGATTGATTAATTGCGGCAAGCTCTGAAAATAAGCCACTGTCCCCGTTTGCTCTGCCGTCACAGATGGATAAAAACCGACTGTTGCAAACGTAGTTACAAAAATTGATCTGCCAAAATCAGCTGGTCAGGCTTTTTAACAACTATTGATCGGCCAAAAAAGTGCAACCCTGGCGGCTTTCTCTTTGTAATTTGTTTGGTTTCTAATTGTTCCATTCAATTGTATGCTGAAAATAATATCATTTAAGATTCGTTAAGAAGCACAAAGTATTTTATTATATTGAAAATCAGTTTTTACCTCAATGTTTAACACTATAAAGCAATGGTGACTAATGTTTGGGGAAAATCCATGCTTGTCTTAAATAATAAAAACGTAATGTAACATTTGTAAAGTTATTTTTATCAGTTAACTTACGCCTCTGTCTTGTTGGACTGTCGTCGGCAGGGTACAGTGTTGCTAACACAAGTACCAGTCACAGGGTCCACTGCCTCCACAATAACAAAGGGCCGCTCCTCCAGTGTAGCCACAGTCAGGTGTCTGTAATCTGACACCGGCTCTAGGTAGGAGCCAAACCGCGGCCACACCGGGTATCTCATCTGCAGGATTCCCATCTCATACGTCCCCACCTGAAGGAGTGAAGACAAGAAGGGTGAATCAGCAGGAGGCAGTGAAACAGATGGCACTCATAATACTCGGCTGTTCCAGAAAAAGGCCAAAGACACCAATAGCATGTGGAAGAATGCCTCAGATGAACAGATTTGAATGCTTATGTATTGAAGAGAAACGTGAGAAATAAGCCATGTATTAAACTAATGAAACTACTTAATCCTCTACAGTGTTCATCCTTAGCTGTGAGCTGAGGTTTTAAAGGGTTTTGATTTTAGGTCACAGAGTTTGTAAACAGTATAATTAAAGATCCAAATGAAACTACAGCAGTTCCAGCCTCTTCTAAATTAACAGTGAGAAGACTTTAATTAGACGTTGATGTTTAATCAACCAGATTATCTCAGAAGCCTTTATCTTTTAGTAGCTGTCCCTTTGCTACTGTTGAAATTACTTAGGAAATGTATGTCATTCTGATTTGTACACATTATTTTAAACTAAGCAACTGGATATGCAGTAAGTTATAAAACAGTCAAGTGTAAAAATAGTCCCACTTAGTTGAGGAAATTGACCAATTTCATATGTAGATTGTCACATGTGCCATTTCTTTCATTATAATCTGCATGTTCCCAGTTATTCTTGTAGTAGAAAGAACCGTGGGGATAATCAGCCATAAAACAAAGAGCAGCTGCTTAGGATGTTTTTAAGAGAGCAGTAACTGTTTTTCACTGTTTGTTTATATCAGAGCAATATGACATCATTGTAGCTTCTTCTTTTCTACAAAGCATTTTAAACACAAGACTTAAATTTCACCTTTACATTTGCGATAATCAATGTAAATGTGAACTAGTTCTGCTATTTCACATTAAAACACTGCTTCTCTAAATGTCAGTAACTTCCCGCAGATAAACAAAATTGTTTCTCTTCCAGCATAATCTCTGTTGTTTGTGCAGGAAAGAGTTTGGCTTGTCACAATGAAATGAAAAAGGGTGGAAAAATGGAACATGGGGAGAAGTGCAAATATCTCATTTCTCCTTGGACTTCAGTTATTCTTCTCTGCTGCCAGTCATATTGACCATTCTTACTGTTTGACTGTTGCTCCACTTATGGGTATTTTGTCGAAGAAATCTAAATTTTAAATTACCGAAATACTCTGGGGGGAAAAAACGGCTCCCATTTGATTCCCAGACTCAATTGTTTAGTAAAATATCCTCAACTTCATACAGTGAACAGCAAAAATTAGTGTTGGTTATTTCTAAAAAGCAAAGCATATATTGAAATATAACGTGACCCAAGTGGTTAACAAAATTGTAAACAAAGGCTATAGTGGCTATATAAGTTTAAAGATAAGGTACATGAAAAGTTGTATTTTTTTCCCATTTTTCAAAAATCCATTTTCAGCAAAGAGACCATAATTTCCATTTCTGTGTTCATTACAGATAAACATGGAATGGCATTGTTGGATATCCAGTTGCTAGATAACGGTTCGGTCAGGAATAATTCTCCTTTCTCTTTGCTGCCTTTTTACTCCATTTTGTTTTCTTTCTCTTCATCTCCCCCATCAGTCTTCACAAGTCACTTTGACCTTTTGATCACCTGAATGGTTTATTGTGGAAACTTGCCGGGTAACAGAAACTGCTAGTGATAAGAACATTGCATTAACACAGATTTATTAGGTGAAAGGTGAGCCGTATAGTGTCTCATTTTTGTATATGTTGTGCGGCAAGACCTGGACTGAAACAAGATATGAATGAACTAGAGATGTAAACAAATAATTAAGTAGTTATCGCATGATGATTTATTAAATTAAAATTTGTTTAATTTGATTGATTTAATGTCCATTTAAATGGACCTTCTTTTAGTGTTATAGTATGGCCATCATCCTATAGAGATAGCCGCTGCTCATCCTTGATGAGTTGATAGTTGTAAAACAAAGGTACCCAAAGTCGGTTCTCAAGGGCCGGCATCCTGCATGTTTTAGTTCTCTCCCTGGTGGTAGTAGCAACCTTCTCAACATGTCAATATTCTTCTTAGGCCTTCTCGTGAGACATCATTTGATCCAGGTTCGTTAAAGCAGGGAGAGAACTACAACATACAGAATGCCGACCCTCAAGGACCGACTTTGGACACCATAGTTGTAAAAGAAATAATAATGGTGGAAGCATCCCAGAACAGGAAAGTGAAATGGTCCAAACACGTGTGGGATGCAAAATGCACATATTATGTGGTTCTATTTTGAAATGTAAACAGAACAAATTTTTAATGCGCTAAAAAAAGTGGAGTGCTTAATGCAAAATACACCCCCCCCCCCCCCCAAAAAAAATACAACTGTAACATGATGGAAAAAGACATGATGGCAATAAAAATGGTTGATTTTGAAGGTTTTCATGAGTTAATTTACTTCATGGAGCAGAGTTTTAACATTCCTCTGAGAGCATCCAGAACCAGAACCAGGTGCTACAACAAGAAGGAAGCTGAATTTGAGGCAAGACTAACAGGAGTTATCATCGCAAGAAATCTAATCACCACTGATTAGATTTCACTGATGGCAAAGAGCTAGATCACAGTTTCTGTTCACTTCTTTAACATACAGTGGACAGTAAAGTCTGCGGTCCTGAACATCTGTCTCTTCATGTGGGATTAAATGTTTCACATTTTCTTTTTATTTTATTTTTTTTCTGTTCAGCAACCTAATATTTTGTTACATTTTGTAAACAAGTCTAAGTTTAGTAATGTAAAAAACTACTTATTCACCCAGACACAAAATTAAAATAATATATTATGGAAAGATGGTCGGCCCATTATATACAAGAGAATACTAATTTTTAAGAAAATGGCAGTTATCAATTAATTGCTTTCGATTAATACACTAATTAATAACTTGCATCCCTAGTATGAAAATTTTATTACGATCTGGCTGCATGGCGGCGTGTTGAGGAAACTGGATAAAAAAGGCAATCCAAAGGTGGAATTGATTTTCAGCTTGCAGTGAAAATAAGCCCAAGGCAACAGAAAGTTAAACACAGAAAATAGATTGCCTTCCACAGCTTGGCTGGAATTTAGTGAAATGAGCAAAATATTGTTCTGTGCAAGAATAAGATTTTCTTTTTCTGGCTTGAAAGGTTTACGTAAAGGTCAGCATGGTGGAAATAACGAGAGGAGAATCAATGAAGCTGCAACTTGGGTTTAAATCTTACATTCATATGAAAGAAGTTCATGTCCTTCCCAGAACTTTACGGTTCAGTCACTTTATATCTTTTGAATGCCACACAAATACAAACTGTTTTATTTGTAGCTTTCTCTGCGGCGGGGAAGCGTGATCAACTAAAATATTTAATTTGAAAGCTTCTTCACTCCATTCTGCTTCTTACATGTTTTTAAGGTAATAATTAAACTTGGTGTAATTTTTTATTTAGTAGTGATTTTTTTTCAGGTGTACAAATATTGGAAAGACTATATTCTTTCTCCAAGTTATCTCCAAATATTGGAAGAAGTCATCTTCCTTTTGGAAAGAATATTGGAAAGAAACTGTTAAAGAATCATGTTTTTTCCCCAACAAACTGTAGAACAATTGAAACACACACATTGCTCCAGTATTTTACTATGCATTGTAATCTTGAAACATTTTACTCAGGATTAATGACTTGGTTTTAACAATAAGCCAAACTGTCACCCAAATGGTTGAATTGAATTGTATTCATTATCCTAAAATGGTAGATTATAAATCTGGTTTTTGTGGCATTTCACGGTCCATTTATCAGTTTTGTAGCATATTTTATTTTATAAAACTATATGATATATTTATAATGCTGCTGTACATATAATCCCACAACAAGAAAATTAATTGCTTCTCTTTGGAGCATCGATTCTCACAGTATTTCTTTTGTTGTGAAAACTTTTCTAATTATGTGCAAGTAGTTTTGGTTGCCATTAGCGCCTAATAACTTGTTGATGTTTAAGACGTATTGCACCTTAAATTATACGTATAACATAATATGTTTTAAATTACCAGTGGATGTTATTATGAGTATGTTTCAAGCACCTCGTTCACCACTTTGGCTACATTTTGCTCTCGTCTTTAAGCAAACTGATGAAGTGCAGTCACTTGACTCTGTTGTCTTTCTGTTGTCCTTTTAGAAAGGTTGGAGTCTGAGTGTCTAAGTGTATGTGAATGAAGCATGTGTGAGAGGGAGGCAATGCTCCATTAGTTGTTTCATTGGTATGAGGAAAGTCTATCTTCTGCTTCAGAACCAATGGGCTACAGCTGCAGAGTACCTCCTCTGTTTTCCCATCTTATGAGTTGAAACTCATTACAGAAGTTATTTTGAAGAGAAGATTCTGGGAAATGAGCACAAAGCTTACCTTGTCCCACTGTCTCTCTCTGTCCAGAGTGATGACTATCATGGCTGGGTTCACCAGGTAGCCATTACTGTTGAAGGAGAAATCATTGTGCTCCCATGTTACATTCAACATGTGTCTGAAGGAACAAAGCAAACAAAAGAAGATGATCAGTGACTTAAAAAAGCAGATAGATAAACATAGAGCAAAGAGTGCATTTTTAAATGTCATTCTTGTAAATGTAGGCAAGATATTAAACTTCAGCTGTAGTAGAGTTGTAAAGCATTTAATCGAAATGCTACACATCGAATAAGGATGCATTCCCACCAGCCCTGTTTGGCTTGCTTTAATCAAACTCTGGTCGGTTGTCTAGAAAGTCCACTTTATTTGGGGAGGAGTGTATCAAACTCTGAAGCGGACTAACTCTATTCTACCTACAAACCTTGGTCTTGTTCGGTTTAAGTGAACTCTATTGTGGTTTGAATGCATATGTGAATTCCAAGTAGACTGGAGGCCGCTCTAGAAGCAGGAAGCGGACTACAGCTCGGGGCATTCTGGGTAAATACAATCGAAACAAACGTGAGGGACTTGTTTTAGCGGAAGAAATGGCTTGTGGTCTTTAGCTGAAATCCTCCAGCTGCTAAAATGTGACATCACTCAATTTTGTTTTTATGTTTTGTGAAGACGGAAATTGCGCTCAGTGTCTTTAAGAGGTTTTTGTCATTTCCTTCAGTGGTTCTTGGTGCAGTTCCCCCACAGATGAGGAGGGGATCAGGTTGCTCAAAGGGTTTGGTTGGTTTTACACAGTGCAGTGTGAAAGAAAACCACAGCAGCTAGAGATGGAACAGATGTTGCAGTTTTGGTTGCCACCAAACCGAGTCAACCGAACTCAGGTGGGAAACCTCCCTAAGATTAATCCCCATTTTCTCCCTCTAAAACATAATCTTTCCCCCCACATCTCAGTCACTACAAAGTCTATCAAACCAGACAAACCCATTGTGGAATTTGCAGAATTTGTATGCATGGGTCTTGCGACACAATATCCTATCAATTATTATGTCCAAGCTATCATTTGCAAATGTAATACGGCACACATTGATATTGCAGTGACAATTAGGAATTGATGTATTTTGCAGCTCTGATGTCTGTAGTTTAACTCAGACTGCAGGTTAAAAAGGAAAATAGTGTATTAAACTGGAACAGACTATCGCTTCAGCATCAAGCTGTAACTGTTTTATCAGGCAAATGGGGAAATTTTTAAATCATTTAAATTCCAACCACTCAAAGCACTTTACACTTTCACACTCAGCACAGATCACTAGAAAACTTGGGGTTAAGTGTCTTTGTCCAGGGGAACACCAACATGCAACAGGAATCAAACCCACAACTTTCAGGTTGTAAAAGTCGCCATCGGATGCTGTCGGCGGCTGTTTAGATTTAATTGAAGTTTTCATTATAATTTTTGCTCTGTAGATGAGTGCAGACTCAGATGTTTGTTATTGTCCAGGGTAAGACATTGTTTGAATTTGAATGGTTCTGATTTCAATTCTTTGTTTTGATTCTGGTTCCTAATGAGATTTTATTCAGCTGCACTATTGAGAAATTGGTCTCACATTTTATTGCACTGCAGTTTTGGTTCTACGCAGTTTATTGTAAATTAAAGACTTTTGACTTAAGTTACTGTTCAATAACTTAAAGAAACTCAAGTTTAATTTCTAAATCAATTAGAAAGTGGTTCATCAGTATATGAGATCTGAGTAACATTTACACTTAATGATGAAATAGTTTTAATTTATTTTTCGTTTTAGAATTTTGTCTAGTAGACTTTACTTCCTCTGGCAAGATTATGGTTTATTAGTTCTGGCTTTACTGCAAATCAGGCAGGTGTCAGCCTAGTAAAAATGATCAACTGCTTCTCTATCTACAAGTTTTCCCTTCAGTTTTGGAGTTCATTTACCCATTTCTGTGTAGAAAACTCATCTCAGTTCCCTGATTGATTTAGCAGCTGCTTCTGATCCTCTTGTTACATCACTCACATCTCCTGTTGCGATAGACGTGTGGCACAGGGCTCTCACCTCACACACCACTCCAGCAGAGGCGATGAAAGCCCAGTGGGAGGAGAACAGCCCACAGCCCGGTGTGTGTGTGAACAAAGTGTTTAATCTGGCAGTGTGCGATAATCTTATTACAGGTGAGCTGAATCATTATCAAAAGATTCTCTCATCCAGAGAGCAGAAATCCAACAACAGAGGATGCTGCTCACGTTTGATCTGACTACAATGAGATGAGATCTGATGATAAAGCTAATTGAAAGCGCTTTGTTCCATTTCGCTGACCCAACTTACTCGTGTTTCTGAACACGTGCCTGCTGGGTCTAAATGTGTGAACGATATTGTTTGTACTGTATCAAAGGTAGTGATTATTTTCAGTTTTTTATAAACGGTTCAAGTTTTATCTCCGAAGACTCTGTTGACCGAAGTGAAAATTGCTTTTGACGTCACAGGGAGAGAGTGATCGTCCGTAATGAAACACGAGCCTCTGATTATGGTCAATAAATGGCCCTTGATGATCATCTGTAACAGGTCATATAGACATGAGCAGACAGCACTGTCCATTCTCCCTGACTAACTTGAGCTTATATGAGTCAAAAGCTGCTGCTGGGACAGTTTTTTTTCTAACTATTCTCTTTGCTGATTAAAACATTTTTTCCAGCAAAATAGGATTTTCTCTGTGCTCCACGGCACAGATGGCGTCATATTGCTCTTTTGGGCATGGCTTTACTGATGGAAAGCCACACCCCAATCCACTTTCACTACCCCTCCCTCTGACTAAATTACCTCACAGTCTCCAACAGACATGCAGTGATTAGTGCTGAAGAGATGGATGACAGCGGTGCAGAGGACACCATGAAATATGCTTCACCACAACAGTTGGGAAATCCTAAATCAATACAGGACTGTTGACCACTTTTTACCTGTTTGTTTCTTGTAAAGGCAGCAAAATCACTTCAGCTCCATGTAGACGACTCCTGAAGCTTTATGATTCAGCTATTCTTTGTGCTGTGCTTGCCTACCAAGATGGCACGGATCACTATGTATATTACAATGACAGTATTAGCTTTGTTTCTCATCTGTGCTTCCAACACTTGCTGTGATATTTGGCATCTTTAGCACTTTAACTTGGAAGTGTGATCATTTGCTGCAGGGAGGCTCCATCCAGCAGCCCTGCAAAGTGTGAACCCCTGACACCTGGAGCATCTATGGTGATTCACTTTTCAACTTCTATTTTGGATGCACAGATATAATCTAGTGTAGCGTGAGTGTGATCACGTTCTGAGTTTGTAAAAAATAAATAAATAAGTTTGCCAGCTTTAAATGAAACTGAGTTAATACCCAGTTATTGGTTGTTAGTCAAAGGCAAAGTGTTTTAGAAACATGTAGGACAATGTACCAGTTTGCTACAAATTTGTTTATTAAGTAGTTGGTATTGTAGTGACCTCAAATATTTAGATATTTCTACTCTGCACTTTATATATCGGAGATAATAATTTTACTGTTAGAATAAAAAAATAAAAAAGGGATTTCATGCTGATTTTATTACCAGTACCGTATGCTACATTAATAGTTGAAATTGTAGGAAGTTGCCCTAAAGCACTACTCAAAAAAGACAATGAAGTCAGAAGTACAGAAACCTTCAGGTTCATTACTGTCAGACATATCACTGTCCTCTTCAGAAGCTTTACATCTGCAGCTCCAGGCCAATGTAGATCACAGAAAACAACGTGGCCATGGAGGAGTACATTTCTTACCAAAAACAAAAACATTTGGCCTGAGAGCAAAATGCCTCTATGGGTTATATAAGTTGTAGACTCCTACTATATGCTGTGAGAAGACACTGAAGTCAGGAAAGTACTAGTCAGTGTCAGAATGATGTTAGATATCATTTAGTGATTAATATAATTACCTTAAATATTTAAATTACCTTAAATAATGAAACTTGTGGAAACTTCTGCTAGGCAACAACCCAAAGTTAAAAAAACTCAAAGTCCTGGTTTCAGAAGCGGTTTGAGTTCAGCCAGAGTGAAACTCTTTACTTCAAATGTAATCAGAAGCCTACTATAGATTAGCTTATTTACGGTTTTACATGTATTTAAAATAAGTTAATCACAATCATTAAACATAGCTGTGAGAGATGCTTGATTTAATCATATATTTTTAATTTAATTATATTTTTTATGCTTTCATTAAAAAAATTAGGGAACAAAATAACAAAAATAACATTTTAGTCAATTTTTTAACATTAAATGAAATTTAATGTGGCAATAATAAACCCAAACTTTTTATCTTGAAAATAAATTCTCACAATAAATGATAGATGTGACAACCTCCCCCCCCCCTTTTTGTATTGTATGTAAATCTTATTAACATTAAAAATACGGGGTTCAGATTAGACTTTAAGACAGTGTCTTACCTGAACAACGTGTCGTTGATGGCAGATTGTTTGACGGGGTTGTGACAGTCGCTGTGGCCCTCAGGGATGAAGCCTCTCTGCTTCCTGAAGCTCTGGACACCTTTAACCACAATGGCTACCCCATCCCGCACCCTCTTCCTCAGACTCATCCTCCAGCGGTCTGTGATGATGCTAATCAACCCCAGTGGGAAGCTGTCAGGTGGCGGGATGTCTGGGTTTCCCACGGCCATGCTGGGGATAATCCAGATGTAGCCCGGTCCTATTAGTCCAACTTCGGTTGCTAATGAAAAAAGGTACTGTGCCTCTTCGTGGGAGCAGTAGACCAACAGGACCTGGGCATCAATCTGCTGCAGCAGCCTCCGGGCTCGTATGTCATTGGTGCTGTCAGCCGACATGTCGAAGGACAACACGTCTTGCAGGTCCCACATGAAGTAGCTGGTGTCTGTGAAGGACTTGATATAATCCACGTAGGCTTCGTAACCCGGGTACAGGCTGGTTATGACCACAAAGCTGTCCCAGTTGTACTCCTCCATCACCTTGAACATGCCGTTAATCTGCTGCTCGATGGAGGAACCCAGTTGGAGGAAGTTGGAACCTTCACCCTGAAGTAAAGGAGAGAAACATGGCGTCATTTTCTTCACTTAGCCTGTTGGTCTTGTTCAAATAAATACAGTGTTATTTTATACACAGACCCTAGAATAAAATCTGGAGGACCTTTTTGAAGACAACATTCTTTAAACCTCTCGCGGTTACATACAGTATATTGGTAGGGAAGCCGACATATGTAACCGTGTAAATGAGCAGCAGGGAAAGAGGTTGTCCCATCAGACCGTCAATTCCCGAAACACACACAAAAAATTGTAATTGTAGTGCATGTGGGATTTGTGCACAATGTAAAAAATCTTGTGGAGTCCAAATGATCAAATCTCTTAAGGCTAAACCCAGACAGATCACACATTTTGAAGTGTGCAAACCATCCATTTGTTTTGGTAGCAGGTAAACTTTCTCTCGCTATTTAATCACTGAATGGCTTGTCACCAAAATACACTTAAGATCTGCTGTTGTTGTGTCAACCTTCCAGAACAATCAGGTCTTCTGGCTCTGGGTCTGGTCTGCTCTGCATCCTCAGAAGCAGAACCAAACATAGGGAAGCAGCATTCAGCTTTTATTCACCACAAATCTGGAACAAATTTCCAGAAAACTGCAGCTGAAAGTTCATTTAAATCACTGCTCAAAAGCCACCTGTTAGAGTTGCTTTTGATTTGTAATAACTGGAACATTGATCAACATATTTGATTATTTTTGATGATTTAGATTTTTATACTTCTATGATGTAAAGCACTGTGAACTGTCTTGTTACTGAAATCTACTATACAAATAAACTTGACATAAACCTTCATGACATTTTTCAAGCTGCAAACACAAGGCTGAACAAAGACAGATGATCAGCGCATGTTTTATCTGTCGGTTCTGAAAATGTTTTCATCTTGGAAGATGAATTGCCATCGCTCTGTTCAGAAGTAGAGATCAGACCAATAATGTGATTTCCCTACTCTTCACTATATTTTCAGTAAATCTCCTCCTACAGTGTGAACAGTCACAATTCCACTAGATCGGTTATTGTATAATCAGTGAACTAAAAATTCAGACCAAACATTTTTTTGCCTTAGAAAGTGGAGTTTTAGTCCTGGTGTTAAATCTCTAGAGTAGCCCCTCCTGACCGGTTTCCCTCCCTGGGGAGAACCCTGCCTGCCCTGAGCACCGAGTCCTCGCAGCTCAGGCGGTGGAGGGGTCAGGTGTCCCGAGACTGCTTGGCAGCCTATGATCGTATTCTTTCCGACTCCCTGTTGTCCTTGACGGGTTTAGCTGTCTTGTGATGAATTAACGTCTCACAGTTTCAGACGACACGGCTAAATCCAGCCTCTGACTGCACCATTGTTTTTCTGTCACTGTTTCCTCACACAGCGAAGGAAATGATGGAATAAATACACCTTTCATGCACAGTGCATTTTCTTTAATCCAGAAGAACTTCACTTACTCCCCTAATAAAAGCAAACTGGCAATTAAAATAATTTAATTTCTTTGGCAGCTACTTCATTTTTCATTTCATTAAATCAGCCCAGAGCTCATATATTTTCCTTAAAATGGTTGCTCTTTCTGTGTTCGTCTATTGGACATTCAGATATCAGCGCATTTAGTGGGAGCTGGTTCTGCCTGGTGTACCCACTGTGGACAGAGATGGATGAGGTGAACATTTACGTTTGGTGCAGAGATTTCATGCAGGTTTGTACAACCTGAGAAATCCACTCCTCCTGCTGCAGGTCTGTCAGTGCTACAGCCTCAATCAGCCTGTTCCCTCACTGACAGGCGCTGGGCTGTCTGGTAGTGTCTACGAGGATGTCTGGTTTTGTTTTTCTTAGTAATTCCTTCATGCTCCCTTGGATATGGAGCCACAAAGTACCTTTAACTCCTCAGACCTGGACAGCTCAATTAGCAGAGGGCAGACAGATGGCTCGGTCCAAATGAGCCCGGGGCATTACCGCAGGCACTGCTGCAGCTCAAAGCCCCAAGTCACGACTGTCTTGTCAGAGTGCAGAGCGCCGGCCGAAGAATCAAAGGATGCAAGGAATCATTTACAGAAAATGGAAATTTAATTCTCCGCCAGGGATGCTGGCTCGATGGGAATGCAAATTTTAAGAGTTAGATAGACTTGAAATGAACAAATTGTATGACATTTCTGTTTGGTAAAAAAAAAGTCTAAATATCCCCTGTTGAAAATGATATTTGACGGTGGATATTTATACTCCCTTTCACTAGATCCTACGAATGCTAATATTAGGCATTTGACGGGATATATTTATCAGGAAAATATGCATGTGAAAACTAGCTTTCCCCTTTTAAAATAAAATAACTTTGTATGGGTGCTGCTCATAAAAACATTGCACTTTTTGTTTATATTGTAACATAACAACCGCATGCTGGGAGTATACAGCAGACTGCTTCATGGAAATTCATGTGCAGGACATAATACATGTTTTATTTTGGAAACAATTTTATTATCTCTATTTAAAATCTTACTGTATCTCAAGCTCTATTTCTCCAACTCGTGTTTCATGCTGCGGCGCTGCATGAGGTTTAAACCAATTTAATGCTAAGTAATTACACTGTTTTTACCTTTCCCAGTATGTCTCAATACTGTAGATGTGATCTTTATCTGACTTGCATACATGTTTTCCCCTTGCATCTAAATTATTAGTCTGATTAACAACATATGTTCTATTGAGCAGAAATTTCCTGCTATTTCTCCTTAGTTGGGTAAAATAAATAATAAATTTGCCAGCTTTCAACTGGACGTTTTTCCACTTAGAAGACATTCGGCCCTGCTGTCTGAAAGTGCCTGCTATCAAACATAATGCAATCAATAATGAAAAACCTTCAAGCAGGAATTAAGGAAGTGAAATATTACACATTCATAGTTCCAAAGATGAATTTAACTATAACAACATAAAGTTATGTTTGTTCACAAACATTTACACCTGATGTTTGCTTTCATGTTTGAACATAAAACAATGTTTCAAAGCCAATCCCACAGTCACACCCACACACACACGGCCCTTCATGGAGAGAGTGACTTCTGGCGACGTCTCCTGGTTGTGACATATGTGTGCCTCCGCCACGCAGCAGGAAATGCCCTGGCAACAACTTCCTGTGCTGCTGACGTCACACAGATCCTGGACGATGACAGACTATCCTGGCATTTCTCACGAAACGTTAGATTTTCTCTCCATTTATCAATAATCAAATTAAAATTGATGAACTATAAAGTTACAGACAGAAACCTGCTAAGCTCCAGAAACTCTGCACTGACCTTCACAATAAGACTTTCATTTTTAGTATTTGTGACATTAAAGGTGGCTAAATCTTTTTCAATGTCCTCTAAAATGAAGCACTCAAACACTTCCAACCTCTGTTCACATCCCAGTCTTTCACATTTCAGTGCCTGCAGAATGAAGCTGGACTTCATGCATGTCCACTGACCGCCAACACTGCTCCTCGCTCCCTGTTGGCTGCTGCTTATCAGTGCTTTAACACTGTTGCCTTTAGTTGAGATAAGTCTGGCTGCAACAGTGCAGTCAGTTTTAAAATGCAGGATGTGGCAGCGGAGAGAAGTGAGTTCAAAAAGTAGAAAAGACAGACAGATAAAAAAAGAACTGCTCTAGTTTAGAGAACCGCCTCAGGCTCTTGTTCTTGCAAGACTTACATTTTGTTCTCTTATTACACTCTGGTTCGCAGGATGGGATGTGTCAGTCTGCAGAAAGGATCCTTTAAAGAATGCTTTGAAGTTCAACTTACAATATCAAGCTAATTTTTAATGATTGGAGGAAAATTGTTCATATATATATATATATATATATATATATATACTGCTCAAAAAAATAAAGGGAACACTTTAAGTGTGAAACACCTGTTTAAGTGTTCCCTTTATTTTTTTGAGCAGTGTATATATGCTCATTGGTTTCTGTTATGGTGTTGGTAGGGATCGTTCTCAATGCATATGCAGTACCTGCACTTTTGACTGCTAAATTACATTTGAAGCACACCAAATGTCTGTTTCCCAATCACATTAGCCCTGGCCCATTTTATGACAACCCTACTGGCAAAATCAAAGCTTTCTCTTCCACCTTAAGTTGACGTGTAGCTGTCTGGTTGTTTTAACCTCTAAGACCAACAGCCTATAATCTAATGTTACAGAACAAAGTAAAATGGCTTAAGAAAGGGAATCTGATCAGCCTGTAATATCCACCCGTCACTTTCCAAGATCAGAATTTACTTCTAGTGATGCATTTAAAAGTGAGTGAGCTTCATTGGTTTTACTGCTTCTGACAGCGTCACATAATTCAACTGTGATATGAAGATAAAAGCTGTCAGATAAATATGGTAAGATGAAGAGGGCAATTTTATTTTTCTCTGAAATGTGCAGTGGAGTTGATATCAAGCTAAGCACACCTAAAACCCCAATATAATTACCTTCATACTGATGTTTATTTTTTTACATTCACATATTGATGCTTTGTACTTAAAACAGCCACTGCAACTGCAGGATATTTACAGTACTATTGAACATCTGTGCTTTATGTTGTAGTTAAAATCTGTTTAACACTCTGAACAGCTGTTGAAACTACAGTTCACCCAGAAAGTATTCAAGCACCTCATTTTTTCAGCATTTTATGTTACAACTTTATTTCAAAATGTAGTAAATGACACTCCTTTGTCAAACGTCTTTACAGAAATATCTTGTTATGACAATTTCTCATTTACGTCAGTATTCACAACCTTTTCTTGACACTTTGTTGATCCATCTTTGGCAGCAGTTCCAGCCTCAGGTCTCGTTGAATCTGATGCCATTAGCTCAGCTCACTAATCTTTAGGCAGTTTGGCCAACAGTTCTTCTCTGCTGTTCTTCTCAAACTCCATCAGATTTTATGAAGGCGTCCATCAGTCATTTTCAGATCTCTCCAGAGTTGTTCAAACAGATTCAAGTCTCTGGTTTGGCCCATCTGGTTCCTTCTCCAGTTTTGTACCTTGAGACAATCTTGTCTTTGAAATCTACAGACAATTACTTTGATTTCATTCTTGGTATTTGACCTCTGACCTGCACTGTCGACTGTGGGACCTAATATAGACAGGTAGGTGCTATCCAAATCAAGTCCAATCAACTGAATTCACCAGAACTGGACTAAATCTAGACTTGGCTATCATGAACACCAGGATTTCTTTCAGTGTCAATCTGTAGGATGTTCTTGATTAGTGGAATTTAAACTGTTAACTTGCCTTCTGCAATACATGTTTTATTTACACATTTTATTTAGTATTTCATTCATGTTATTGTTGAACTGACAGTTCTTGATTTGGTAACTGGTACTAATTGTAACACAGTAAAACAGTCATCTCTCTGTGTTGTTAAAGGTCAGTGATAATAACCTGATCCTTGCTGCCTGTTGTGTAGATGTAGTGAATATAGAGTGAATGATTACCCAGGACCTCACAAAATTAGGAACGGATCTGGTGAGGCATGTCAGTCTGGAAGCTGGTGCCACAGCGGGGGTGAGGAGATTACGTTCGCTTTCCAACAGGGACACTCCACATTAATAACAGGTTCAATACTTTTCTGACAGGCAGCTTTAATGCCTTCACTAGACGGCATATATTAACAGCTTGAAATTCTTTTACTGTCTAATTACCAGTAAAGAGAAGTGATTTATTTCAACACCTACCATCTTATTTCTTATTACACGTGTTTATTCTGCAAGTGATTATGATTGATTTGCTCTGCCTGCATTTGAGTTAGAATTGCTTCAGTGTAAATGAGCAGCAGGAGACATTAACTGATGAGTAAAACCTCTTTCATTACCTTGGAGGAGCATGCTCATGGCTACATCACACAGCAGCTCTGCTGAAATGGCTGCAGTTGATGAGGGAGATGTTTGAAAACCCGTGAATTATGGAAATCATAAAGATCTTACTGGTGTTTACTTGTTTCTAATTAAACAAATGAAGGGTAAACACTAACACTACAGGAAGCGAGGGTTTGAAATAATTTGATTATGATAAACTGAAACATAAATTTTTTGACTAAAAATGAAATAAACTTGTATGTTTTTCACTGAGAAATGTTCACTGAGAGGAGAGCGCTTTCACCTGAACCTTTCAACCAGACTGCTGAAGGTTCGTTTTTGACTTGAGGAAACTCACCTCCTGTTTGCAAACCCCATTAATGCAGATTAACTGCAAAATCATCTCAGTGCTCTATACAGGACAACATGTCTCTCCCACTTAGAAGCAACTTCTCTCTCTCTCTTTGTGGCATATGCTGTGAAGGGCAGATTATGGGGAGAAAAACAGAAACTAAAAAAGGGATTTGGTTCAAATGGGTGTGGATTACAACTCTCACTGAGTTTCTGGAGGAAAAATCCCCCTCAGGTCTGAGCTGTCTGGATACAGGCTGTTTAAATGCATTCAGTTTGGAAATAAACATGCACTATTTAGTCCATTTTATCTAAAATCAGGTGATTAAAATAATGAGATACTAAAAAAAAGAACAAAATACTTTCTCTGAATTTGATATTATCTACTAATTTCACTTTTTGCTAACAAGTGGATTAAATTTCATATTACTTTTTAATATTAAGACTTATCAGTTGAGTTTATTTGTACAGCTGATTTGAGCAACACCGTTTATATTGCTTTAAATTGTTAAAACATAAAGATTTATAAATTCATGTCAAGCAGCAAAACAATTAATTGAAATAAGTAAAGAAATTAAACATTCAATATTTAAAAAAAATAAATTTTTAGGGTTAGGCCGACATTCTTTTAAATTTATTACCACAAAACCATGGGTGCTGAAAATTTTAATTTTTGGATAATTTTAATTCCTTAATAAAGTTAAACAAAGTTTTCCCACCTGGTTAAATAAACATAAAAAAAAAACATTGGTTCTGTGACAAATTAGCCTGGTAAAAACCAGCCACTTGTCTTACGCTTTGCTTCATACGGAGCGTCTGGACCCTCAGATATGGAGAGACTATTGATTACTCAAGGGTTGGATCTGTGTTTAGCCAGTCGCTTGCATTTTGCTTTGACGTATATAAACGCGAAACCTAAACATTTCTCAGTTAATCTCTAATTGCTCAGTATTTGGATTTGTGAATGGCATCCTTTACTTCCTCTGCTGCCAAACTACAACCATAGATAGGTTGCAATTCAAAAACAACCCAGAAATTCAAAGTCATTGTTCACAACGTCTGTTCACTGATTGGCCAGGATGAAATGCATCCTGAGAAATTGAGCTTACTGGGACAAATCCCAGATGGAGTACTGAAAAAAAACAGCAGGATGAAAACAAACCTCCACGTAATCTAAAAGTAGAAATTATTTTTACCACCCAGTTTGGCTCCTTTGTTGTAAACAATAGATTGGTCTGACAGATATTTAGAAAAACAACCAATACCTGAAACTTTGAGATCAATAATCTGCCCATACAAAGTGGGTTTGATGGCTGATTACCAGAGCACAAATGATCAACCACTATATGGCAAAAGCAGCTAACCAGAAGTGAAGCCCTTTAACCTGACTTGGCATTATATTAGAGCCAGGACCGCTTACAGACAGATGTTGTCGGTTAAAAGTAGATGCAGCTCGGTGTGCTGGAAATTAGATAAACAATCAACATTTAAAGCAAAATAAGCCGTAAGGTCAGACACAGCCTAGCAGACGGCTGCACAAAGATCAGAATAAAAGCTGCTTTACAGAGAAGCTGGATTCCTTTTTATGGACAGGACAAACAAGTTCATCATTTGACCCGGTTGTCTTTTAAAAGTTCTTTATAAAACTGAAGACCAACTCTGCTCCTTGTTTATCAGCTTAGCTGCTCTGCTTAAAGCCAAGTTTCAGTTGTGAAGCCTCCAGCCGTCTCCTGAATCTCCTGACTTCTTTTGTCAAGATTATCAGACAAACTGCAGATGAAAATGGATCAAAACGAGCTAAAATCTCTCTCCTCCAGTGTAACTCTTGTAAACTCCCTTATTCAGAAGGTTTTAAGCGTCCTGGAAAGCTTAGGGGTGACTAAACGTCCAGCCAGTTATACAAAGTAGTCTAAAGATTTCTTTGGAAGTTTAGATCGATCATAGTGATGTATGCATATCTTATGGTGCATCAATGTTGATTATTTTCACTCTCAAAATTGATATTTCCTCCAACCGTGTCCTATTCTATAACATGACATCCACTGTTTCCTAAATCTTTTAAGATCATCAGTTTGAACAAGCATTTCCCATGGCATTACATTCCTCTGCCAACCTGTCCTTCTGTACACATCTGTAGTAGACAACCAGGAGAAAGCCATTTTGAAAGGATTACTGTCTGTCCCTGTGGCTGATCCCTTTGTGCAGAGTGTTTATGCCTCCTTGATGGATCACTGCTGCTACACCTCCCAGCTTCAAACCAAACAAAGTTTAAACACTCAGATGTGTCACAAGCTTGTCTTGAGCCCTCTACCACGACTCCCTTCTCACAATATACAGAGCTGAGCTGATTTCAAACTCCACATTGATCATAATGTCAAAGGTTAGATTAAATATGAGAGATATCTGTTTCCGGTTCCATTTTCTGATTTCTATTAATGCATTTATCTGCAGACTGAGATTGTTTATGATTCATTATAAAAATAATGGAGTCTAATGTCAGCTATTTCAACACATTTGCTGTCCATATGGAAATAATGATGTTTGATGACATACATCATTAGTTTTCAGGGAAAAGGTTTCCTTTCTGCTTTTGGGAGTGTAATTACAGTACATTAGGCGTTAGACTGTTTGGAGTGATTGACTAATATATTACAAAAGACAGAACCTGAACATCAGGTTCTAACTGAAATGTACCCATAAGTAAAAAGGTTCTGTTGAACTGAAACACAAAGTAATTTACAGTTTATAGAGTAATTAATTATATAGAACATAGTCATTATTTAAGAATATAGTGATATTAGCAGAAAGATGTAATTTGATCAGAAAACATATCTTAAAATTATGAGAAAAGTCGTTTTAATGAGAAACATAGTCATGACGTTCTGACTTGATCAGCTCAGTCTGTTTCTTCTCAACATACACAGTTGTAATGAAAAATACCTGGCAGTAGGGCCATTTCAAAGTCCTGCTACTGATAATAATTTGATGCTGATGTGTTAAAGAATAAGTATTTTTTAAGTATTAGGGATTATATACTGCTCAAAAAAATAAAGGGAACACTCAAATAACACATCCTAGACCTGAATGAAAGAAATATTCTCATTGAATACTTTGTTCTGTACAAAGTTGAATGTGCTGACAACAAAATCACACAAAAATCATCAATGGAAATCAAATTTATTAACCAATGGAGGCCTGGATTTGGAGCCACACACAAAATTAAAGTGAAATAACACTACACGCTGATCCAACTTTAATGTAATGTCCTTAAAACAAGTCAAAATGAGGCTCAGTATTGTGTGTGGCCTCCACGTGCCTGTATGACCTCCCTACAACGCCTGGGCATGCTCCTGATGAGGTGGCGGATGGTCTCCTGAGGGATCTCCTCCCAGACCTGGACTAAATCATCCACCAACTCCTGGACAGTCTGTGGTGCAACGTGACGTTGGTGGATGGAGCGAGACATGATGTCCCAGATGTGGTCAATCGGATTCAGGTCTGGGGAACGGGCTGGCCAGTCCATAGCTTCAATGCCTTCATCTTGCAGGAACTGCTGACACACTCCAGCCACATGAGGTCTAGCATTGTCCTGCATTAGGAGGAACCCAGGGCCAACCGCACCAGCATATGGTCTCACACGGGGTCTGAGGATCTCATCTCGGTACCTAATGGCAGTCAGGCTACCTCTGGTGAGCACATGGAGGGCTATGCGGCCCATTACTGACCCACTGCCAAACCGGTCATGCTGAAGGATGTTGCAGGCAGCAGACCGCTCTCCATGGCGTCTCCAGACTCTGTCACGTCTGTCACATGTGCTCAGTGTGAACCTGCTTTCATCTGTGAAGAGCACAAGGCGCCAGTGTCGAATTTGCCAATCCTGGTGTTCTCTGGCAAATGCCAAGCGTCCTGCACGGTGTTGGGCTGTGAGCACAACCCCCATCTGTGGACGTCGGGCCCTCATACCATCCTCATGGAGTCGGTTTCTAACCGTTTGTGCAGCCACATGCACATTTGTGGCCTGCTGGAGGTCATTTTGCAGGGCTCTGGCAGTGCTCCTCCTGTTCCTTCTTGCACAAAGGCGGAGGTAGCGGTCCTGCTGCTGGGTTGTTGCCCTCCTACGGCCTCCTCCACGTCTCCTGGTGTACTGGCCTGTCTCCTGGTAGCGCCTCCAGCCTCTGGACACTACGCTGACAGACACAGCAAACCTTCTTGCCACAGCTCGCATTGATGTGCCATCCTGGATGAGCTGCATTACCTGAGCCACTTGTGTGGGTGGTGGAGTCCGTCTCATGCTACCACGAGTGTGAAAGCACCACCAACATTCAAAACTGACCAAAACATCAGCCACACAGCATAGGTACTGAGAAGTGGTCTGTGGTCCCAACTGCAGAACCACTCCTTTATTGAGTGTGTCTTGCTAATTGCCAATAATTTCCACCTGTTGTCTATTCCATTTGCACAACAGCAGGTGAAATTGATTGTCAATCAGTGTTGCTTCCTAAGTGGACAGTTTGATTTCACAGAAGTTTGATTTACTTGGAGTTATACTGTGTTGTTTAAGTGTTCCCTTTATTTTTTTGAGCAGTGTATAAAAGATACTATTAAAATGTTTTGCTGTTTTTCACATTCGTCTTCTTCTAATATTACAGCTTTATGCTGGTAATAATAGAACATTATTCTCATAATTAAAGAAAAAGACCTAGCTTGCCCCTAATACTCTATTGTTGAGTTGAGTTGAATTCAAAGTCCAAATAAATAGAAGCTGATGGTAGGCCTTTGGCACGCTCATGTCAGTCAACCCATTGGTAAAAAAAAGTTCAGATTTTTTAAGAATTAGTCTTCAAAAACCAAAAAGTTAATTAACAGATTAAATCAACTTACCGGCCAACCCTAAGAACTAACGCTGTTGAAGCATTTATGCTAATTGCTGTTTTTAGCAATGGAGGGAGACATGCCAAGAAAAAGTGCTTAGACAGAAACAACAGAAACCTCAAAAGTGAGGAGACATTTTAAAACAGCAACTCAGCACATTGCATGCAACCCCAAATGGGTCTTCATTGGTCCCGTCCCTTCCTTAAATTTGACCCTGACTGACCTTGTATGGCAGGACCACTGCAGAGCCACCGCTGATACCCACAATGGGCACAGCTGTTTGTGTGGAGATGAAGTCCAGAATCTGTGCCACAGCCTCAGAGCCAACATTGTCCTCAAACACCACGCCGTGGACCCGGTTAGTTGACAGGGTGTCGCAGATCCGGGTGAGCAGAGCGCGTGGGTTAGTGTTGTTGACCAGCACAGTGATGGGGTTCACCTCCAGCGGCAGGTCCATGAAGTTTTCCCGGCTCAAACGGCCCTTTATCTCCGTCTGGTAGGCCGGGCCGCTGAACACCACCGCTACGTTCACGGAGGGCACGGGGAACCCGAAGGGCCGACCCAAAGAGGAGGGGGTTGTGCAGAACAGCAGCAGCAACAGCGGCAGGGGTGGCGGCCACCACAGGGAGTCACTCCAACTGCCCAGACGAAGGCCCATCTCCGTCACCTACTGCCTGTAGAACGGGTTGGAGTAGAGAGAGGGGATCAAAAGAGGGTTGATAGAGTAGATCATTTAAAAATATATAAATAAATGCCAATATTTCTTCACTTTGATTAACGAGACTGCCTTTTATTTTGGGAAACAACATTTTGGCTTTGTTTTGGTCCTCGTTCTAGTCTGAAATGTCCATTAACGAGGCCCAGAGTGATACTTTCAGACTACATCCACATACAAGAGGGAGCTTTGGCCGGGCTGTGGCGTCTCAGGCCGGCAGCTGCCACCCTGCTGTTGCTGCATTCAGCCTGCCAACCCAACAGATGGCGTCCAGTGTTTAATGCAACAAATGGAGAACAAGGGGATTTAGAGTATTTCTCGTGACAGTACGTTTGATGCTGTTACTTAGTTTCATCAGCAGTTCCAGGCTTAATCACATAAAGGTTGTAATGCATGCTGTTCACTATCCTGATTAATGAGATGTCTTGTGTTATGACGGATTTTTGGAGGCACTTTTCTGCTTTTCTTATGAGTTTTAAAATTAGGATTTATACTTTTTGAGCAACTTGTATTTACATTAAAAGCTTGCAGCGAGTGGTTTATATTGTAGCCAGACAGCAGTTTGTGTTGAGGTCTCAGACAGCACTGGGCTCTTTGTCAAATCTGTCACAGAAACGTTTGTGGCTCTTAGGGAGAGCTCTTCAATGGTCCCTTGTCACAGGACTCTGATCCACCATGTGATGGAATCCCATTGGGGTGAATATATTGTAATCCCTTGGTAATCCCTGCCAGGCGTCATGGCTTGCAGCTTGATTATAGTGTAGAAACTTATCGAGATCCGCCTGCTGCACAAAGTAAACTGTTGTTTAGTTCTGCTGCTATACCTGTTCCTACATTGCCTTTTAGCTATCTCACATCTGGAATACAAATAAAACAGCTTTAAAGGCTTGTGATGCTTCTATGCAGACGCTTCTTTATAAATGTCTTAACTTTTATTATGCACACAGAGAGAGGACACTGCAGATTTATAAAACCTAGCACAAGAACAAATGGGCTGAATATTTTTCAGCAGATATAACAAGCACAAAAACTCACAGAAACCAATCAAATCCCAGAAGCAACGGTTTGAATGTAGTCTGATCCATGCAGATCTTTGAGGCGTATGTGAATGATTCTATATGCAAGGAGGAACTGGCAGATCTAGAGGATGCAAGTGGTGGCAGTAAGAATGAGCTAACATGATTTAGGGCTGAGGGATAAAATCAAATTTTGAATGCATCGAGGTGAAGAAATGGACGGTTCTGAATCGATTTACAAATGACAAACTTGATTATCTTGACGCTAATTGATAACCTAATTGTGAAGAATATACAGAGAGGAACTCTGAATCACACAAGTGTAGCACCTGGACAGTTTATTAGGACTGCATCCTCTGCACTAAAGGACACGTTCCTTGGACAACAGTTGTACATGAAATGAGCAAGAAATATTTTCAAACATGACAAACTTGAGAAAGCATAATTATTTTTCCCATGAACTTGTTTTGTCTTGCTGTGGTTCATGTGGTTCAGTATTTCTGTGGAGGATCTCAGAGGTGGGATGGCGGCTCCATATCCCAAAAACCCAGACTCTTAATGACTGCATGGTTGCAGAACCTCTCTGGTATCAGTTGGAATGAGCTTAGTAATTAGCTTTACCTTTTCTGAGTCAACAGAAATCTGTAGCATCACTGACTTGATGGGCTTCTGGTTCTGTTTTTTTTTTTCCTTTACCACCAGATTGAACCATAAAATATTAGTAATAACCTTTACCTCACCAGATAAAAAACCTGGAGATATAAACTCTCTTTTTCAAGACAGACCAGGCAGGAATAGCAGCACCATTTACAAATATCAACAATAGGGCTACAGCTAATGATTATTTTAGTAATTGAGCATTCTGTTGATTATTCTGGCAAATAATCTTGTAATCGGACAATAAAGGTTCTGTAGAAACTACTTGAGCTTATTTATGAGTAATGCAAATATACAAAAAATAACTTTAAATCATCCTAATGCAATCCTAAAGCATTACCAACAGCCATTACCAATCTGCATGATGAACTTTACTCTATTCATAGAAACTAAAAACAAACATTAGCTATAAATAACTTAAATTTCCTCCTAACTGCCCTCAGCCACACAGAGTTGTTTCTATGTCACAGTAAATCTAAAAATAAAGTGTGACAGATTACGTCTCAGGGGTATTTGTATAAATAAAATCCAAATAAAAATGGATTACAGTTTATAAGTTGTTTTTTCTTTCTGCTTCAGTGCCAGTTAAAGTACAGCAGTGTCAAACAAAACAAGCTTATTTAGCTGACAGGTGTTTTTTCCTCCATATCACTCCATGTCAAGTGTAGGATGGACAAGTTAAGCACTGAATGGGAGTGCATATTCTGTTTCATCTCAAAGTAGTCATAAGATGGTGGACAAACCAAGTTTTGTTCCTGTTATATACTAGTGTTTAATTTAACAGAAACAGGCTTACAAATTAACTAACATAGCTTCATTTAGCATCATTCTGAGTAAACTGGAGCTGTTTTGCAAAGAAGAATGAACAAAAGTTGAAACTGCTGCACACTAGAGCTGGTAGAAACACATCACACATTCATAGGGCTGAATACATTTTGATTTACACATTTCAGATTTGAAAAATGATATAAATACTGTTCCTACTTTATGTTGTTCTAGCACAAAAAATCCTAATGACATTGGAGATTTTTGGATGTAAAAAGATAAGATGCCTTTGCTCATATAGGTCTGCTGGTGTTGGATCCGTTTAGAATAAGACAAGATTACTGAGATCTGTTTGTTCCAGAGACATAAAGTACACGGTTTGTCTGTCCTGTATGTTTACTACACCGTCTGCTTGGCTCTCGGTTCTTGTTGTTGATCATGTAGTTAGCAGCAGAAACAGGAGACAGGTTGTTGCTGCCGTCACAACGCTGGTCCAACCTGGATTCACTGTGAGTCATTGTGTTCTTGCTGACGCAAGCTGTGGAACACACTACCTCCCAAACCCTCATTTACACACACTTACTCTATTAGAAGCTTTGACTCAGCTTGTGTTATTAGTTACTATTATAAGTATTGGCTTATGATATGAATACAGTAACATTTAGTAATAATTAAAAAATCACTTGTTTATCTAATGCCATGGTAATTTAGTTCAGGCAAATAAGTAAATTTTTTTTTTTATAAATTGTGATTTAATGAGCTAAAGCTAAGAAAACATTTTGTAGTTGGTTGCATTTATTTATTTCTCTGAAATGTTTTCATTTCTTTTCTCAGTGATAAAGAAGACAAATACATTTTCACTTGTCTCATATCACAAATTTTAACTCTAATTTGAATGAATTTATGTTAATTTTTCATTTCCTACTTCTGCAATGTGTATTTTCCATCAAAAGCGGTGAGCCAGAAATGTACAAATTTTATGTCGGTTTCTAACTAAAATGTGTTTAAACTCCATACCAGTACAAAGAGAGATCCCTAATTTTCTATACTGCTGATTTTTCAGGGCAAAAGATAAAATAAATCTAACCATTTTATATGTTATTGTCAGAACGAGCAAACTGCAGGCAATTCAGCCACCACTGAGTAAAAACATTAACTGAAGTGTTGGTTTCCTCTGTAGCATTATAGCAGTTGTGATTGACGTGATCAATATCAATCGAAAATACGATAGAAAGTTAAATATTTTCACTGAGCTCTTATCTAGAACCGTACGGCATTCTGGGTAATGTAGGCAGAGAGAAATGAGTCAGGAATGGTTGCTGGATCACAAAGATTGCCCTCTAAATGTTGTCCATTCCACCAGGTCATAATGTTATGCCTAATTGAGGGCTACATTTTATTGGGTTTCATGTTTTATACAAAGAGGACAGTTATTTGTGTTTTTAGTAAAGTAACTGTTAAAGGTGGTAGTTGTTTAGTTACCTGTCAGCCAGTGAAAATAACCAGGAAGATTAGCAGCTGCTTCTTGCCAACAGTCTGCTCTCTGTCTCAGACTCTGACTAATGAACATTGAAGATGTGCTTAACCCCCTCTAGTGGGAGACACACAGAGGAAGCAGCCTCTTCATAGAAGGAGCTCCCAGAGTTTTATCATGAATTATTTACCAATATTTTCCCCACTGACATCTGGACACTTTGATAACTCCAGCAGGTGAATAATAACTTTCAGCTCAGATAAATTGAAATCTTTTGATCTACAGAATTTGGTACACATTTTGGCATTGAATATTGCATGTTTTACAACCCGCCATCAAAAGAAACCATCTTTTTCTTCCTCAGCCCATACCCTCATATCTTCGTCTTCTAGTATTCTTTATCTTTCCTGTAAATCGCTAAATTAAGCTGCATCTCTTCTAACGATGTGACTTTTACTAGATGAGGTATGACCTGTCATTTATAAGTCACTGCTGTCATTCTCTCCTCGTGATGCCTGCGGCTCATTAGCGAGTCCCTGCAGCGGTAAAAACATCTGGCTCAGAGGTGTGGTCTCATCTGCGCAGTGTTTAATGCCTGGCTTTGTATTCTGGGCATGAAGCCTGTGGCCGCACCTGTCCCATCCCGCTGTCACGTGAGCAGATTCAGCCATGCATCTGCAGCCTGTTAGGGCTGCGGTTCACATGCTGACAGAGTCATCCTCAGTGTCGTTATCAGTAAAGCTGCAGATCGGTCAGAGAGTCCACAGAGGCCGAGGTCACTCCACAATCAATCTGCTACTGCCGCGTCGCGACCTTTAGAAATCTGATTGAGAAATATGAGTTTTCTATAACTTAATCAGCCTCTTACTCGATTTTTATTGCTGGAGTTAAGTTAGCCAAGTTATGAGAACAGTGAATTCATCATTTCTCTTTAAATGCTAAAATCACTTGAATTTCCTTACAATATGTCTCTAATAATTAGTCATTTTTAAAACCAAGAACAAGTACTTCTATTTAAGTACTTGCCGACAGATCTGTCATGATAACAAAGTTTACCGGACGATAAATTGTCCCATAAGTTACTGTGATAAACGATGATATTGTTGTTTTGAGATTTCTTTAAACAATATTGTCCTTCAAAAAAGAAGTTAGTTGAGACCAAAGCACCAGACAGAAGAATTATCATCCAGTTCTTGGTAGAAAGAGAAAAATGATAAATTATGCCAATGGAAATGATTGAGCTTATTTAAATTTATTATGCAAGTAATTGATTTGATTATTGTGACAGGCCTTCTTGCCAATGCCAATTGCCAATAAGAGTTTTTATTTATCTATAATTTAGTTATGTCTTTTATATTAAAGGTTCCACACATCTCACACTTGATTTCAAATATTCCATTAATGTGGAATAATCCAGTTCAGGTTTGAAGTGTTAAGTATTTAACTTTTTAAACTAGAGCAGATTAAAGATGCTTAAGGGAGTGAAAAATTAAGTGGAAACAGCCGTTAGCCATTTCCCAACTTCAGCTCCATGATAATTTGTCTCTAATGTCGTTACAGACAAACTGACCATGGTGGCGGCTAGAAATCTCATACTTTGACTCTAACACACCAAAGAAACATCAAAATCCCACATTATCAACATCGGATGATAGCTGGTCATCAAGAGCAAAGTATTGGGTAAGAAATTCCGTGATTTTGGGTATCTTTTCCCATTTCATGGTCTCCAAACAGCCCTCCTCTGATCTGCTTCATGCTTAAATCATACATAGAGCTAGTTCTTTCCTGCACATGTTAACTTTCAAAAATTCAGTTGGTATCGCAACTTGATTTTTGACGCCATCACATTAGCTGGTTGTGAAGCCTTTTTGATTTTAAAAAACATTTTTAAGCATCAATCTCTATCCATTTTGTGTTAAAGCCATGAAGTAATGAGTCAGAAACTCACTGCAAGAGTGGTGTGTGTGTGTGCGTGCGTGTGTGTGTGTTTCTAGCCTTAAATCTCCACTTCAGCTTGCTGCACAGACCCTCTGTAATTGCTACATCACATACTTGAGCCGCAGCATTGGTTTACCCCTGCAGAAGTCAGCTGATGGGCTGCAACTTCATTATTTGGTGGTCAGGGGGCATAAAATTGAATTGAACAAAATACATGGAGACATCAAAAAGTCCTGCCTTTAGTTGTTGTATTTTGGTAGCGATTGACCCAAAGAGGGAAAACCACCAAAGGTTATTGTTAAAGAAGCTTGCTGTTCATATTGTTTTATCTAATCATGTTAATGGAAAGTAAACCTGTGATAGTAAATGGATAACTAAAACCTTGTGAATCAAAGTTCTTTTAAAGGACTCTGGGAGATTTGCAGAGTATGAACCCAATCAGTTCTTGACTTTTGGTCAGTAGCCTAAAATCTTCTTCAGAGAAAAGTGAATTATAGCTTAATTTTGGAAATCCAAAGTCCTGGAGTCTGGAGGAATTGGGGAGAGGCACAGAATCCAACGAGCAACGTTTACAGAACGTCATGCTTCCCTCTGCTGATTAACTTTATGGAAATATTGATTTCATTTTCCAGTAGGACCTGGCACCGGCCCTTCCAGCGAGTAGGACCAGTACCTGCTTTAATGACCACTTTATTTACCAATGTGCTTGATTGGCCAGCTGACTGGCCCGACTTGAACCTCATGGAAAATCTATGCAGGATTGATGAGACAAAGATGAGAGACCCGAGCTGGTCATTGATATGAACTACAAGCTTTTAAAGACCGGTGGGAATCTTTGGGGACTTTACAATTTGATGTGAATACAGTTCAGAAAATTATAACTAGGTCTGTAATAATTCATTGAATGATTTGAGTACCTCAATTTTTAAAATTCCTTTTGGCAAATTATCTGACTTGAGGCTTCGTTAAATTATGTTTTACTATTTAAAACAATGAGTTCCAGCTGGATGACTAAATCTGTTGTGCAACACTCACTTACGTCGGTGAGTTGTTGACGAATGCTAAGTGAACTTGTCATTTTCAGTTTCTTACCAGTGAAAGTGTGCGATATCAGAAATAGTTTAATTGTAATTGTAAGATGAAAGGATGGTTGCACTTTGCTCTGAAACATCTACATCCATAAGTACCATCTGTCGCAGGCTTCAGTCAATGTGACATAGGCTTTGAAGTAACTAGCAACCCTTTCCTGGTAAACTCCTGACACTATGTAGATGTGTAATATCTCTAGCCAAGCGCTGCCTGTCAGAAATCCCCCCTGCAGGAACGGACCGATCCGTTTGCGAATGCTGAATCAGATTATAACTGCTGGACTTAAGCCAGATCATCAGCATCATCATAAAAATGCATCTCTGTTATTTCAGTTATCCTTGTCTGATCTTGGGATTTTTGTCCAGAACTATGTCAGATTTAGCTTCAGTTTAAATTTCTGACGTCTTATAGCCGCTGTTAGCAGAGCCTTATTGAAACGAGCTACAGCGTGGCGGTTCATATAAACATATATATATATTTAGCTGTGTTGGGATTAAGAAAACAACTGTTGTGTTTCTTAGTGAGGCTGTGTTTGGCGCAGGTCTGCAGTGCCTGGCGCTGCCGATAATTAACTGGACCAAACCAGTTCTGAAGTGCAGTCGACCAGAAGCCAAAAATGTTAATGTTCTCTTTCCACTTACGCAGCACTTGAGCTGAACACAGCTTAGTAAAGTACTTTTATATTTCCATCAGATTCACATTGATGCTTCATGACGTAAACTGATAAAAAAAAATCACCTGGAAGTGCAGGTGAGTGGATCTTGAAGCTCTGTGTGGAAATAAGGCTGACGAAGAACAAACAAAACCAAGAAAACTGAGTTTTAAAATCTTGACGGATAAGATTGTTCACAATGGTTTATGTCTTGGAAGTTGTATATTTTCTTAATGGAGCAAACTCCTCTCTGATGTTGCTGGTCTTCACTCGCTATCTCCAAATAAGAAAGACATCTGCACAAAGCCAAGACTCCTAGGAAACAACCACTGAGTCCAAAGCTTAATTTAGCACGCCTCTGAGGGGCAGCAGTGGACAAACAAGACTGAATCTGTGCCACTCCGCTGGCAACATTCCATACAGCATTCTCCACAGATCACCTGCCAAACAGACTAATGTCGCCTCTCTTTTCTAATTATATGTTCATTAAACTGTCTGTTGCAAGGAGAGCTTCTCATCTTCTGGTACCCAAATCTTCTTGCAGCGATTGTGTTAATTAGTCATTTCCATTTTCCTTGCCGTTAATCTCCTGTAAACATCTGATTAAGTGTGGCATGGTTGAATTGCTTAAACCTTGAAGAATCAATGCATAGAAACAGTTAAGAAAAAAATCAATAACAGTTTCACCTATCTAGTTCCTGTAAGTCATTCACTAAAGCAGACATTTGGCTTCTTGTCTTTCAGAAAAAGACCTTGATGACATTGACACAAACACTCTTCATTAAAACTAACAGTTGAAGCTTCTACTTGGAAACAAGCTAGCATATTTTCTGACAGGAATTGCAAAAAGGCAGAGAAAATGTTAGACTAGCAACAAAATAACCTGAAATCAAACAACAAACAGCCAATTTAGGCCTCATTCTAAATAGAGCTGCACAATATATTGAATTGGAATGGCCGTTGCATTATTGAATGTGTGTTATATGCACTGATCTGAAAATTTGATTGATATAGATATCTAAAAATAATATTACTGTTATGGCCGATAACTGAGACCCATATTTATTTTTCTAGCTCTTCAACGCTGTGGAGGAACAATCACACGTCTGCTTCAGTCAAACTCCTCACCATCCAGCGGTGCATCACTGTCACATGATCCAACAAATACCACATGACCAACCATCTACGCTCCTGAATCAGAAGCAGCAAGAAAATGGAGAAAAAAGGTTTTTAATATCAGCCCAGTTTTAGTAATTGAACCGATAACAAAGTTAATTCTGATATCTTATGTATTTCTAGTTATATCAGTGTTTATGAAAACATTTGCCAAGCAGTCAAACACATACGACAATTTACTTGCATTCTACAGATTTGTCTGTTTAATACACTTCAATCAAGTCAATTACGTTTCAGCAGCAAGGAGTTTACATAATAAAAACACAAAATTACAAAGTTATAAAGAAAACACCATTTGGTCAGCGATTGCCATCACCAAAATTAAACACATACTTCCATATATTACTCTGTACTTTTAAATATGGTAGATAGGAATTTTAGAGAAACAACAAATTCCATCTGCTGCTGTTACCTGTTGTATCAACCTTCCAGACCAATCAGGTCTACTGGTTCTGGTCTGCTTGGCATCGTCAGAACCAGAACCAAACATGGAGAAACAGCATTCAGTTTTTATTCTCCTTTAATCATGAACAAACTTCCAGAAACCTGCAAAACCTTTGAAACACCGAGTTCCTTTAAATCAAGGCTAAAAACAACTTGTTTAGAGTTGCTTTGATAAATAATATCTGGAACATTGATTCATATATTTGGTGTATATTTGCTTGCTGATTTGATGATGGCATTTGACAAAATGTAATGTTTATTGGTTACTGTTATGTTTTCAAGGTGTAAAACACTGTTAACTACTTGTTACATAAATCTGCTACACCATTAAACTTAACTTGACATCAGTGCTTGTATCCAGGCCATAGGGAGAGTCGAAGTGTATTGACACGGTACCTGCAGTGTGTCCGTTCTCCCAGCTCTCTTACTTCCCCCCGTGAATCAAGGCGTAAAAGCAGTTGAGGGGTTGTTTGGACTCATGAACACAGACAGTTTATCTAAGCCATATGAAAGCTCCTCCAGCGACTGGTTCTTCTGCTGCCAGTCAGAGTCCTCCTCACGGTCATCCTGTGAGCTGTGTGCTGCTCCACTCTTCATGAAACAGTGTGCTTTGAGATGGCCATCTGACAAACCCAATCCGCCATAAGAAACGGCTTAAGACCAAGTCTGAGTCTGGCATCGTCTGCTCGTGGCTCCCAAAGGGAAACTACGATGGAGGCTCTTCAGCCTAAAGCTCTGATAATTTATCTGTCCCTGCAGACTCCTGGAGACACAGCGACATGGATCAGACTCCATCAGATATTAGTTTCAGCCCATGCTTTACCTTCGCTGCTGCCCAGAGCACTACAGAAATATTTAAGACGTGCTCCACATGAACTATATGTGATTCATGATTGAGCTGCCTTTCGATGGAAATCCTGTCCAGGTGAAATCTCAATAAATCCCAGATAAGCTGCATAGATGTCTCCAAGGTCTGGGTGGATGAGAGATGGGGACCTAAAACTTCTCATAAATTTTTGCATACTGCTAGAAGGAATCAATCAAAGGGTGTTGAAGCTTTGGTCGGTCTCTCTGTGCATTAAGGGATTTAAATACGGAGGAAGGAAATGGAGCAGCTGGATTTTCTGAGCTGTTATCAGCAGCTTTTAAATGCCACAACAGATGGAAAAGTGTCCACTTGTGCTGTATGACAATTTTAACTTTGATCTACCCCCCAACCTGTTTGGTTGAGTTAATATAACAAGATGTAATGAAGTGGGATCAGTGTGTGTATGCGCATATTTTTACACACAATTATTCCATCAGCTGTTCCTTGGATTTATGTTTAGTAGTTAAAAATCTTTAGTGTTGTAGCTGTAGAACGTGTTATCTCTGAGGGCTTGACATGACCCTCTGGTATTACTGTTCCTGCTTGGACCCGGTGTTCTGACCTGACAGTGAGCCCATCATGCCAGGTAACTTGGAGGTCCTCCGCTGATGTTTTGCGGCTGCTCTGCCGTATGTAAAGCAGGGATCAGTGTAAACCCCGGTTAAGCTGAAACTGTGCCCACCGGTGCAGAACCAGAACAACCCCCGCCACCTCTGCCGCTGAGCCAGCTGTCACCAGCCTGCTCTCACGGAAGACTCACGCTCTGTCCACGCATGCAGCCGACCTCTGACCTGCACACACAGGCTGTAATCCAAGTGTGAGAAGACCACTTTGTTCATAATCTGTCCTGTCTGTGTGTGTGGTCTTGTGCTTTCAATTACTCTATTTCTCCCTGGTAACTTCCACTTCACTGTCATTAACACATTTTCTGAGACACGACTGATGGTAGAAAGGAGGAAAGAGGTCATGGATGGGAGAATAAGCTATACGTGTTATGCATGTTTTCAGCCACATTAAATAAATGCACTCTGACTTGAAGGGAACTGTTTTGTTTTATCAAGTTAAATTTTAATTCGAAATGTAAAAAACTTCACCACTTCAACACTGTGGAGTACTGGTACATAGTACAGTTTGATGATAAAACGATACCAATTTAGATCACAATTTAAACTTTTATCTTTTCAGATTTTAGGTTGATAAAGATACAGACCTTCAATATAGAGAAAAAATTAATAGCTAATGATACTAAGAGTTGTCCCACACTGGACCAATCATGACTACAATAGGGCCCCTGTAAAGTCACATTGATGCGCAAACGGCTAATGTCTGTGTAGCTGCAGCTTCTTATTTCAGAAAAAAAATGAGTGTAATGAAGTAAAAAGACAGAAGATTCATAGTTTACAAGAACGGTCCATACAGTTCAATCTTGTGGAGGTATCTGGGCTATTTTATATAAGGACAAAAAATAAATGATCAAAAACTGCAATTCATGTAGTGCTCATGTTCCGAAGATGTCTGTTAATACCACAAATCTGTTTAACATCGTGCACCAGTGGCGCCCCCTGGAGCACGCACAGCATATACTTTTAGAGCATGTGCTAAGCCCCCAGGAAACGTCTGTACAGCGTAATATCTGAGCCAGCACAACTCTACAGCACTGAGGCAGTTCTCCCCTAAATGGAGTTTGGTTTGTTTTTCTGAGTAAAGACAATGCCTATATTATTTAATTTTTGTCTTTTACAGATGCTTAAATGTGCATGGAGGATATAAACTGATACTGTTCTTGTTTTTGTCTTTTTATGTTTTTTTATTGTTTATTGTTAAAAAATAGCAATATTTAAAATGAGAAAAGAGATTTTAAGAATTTATAATCCAATGTCAATTAAACTTATTTAACATCAGCAAAACAACATGTCCATTTGTCCAAAGTCACTCCTCAGGGGCTGGTTATTTATTGTCCCTGGTTCAACATCCTTGTGATAAATGCCTCCTCAGCATTTCAGTGTTCTGCAGAAACCTGCAAACCATCTGATTCTAGTTTTTGGTAACTTAATATTAAAATGAGAATTTATCTAAAAACACCAAATATTACACACTTCCTGTCAGTCTATTTCCAACAAAACGTTTTTAAAATAATTCACTGAAAAGCAAACAAAGCAATCTTCTCCATAAGCATTTTTGGGTTTTAGTTTTCTGTGGAAATTATGTCATTGATTTTGCAGAAATTAGTAGTTCTTTATCTTACAGGAGGATTGTTTAAATGGTGTCTTAGACCCACAACGCCTTCTAAAACCATATTTCAGGCTTTGTTGATCGTTTTTGGCTGCAATTCTGAAGTGACAATGGCGCATGTGGTAATACTGAAGAAGTGTGCAACAAAGAAAGCCAAAAAAAGCCCAAAGTACGTCACGATCACAAGTCACCTCTGCCAGCTGAGACACCAGAACATTTTGTGTCACTTTTTGTTGGCCTGATTCCTTCAGATGAATCTTGCAAAGTCGAATGCCTCATTCTCTTCGGACATTTAAAGATGCCTCGTGGGCCAACCCAGCACATACACACACACACATACACTTTGCCTCTAAGGTTATCATTGTCATCATTCTTCACTGAGATGCTCCTCACTGTGTCGTAGCTCAGGGCTAAATATGACAAATGAAGCGGCACACATGCAAAGGCGAACAGAAAACGATTAGACTAATCGATTTCCTGCATGTGCACACGCTTGGACCACACATGCACCCTCAGGCTGGATCCGTGAAAGGTAGAGGAATGACAATAAAACAGAGGCGATGCCAGCACCACCCCCGTCCTTCGTTTCTCAGCCCACAACGTGTCAGTTTTCCTTCTCAACAGGGACAGGACGGTAGACGGGTGCAAGCGGCGCTGCGCCGTGAATATAAATGGGCCTGGAGTCTCTGTTGTGCCTGCGAGAGCAGCCGTAAACTTAGAGCAACACAACCTGCTACAAATTGTCTGCCACATATTTAAGATCTCATCTCAAAGCTTGCAAAAGTGCTCTCAGCACCGCTGTGACAGATCAGCGCCGGAGCGTCTCCCCGGATCCTCGGGTTTCTACAATGTGGAGACGAATAGATCATGTGATGATGCACCGTCACCTGATTGGGAGTGAGATTTACAACTCCTCTGTCATGACCTTGGGTGGATGGCTCTGATATCCTGCAGCCATCATTTGCTTGCAGTAACAGGTTTACTGTCCTGGATGCTTGCAGCTGCCTGTCAGTCAACGTGGATAAAACAGATATCTGTGCAGCCAGGTGTGCCTCTTGTTTTAGTTTTTCCATTTTTCCACACATGTCCTGCCAGTCTTATCCAGTTCCTCTTAGTTTTTCAGACAGAGAAGAGAGTACCAGGTATGAAGACAGCAAACATATTACTATTGCATTATCATAAATTAGAATACCATCAAAAAACTCATTCATTTCAGTAATTCAGTGCAAAAAGTGCCTTGGCTGATACTTGTGCAAACAACTTAAGTTCAGTAGACTCAGCTCAATTGGGGACCAAATTGCAACATTTGACACATTTTTAGTTGGTGTCAAACGAACCAAACTCTTGAAAAACCTCTTCAGCGACAAAAGCGAAGGAGGTGAATTAGCAGAGCTGCTAACAACTGATAGTGTCATCCAGGACGTGTTACTGTAGAACATTGTCTCTGCTGCCTGGATATTGAGCTGTTTAGGAGCAACTGTGTTCAGTCAGAGGTATCTTCAGAATCGCTGGCAAACTGACTACTGCTAGTGGAGATCACTCCTGCCTACAGCATCACCATCCACAACGCATGTTGGAAGATACTTGGACAACATGAGTTACGACAACATTAATCTACCTTTTGGGATAAATAAAGTATTTTTAAACCAAATTTAAGTTTTGTAACCTGGTAACCGGTTACAAACACTAGCATTAAATAACAGACTTCTTTGCTTTGTGAGTAAAACGTGCAGCTGTTACAAAAAGGACAATTTGTTCCATCCTTACTTTGTTTTGCTTGAATTAAGTCAATCCTTGTTCTTATTGCCGTTAAAGTACAAATGTGTTTTTGTGTCATAAGGGCATGAAATTGTAAAAAGGAAAAAAAGAAAAAAGCAATTTAATCACAGCATGTATCAGTTGTTATTGATCAGTCTCTGCTTCAGTCTGACATCCAGCTGCAGATTCCTCCATCATGCTTGTTGGTGTGTTGCTCCTTGCAGCGATCTTTGTGTGTGTGAGATTATATGCTGTTGTGTCGCATTGGTTTCTTTGCTCTCTTATACACACACACACACAGACGAATGTATGTATGGATGTTTGAATTACACACGCCTGCGTACATCCAATTACTGAAGCCAAGATATGGTTGGCATAACATAATGAAGAGCCATTTTTCAGCAGCCTAACTGGTGCTGCGGCATCTCATTCTGCTTTATTCTGTGAAATAAATGGAGGGAAAACATGTTTTCACCAGTGGAACGGATGATTTTGTCCCCGTTTCTGTATAGGACAATAGTTGAGTTACTTTTGTTGGGGTTTGAAATATTGGTAACAATGAAGTAAATATTGAATTAATCTAGATAAATTACTTAGAAGTAGAAAAGAACATTGCCACTATTATTTAATCTAAAAATGATGGCCGGGACTTTATTGCATTCATTTAATTTAATTAATGAAAGTAAAAAGAATTAACGCAATTAATCGCATTTTTCTATTTTATATGCAAAAGTTCAGAGCCAGAACCTTTGTATTGTGTTTCTAGTAGGCCAGTAAATTTGACGCACAAACATCTGCAAAGAACAGCGACAAAGCTGCTTCTCTTGGCCGACGGTGGGTTAGTTCCTACTTCAGGAAAACGGTCTGAGACGTTGGAAAAGACTATTGTTGTGTTCATGTTATGCTAAAAGTAGTTATCCCATCAGCGAAACTCTCGAGGCCTGAAATAGCATCTCAATGCTAAACAAGCTGCTAATGCTAACGCCAGGGTCCATATTTCTAAAGAATGATCAGGGCTTCTTCAAACACTGGAAAGCTGAACTTTACACCAATCTGATGGTTGAAGAACTGGGATAACTGATTAAAAATTCTAAATATCTTTATTGTTGAGCTCATATAATCTATAATTTAGCAGAAAAAAATGTTTTTGTATTGAGTGTTGCTTATTTTAATTAATACGTTTAATTATAAACCCTGCAATTAACTCGATTAAAAAGTTCTGCCGCTATTGAGAACAAGCCAAGCTTTTTTTTGTGATAAATTTAGTATGTATCTGTAAAAATATGTATCTTTGTCAGACGTTTAGTTGTTTACAGACTCGAACCAGAAGAAGTTTCCTTTCTTTCAACCAACCTTTGCTGAACTGTGACCTTGATGTCATTGATGGCCCTGATGGAATAATGTGTAGAAAAAAATAAACTCAGGTTTTAAATTATTATCATTAGTTACATGTGAATCTTGTGACTGGTATAGTTAAAGTATTCTGATGATGCTGTGGCATTATTATAATAGCACCACTGCTGTTCGTTTTGTCTTTACAATCATTTCTCTACTTTTACAAAAACATCTTTCTTTCTCTCTCTTTTCAGTTCTCTGCCTTTAAAATCCTTTTATCAGTTGTTTTGGTTGTTCTGGGATTCTGGGTCTTTATTGGCAGTTGAATTTGCCCTGCAGCAGCATCTCATGTCCAGCAGGCAGGTATCAAAAAAGAATCTGTTTACAGTGATGCATCGATCCACTCTGCTTAATCTCCCCCAGAGCAGAGTGTCTGAAAGCAACAGTTACAGCCACCAAACATCTACAACTTGTGTAAAAGCCAAACAACATCCAGATGTTTGATCGGATCCTCTGCGCTCTGATAATTCTCAGAGAGAGGAAGGCACTAAACACTGACACATATTTGGGAGAGCAGCAGAAAGCATCCCTATCCGGCTCCCAGTTTGGGAAAGTGGGAACATTTGATCATGCGTTCTACGATTTCCAGCAGCTGACATTTAAATGAAGTGATAGTGACACATGAAAGCAGCACAAAGTGTTGGATGAAGGTGATCTTTACCTGCAGCGGCAGCTCACATCCAGCTCTGGCTCATCACCACTCATCCCGTGTCCTCGGCTTCAGCTGTCCTTCCCCACGTTTTTTTTCCTTCCCCTCCTATCCTTCCTCTTCGTTCTTTTTCTTCCTCTCCCTTCCTCCTTCCTCTTCCTCCTCCTGCACTTGTTTGAGTCTATTTCAGTAGCAGCAACAGTCGAGCCCGCTGCGACGGTGGCATGGTTTCCAGCACTTTGGCAGAAGGTCACATTATCACTCGCTGGTTAAAAGGGAGGAGGGAAGAAGAAGAGGAGCAGGAGGAGAAAGGGAAGAAGTGATGGAGGTGAGCAGGTGTCAGAGTTCGAAATTAAATCATGGTTTCCCCTGTAATTGTTCCAGGATAAAGTTGAGACAGGAATGTTTTCAGGTCAGATGATAGATTTCATATTACAGAGCAGTTATTTACATTTCACCCCTGGGACTTCAAATAGCCTTAAAACTTCAGCCATGTTAAATTTGAGAAGAATCCTCCCGATTTTGACCCTTCGTTTCGCTCAGCGCTGTCCGGTTCAAAAAGACGCAGAAGTACCCCATGTTTGGTTGAGACAATCCTCCACGCTGGGTGCCCCGTCTTTCACACACTCTGCAGGGTGACCCAGCCTCCCTGTTTTCCCCTCCTCTGGTGCAACCAGCCACTCCATCAAATTAAGAGTCAGAGAAATGCTCCAGCTGCCCGGGATGAGGCTGTCAGCGACCAGCGACAGATGGCCGGAGTCGGGGTCCAGATGCCAGTCAGCTGCCGGAGTTGGGAAGCAATTGGACGCTCTTCTTGGCTTCCTTGGAAGCACAACTTCCTCTCTTCTTCTTTAAGCTGCACTTGTTGTTCAGTTGTGCTTGTTTGTGTTTCGTCTCATTTCCCCACCTGGATTCCTCCTCCCAACATCAGCAGAGCTCCTGCTCTGGCTCCAGCAGCCGGCTGTAATCCTGACTCCTACATTCATGTCACAGGAAGGGCTTGTGAGCTCTAATCATTATGTAGTAAGGATTTATCCTCAAACTCTCCCTCCCTCCTCCAGCTCTCCCTTCCTCCCTCACCCACCCATCCCGTTGGTTTCCCTCGCTCTGCTGTTGGCGCACCGGCCGTCCTACAACTCTCAGCATTTCAACAGCCTCCATCACGCATCGCATCTCCTTTTTATGCAACATTTCTGCCTATTGTGGCTTGTTGCGTTTCGAGTCTCCACAGGTTTGCCCTTGAAGAAATCTCTGGGACAGACTGAGTCAGTGATCTGTTTTCCTTTCTGTGTTTGCACCGGTTTCCAGTGAACAGTAAGCAAGCATCTACTCACTTCTTAGTTTATATTAATTTAGTAAATAAAGAACAAAATTACATGTCAGTGCATATTGAAAAAAACGGTGTTGCTGTGGCATATTTCATCCACCAGAGTGCAGCATTATGATTGTCCTTCTCTGTGTGTGTGAAGACATCCCAGTCCTCTGGTAAAGTCTCTCGGTTTCAGGACAGATTCTGGAACACGTTTGGTTTGGTTGGAGGTCCTGGATTGAGTTCTGATACCAAGGCTGGCTTGAAATTAACTTTTACAAACATCCAGATTGAGTCTTATAAGGTCTTTGCTTGTAAAACCGTGTGAAGGTCGTTCGTCTTCCTCAGGAATAAGAAGAGACACCCAGGTTCTGGCTTTATTCACAATGATGATGTCAGACATGGAATTACATCATTTCCTGTTGCCCCACCACCACCAACATAAAATGAAAAAAGTAATTTTTAACCCTGCGTGCGCTTTTACAAGTTTATTTATTAATGTGTTAATTTTTTTGGAAAGCTCTTGTCCCATGATGGAAATGGTGTTTGACATAACCTTGTTTCTCTGCAACTCTATAATTGTCTCAACTATTTGACTATTTTTTTGATAATCAATTGTTGAGCAGTGGCATAAATCGGTTTTATCAATTAATCAAGTTTTTATTTTTTGAAGATGGAAAATCTGGATTTTTTTCCCCCAAAAATATTCCTTGGGTTTCTGTAGTTCAGAGAGTCAAGTGTGACTTAAAACCTCATTCAACTCTCACTTTCTCAACTCTTTACTCTACATCGTCACCTGTGAGAGAAAACGTGAACACAGTTTCATCATTTCTCAGGTTTTTCATCTCTTTTCATCAGGGTTTTAATATCTTTGACTCATGCTACTTAAATACCCTACAACCACTTGTCCAAAATATTGTCCACTTTTTACTTTCTGGTCATTTCCATTTATATTGGGGAGTGTTATCAACTTCTATCCTACCTGGAGTAATTAGTCGCTGTTTTCTTTAAACTTTCCTTTTCTTCTCTTCTGTTGCACATCTTTTAGCCGGAGGTGGCACCCTGCTGTGTCACAGTAGTAACATGATCAACGTTCAGCACTGTGGTGGTTACTGAATCTGGTCAAGCTCTTTATTTCTCCTCAGTCCTGAAGTTTATAACTCAGAACTCTTTAAAAAAGTTGGGCACATTGAGACAAACCGGCTTTTCTCTCTTCTCACCACCAGTTTGACTCATGAAGCCATTTAGCTACATTTTCTTGTTTATCTCAGGACACCATCCCCATTTTGAGATCAGAAAACTAGGGCTGTTGTAAACGAATATTTTAGTAATCGAGTAATCTATCGATTATTTTTACAATCAATCGAGTAATTGGATAAAAAAAAGAAGTAAAACAATGGTAAATCTAACATAACAGCAGTATTACTATCGCATATCAACATCAGTCCACTTTTTTACAGTTGAGTTTCCCTAACAATAACTTTTCTGTAGTGTAGAAAATTAACTCGTAACAATAGTAGCTCATTTCCAAATTAACCTGAAGAAAAGTTATATAAAAATCTGAAATGATATTCTATTCAATAATAAAGAGGCAGGCTCACAAATACGCTTATAAAAAATGTCTATACTCCAGCTTTTAGTTTATGCATTCATCTTCAGTCAATTTCACAGATGAACTCTCACCTTGCCCAGACATTTATAGCTTTTGTTTTGGTGTATCTCAGTGACGGGATTTGACATCTTCGTTCGTCACACACAGAAACTCATCTACCAGCTACGTGCCGCCACAATGAGCTCCTCCACCCATTTATTGAGACCGGAATGATATCAAATAAATTGTCCGGTTCGTCCGTAAAGCTACACTTACGTTAATTATCTAATGCGCAGCCGCCCGCAATGTTCAGTCTATCCGCTCACCTGTATAAATACACCTGCAGCTCTTCCCCGCTGTTCGCTCTGAACCGCCACCAGGCAGCAGCTACAGGAGGAGAAAAGCTGCCGTCCTCCAGGCATCGCTCCCGTCATTTTAAAGATGCTTATTGGTCCCCCGTAAAACGACAAAGACCCAGACATTATCATCAATCAATAAAATCCTCCCAGGCCAAACTTGAAAATTGGACGTTATGCTGCTAACACTTAGCTTTCGTCAACAACTCAGGCGGAAGTGAGAGCGCTGCGCAACGCAAGTACTAACCCGGCCGGAACACGGTGCGCTAAATAATAAAACATAATTTAACGAAACTTCGAGGCAGATCAATTTTCCTCGAGGAATTTTAATAATCGAGGGACTCGAGTCATTCGAGGAATCGTTTCAGCCCTGCAGAAAACCAAACCCGGATCACACGTAGAACCATCTCATGGTTCTGTGTGCCTTTTTGTTCAGAAGAGAATAAATTGTTGCAGTTTCAGGCCATATTTGCAGATATGAACCTGGCATCTTGTAAACACTTCACCTCTCTCTCTTCTAGCTGTAGTGGGGCACTCGTTTTTTCCCCATATGGATGAATCCCGTGAAAAATGAATCCTTTGAGGCTGGAGGACTCGTGGGGGTTTTATGAGCTTGTCAGAGCTGCACTGAGAGATGTGACAGGGAGGCCATATTTGTTTCTCTGCAGCCGGCGCTGGAGGCGGTGCTTCATGACCTCATCAATCGCCAGACAATAACGATTCCGCCTCTTGTTATCAACAGCTTATAAAGTTAGCTTCGCTGTGATCAATAAGGCAAATGGATAAGAAAATAATCAAATGTTTAATTGCCTCAGCTTAGAGCTAGTAGTCTGGAGAAAACAGTGACAATAAACTATACAGTCATAATGAAGAAATGTGAATATTATAGAAAAGTTCATTTACTTCAGAAACTCCATCACTAAGCACAGATGTTTTCAAATTTTTATTTTTGTTAATTATGATGATTTTTTTTGCTTCCGGCAAATGAAAACAGCATTTAAGATTAGAATATTGCAACAGAGTAGGGTAGCAACTAATAACTAATGTTTTAATAACTGATTATTCTGACGATTAATCAATTCATTATATCCAAAAATTAGCATACTCTTCAGAAAAAACCTGAAAAAATGAAGTGTTTCATTTAAACACTTAAAACTTTTTATATAATATTAGAAATGCTTAAAATATACAAATAAACAAGTCTATTAATTTTTTTAGGTAGAAAAATAAACATCTTGTTGCCTAAAATTCAGTAACATGGCATTCCTTTAATTAATTAGAACCGGGTGCTAACACTTTTGGCTTAAACATATTTACAGTCAACTATGTTTTTATCTTAAATAGAAAATGTATTTTTATTTTGTAGTTTTGGCTTAATTACTGCCCTGAATATGTTGTTTTTTCAGCAAGTTGCCTCTTTTGAGTTTGCATTCTTCAGTTACGATTGATTACTACGTTAGTTGACAATTATTTAAATTATCAATTCATCATGGTTAATCTGATTAATCATTTCAGCCCTAAAACAGAGCAATAAAAAACATTTTATTTATTTATTATTATTTTTTTACCCCTCCAGGGGGTCTTTTTGTGGGCTCAGGTGTCCCTTATATGACAGCAGGCTGACAGGAAACGGGGGAAGACATGCGGCAAATGTCGTCGGGTCCGGGAGTCGAACCCGCGACGGCCGCGTCGAGGACTCAAGGCCTCCAAATATGGGTCGCGCTAACCGCTACGCCACCACGGCACGCCCAATAAAAAACATTTTAGTATAAAAATGTGGGCTAAATGGAAAAGTATGTTTAATACTTGCTTAAAAGTTATTTTAAAAGATATCTTTAATCTGACAAACAAGCCTCATTACAACTGATATCCTAATTTATTTGTAACAGTCTGAAGTGCATCTTATTTATTATTGCAGAGTTGTTGAAAAGTAAATGCACCTCTGACAGCAGCTTTAAATACTGTACATGCAGGTCAGTTTAAGAAGACAGAAAATACGACTTTGCTTTGTTTAAAATATACAGAATGTGGGTGAAAAGAAAAGAAGAAAAGGTATATCTGTGACGTTTTGGTAACATTTGGGTGGAATCTGTGAATCAGTAAAAGAAAAAAGTATGAACTGTAATAATAACGTTTTAAAATTTAATCTTATAAATCTACTAAAATGTAAAATCTTAGTACATAGCCACCAGGAGTCCTTGATCTAAACTCAAATCTAACTGTAAGGCTTTGACTAGGCAGGTGGGCCGATGGAGGAGGAAGTAACACATGTGAGGGCGACAGCAGAGGGAAAGGCTGACATATGCTCCCTCGCTCTGTGGCCTGGCCTTCTTGTTTCATCACGCAATATGGCTGAACTCTGAATATTATCCTCTCGTACGGCAAACCCGGCGTCATCTCGGCCGTTGCCGCGGCTTTTACCGTCACGCTCTCCTCCTGTGTATATCAGGTAGCTCTGAGCTATTTTCAGCAGAATTTCAGCAGCTGAGCTGTGACAAAACAGCGAGTTAAAAGGCTAAACTGGGCTGTGGTCATTCCCAGGAGAGGGACTGGATTTATCCCAGTTGTCTCAAAGTATCGACCAGCAGTGGTTCAGCAGGGTTTCTCTGTTACAAGCTGTGGTTCTTAGTGACGCCTTCATGGAAAAACGTACATAAATCCTTTGTTCCAAAGTCAGGTAAGGTTGTTGATCCATTGTGAATCACACAGTGGTAGTACTACATAATGAGTGGTGTGACCACTGACATTTTCCTTTTTCCTCCAACTGCGATTAAAAAAATACTGGCTTTAATGGCGACAATTTAGTCATAAGACATAAACATATTTAGTGGCCACACTAGAATGGAAATAAAAATAACCTTTAATGTCACACAATGGGGAAATTACTGTGACACACAAATAGACTCGCACAAAGATGTATATGTTGATTAGTTGTTAAGCATCAAACTCTGAACAGGATGAGGAATGTTTACATTCCAGTTCTGACTGAAACAGGAAATGTATTCATGGAGCAATTCCCTGTTGGGAATTTTGTCCTCTTCTTGTTGGAGGACAGCAAGTTGAATGTTGAATAACTGGACATGTGCATTGAAATGTTTAGAGAAGGTCAGTGCATTTTAGGTTTGTCCTGAAAGCCAGATATCTCCAACTTTTTCTGATTAGTGTAACGCACGTACACATTTACACCAAAAATATCCAGTACAGCCCTGTTGGTTCGGTACGCTTGGGTACCAAACTAATGGTATCCAAGCTCTACGTTCTGCAGAGCAACTTTAAAAAGTGATAACTAAAACGTGTATTGGCTTGGTTTGTTTAGTTTGGTCCGAATTAGTTGATTATTTGTCAGCTGGGAACTTTTGGTGGTTCGCCTCCTTTTCACAGAGAAAATCACAATCGAACCAAAACGAGTCGAGAGCCTTCAGTCTGGTTGTTGGTCAGACTGAAGGCTGTGGTGTGAGGGCCAGATGTAGATACAGGAAGCAGGTCCTGTGATCTAAACTAATGAAGATTGATTCACATCAGCAGTAGAAATGGCTTCTTACATTTCTACTGCTGAACACGCAGCTCAGCTTGACCTGTATGTTTAATTGCTACTGAATTAGTTTATCAGTGCTTGAATTATTTTGAGATGTCTTCAAAGGTGAATGAATACTGTTTGCAAAAAATATGTGTAGAATTTATTAGTTGCTTCTAAGGAACTGCTGGAATAAAACTGAAATACTTGGTGACAGTTTCTGTCCTGAGGCAGAGACGTGTGCCATATTTATGTCTGTTTCAACCAGACATTGTCATCTGAGTCTGAGTTTCCATTGGATGTCCTGAGGCAGGTGTGTGTCGCCGTCCAGCAATCTGCAGCCTTTCAGCTGCAGCCTGGACCCAACCTGTTGGGTCCAAGTTCTCTCTGAGAACCGCTGCCAAACTCAGACCTGTTCTCTCTGGACGCCGATCAGGCCACCCATACGATTTCCCATGCACCTCACAAAAAAAGCAGCAAATCGGACATGAGTAAATGAAGACAAAATGAGGCTTTGGGACTCAGAAATGGCTCGCATGCTGTCAGAAACTGTAAAACACGCAGCTCAACTTGACCTGTATGTTTAATTGTTATTGAATTAGTTCATCGGTGCTTAATGCTGACAAAACTGTCAAGCAAACTATCATAAACACACAATTTCAGCCAAAACATAATCTGAAGCTAAAGTTTTATGGTGGTTTTTTATTTTTATTTTTGTACAAGTTCACATCTTTTTGCTCATTAATGGATTTAGATTCTAAATCCATTAATTTGGATATAGTTTCTATAGAAAGCACAATTCATCGTTCTCTTTGTTTTTTATTTAATCTCAGGTACAATGTTCAACTTCTACTGCAAATTTCCAACAGTGAAATATTTACTGTCTAGTTTATCAGAATAAGTCAATAAGGTTTATTTGTACAGCACATTTCAGCAACCCAGCAGTTCATAGTTCTTTACATCCTGGAAACAAAATCATCAAAAATACATAAAATAAATAGACAGACATATCTGAGACAAAATATAACACCTACAGTAGTTATACTGTTTATTCTCAGCAAATATCGACTCTGCAGTAAGTGAAGACCTCACCAATTTCTCTAAGAAAATATATTTTCTAAAGGTGCGATTGACTTAAAATTCCCACTAACAGCCAACAAACCCAGTAAACACATGCCAAGAAATCCAACCTCTGCTGTGCATTAGTGTTGTCAAAGTAATTAATACCTGGATATGATCAATACTAATCATTCACAGAGACATTTCTACCACTTCTCCTCCTCTGAGCTCAGCTGTCCACTGTCAGCTCAGTTGCAGCAGAGAAATGCAAACACAACAACTAACCATTAAACATTGCAGCTACCATTAATGTTTACGGCTTTAAAAGCAAAGCTCTTAGTTTCTGATGCAGGACGGCAACATTTTCTGTGTTTGGTTCACACATGATTTACTGGAACTGCACTGAAATATTTCCAGTGCTGAATTATTTATGCTCATAAAAGCAGGGAGGAAACATGCAAACATTAGCTTAGCTGTTTAGCAATATGTCTTGGATGTAAACACTGAGATGTACAGTAGCTTAATGTTTTTAAAATGTTTTGCTTTCTTTACTGAATTAACTCAGGTTCAACCGGATCTGAAACATCAATAATTTATCCTTAGATTGTCCTCAAGTCAGGAGATGCAGTTTAGCCCAAATAAAAATAGCAAAATCCTAGAAAGATTTTGTACAGGCAAATGTCTTTTAACACCTCACAATAAAAGTAGAACATTTAGAAAATATTTTTATTAATTTGCAGAGAAGTTACTAAACTCAGACAGGATAAAGTTAGTAACTGGATGAAAACCAGCAGCCAAGTGGTTTGAAATGGAAGAAAACGTGTTTAATAGTATTATTTTAATCCTCCACACATTTGAAAAGTGTGCAAAAAAAGTTTTTCTCACTGTCTGAAGTTAAACCAGACCAAAGGTCTTTTGTTTTAGATCAGTTAGAATCACCAAAATTATTTATATTCACTGAATTCCACAATAATGATAGAATATGTCAGATTATTTATAAATGCCTTCAAAGTCTGAAATTTACATTTACAATTTACATTTTTCTCAATATTTGGTTGATGGTCCAACCTCTGCTGGAGTTTTGGTCCATTCTGACACAAGAACAAAATCCAAAGACCTTGTGAGGATGATGCTGATCCTGATAAAACTGAGTGATTATACACAGTGAAGCATGAACTGAAAAGCCGCTCAGCGAGGAGGAAGCCATTACAGCAAAGAAAACATCTAGAAACCAGATGGTAGTTTGCTTCCCAATACTGAAGGAAATGTATGTAAAGTTATGGTTTCAGCTGTAAACACCTCGAGTTAGGGTCTTGAAAATTATTCATAACAGAAAACATAAATATTCCCAAACAGAAGTTAGGTATCTTTGTACATAAACAATTAATATTTTAAATTCTTGAATATTGCATTAGGAATTGAAATAATTAGGTAATCAAATTCCAAACATGTATAATCTGTAATGTGTGAGGAATTAAAGGCTTTCAGGTTGAGTGACTCCAGTTAATATTCATAAACGCTCATAAGAGCAAAGATTAGTTGAATTTTAATCTTTTTCCCTTCCTCTTCTCTTTGAATCACTGTCGGATTCTCTGCAGGCCGGCTTCACTAGTTAGCACCAACCCTGAGGTTTCACACACACGCAGCGCAGCAGACAGGCAGCTGCTCTCTTAACCAGTGTAACAGCGCCCTCCAGAGGCCAGCTAGAGGACAGTTTCAACATCCTTCAAACATCCGTTAGTTTTGTTTTGCCTTCAAATCCTTTCTTGTTAAAATGATAAAACAGTTTTCATGTGAAACATGTGAGGAGTCCTCCGCTCCATTTCCGGCTCTGCCTCCACCTGCATGTGTTTGTTTGGCTGCTTTTCCACGAGAGCGTCCCTGCCAACTCCTCGTATAATCCACGGGGTGAATAAAAATGGATTTGGCTGGAGCAGACTCTCAGTAAGCTGCCTTAAACCAAACAGAACTCTACACAACAGTCTCTCATGTACATCACCACTTTTACTACTGTTTATTAAATCAATGTTAGACCCGCATATACACATTTCCCCCATATTAACTGAAACAGCTCAGGTGCTGCCTAAAACACTTTCATCTCAACCAAACCCAGAAGTAAAAATTGTTCTCTTTGGTGACAATTTCACTGTAAAGAAAAGTGACATAATTTTTGCTGATTTTGGAGAGCAAAGGGTGTAAAGGAGAGTGTTTCCTGGCACGGCGCTCTGGCCTCCCTCCGTCTCCAGAGGCCTCACACGACAGACGGGTCGCAGCGAAGCCGCAGTTTAAATCCGGTGTGCAGATGGACACCAGTAGTTGTTCTAAATCCTGAGCGCCTTGGCACCGGGCGAACGCAGAGAGGCTGTGGCGTTATCGGGTCGATGTGGTAGCTGCTCCGTGGATCACATGTGGGCCAGACGGAGCTCAGGTACCATCAGCTGTCAGAGAGATGTTCTTGGACTGGATTTATTTTTGTTTTTGGATCATTAATTTTGTACAAACTCACCCTCTCAAATCATTACGCTGTTAACCACTTTCTGTCGCAGCTCTTTCTGACTTTGTCTCTACCAACATCAGAATAGTTATATTTAGGATTTGTGCCAAATAATCTTTTCAGTAAAAATGGAAGTCTCAAACTATTCAGATAGGAATCACGCCATGTTGGCCAGACAGCGAATAAACTTCCTAATTCCTGCTCAGTTGATCAAACTGGGAAACTGGCTCTTATTGGGGAGAGCTTTACTCACACATCTTATTTGTTCTGGTTCGTACTCATTTCGTTTTGTATTTTATTATTTGACGTGATGCTGAGGAATCCAACTGTTAAAGTCCAAATGCCTTGAAATTAAGGCAAAGGCAAATATAATTTTATTTTATATTTGCAATGCAAATATAAAATATGAACAGGACAGTCTCAATATAGCAGGAAATGCAGGAGAATAAAGAAGTCCTTCATTTCTTTCTCCTACTGGGCTGAATTTTAACTTCCAGCACTTTAGGATTTTGGATGTCCATCTCTATTGCTATCCATATATCTATAACCCATCCATCTATCTATTTTATCTAAAAAAAAATAGATGGATGGATGGGTTACTAGTTTTCACAATATTTCCTTTACCTGCAAGCGTCCTCTACAGTAGAATGAGGAACTGGATATTCTTGATTTTCTACATTTAGATTTTATATCCTGGAGTGAACAGAGGGTGCACTTTTTTTCACCATCACTGTCGGCTTGTTTTAGATGTACTCTAATCTACCTGAATAGTCAGATGTGTCATTTTTAGTGGTTTGTCTCCACCCTCTGGACATATAGTGTAACTGCAGATTGTTTTGTATTACCTGTAGTTTAGCTCAGTGGGTAGAAATCTGTGTGTCGATGATGGATGTTAAATCTGAAGCTTGTTTTTCTCAATCTTTCCTGCAGATACTTTCTTAATTGACAATAATGTTCCAGTTTTATGTAGCTGCTGCTGTTCCTCTCATCTGATGAGTCGGTGAGATCTTCTCTGAGATGTTGGTGAAAGCGGCTGCAGATGGCTTGTAGTCGGGCCGAGCGCCGCAGTGTTTGCAGCAGATGGTGGAGTGCTGAGCTGATGGATGCTCTGTCTAAAACTCCAGACAAGGAACCTGCTGCTCCCTCATCATCTGAGGAAACTCCGAGTGGCTGAGCAGGACGAGGCTTCATAGCTCTCAAACATCCAGACAACACACACAGAGAGCGCTGATAAATGTTTTGGCGCCTGATTTATTAGAGCCATAATGTGGTTTGTATTCCGCCCCGCTGAGACTTGTTATTGTTTGATGGGAAAGAGGCTGTTGAGGACTGCAAAATGGAGCTCTGCTTATAAGCTCGGTCCGATGATGGACAGAGAAATGGAGCAATTTTGGATTTGATTATCAACATACAGTACCAATCATTCTTTCACTTAGGGTTATGTTTCAATTGGATGTTACTTGAACTGCAGTTACGGAAAACCAGAAATATAATACACTATTTCCATAAAAGTTAGGCAAGTCTTATTTTTAAGAGAGCTCTCAGTTAATCAAAAATGTTAAACCTCAAACATGACTGTTTAAGAAAGTAAAACTGAGGGTTTTTTTCTTTCTTAGGAGAATATATGTGCACAATTATTGGGAAACTGTTAGTGTCCACAATTATTATGCAGCTAAATGAAAAACACACTTTGTTTCATTTGTTTAATGAGAAACAAACTCTTTACAGTAAATATTTTTAACATAAAGTGACCAATATTACTGTTACTTTTCAGTAACGCTCATCAGCATCATGTTCATATTCATGGAGTCATTTCCTGATTTGTTGATGATCAACTTCCTGTGCAGCAGCAACCACAGCCTGTTTTCCTTCATGTAAATCTCTGGTTTGAGATCTGCCCACAAGTTTTCAATTGGGTTCCAATCAGGTAAGGAAGGAAGTCATGTCAAAAAGTTTTCATCTTCAACGATTTTACTCTGGCATGCAGAGGACTACCTGGATGCATGTGATGGAGTATTGTCCTGCTTGAAAATTATTGTCTTTTTGAAAGATGCAGACTTCTTCCTTAACCACTGCTTGAAGAAAGTATCTCTAAAAACTCATAAGTTCATTTTGAGCCCTTCTTCAATCTAAAAAGGTTCAGCCAGCTAGAAATCTATTTCTTGGCCCAGTTTTAATACTTCAGCTTTTTGTTCAGTGGTGATCGATTTTCAGTCATATCTCTGAACATCTGGTACTTCTTGGTAGTTAGCAGACATAGAATATGCTTGATGTGTTTTTAATTCTTAGCATTTCTTTCTTTCTCAACAGGTTTGTTGCCACCTTGTTTTCTATTTGCAACAAAACGCTAGCTGGTTCTTTGGTCACACTACAATATTTGAGGAATTTCAAGAGTGTTGAATCCTTCTGAGAGACATTTGGTTATTTTGGACTCTTTTTGGTCTTGTGCTTTTACCCATTTTGCCTCAAGAAAAGAAACTGCCTAATTGTTATGTGCACTTTGATATTGGGTGTTGCCCTCCAACGCCCCATGGAGGCGGTGGAGGCGTCCTCCTAGTCTTTACCCTAGTGTCCTAGGAGCCGTAGGGTAGACTACGACTACTAATCCAAGTCCATCATGCTTCGGCGAAAAGCAATTATTCCTGAGGGGAGAACATTTAAAACAGCTACCAATCTTCCCAGAAGTGGACATCCCAGCAAATTCAACAATGTTTCAAAATGTTTCTCACCTTCTTACTCGCCACGTCTGAAACAATCTGAGTCTCATTTAAGCTTGCAAACCCTGTGACTGATCTCTAAAACCTAAAGTCATTACATCACTGAATTGAGCCATGAAGAGTTTTGTGGACATTGAAGGGTCTGTATGAAAACGGATGTCCTCCAACCACATGACTGCATCTCGAAAGTTTGACTTCGTTCAGACTCTACATGTGTATAAAACAACTGAATTCAAATTCAATTACATTCAAAACACTTTATTGGTTCCACCAGAAGACCACCAATACCAGTAAGCAGTTTGTCTCAATCTCCTGAAATAAAACACGCCACAAATAAAAGAAATAACATTGTATAATTGAGATTAAAACTTAGCAATAATTTCTATTATATGTTTTCTGCAATTGTAAAAATGTAAATTGATAAGAGTGAACTGTCTTTAATTTCACTCGCCTGCCTCTTAATTTCCCATTTAGCTCTTAGTTTTTCACCACTTTATAATTTTAGCTCCTTGTGTGAATACATGTTGGTGATCTTGAATCTGTTAGATTTAAATCATGTTTAGCTAATGGGAATCACATTTCTGTTATTATTTCCTCAGTATTATCTGCTAAGCTAATACTCATGACGGAACCCGATGTATCCACAGGTCTATGTGTGTTTATATGCACAGGCATTACTTTTAACCTGACAGTAATAAGGGATTTAGAGGACTAAACTGTGGGCCAAACCGCCACCAGGAGTCAGCCATCACTTGGCTCATGAATCATCTTTGTTAATTGCGTTTGCCATCAAATATGCACAAAGGAGTGCTGTACCTACAGAACTGACGGCACTTACAGATATCCCCGCCGTGTTTTTCTTTGACACCAACAGACTCCTGGTTCTGTGTTTCTCTCTGTTAGATGTGCTGTGACTTGATATATTGGGTCTTTTAGCCCCACTTTGGCTCAAATCCAAGGCCCATTTGTACAGATGGGATTTTACGTGGGCCATTTTAGCAAAGCACCCTTCCCATAAAGCCAAAGTGTCTCATCACTTCATAATTGTGTGATTATGGTCAATTGCTGTGGTTGGGGTGACAGATTCTATTTGAGCCCAACAGATGCTTTTATCATATTTTAGATCTCCATTTGACCTTAATCAAGCGTTGCATGTGTGAATAAAACAGGGAGATAATATTTTAGTGATGAGGCGGCTCTGAGGAAAGATCAAACACAAACAAGTGGCGCACAGAGAGGAATATGAACTGCAGGGGCCTCCAGACTGTAGAAGACTGATGAATTACGCCACCATGTGGGAGGTAGAATACATTGCAGCTAGAGTATAACTTATGATTGGAAAGTACATTTAAACTACAATAAACTTGAATTGGATGTCCTTGCGTTAACATGAATTAGGCTTTAGTACCCCAACTTATAATATACTTACATGTGTTATATTTGTTCAAAACCTTTAACGGAGTTTGAATCTTTTCACATTTCTGTTCCTGAAAGAGCTGTGTTATGGCCCAAAAAAGTAGCAGATTCAGAATAATCATTATTTCTTACTTTCTGTGAAGAAGTGGTGAAATAAATAAAGTTGCTAATTCATGGAATCTAAAATCTTAGAAACCAGGTAGACAGGAAAACCTGAGCATTGTGTGCAAACACTCAGCTTAAAGGTAACTTCCTTCCCATTGGTGGTTGAGCAGCTACAGGCAGCTGGGAGCAAACTAAACTTCTCAGTCTCAGATACAACATTTAAAGTTTTAGCATTTAATATCCTGTCTTTCAGTTTTAATAATAGGTTAATCTTAAGATGCAATACTTATCATACAAAGTTTTATGATAATAAACATTAGCTGCATTTCTATTACAAATGTGCACAAATGTTTGTCCATTTTCTGCTAATGTCAAAAAATCTTTTGCAATTGTGATGTTTCATTAAATAAGAAATAAATTAAAATCACATTTAAATAAGCTTGTTTCGCAACGAATGTAAACAGTTAGATCATCATCTACCAGACATCAGAGGAGACGTCGGCGTCTTATTCAGGTGTTGGCGCGGGAAGCCCCGCCTACTGGAGAGCGGCTACGTACACGGCGTTTTGAGAAACTGTAGTCGGCCATTTTACCGACGCGCTCTGGATTCAACAGGTTGGAATGACACACCGTTTTATCAGCTGTGTGATGATTTCGGCAGGTTGTCCGAAAACAAACCATCATCCTCCTACCACTTCCTGTCTTCTTCGTCCTTTTCGTCAGCAGTAACATCCGGCTGCCGATTATGTGACTTGTGTGATGCAAAAAAAAAGTGCTTTAATGCGCCTAGCGCAAAAACCTCTTATTGAAAAACTTCAGTTCCTTTTTTTTTACGGTTAATTGAAATTCAGCTATTGAAAACAATCATTGTTTCATCCAGAACTCTGAGTATTATTATTATTATATCTAACTATTGAGTCTGTTGCAACATAGTTTTAAAGTTAAGTGTAAACAAATCTGTTCGTTCAAGAAAGTCTCAGAAATAAGTTGATAATTTTGGCTGGTGCAATTTTATTTTATTTACCTGTAAATGTTTTTTTTTTTAAATCTCTTTTTGCTCTGATCATAATTGAGTTATTTTCTTTTATGTGAAATCTGTGCAACAAAGGACTGAATTAGTTGGCTTAGTAACTATTAATCAGGTGGTGGAGTCATTTAAGGTGGATCTGTCATTTGTCTGGTTTTGGGAATGTTTTCCGGTCATTCAGACGTGGTGAAAACAAAGTAATTATTAAGACAAACCTGGAAATGATCCTAATATGGCCGGACCACAACCTGTTCGCTGTGTTGGCCATCTGGCAGCAGACACAGAAGTAGCTGCTGCTGGGAGATCAGATCACCACCGGTTGTTTCCAAGAGCTGGGGATCATTTTTGTGTTTTCTCCATCAAAGCTTCATATTTAGCTAATTTATTCAGAGAGGTATAACCGTTTTTAATTTGGTTTGAATGATGATGGCTTTACCTGCTTACCCAGGAGGGGAATCTGGCCTCCAGCATCTCCTTCCTGTGGGGCTTCAGACCAAAACTTTATCACTTTATATTCCAACCAACTAGTTCTGACTGTCTAAAAACACTGAAACTGTCCCACAATCAGCTTCTCTACAGTACAGAATATTATCTATATGTAGTCATATTTACAGGAACTGGTCTGATAAGATTTATTAGAAATACACATCAAATTACTTGTTCTGTGTTTTTAGAAGCAGGTCAAGATTTAATGAAGAATAAAATTTACATAAACAAGGAATAAATGCAGCAAATTAATTCAAATTGACTTTTTTTTCTTAGGTGCACCCAAATTTTGGAACTCGTTGCATTTAATGCCACAGTTTTATAGCTTTACATTTTTTCTTAATCACTCTCCATAACAGTGGTATTGACTTGTAAATTATTATTTAATCTAGTAAACATTAAGCTATTTATTTGAAGTAGAATTGTACAATAAAGGTCGAGTTATTGAAAGGTCTTAAAGTGCTTTTTATTTAAAAACATAACATGCAGCCACTGAGAGTTATACAGTTCAACACAGTTCAATCTGTTGAAAAAGAGTTTTTTACTTTCAATGAGTTTTTATCCAGGTAAATTAAAAGTTTGAAACAAAAAATAAAGACGGTGATCCGGTTATGGCAGACCATCACTAACTAAAACATTAGCTGCACTAACCCTAAAGTCCCAATCATAAACATTCGTTTCTCTAAAACTAAAGCACTATACCAATATAACCTCAACTCAAATTATAAAATAAGTATCAACTTTTCATAGTAAACATATTTATAAATGTGCAGTTGACACAACATTTTCACCAGCTATTGGTAACCCCTAACCCAAGTAATCAATTCATAGAACAAAACCAAAACAAATAAGTTCAGATATGAAGTGTGTATTGATGTGAAAAGACTCAAGGAAAAAGTTTTAAAACACATATTGCTACTTATTTAATACTTACAGAAGCCTTTGTTGGTACTGACAGCTTCAAGACGCCTCCTGTTATTAGTCGCATGAATTGCTCAGGTTTGAGCAACACAATATCATCTGCTGATATTCTGATGATGATATATTGCACAGCCTTACTTAGTATGGAAATATAGGAATACATGAGAAAACAGATTTGAATCAGGAATTTTTTTAATAAAAAAAGGAGAAAACTTATCATTCGTCTGTGTTTTTGCTCCCTGTTGAGTTTCTATAAGATTTTAATTGAAATGTAAAATCTGTCTAGAGTGTGACGGCAAAAAAGGAGTGAATTTTCCATCTCTGATTATTCTTCCAGGAGTTTGGGAAAAAGAACAATAATGGAAAATTTTAGGAAACAAGAAAACACGATCGCACTCAAGGGATTTTCAGATGCATGTCCAACCAAACTGGTTTCCCTCTGAATCCCTGATTTTCACTTGGAAATGAAAATGCCTTAAGGAAACAGACGACTGAATTTTGGATTGGTAAAATCTAATGGCCTTTAAAAGAAGATGTGACATTTAAAAAAGGAAGACATGACACGCCTGCTGGAATGAAGCCTGCAGAGGTCTGATTGTGTAAATGTTGACGTGGTGCAGCAGAAATACAAATAACACCAGATCTCCAGCAGAAACGCCTCATTTTACTGTTTGCAGAAGCTCAGAGGATTAAAGCCAACAGTGATGGATGCGGACTCATCTTCTGTAATATTTACATTTTCTGGTATTTTCCGCCCTTGAAAGACCGGCGTCTGTGTTTTTCATTTTGGGCCATAACGCCGGCCTCCGCGACAGACGGGTGCTCTCCATCTAGCAGCCCCACAAGGGGTTGTTGCAAGACAAATGGCTGTAGGAAGAAGCCCCGCCCATTTCCAGCTGCCTCAGCTCGTGCGGCGTCTCGGCTCGGTTGTGCGGTGGGATTTGTGCGGTACGTCGAGTCCCAGTCCACTGCGCGCCATCACTCACCACAAACCACCCGGAGACTCCGCAGCTGAAGTAGACAAGTTTATTAATGATAATAATGAGGATGATAATATTAATAATTAGTCATAATTATAATAACGTTAATGTCATAATAAATAGAACTCTTCATCTGAAGCACGTAAAGAGAAGCATACAGAAAGAGAAAAAACAAAAACACAAAGTTCAGAGTACAGAGCCAGAGGAGGGGGCAGGGACTTCTAGAGACATTTTTTAACCTTTCAATATATCCATTTAATTTTTTAACATTTTTAAACATTATTTAACTGGAACATTTACAAAAAGGAGAAAGAGATAGAATTTAAAAAATCCCTTATAAATAAATTTTGTCATCATTAGAACAAAATACAAGATTTGGGGAGTCAGAGGATGGTCTTTGTTTTTTCTTTTTGACGTATTTTTTTGTTCTTTTCCCCCTGAAAGGACAGCTGAAGGAAGTAAGAGACCAGTTGGGGTGAAGGTTATTATGTACAGAACACCAGGAATACAAAAGGGGCCAGTCGACTCACATACTGGAAGGCTGGGGATGGGGGTAGCTATACGGGGTCCGATGTAAGCGAGGGGCATCCTGCGAGTGTCACAGCTCAAGCAGTTGTGCTCAGGAAGATCAGGACCAGTTTTTAAAACATAAAGGCATCTGAAGGAAGGAAGGGAGGGTCGCCGTACGCCCACCCCCCCTCGCTCCATCCCACCGCTACGCTACGGCGCAGGCTGGAGTTTTAGCTCGGCCTTTTTTTGTTTTTCACTGCGTTGGCCAGCGAGCAGAGACAAACAACCACAGCGGGAACAAAACGGCCCTAAAGGTTAAAAACAGGATGGATACCTCACCACTGCTGCTCCAACACTAACATCTAACTACTTCCATTAAAACATTTAAAATCTATTTAGTATTTCTCATATCAACTGGATAAAAATTCTAAGGCAATAAAATTCATCTTTTATACATTTTTTTTTCTTGGTTTTCAACTGCAGCTCGCATGAAGCTGTGGCAGCTACACACTGTCAACCAGCTCATGGGAGCCGTAGCGGGTAAATGGAAAAAATATAACAAAATACCTTCATGCATTAAGAGCTGTAGTAACCTGTAAGCAGGATGGGACTCTCCATCACAACTCTAAAAGGAGTTTTATTTGCTTTTTTATTTTTTACAAAACCTGCACTTTAAAGTTAGCTGCAAAGCTGCATATACGTCTGAAACGAGTGCTGTGGTAGGAGTGTCATTGGTTCGGTGTTTTGTCTTTGTCTTCGCTGTGAACTGTGGATCAGAATGAGCAGTAGGTAAACATCAGGAGAATACGCAGAACGGCAACATTGCACACAGCCCCTACTTTCTATTCCTACGTCTACAACAGTTAATACGAGAAACAAATCAAGATCGGTTCATTTGTTTTGCACAAGTTACTGCAAATGTTGCTATTCTCAGACCTCAAACTTTTTTTTTTGGTTTGCATAAACTAAAGAAGAGGCAGCTTGATCTCTGACATGCTTTTTTTTTTTTGCATCACTGTTCCAAAGTAATGCTACGTTCTTTGATTTGAAACAAAATAAATAAAAACACGGTTTAAAAAGGTCAAACCCAAACAGATACACAGAGCTTCATGGTTCCCCCTAAAGAAAAACACACCAACGCTGCTGCAGGAAGTGAAATGTCCACATCTGCTGCCACAAATACTCACAACAGCACCTTTTGTGAATTCATCCGCTGCTGAAAATAGTCCCCAAGGAAATGCACTTGAGCTCACTTACTATTTGAGTAACATTTGCTAAACACTACACGTTTTTGTTTAGGTTTTTTTGTTTTGTTTGTAAAAACAGTATAACTAAGTCAGAGATACTGAGACACACACATTTTTTTCACTTTTTCTCAAGATTTGTTGACAAAACTAAAACACGTAATAATACCAGCGTCATCCCATCAGATTTTATCTGCTAGTAGCTAACTAGAATAAGTACACAACAGTGTTCTCTCAGAAAATGTGCCCATCACACATGACATCAAGTGTTTTTGTTGCAGTATGCATAGATAATTCAGTGGACAAACTCCAACTATGTGACGAAAAGGAGGAGGAAACGAACTGTGGCTCTTTATCTCTGGCTCCCTGGAAGTTCCCGGCAAACTAAAACTCCAACCTGCTCCTGAATTTCCTGACCCACCTCCAGTCTGCGGAGCTGAAAGTAGGCCAGAACAATCAGTTGACTCTCAGAAACAAACCAACAGGTATGAAGATGCTAAATCTGCAGATGAAAGCTGTATGGGAAAACAAATGACCGACTTTACCCCAATTAGACTTCACAACAGTTAGTTGCCATGATATAGATACTCTGTAATATATGGGAGGCTGTCTACAGATGAGCAGAGGTCGTGTGGGTAGGAGCCCTGATTCAGAACAAGTCTTTTTTGTTTTTGTTATTTTTAACCTGAAAGAAGATGAAGTTAATCAAGAAGTGTGAGGTGAGATTTACTGTACAGAATATTAACAGTACACTGTGTAGTTTTGTACAGGAAGTCAGAAGCTTAATCTTTTCTTTCCCTCTTCATAAACCACCACTAACCAAGTAGCATACCCTGAACTCTCAAACTAAGTTGTGCTTCACCCAAACCTGCTCACCTCTGATTTAAAAAAAAAAGTAAAAAGTTTCTCCTCAGGGCCAGCAGGTTATATCCAATATGCAATAAAACCTAGCGGCCGCTCGCCCACCGGGGTCAGCGTGAGACCGGTGCTTCGTAAACCAAGGCCGCCACAGGAAGCTGCGAGCTGGCCTCCTTCAGCGCAGCTCGTTAAAGCGGCTGAAGAGCGAGCGCTTCCTCTGCAGCCGTGACTGAATGAAATCTGGGTCACGTCGATACGCATCCAGGCTCCGCCGTCATCCCAGAGTCCCGCTGTCTCCTGATCAAAGAGCACTGAGCCTGCGCCTTCAAATCATACTTTGGTTCAAGTAAGAAAGAGAAATCAATATTCATAAACTTTTTACTACACCTTGCGCTAATTAGGAAGTCTTTGCAGCTCCAGTGAGGGGTCAGAGTAACTGCAGATGTAAACCGTTGTCTCGGAAGGGCCGGCGGGTCGGTGAGGAGGCGGGATGTGACGCTTTGCTCTGACGATGGCGGGAATCCAGCGTGTGCTGTTGGTCTGCGAGAATCTGCACAGTGCGTGTGTTGGTGGTACGGGTGGGACTCAGGGGAGATCAGTTCACACTATCGCCGTCACACTTTCAGTCATATAGCACATGATCACATGTTACAGTAAATATCAGGGACATATTTAGTTGGAGGGGGTTCTGATAACTATGCTCGGGGGGCCGGAGGATTTCCTGCCACCCCGTCTATTCCCTGACATCACCACAGCCCATATAATAGATATGTATATATATTTATATACAGAAAAAAGAATACATACTCATCGGACACCCTAGACATTAAAATACATTCAAAAACTGAACCGACATTCTTGATTAAACACGTTTACAGTGACTCTCCTGATATAAAGAATTAAGGTTCTGCTTTCACAAAATTAAAACTTTTTTTTCTGTTCAAAAGTTTTGAGTGCTGAAAAAAAAACAACAAATATTCTCAGAATACATTGACGAAAGAAATCACATATTTCAGCCCTCGTTCCTTGATACTGTTGGATGGGCACTACTGTATTTCTATAATGTTTTATCTAGCGACACAGTCTATATGCCTCAGGCTTGTGTTTTGGTTATGCACCTGCTGATGTAGTACAATGGGATTACTCGATTATAATTCAATTTGTTACATGGATGGTGATGAGTTATTCTCGTCGGATGGGAACGTGCATCCTTGGTAGTTGTACGCACCTTGTTTTCGTGTTGGTCTGACAGTTCATCCGTCGGTGCAGAGTGACACAAAGGCTTGGGCTCGGAGTCTGGCAGGTGGATAAAGTCAGCGGCTTTGGCGCCATTTTTCTCTCAGTAGTCCTTAAGTCAGTGACCTCTGCTGGGGCGTGGAGAGGGGCAGACGGGGAGGCTCGGCTGTGTACCGTGTCACCGTCCCGCCGTGGCTCACCCCCCCCACTCCCCAAAGCTGTAAACCACTTACTCTGCCCATTGGGGAGGGCGGGGATGCCCAATGGTGCTGCCAAAAAGGAAGTGACATCACGACAGTATCCACGGGGGACGCTGCTAACAGTAGGCGCTGCGGGCCGACGACGCCACAACAAGGAGGAAGCGGCGGCGTCATCTTCGTCGGCCCAAAAAGGAAGAAAGGAAGGAAGGAACAGGGCGGAGCCACGAGACTCCGCCCACAGGAAGTACAGCGTAGAAAGTGCTTCTGCCTGGATGCCGAGCTCTCCCTGCCACCTTTTGTTTCTTTTCTTTCGTTTCTTGTTTTTAGTTGTCTTTTTTTTTTACACGACCTCGGTGACAGAGCAGTGTGCCATAGAGAGAGGAGGCGGGGGGCGGGGGAGGTCGTCCTCCCTCCTCCTTCCTGCATACCACAGAATCAGCATCAAGGGCCAACTGTTCATCTCCCTTACCAAAAAACATAAAAACAGATTTGTACATATATACTGCTTTATACACACGTTTTTTGTTTTTTTTTACCATTGTAAATCACAAAAGTATAGAAAAATAAAATGTTTTATAATAACGGGACACTTCCTTCTCTCTCTGTCTTTTTTTTTTTTCTACCCGGCAAAAAGGTGGTCCCTGGTGGAAACTGGCTCACTCCATCTGTCAAGTTTGTGGCTGGTTTGACACCACTGCCGCGGCGCCACTTTGTACGCCTCCCGTCTTCCGTCGCCAGCCTCAGTAGAGGGACTCCTTCTCGTCTTCTTCTTCTTGTGTTATTTTCTTAAAGCTAGTTCTCCTCTCTTCGTTGTTTTCATCTGTGATGTCCATCAATACTGAGTACAGCTCTTCGTTTTGTATTTACTAGAAACAGGGGAGAGAAGCAGGGAAAACTGGTAAATACGCAGAACGTGATGACTCACTGTGATAGATGTGCCAGTTTTCAACATGGCAAAACATGCAACAAATGTACAAACAGATATAAATATACAATTTTACAAGGAGGAAAGTTGAGGATGAGGTTTGAGCACAGAGTCGTAACACCTGACATCAACTTTAAAGTTTGGAGAGAAAACATCTTTTGTAACGCAGCATAAAAGAAGCCGCTGCTGTTGCTGCTCTAGCCAGAATAAAGATCAGAGTCAGCTATAATCATACATGTGGAGATCGGCACTTTGGCGGAGCGCAGTGAGAAGTGTTGGCGTAATGGGGCTGGATGGAGGCGGAGGAGAGCGGGCGTGGTGCGAGGGGGCCATCCCAGGACCCTCGTCACGACAGATGCTCACTAATTTGCACTGATCTTCAGCAGCTCAGTGGAGCTTCTGATAAAGAAATGTGGGAATGAAAGACGATGAGGCTTTGATTTGGAAATGGCTTTGTAGTCCAACTTCCAATCCGGAGAGACAAACAGTGAAGTGGCGTGCTCAGTCAGCATCCATCCATCTCTCTGTTCTCATAGAGAACTGGCCCAGCGTTTCCCCGCCGCTCTCCGTTCCATACCTCAGATTTACTGCGCGCTCACTTGGGAGCTGCCATACAAAAATATCCACACGCAGTCTTACAACTCAGCAGGGAGAGAGCACAATGGGCTGGAGCTACATATAGTCCTCGCTGACAGGCTGCCTGGTCCTGGAAGGACTGCAGACACAAATATATTAATCACACGCAGACTTGAAGGATTCAGGAGAGGGTTAGTTCAGGTGTTAGAGTCTGTGCTTCTTTATGAAATCTGCTAAAACCCGGTGGGTCTGAGCCATCCAGATACCGTTCTAGAAGGAGGCTGCGGTATTTTCCCTTTGTTTTATTAATTTATAGCCACTAATAACTTTTTATATCTAATCATTAAGCTGTTCAGCAGCCACTAAACTTCTCTGTTCATCGTTACTAAAGCATAGAGCTGCCTTAACCTTTTTAGTTTAGAGAAATTTATCACATTTTCTTTGCTTTTTAAGGGTAATTTTATGCTAATTAATAAACATTATAGCAATTCGGAGATAAATATATAAACTGCATCATTAACAATGGTTAATGATTGCATTTCGGTCACAATTCAGTTAGAAATAATGGCCCTGAAACCAAATGATGTTTGGCCTAGTTCAAGCAGACCCACTAGCTTTCTTATATGGGTGCTTCCTGTTTGGGTTGTCATACCAACCATGAGTTAATCCATATTAATGTCTGGAATTTTTTGGCACCAACACTTGAGACCTCTAAAAACACTTATAACTGTTTATATTATTAGTTAAAACACCAAATATACTTTTACATTTTACAACATGTTAATTTCCTTTTGTGACCAATAAAGTATTTTTGAATTGAATTGAACCCGTCTGGGAAATTCTGCAGCAGCTAACATTGACAGTCTTCCTTAAGCGTATTCTTGGGGATTCAGCCAATCAGCACAAAGGAAAACGAATGGACTTACCGTTTTGAAAAACGCCAACCAATGGTGAGTCAAGTATGGCTGTAACTTGTATTTCAGCTTCCCAAACTGCTTCTTTTTCTGAATGTTTTCATTTTACGAAAAATTCCACAAATAATTTGTGAAATCCATGAATACTGAATTATGAATGGATGGTGGTTCATCGTACATTTCCTGTAAATCTTCATTTAGTCTGGAGTTTCCAATCACAACACAACTGTGAACAGCTTTGTGTCAACAAAGGTGAAAATGTGATTTTAAATGGCGTAATCTTTTCTTTGATAATTCACTAATATTTGCTGTTCAGTATTCACAGAATTTTCCAGATGTAAAATATTTGAAAGAAATTGCAGCGTGAGAAACTGAAATACCTCGACAACGCTGCTTGACACGTGATTGGCTGGCATTTCAAAAGCAGCCAATCCAAGAGCACCATTCAGTTTCCTTGTTGCTGATTTGCTGGAGCAGATAAGGAAGGCTGTAGAAAAGCTGATTTCCACTGTGCGTATTGATTTATATAAAGATGTCATTTGCATTTTAACTATTAAAATAAGCAGCTATGAGTACTGTAGGATAGAAATTTAAATCATTGGTAGTGAAAGAGAGTACGAACCGACTCTTGGTTGGTAGGAAATATTCTGTGGCTCACGCAAAACCATAGAAACCATTAATGTGTTCTATATTTTCCCTTTTTCACTCTGCCATGCAGAAAACGTTGACACTAAAACAAAATGGCGGTAAGAGTCAAAGAAAACATGAGCTTCTGTTGAGAAAGAGGCTCCAGTCTTTCTTTATGCTGATGATATTGTAGAATTACTAAGTGTTTCCGCTAATCATGAAGACATAAACATATTATTTTTCAATTAGAGGAAGGTTTCTCCATATGAGGAGAAGTTAGTCAGGGCTGGGACATTTGCAGCTTCCTGTTTGTCTGGACTGTTGTTGATTTGCTGATTCATTTCTTCTGGTTTCTGGATAAAGTTATGTATTAAAATACAGAACAAAATGCTGCTGAATTTACTATGTTTCTGAAACATTCAAAAATAATTGTAAGGGCCTATTTAAAGCTCTTAATGAAACCACTTTTATCAGTATCTGCATGGCCAGACGCATCCAGGCATTAATATTTTTTCTTTCTGTGAAAAACTGAAACAGAAAAACAAAGAAAAGGAAAATTCACCAAAAATCGAGTTTTTCTCGAAAACAAACATCAATGTGTGAAGGCAGACATAATGTTCTTAGAACTGCTTTATTCTGACACTCAGAAAACAATCAGTGGTTACTTATATGTCACATACTGACAACAGAAAGATCTCAAGAATAACTAAAAGTTTCATTATAGTAAACCTTTTACCTATGAAATTAATCTCAAAGAAAATTACTTTACACCTTTCAGACAATATATTCTCATTATAGAAATTACATAGAGTTCAAGAACAGGTTGAGCTAAGTTGAAAATACACATATAACCCCACTTCATATAGGAATACATATAAAACAGTTACTCAGAGAATCATGATATAGTTTGTGTGTATATACATTTAAATGTATTTACAGGTGCTGCAACTTTTTTGCTTGGTTTTCTTTTGTACAAATATTTTTAGGTGGATTAATAAACTCACCTGCCAGCTTATCAGGGCTTAGTGGATACTTGTAAATATAAACGATGCATAAAGAGTATTTTCTTCTCATATGTAAACATAGCTCAGTACTACTATTAATAAGTGTAAACAAGTGGATCAAATAGAGGACTGGTTGCATATTAAGCTGGTTATGAAGTACAACAAAAGCAAACAAACCTAAAAGTTAGAGTCTTTGTACTATAAATTCACATTTGACTTACTGTAAGCATGATAAAATGCATTAGATCTTTACACTATAGAATGCTAATTAATATTATATCTATAACATTTAAGCCTTGATAAGCTGACATTGAAACAGCTAATTTGAACTTTTTCTGTAAACTGTTGACAAACCCGTGCAGACTGTTAGGAGCGGCTCCTGACATCGACCCACTCGTCCCGGAAATAACATCACATCAGGGGAAAAAAGGAAAAGGTTTCCCTCGCAGCGAGATGTTTGTCGGGATAACTTACATTCACAAACACATCTCCATTTCCTCTTAATTGCATCGCATATGCTAATGCTTTAACATTCAGTGTAATTACCAAAAGCGAATTAGTGTATCACCACACTCTGATGACCGTAATGGATTAAAAAGTCCATTTCAGCAGTATGAACCACAAATCATTGGGAGAAACTATTATTAAAGCCGTAATCTATTTACAGAATAAAACATCTCCAAACTAATTAAGCTCCTTTTAAAATTACCAGAGCAACAAATCTAACAGTTTCCATGAAAATTTACTCTGCATGCGGAGCCAGAATGAAAAGCTGAGTCATTTAAACACAACCTTAGTCATCATTCTGATTTTAATATTTGACTGCAAATAATATTGGTTTTGCATTTCTGATATTAAAAGTAGTTGTCAAAATTCGCTCATGGATGCTTGATGGACAACTTCAACACAGATGCACAGAGTTTGATGGTAAATTTGCTCTTTGTCTTCACATCAACCTGGCAGCTCCTCTGGTAATCAGACTGATGAAGGAGCGCCGCCATTTTTCCTCTTACACTTTAAACCCTTCATGTCCAAGTATAAATACAGAAGACTTCCTGGTTGCCAAAGTATGAGGGAATATCAACCAGTGACATTTTCCTGCAATCAAAACAACAAATCTGACTACTGTATGTATTTCATTAACATATTGGATGCTTAGTTTATTTTTGAGCCGGTAAAACCAAAGTTTTTTTGGCCCTCAGGTCTTGACTTTGGCCCAGGTGACAAAAGGTTTGGACCAAGCAGAGAAGAACAAGCTAAATTTAATCTGATTTTACCGATTAAATAATCATCAGAAATGTTTGCGAAACCAGAAAACGATTTTATATGAGGCTGCTGAGAAGGTCCAAATACTCTACAAATATATATTTACAGAAAACGTTTCTTTACGTCTAGAAATACAACAGATAACTTACTACTTTATAAATCGTTTTTATTTTATGTGAGAAAATGCTATTTAAAAAAGCTAATGTCAGATAAGAAAATCACTACAATTTTTTTTTTACTTTTCATATTTTCTAAACAGTCAGAGTTTAGAAAATGATTCTGTAAACGGTTATTGATCAACAGAAGCTTTTTATCTAAGGGCTAAATATGAAAAACATAATTACATTTTTCTTATTTATGAAGGAGATGGTAAAGAAAATGTTTATCATCCTTCTGTAGGAGTTGAAATAACATTATATTCTTAAAACTGTTGCTAAATGTGATGTTGACATTTGAACTCTGCAGTTGATGAAAATGTAAAAATAATTTTGTTGGAGACGTGGTGATGTTATTCCAGGGACTCTGAGTGAAGTCACGCTCTCTTCCTGTTTGTTTCCTTCCTCCATCACAGTCAAACATTCTGATGCATATTCATATATATTTTATATCTATATAGCACGTCATAGGCACACACATTCAGATCAGAAAAACAGAAAAAAGGTTGGTTTCATTCCAGGCTAGCTTGCTAATGGTGGCCACTCACTGAACACCCACTCATGAAACTCTCCTGTTTGCTAAAAATAATTCTCAAAGTTTGTTTTGCTCCTTATAAAACCCCTGAATGGTGGGGGCATTCACACTAGCATAGAAAAGGAAGAACAATGTTTTTTTTCTCTTTTATATCCACATAAAGATCTTCTTTGACTCATGAGATAATGAGCTAATTTTCTTTTTTTTCTGATATACAACATTACTCTGTCATTTTAACATTTTGACTAAACATGACTAGCTGTATATGAGAGATTTCATAAATATGTTACATCTCAGAAAGAAATAAAAAAAACAAAACAAAGTGCAACAGACATTTTTTTTGAGATCACAAACACTTGTGTGAGTACATGTAAAGTAAATATTATTGGCAATAGCTTTGATTTTTCCCATAGCTGCACTGAAACCAGCTAACAGTAGCTACACAGAGATTTCCTTTAAATCACGTAGCACAAGTAGAAGCCAATGACTGGATGTGGACTAGCTCTACGTCTCCTAACGCCTGGGTGCTTTTGGGTTATATCTTCCTGTGTAAAATGTCTTATACAGTAAATGTCTATCTATATATTACAGAAGCTGTAGCTCAGAACAGTACAGTCTTATTTTATCGTTCTCTCCTGGGGTCTCTAACAGAAAATAATAAGAACATCTCGGCTCCGTAGAGGTGGAGCGTGCTGGTTGCGGAAGAAAACAATTGTCCTGAATGCTGAGGAGTGAGCAGCTCTGGATCTTAGTTTGTGGACTTTAGTTAGCTTATCCTGAGGTAAAACATTTTGTGCAATGCTTAAAGAAAAGATCCCAGTGACTGGCGGAGGGTTCGCCCCTCCTCTGCGCCGTGTCTTGACTGTGCGTGTGCGACTTGATGTTAATAGTGAGGATATGTGGCCGAGTCTGCTGCAAACTCAGCCCCCATGCAGCTAATTCGCTCAGACGGCGGTTTAAGGGGAGGAACTGCCTGCAAACTGCAACGCTAACGCCACCAACCAGTTGGCTCATTCAGCCGCTGATGGGAGGAGAAACAGCGGAGGATTCTTATCTTGATTCTCCAGAGTCAAAGGCGACGTCTTCAAAGTGCCGGTTTCACTCTAATGAAAATCAAAAAACCAGAGAAGCTCAATGTGCAATAACAGCAGCAAGAAAAGTTCTTAAAGCAACTTGTGTCGATCCGCTAATCTAATTTCTCTACAGTAATCCATTACAACAGTCGTGTAATAAATCTTATTTACAGGCTACAGTCTCTACTGATTTTTCATGGGCTTTATTTAATAAAACAGAGATTCTGCTCGTGCATGCTTTGCTGCGTTAAGTTTAGCGACACATTCAGGAGAACGCCATCTCTTCTGGTACGAGTGTTTAGGAGACGTTTACCAAACAAAAGGAAAAAACAACACAAAGTACACGCTTCATTTGGTTTGGTTTCAACACCGATCGCTTCCACAAAGTATTAGAAAAGCCACCGAGCATTAGCCGAGACGGGAATCCACGCTGCCGCCGGGCAACGCTGATGCTACTTCTTTGTTTTCCATGCTGTCCCTGAACGCAACCCGCCAGCGTTACTCCCCTAAAACACTCGCTGCTGCAGAATAGCTGCATGTACGGCGATTTGCAGCAGACGGGGCCACCATGTGAGCGCTGCGAGTTCCAAAACAAAAATCTGACCTTCATGACCCTTAACTCTGCATGCTGTCATACCACATTGTACAGCTTGTAAGGCTCCACTGCAAGTGCACAACAGTAGGACACTCTAAGGTTAAAAAAGGAACAAAAAAACCAAAGCAGTCAGAGCAGCGCTGTCTTTGAGCTAAGAATCACCAGGTTCGGTTCAGTTAGCTTCATTTCTGTTAAGAAGTGGATTGAATCACGAGCGTTGACCTGATTTCTGCTTGTTGTGTGTGAGACAGAAACAACCCGGTGTATTCTCAGTCAGATGACAGCGGCTGCATACACACACCTCTGAGCATGCACCATGCGTGCTGCAGTAGGCTCACATTGGTTATGGTGACACAGCACCCATATACAGCAATCAAGATAATGCACATGTGCATAAAAGTTTCCAAAAGAAAACCAGAAGCACAAAATGAATACAAAACAAGAGCAGACCAATGATGACATCAAAGAGGTTGTTGTAGAGGGTGTCAGGGGAGGGGCTCAGCATGTGGACCTGGAAGCTTTTTGTTTGATTTAGCTCTCCACCAAGGACCGGCTGTTCGCTTGTTATGTGTTTGACTTTTTTTTTCCTTCTAAAGATAGTTTGTTTTTTTGTTTGGGGTAATGTCTCTCTGTCTTTTCTCGCTTTTTTTCTTTCTTTTAGTAGGGAGTGAAGCGACTGTACCCTCCTCTGTATAGGCTAGCCTGCAACATCAAAGATGAAAAAGTACCAATCAGTATTCAGGTGACAGCTTTAGTTGGATTCTCTTTCTCTGCAAATTTCCTTCCTTTAAACTTATTGACTTTCCATGTTGGAGCAACTTTCCGAATGGGAACGGTCAGCAGGCAGATTGATAGTTTGATATATTTAAGCCAATAATTGTTTTGCTGAATTGATTGCCTGACTTGATGCTCTCTGAGTGTGTGTTAGGAACAGGGTCAGCAGGAGCCGAAGTAGATTGGTGGACTCAGAGCTTAGCCGACGTAATTTATAATCTGTGGGAGCAAAGAAAAAAAAAAGAGCACTTTCTTAAATGAAAGTCATAGAAACGCTAATCCCAGATTTAATAGTTACTTTAATTAAAATAAAAGAAATAAGTATATTTTTCTGCTGGAGAAGTCAGTCCTTGCAGGGCTGTAAATTAGAGGGAAGCAGAAGGAGTTGAGAGTTTGAATCACGGCTCATTTTCATGTCTGCAGAGGTGCCTGCACCTTTCTGGGGGGGGCAAACCACCACAGGATATTAGCCCTTAGATTTAGCACCATGCTCAGGATATCTGGGGCAGACACACATAAAGCATGCAAGTGGGCCTATGCATGCACACCTGCACATGCACGCACGCACACAGTCCCTCCTCTCGTCTCTATGTGGTTCTGTTGCAATTAGGAAACTCCAAAGGCGGCCGTGAGCCTTCAACGGCTAATTTTGCCTAATTTCAGGGAGTCCTCTTGCTTGCGCAAAAACTTTTACCCATATTAGATCCGTCTGCAAGCTGGAAATGAGAAAAAAGGGTTTCCAACCTCAGAGGAACTAATTATTGTATAGCTTTTAAATGCAAAATGACTTCACTCTGCTGGAGGAGCATTAATCAAATATGATTAAAGAATTAGGAACCAAACGGGTCTCCTCTCTTTAGCTCAGGAGTTTATTAGATATTGGCCTCTGTGCAGAGCATCTCCCAGCAGCTTCACTGTTTGTTTAACACACATACACACACACCCCTACAGACACACACACTCTCTCTCGGGTCTCTGTTAAGCTTCCCAAGCTCCCAACACACACCAAACATTAGCTCTGATAATTTCAGGGGCCAGATCCCGTCGTCTATTTTCAATCAAGAGGACGATTTTTAGAGTGAGGAAAATGGAAGGAAATTTGGAGGGAAAAGAAGAAAGAATAAAAAAACATTCAAGCACATTTTTTTTAATTAAGTAAATGAAGAGGGAGAAAGAAATGTCTTAATTAATGAAAGCTTTTAGCTAGCAGCTGCACCGGGGAACTTAAAGCTTTAGATTTTTCTTTTTATTGCTGTTGAAAAATCGCATGCATGCCGGAAATTTGAGTTATTTCTCAAGCAGAGAGCGCGCCTCCGATCAGGCTACTGGGCAGAAGAGGAGGGCGAGGCGACTCCCCGCCCCCCTCTGTCTCGCTCTCTTGTTTATGTCCCACGGCACGCTGCTGCATGCGTCTCATGGCCCTTAATCTCTGGGTTTGGTCTGCGAGCCCGCTCCCATCCCCTCCTCGCCATAAAACAAAACCAAAGAGAAACTGTCAGTTTCAAAACAAGGTGATCTTCTATTTTTTTAAAAAATCTTTTCATCTTTGATGTTACAGTAGCTGCAAAAGCTAGCTAAAAACAGACATTAACAATTGAACTTCATCCCTTCAGAGGTTTGGCTGAATGGAAACAAAAAGATGAGGCAACTCGCTCGTCGGTGAGTTGAATGAGGTCGGATAAAAACAGAAAAGCTTGAAAAATGAAAACAAATCATTCTCATTACAGGAGGAACTCGAGTCAAACCAGTGATGCATGAGGTGAGAACGTACGGTTATCACACTAAATGTCTGAGCCAACTTCCACATGCCGGGGGGCTTCACAGTACTGCTCAGTTCCACTAGGGTGTGCCAGAGAGCATGGCAAAAACTAAATCAATTAATGAAAAAAATTAAAATTAAAAAATAGGTGAATAAAAACCAGAATGGCTGCAGCCGCTGGTCTTTGTCGTACAGCGTGTGCTAGCTACCGTCATGATGTCAGAGTCGGGGTGCAGACGGGAAGAGGCAGCGCTCTCAGAGACTTACCATGGTCCCCACACTGTATGTGGCAGCAGGGCCAATCGTGTGGTGGTAGGGGTCTGCTGTTGCATAGACTCTGCCATAGCTGCATGACAAGAAGCACAGAGAAGACAGTCATTGATCTATCACTGACGAACAGTTACGCATTCTTGTTTCATGCTCAACTCTTCAAAGTCTGGAGTACAATCGGTTATTTCCCTCCTCGGCCTCCTGGGCTTCCCGCTTTATACCAGGTAGATCACAAAGGACGGTTCAAAGGTTGGTGCAAGGGGCTTGTCTTTGCTCTGTCGACTTGATTAAGTGAATAGGTAAAGAGCAGAGGGAGGAAAGCGGCAGCCAGAGGGCTGGGTCTCTCCCCCGGAGCTTGTTTACCCGGGCTGCACACTGGGCTCACGCCCTTGTCTTTTCATTGCTGCTGGTTTGGAACTAATCCTTCCAATTTCCTTCTAAGACAGGACAAGATGTGGCTGCCTTATTTATTTATTTATTTATTTGACTTCACATATTCCTCTATTTACTTTGCTTCTCTGTGTTTTTTTTTCTCTTTCAGCGCTTGCTTGCAAATGAGGGTCTGCTCGGAGCAGATAAGGCACACCCAGCCAAGGACTGAGGGCACCGAATCAACCGGGAGTAAAAGAAAGGAAGAGGAAAAGCCCCTAAAGGAAACAACAAGACATCCAGCTCCCACGCCGTACATGAGGTACGTCGAGCTACATACGTTTGTTTAGGCCCAGCAGGACATGGAGGGAAAGGTTCTGCTAAGGCTGGGCGATATGACTTAGAAATAAAATGTCTGATTTTTTTAAATACCAAATTTGATTTCTGATTCTGGAGTTAACCTGAATTCAAAGTTGTAAAATACAAAACAAGATGGTGGTTCTAACATCACTATGGAAACCTAATGGTATTGGTGTAAAAAAATCAAAATGTTCCAAAAATGACATCTCCAATCAGAACAATTATGCAAAGAATCAGAAAAGGGGACACGGTGTTTTCTACTAAATGTGAACACTGCGACCACTAAACAAGGTTCAAGGTTATCACATCTCTTTTTCTTTTTAATCTTTAAAAAAAGCTAGAAATATGTCGGTTATGCTAGCTTGACTTTGACAACTTTAACATGTAGATGTGCTGCAGAATTTGGTGTGTTTCGGTTCTGTTTACAAAACACCCACTCTCCCACACACACCCACTCTCCCACACACACCCACTCTCTCGCACACATCCACTCTCTGACAGATAATTATTATCTGTGTTTAAATTAGCTAATCAACCACAGCTAATGTTCACGCGACTTATTAATAATCGCAAAATAACCATCAAGCCTGAAAACATAAAACTGTAACTGATTGTTATTGTGGGAAATGTTTGTCACGGAGCTGTTGTCAGTTGGTTGCTATGACGACAGGTCTGCGTATGTAGTAAAGTTGAGACGCAGAGCAATAAAAAAGCAGAATGACTAGTTTTGACCCGTTTTTCTGTGTTTTCGTTTGCTGGAGCGCAGTGCAGCCGCTGTTAATCACTAAAAGTTTATGAAACAATAAAAACTGGACTAATCATCTCATTTGTTCAATAAACATCAAAGTATTTGCAACAACCATCAAATAGGATAAAAATATTTAACAACCTATATCTCCTACAGCAGCATTTATGTCAAATTAAATTGTCCAATATAAAGATATATTTGTTCTCTTGCATCGACAGAAACCAAACTTAGATTTATATCCAGGGAAAATTTATATTTTACGCATCAAAATATCTTCAGCTTCAACTTAATGAGTATTTTATATAAATCAGATGAGAATTAAGGAATATTTTCGTGACAGATTCCTGCTCATCTTGCATTGGAACATTCTAGCTATAACGCGGCGTCGTAATGTCGCCTAGCTATAGCAGCTAATAGGAGATGTCCTGTATGGACGGTTCTTCTGGTGTTGCTCCAGAAACACTCTAAGACCAACGAGTCTCCAACTCAGCAGGTCAGACGGCCGGTCCAATGTGACCGGACCCCTCAGAGCCTCGGTGGAGCGCTGCGGGTCCAGACCTCCCTCACCGTCCTGAGCTCTGTTCAGTTACTTATGGGGCTTTGGTAATACAGCCTGTGAGCACTGTTGGCTTTTCAGATAATAAATGTTTCATATTTTACCAGGCTTTCACACGCCTTCCAAGATCCTGGTGACCTAGCGCCACAGATAAGTCCGATAAGGTATTGCTGAGACAATACAGACAAACGCCTATTGATCCAATGGGCATGACCGCTTATTCAAACGGAAACAAACAAACAAAGCACAACAAACAACCTGGGCGCGAATTATATTAAATCTCAGGGAAAGGTATGGGCAACAGAAACAGGAATTAAATCACTGAAAGAGGGGAAAAAGGCTGCTGTCCAATTCTGCTCCCGCCGAGCTCGGCTGCCCATAATTCGAGCCGCGCTCGGCGAGGCCTGATAAATCTTACATTATCGATATGATCTTCAGGCTCTCGGCAGGGTGTACGTTATCACAAGTGACATGCTCAATCCTTTCCAGATTAGATTCCCAAACCGGGCCAGATCCTGGCTGACAACAGCTTTCAGGGGCCGAAATGAATCAGCGCAGCCTCTCCGAACGGAGCGCACCTGAACCGGAGTGACATCACTCAGAAGCCGCTGGTCCGTCTCCCTCCACAGACCTGAGGCCATTCATAAATACCACAGTGATATACCCACTCTGAGAGTCACGACATATATCACCGCTCTTCTCATCCAGTCCAACAAGGTTAGCCTTTTTTCCCTGTGCATGTTCTTTAGCTCCGAGCTAAAAAAATACAGCGGCACGCCTAATGGATAAGATGAAATGAGAGGAAGAAAACCTCAGGAAACCCTAAATAACCTTCAGAGTATAGTAAAACGCTGATGAAGCAGCCACCATTCATCACCGCTACGTTTGGCCTGTAGATATGTTCCTTATTGTTAGGAAAACACTAATTACGTGAAGCTAAAGTCCAACCTCTGCTAGTCCTTCACTTCAACCAATTCTGCTTCAGTCAGTAAAGTTCTCGTTACCAAAGATAGCTTGTCGAACGTAGTATAGATGTTCCCATCATTCCCACCCGCTGCTGATGAAGAGAAATGCGTCTTCAACCAGTCACTACAACGGCTTTCTATGCAGAACAGACACAGGGTTCTATGTATTCTTTAAAAGTCAGTCAACAATGCCTCTGAGCATGGAAAATATTTATATTTCCAGACTTTTACATAAAAAAGGTGAGTAATATTCAGATTCATTATAAGTACAGTACATTTGGGTGGGATTTCTGAGCCGTATTGACATGGTGGTGGTGGAAAATTGGTATTTTTGTTTTGACATTTGATAAAAACATGTAGAAGTTAAATCAGCATCACCGTCTTGATCTCTGGGTTTAACTGCTGAGTTTTTCCAAGCTTCTTTACTTCCAATGAATGGAGAGGTCTTTAAAAATACATCAAATATCTGCTGCTGTTGTTTCAACCTTCCAGAACCAAACATGGAGAAGCAGCTTTCAGCTTCTATGCACCACAAATCTGGAACAAACTTCCAGAAAAGTGAAAAACAGTCGAAACACTGAAACCTTTAAATCTAATCAAAAATCCGTCTGTTTTGTGTCTGTTTTGTTAGTGTTTAGTTACTCTTAAGCCATAATAAAGGGAACATTAACCAACATATGTGAAGAGCGTTGATGTTTTTGATGATGTCAAAATGGAATGCTGGTTTCTCAACTGTTGATGTTTTCATAAAGTGAAGCACTTTGCATCGCTTGTTACTGAAATGTGCTGTACAAATAAACTTGACTGAATCATGGGTTCATTTTTATCGTAGGTTATGCCTCAATAGATACGGACAGAAAAATCTAGAATATCACATTATATGATTTTGAAATAAATATTCAATCTAGTAGAAAAATAGAACTTTTCAGATGTCAGGTTTCCTGTAGGTTTGGACCCGGTTTGCACTGCACCAGGCGTTTTGTTTGGTCCAATCTTCTCCAGATCGCTCTGGTTTTTTGCTTGTTGCCAGGCAACAAAGGCGTTTTGTTCCCTCCAAGGATTTTCCACTGAGTTCATTCATGTCTACAAGTTTTTGTCTTCTTACCATCTTCAGAGATGTTCCTGCCATTAAGAGTGATCTGGTCAGAAGAACATCGGGACCGCGCCGATATTCAACATGTTGGATTGTCTCGGACCGTAATCTCGTTTAGCCAATCAGGAAGCAAGCGCCAAAGAGACAACCAACAAATTTACTTTCACAAGAGAACCATTACAGCTTTACTTTCGCTAAAATGCTCCGACAGGTAGAGGAGTAACTAATACAGGTGATGAGTGACGGAGAGGACCAGAGGTCTTGGTGGTTGGTTGGTGATCTAATGCTTATTTCATGCAATAAAATATGAATTATTTGAAAATCATATAATGTGATTTCACCTAGGAGATTATTATTTTTTTACTATAATTACAACAAAAACAGTTTGAGTTGTGACAGCTGTACTCAAAACAAACAGACATCTATTAGTGCAAGATAATGAAATAAGATTCAAGTCTTGTTATCTTGAGATAATAAACCCTTATTTAAAATCAAGCTGAGATTTTTCTATAATGAGATTATTAAAATGTCACAACAATGTTAGAGAACGTAGTCAGTAATTTTGTTGTCAGGGTCCTGACAAAATAACTTGAGATTTTACCAAGACTAGAAAATGTGTAGCTTTTATTTCTCAGACACTAAAACAAAAGAAAACATTTTTGTGGTTCTTATGATCCAGAGCTGAATCAGAACCATGTCCATAATGTAACGAGTCTTTGAATGGTTGGTGCAGTGTTTACTGCCTGGGAGGGAGTCTCACCTGTCACTGTAAGCAGCGGTGGTGGTGGGTTGGGCAAATCTGTATGCTGCATAGCCGCCCTGTTAAAATACCAAAGTATTAATTAGTGATTAAGCAAACCTGCTCAGAGAAAGGTTAGAATTCAGATACACAAGCAAACAACAATCCAGGCTGGGAGCTTTAAATGTCACTGCACAGTGTTCTGGTCCTGAGCCCACACCGCGCAGCTGCAGCTCCCCTCTGAGACACCAGAGGGTGCTGTTTGATGTATGGTGCATGCAGCAGGAGGTGGCATTAGGGGAGTGAATGATGATCTGAGGAAGCAGCACATTTGGGGAGCAACTTATTGTGACACCAGAAGCCCAGTGGAGGAGCAGCAACAGGAGCCGATTCCCCAAATCCGTCCCGTTTTCAGAGGAGGGTGTTTATCCGCAGCAGCTTCTTCTTCTGCTCACAAATGAAGCAAGACGACGGCGTTTGGAGCGTCGGGGAGTCAGGACTGCTGTATTCATTTGCCAGAGTGGGGAAGGAATTAAAGAGCTCATTGTGGAGTGCTGCTATTACTCTCTTTGAAAAATGAAGCCGTTCTCCCACTGTTTTTCTATTAGCGCCACCGGAGTGTGTGCCCATCTGTGTCCATACGCCGGATAGGTGGCTCTTAATAATGCATGTTTTCATTCATTTTTAAAATGAGGGGGGGGGGGCGTCCGATTGAGCGTCCTCGTCCCGATCCGACTGGATCCCGTCGTTGTTTTCCAAGGGGACAGGAAGTCACAGCAGATGACTTCCTGTGCGACAGGCCTGCCTTGGGACCGCGCTGATTACGGCAACAGGCCCAACAAACAGGGGCCAATAAATCACCGCATTGTCAAATCCTGCACACAGCAGAGCTGCACATTTGTTATTTTGTCAAGGAGGGTGTGTGTTAGCGCAATCATGTACGTGTGCAGCGGCGTGTTTCGGCATGGAGGAGCATGCATATGTATTAGCGCATGCAGTCCTGCTGCATGCATGGGCTGTTTCTGACAGCACTGACTGATTGTTTGGGACACAGCCGGTCCTGATGCTCAAGCTGATGGTTTTTTGATGAAATAAAATTTGTTTTGCGTTTTCGTTCATGCTACTAATTAAATGCATCCGCAGCGGTTTACGTTCCCAAAGCGACCCGCGTGTGCAGAAGAAGAACGTAAACGTCACACAGTAGTGGGGGTTGGCGATACGGTCTTAGTTTCATCACAATATTGTGACAACAATAAACTTGATGATTAGTAGCTTCTTTAGGAGACCGTTCACATAAAGGGCTGCATCTAATCATATTTTCACACTTATTGACACTCCTATTGAACAAACTGGAGAAAATTGTAAAAATACAGACACAACAGGTTTTTTTAAACGTCACTGTTACTCTGACAACAATAAATCAAAATTCTTATCATGATTAATGATATAAAAAAAACAACCCAAACAAAACACTGGATCGTTTTCAGATCAAATCTGCATTTTAGTGTGTTAGCATGTTTTAAGCATGCCAAATCGACAGGGGGCAGTGTAGCGCTAAGCTAAACCTATCAGCCAATCAGATTGCTTTAAAACAACCATGACTTCCTGTTAGGAATCAAACATGGCACCAGAAGGTTCATTTGTAGGTTGAACAGAAATGCTTAAAAAAATTGATTCTGTAGAGAATCACATTTCATCGTCCTGCAATTCTCAATAAGTTCAAAATGCTCAAAAATTTTGTATCAAACTGTTTTAAATAAACAGTTTATTATAATAGTATTTAATGACTTCTTAATTTTCATTTAAGAAGAAGCCACACAGCTAGGCTAATCTAATACTGGTCATTTAAGTTACAGAATTTTATGCACAAACCTATTTTTGTCTAAATATAAACTGATGGAATTAGATATAATATGGAACTTTATAACATTGTTTTAAAAAAATATTCTTTGTTTACATTGTCTTTTCCTCATGATATAAAAATTGGTTTCTGAATCGAATCGTGACTCTAAAAATTGGAATCAAATGTAAAGGCAGTGAAAGGTTTACATCTCTGAGGTTGATCTACTTTTCCATAGTTTTCCCAGATATCCGACTCCGTTTGGCCTCGGCCTCCTGGAGGCTGAAGCAGAGCAGCCGTGACTTGGCAGGCGCTCGCTGAGCCTCTCTCAGTCCGCAGCGCCGCTCTCTCCTGTGGCGGTGGGTGTCTGCGCAATAAAAGCTGTTGAAATACGGTCCTATCAAGCGGGCCGGTGGGTAAGCCATATATCACTTGGGTTTAGCGTTTCATTCCAGACGCCGGCGCCGCCGCCATGCGTCGGCCGGGGTGAAAGTGAGAAGCAGCTGTCACCGCCGCCGTGCCCACTGTCATCTCGCTGTCTCAGCAGGAGGAAAATCAAAGGGACGAACTGCGCACACACACACACACACACACATCCAGGTTTGGACTGGTGTCAGAGTGGGGCAGTGCGGTAATTTCAGCATCATCTCCACAGCTTCTGTGAAGGGCGATGTGCAGAGGGACAGCAAATCGCTTTATCTGCTGCTGCTGCTCTTATCTCCCTGGCGGTGACGGTTGTATGGGGGCCACCGGCTCCACTCCGGCCCGGACAGACCCCCCTGGGGCGGGCAGGGATATCCCGGCCAAGCCCTCAGAGCCAGCACCGCACCGGAGGAAGAATCTAAATGACCCGACTTAACACGGGACACTGAGTCAGGGTCTGCCTCTTTGCCAAAGTCTGAGATCACAGGAAGGGAGCGAGGAGGGAGGAGCTGAGGGGGTTTTAAATTTTGTTGTCGGGTTTCTTGGCATGGCAGAGCGAGGCCTAATCGACGCGGGCTTGGCAGCGGTGCTGCCGAGCAGATCACGTTTTTGTCTCCAGGGCTGAGCCTCGTGTCTGCTTCAGCCAGGAGGAAAAGCCGACTGTACTTACATAGATCTCTGCGCCGTAGAAGCCATCTTGGTACACCACCCTGCGAAGTTGGAGGACAGGAAAGAGGAGTTAGTCTGCTTGCCAGGGAGGTCAGGTTTCTGGCAGCCGCAGCGCGCCGTTCCACAAATAATGAATGACACGTTAAACTGAAAGGTGCAACCATCTCAAATCCCTGTCCAATTTTCTGCTCTGCTAAAGTTGTTTGTCTTTCCAGTTGCTGCAGTTGTTGGAGAGAGGAGGGGAGGACAATAGGAAGCAATAAGAGAAAGCAGCTTTGTCACATGACTTTGCTGTATAAATCAAGCAGCTGCCAGCGGCAGCAAAGGGCCTGAGAGTGGGAGGGAGGGGCCGTGGGATTTCTGGTCTGATCCTGATGTAATCACAGATAGGTGGCTGCGCCGGGCCCCTTGCGTCGGGCCGGCCGGCTGGCCGCCGTCGGACCTCTCCCACGGCCACACACACCTCGGCTGATAAGAGGCAGCAGATGAGCGCCGGTCCTCTGACATCGGCCCGCTAATCTCAGCTCTCACCAGCAGGTTCTCAGGTTTACTCGCATCTCCTCTATGCTTTAATCTCAAAAACTTATAAAGTCACTCAAAACTAATTTATTTATTTATTTGACTAATTGATTTGAAAAGCTGAAACTAGTATAAATGTATTACTTTGTGCTTTATTTCTGGTTATTTTAATGATTCTGGCCTACAGAAAATGACATCAGACCAATAAAATGGGAATGTTGTTTGGTGTTTTTATAGAAGTCTTCAGGTTTTATCTGAGTCCATTGGAAGAATTCAGATACTAATAATCAATAATCAATTGGAAAAGAACCAGCATATTTCTTACTTCTTCTAAGTATTTTCTTTATCTATTTTTAGCTTTGCATCGTGTTTTACTGTTTTATTCCCTCATCAGAAACATTCCTGGATTGTTGCCTTGATGTTTTCATGCGTGTTTGAGGAATCCTTGGTTTCCACTCAGCTCTTCCAGACTAGTGGCAGCCGCAGTCAGCAAACATCTGGTGAAACTGAATCTGCAGCTTATCATACAAACTAGTTCTCAGTGAGAAGCATTGCTCCGTCAGCCCAATTTAAAAAAATAAAATAAAAATGAATTCTTAAAATGCTGGTATTATGTGTTTTCCACAGACATAGTGCCATTTTGTAGCATAATCAAGTAACTATGTTACCTCCAGTTGTTATAAAAATGCTATACCAAATGTGACTTAAAAGAAATTTTCTTGTGGGATTTAATGCCTTGAAATTGGGCCTCTGTCTCTTTAAAAACTCCTGCTCTTTCTGAAGCTCCACCTTCAGGAAGTTATACCGACATGGCTCCTCCTTTAACGTTTTTACCTGCGTTGTTCTGAGCAGCAGCTCCTACAATGAGCTCAGCAGCTCCACCAGGTGTTTGCCAATTGCTGCTGGCTAGTCTGAAGGAGCTGAGTGGGGGAGGAGCTGCGTCTTCAAGGCGGGGCTAGGTCCATCCAGGTGTTTTAACGGCTAAATGGTTGATTAAAGGATTTCTCAAACATGCATGAAAAAAATCAAAGCAACCCTCCATGTACGTCTTTATTTTGATGAATAATACATAATACTACTCCTTTAAAATGTATTGCTCTGTGTTTAATGGACCTATACTGTCACATTTTAACATTTTGAATTTAATTACTTGAGGTAAATCTTTCTATTTGTGAGTTGAGGTTACTGTGTGGAGTGCTGGTGGATGTGTTCAGAGGTTTAGAGAGTAAAGACTCACGCTCCGTAAGCAGGGATGGGTGGCGGAGGCGGAGCTGTGCGGAACGTGTTGTACACGGCTCGTCCTCGTCCCCGCAAGTGGGCACCCCTGTAGGCCACCGTAGCGCCTGTGGCAGGGTAGGGAAACCCTGTTACTGTGGAGAGAAAACGACTTTCAGAGAAAAGCCTCCACTTGGCATTGCTTACCTTATGACAGAATACATTAGAGAGGGACGTGTGGCTCTGCTCTCTCTATGACAGAAAGCATTATGTGGAAGACAAGGAAACAATAGATGTAATCTTTTCTAGGTGCGCCTCATCGAGCATCTCCCCTTCCCCAGTTCGCTGCTTTGTGTCCCACTCAGCAAGGATCCACATTTGCCGAGCGCGTTCTTCGCCAGCCTTGGCGTCCGGGCGGCTAATGGATGCTGCACCACTAGTTTCGCTCCATGGCTTTCGCACAGTTTGGACCCGATGGGTCTAAATTGAAGAGGAGCTCCAGGACAACCTGACTGGATGATCCGACAATCAGCTGATCTTTCGGGGTGAAAAGTGAAGGCAGATGTGAGAAAATGGCCAAGGCAAGATTAGAGGACAGCTAATGGGAACTTCAGTTCTCTGTTTAACCTTCAATCAGTCCGGAGGCTGTCTGATTACAGCCTGCAGAGGTGCATACAAACACACTGATCTACAGACATGATTAACTTGGGCTCCACTCTTCCTGCAATTGTAATTCCCTCACACACCCCTCCTGCACCGAGTCCATCAAAAAACAGCCAGCACCATTATCCTTCATCCTCTGAAAACGCCCCATCGTCACCCTCGCCTCAACTTATTCAAGCTGTATCTAAAATCAAGGCCTTATAATGTCTTAAAAAGTAAGTTATCCTTAAATACACTAATTTAAGACTATTTACTCCCATATGTTACATGTAGTGTATTTTTCTTGAAGGACTTTTTGTTCAGCCAAACGTTTGAGTCGCACACAGACACTTTGGGCAGTTGAGGCTACCGCTACCTTAAAAATGATTGGTTCTGCAAATATGAATGGGTTGTTCCAGTCATTGATATGAATATAAGAGTTATAACTAGGCTAACATAAAAACTGAGGTAAGAGGGGAGGGTGTAAAAAATAAGCTCCTTGGAAAGTGTAATTATGCTTTACTGTTCTTTTGCTTACTTTTTGTTTTAAATTTATTTTCTCTGTATATAACTTTTTTTATTACACTACATTAAATAAAGTCGTACCTATTTAACTAGCTTTTTTACATGTATAATTGGTCGCTGTTTGCTGGATGATGTTCATCTTCGCCATTGGCTCACTTCTGTTGCTAATTCATATGACGTTTGATTCATTCTGTGCAAAAATAGCATACTACTACTGCATAAAATCTGTCCATGCATTTTTCTTTTGTACTTTTCTGTCATGATACAGTTCTTAAATTTAATTCATATTGGTTGTGGCTGCACAATCAGAAGCACAGCTAATTTGCGCATGAGCTAAAATAGATGGTTTTGTTTCCTTTTTCTTTTTGTAAAGTCTAAAACTATTTAACTGCATTTCCCTGGACTGATCTATGTGTCGGTGTACAACAATCAAACGTGAGAAAAGATTGAGTAATAAATTAGGGATACAGTCCGATAACACCTTCATTTAATCTCATAAAATATGTGATTATTATATTGTTATTATAATAAGGATCCACTAGGGGGCGCATTGATGGCGTAACTAGCTAACAGTCAAGTGAGTCCAATATACAATTTTCTCCTAGATTATCTTTGACTTAAATTATGACAGTTATTCTTTAAGAGAATAAAAAGTAGCATTTTAGTTACATAAATAAATATGTTACACTTTGAAGAATAATCTGGACGTATTTGTTCAGCTCAAATCAGCCAAAAGGTTTTAAAACAACTTAAAATTGGAGTTGTTGAAGCCTGCAGAAACCCTGTTTTTCTACTTTCCTCATTTCCATGACGAGTTTTGAGTGAATTCATCGCAGAGCGCCTCCGATCGGAGGGTACGAACCTGTTGGCCGGTTAATAGCATGAATCCAATCTGAAAGAAGCGTCGGCGCGCGCTCAGCGTTTGTGGCGTTAACCCCGCAGCTGGTTACAACCACTGAGCACCGTAATGAACAACGCTGCAGTCCGGCCCCGCTGCTTCAATAAAGCTGACAAGGAGACAGATTAGTGGTGCTTTTAAAAACACGCAGAGCCAGGTTTAATGTCTTCCACCATTAACATCATGCTCCATTAGTGGGTCCAGACACACATTCAAAGTTTGCATCTCATTTAGCCAGGTGACGCCCAGCGTTGCACCCTCCCACTAACATGCAGGCCACTTTCTTTACTGCTGCTGCACCAACCGGTGCCCCTTTTCCCCCAAAAGTGATTTATAGTGCTGACCTTGACATTTAAATTAGTCTCTTTTTTTTGGGAGCAGTGGACGTCAGAAAATGCAGTCGCTAAAGGGCACATACACCCTCGTTCTAAGGTGTTTCCTCCAAAGAAAAATAAATTATGCGTCTTCCTTTCTTTTTTGAAAATTTGTATGCAATCTGCATGCAGTGATGTATGTGAATGTAAACTCATAATGAGTTGGCGATAGGCTACACTGCTTCAATAATAACCCATAAATCAAAGACACTGTCACACCTTGGTAGGCGCGTGAAAAGCAACAACAGGCGCGGTGAGCGGGAGCACACGCCGGCTCCAGCCACCAAAGTCAAACACCTTTTCCAGGAGGGGCGCCGGGGAAAATATGAGTTATGTGCCGGAGGGCAGCGGGGTCACGCTGCACCTCATATGTCATCCGTGTCAACCTGAGAGGAGCTCAATACCTGCAGAGCCAGTCGGACCCGGGGTAATCCCGCTCCGTGCCAATGATGGGGTCATAACCGGCTCCCATAAAGAAAGATCTGATTTTCCACAAGGTTGAGCTCTCTAATACTTCCTGCTCAGATACACCAGCGTTTAATCCACGCACTGGGGACCAAAAACAGCTTAATCTAATCAAGAGTCTGGAGCTTAATTATCCCCCTAAAGTACACTCCAACAATGAGAGGATCTGTCTACATACATTAAGACGGCAATTAGCCTTTCTTTTCTGTCATTTACACAGCTGCTGGATTTCCACCAGTCCTCAAGAAAACTCCACCTTAGTAAGTGAAGATATGAATTGGTGAGTGAAAAGCCACTCATCTGCTGTCTCTGTTGGAATTAGCTGCAGAGAAGAGCGTGTGAGTGGTAGCCTGAGGGGGCGGCCATACGACGGCGCCTCTAAGTGACAGCTGTCTGCGGCGCCCAAAGCCTCCAGCGCCAGTAATGAAGAAAAGTTTGCCAATTACATGGCAACGAGCTAAACAGTGCAACACGCACATCCGCCTCCGAGGATTTCTCTTAGCTGTTTTAATCGTTCCTTTTCCATTTTAACGCAACTCCAACACCTGCATCTGGTTTGTTTTGATGAACAATAAAATCAAAACTAATATGAAACCCTGTAACGCTCGTCTAATTAATCATTTCCATTAACAAAGAAGCCGCTCAGACTGCTGCCACTTCCAGCACCACACCCATGTGTTCCTGCATGGCCGTTTGAGTCCATTCTGCATAAATTATGTAGTTTAAAATCACATTAGAGCACATTAAAACAGGAGAAAGGTAAGCACAGTTATTGTTTGCCTACCAGCTACTGCACACCATCATTTGTGCCAGCGCTAACTTTTATTGCCAGCTCTCTTCGTTTAATTGGGAGCCCTTAGTTGGAGGAGGAAGTGGAGCCAGGGGCCGATGCCGCAGACCCCGACAGCCCCCCTCCCCCATCGGGAGGAGGAGCCAATCTACCCTGGAAGAGGTTAAGAGCGGGGAGCCGGCGTGAGGCTCTCATCCGTCATTCTCCTGAATGGGTTTTGAGGACAATAAACCTGTAGCGCCAGGACGAATGGAGACGAAGTGTGCTGTCACCGAGCCAGGATTTATGGCTCCCAATTTCACTGATCTCCTGCACAGAAATGAGGACTGATAAACAGTGATTAATCGCCTTTATATCCCATTTTACTCCCACCGAAACTATATTAACTATAACCGAGACGTTTTTGGAAAAATTCTGCAACATGATTCGTTTTTTTTGTTGTTTTTGTTTTTTTTTCCCTGAAAGAGGAAACACCATAAGATCTCAAGTCTTGTTTTTTTTTTTTTACAAAAAGGAAGCAGTTTTCCACAGATTTTGTTTCAAAAATGTATCTCTTATTTATGTTTCCCATCTTCCCAGCTGGCAAGCATATGTTGTCGTTTAGGCTTGGCAAACTCCAGCGCCATGTCAAGACGACTTGAAAAATTAGCAGCCAATAAATCACACAGCCCCTCCTGCTTCCCCTGCCTGGAGTGGTGGACCACACTCCCTCTGATTTATGAGATGATTTGGGAAGTGTGTGTGTGTGTGTGTGTGTGAGGAAAATAGAGGAAGCGTGCATGGAAGAGGAGACATGTATTAGTGTCTGTGTTCTACATAGGTTATCTATTTCTGTATGCTGCGATGCTTTGGTCTGAGAGTCTGGAAGCAGGGCAGGTGGTGGAGCTGCATGTAGGCCGGGAACGTGAACGTTCGCTTATATGACGCTCACATTTCGGTTTGGGGAAAATTCTTCCCGATCGCGTCCAAATGAATGAGCGTGAGGCCGTAAAAGGAGCGTGTGTGTGTGTGTGTGTGTGCGCGCGCACAAATAATTATCAGAGGAAGATGTCGAAATGAAAGGAGTGCTGTGGGGGGGGGGAGGTGAGTGGGAGGCAGGGTGAGGGGTTGGGGCTGAAATAAAAATGATAGATGACTGCTTTCTGTCATGGACAGTTATTTAGAGGTTCGCCGTAAAGCTGTCCGGGGAATGAACAGATTTTAGTCTAATGAGCAGAAAGGAAAGCCGTTAAAGTGGCGCGATGTGCTCAGCACTTCTTCCAAATGAAATAGTACCATTTCCCCCTCATTAAAATGCAAAGGGTTCATATAACATACAGCAATAAAGCTGGCATGTCGAGGCAGGGAGAGATAGGGAAAACCCCACTGAGCTCATCTCGCTCCTCCATTACTGAGACCAGAAGGAATAGCGGCCTTCGACAGGGTGGGTGCCAACAATATCTCTCACTCAATCTCCCTTATTCGGTTAGCTCTGTAAAAGTCAATCTGGCGCACTTGGCAAATCCATCCCCAGCAGCAGCCTCCACAATCTGATAACAGTTGCAGGGGCGCTTGCTCTTGAAATCATTTTTTTTCTCTTCTTTTCCCGCAGCTTTACAGTTGCACACTGCGCAAACAATGGCTCAGGCTCCCTCAGCCACTCGGAGCGGCTCGGATCATCCACTGCTTATCGGCGCCGCGCTCAGATTCACTTTGATTCACGGGGAATTTCATGTTCAGTCGCTTCAGGATGAACCCGATTGTAGGAATTCAGGGGGTCAGATCGGGATTGGCTGCGGCTGATAGCGACGGAACGGTACTGGGGGAAAAAAGCAAACAGTCTTACCAGCATACAGTTCAGGACCGTACACGGCTCCTACTACCGGGTTCAGCTTCCAGCCTGCACACACACAACAACACACCTTAGAAATTATAATAAAAACTATTTATTTCTTCTTCTTTTAGCTAAAGTTATGCTTGTGACTGCATGGCTCAGCTTTCACAGCCCCCAGCGCTGCGTTTACTCAGTTACATTTACTGGAGTAACTTCTTTTTTAGAACATTTACCTTTTACTTTAGTTATTTCTTGAATTACTGCTTTTACTTTTACTTGAGTAAAAATATACTGAAGTACTGCTACTGTTACTTGAGTTCAGTGTTTGGATACTTTGCCTACAGGACGCTACTTACTTAGAGATTTGAGATTAAAGTCATTTATCAGCAAACACACTGCAAAATCTTACCACGTATTTTTGATTTAAATATCTTAGTACACTGGAAATAAGACAAAACTAACTTACAAGTAACTTTTCAGCAAGTCAGTAATTCCTTAGTAGTGATGAAAAAGAGCTTGTTCCAGATTATTTTAAATTTTTCTGAAGTTATGAGTGAAATATTCTCCCAGTGGAACCAGAACTTTTTAAAAATTAACATTAATTATTGATGCTCTCCTGGAACAAATAGTGGATAATGCTGTCAGTTTAGACTTTTATTTGACATCATTAGTTTAAATTTATTTAAATAAATGTTAAACAGTAAATGACGTTACTCACCGTTTGTGTAAGGGTTGGCCACCTTTTTGTTTGTCATCACTCGTGCGGTTGCATTGTTCACCTGGCAGAGCAGGAAAAACGTTCTGGGATTAGACGCCAACAACACGAGCTAAACATTCAGGAGGGCCACAAGCAAGCAGCAAACCAAAAGGAATGAAAGACATTCTCAAAAGAAAATCTTCTCCTTGTGCTTTTTGAATCAATTCTGTTTCAGATTATCAGACAAATTTAACAGAAACCAGTTTTTCGCTTTGGAGAATTGTTTTAATTCAGTCATACTGGAGGATTTTTAAGTCTGGACTTTGATTAGGCCACTCCAAAGGAGAGCAAGATTCATGGTTCTATCGATTATGACAAAATAAATCCTGAAGCAGCGAAGCAAACGGGCGCTGAGTTTGACTCCAGGTTTCCTTTTCTTTTTCTAATAGAGTTTCACACTGATCAGCTGGTTGTTTGATGGGAGATTTAATTGATCTATTTACAGAAAATGAATCAGGTGAAGCTAAAACTGCCACCTGAGGAATTCTGGGTAGAAAAAAACTGTTTTTGAATGCAAGATGTATTTTTTTTTATAGTTTTGGTCTAATTACTGCTTTGATTGTGTTGATCTTTCAGAAAATGTAGTTTTTTTATTCAGTTTGTTCCAGTTAACAATTAGTCGATTAACAAATTTGCTGACAATTATTTCCATAATCGATAAATCATTTCAGTCTTATTTATCACTGTGGTTCTCTGGAGTCACAGCCTCAGAAATGACTTCAGAAACCTTCAATTTTCTTTATATCTGAGGCTCATTTATCCCTTTCAGGCAGTAATCAGGTCTGGCTTTCCTAAAAATGTGGTTCTCTATTTATTAATCAAGTGAGCGGTTACATTTCCACACAGAGCCACGTTGGTTTTAACAATTTTTAGAGTTATTTTAGTTTGATTTTAAAATTAGTTTGATGATCTGAAACATTTCAGTGGTACAAAAAAGCAATCGAAGAAGAAAAAACATCAAGTTGTTCTTTCCATCAGAAATATTTCTGCTGCTCTAAAGAAAAAAAGATGAGAGCATGCATCATTAGCCTACATGTCTGAGCAAAAACGAGCATCTTCCAGTTTCACTAATTGGTTGCAAACCCAAATATATGCCAAAGAAAGGGAGAAACTCCAGCCTGCGCTCTGAGTTTCCCCCGTCAACCTGACAGGAGCGACTTTGTAAACAAAAGCAGAATTAAAGCAGGCAACATGAAACGCAGGAAATGCAGGTTCAGATCTGATGATGGCATGCATTCATTCTGCTGTCAGGTGATGATGGACAACAGCTCGTCCAGCTGGACATGTATGGATCCCACGTTCTACTGAGAACAAATTACACGCACCATTATGCATGCATGCAACCACATCCATACACACACCCACACACACACACACACTGTAGCCACATGCTAATGCTTGGTATTAGTTGGTAAACTGAGCACACAGCAGGCAGGAAAGGAGAAAATGTGGGAAAAGTGGAAGCACCTCGATTTTGCGTCCCTCTACGATTGTACCGTTTAGTTTCTCTCGCGCACGATCAGCGTCTGTGCTTGTTTCAAAAGTTACAAACCCAAAGCCCTGAGAGCAGCACGGTCGCCACAGGTGGAGGAAAAAAGGACACACAAAGGGAGAAGAGAAGAGAGAGAGAGGTAAGAAGACAGGAGAAGGTGAGCAGCAGCAGCGGCGGCGGCGGGTTGTAAGCAGCCAGATTAATTAGAGGCAGTTAGTGAGGCGTCAGGAAACAGCAAACAGAGAGATCCGAGAACGGTGACACAACCTCACACGGCAACACCAGCAGACCTGCCCACTTTACCCAATTAAACGCCACAGCTGCCGTGGCACGGGCAAAAGTCAGAAAACATGGCTGGCTGCCATGATGGCGCTTTAATTATAGCCACAACTCGCTCCTTCTGCATCACTGCAAAAACGCAATTTCACCAAATACTTTTGGTTTAGTTTCCAGTGCAAATATCTTAGTACTTTTAAAATGAGACTAAATTAACTTACAAGTAACTTTCCAGCATGATATAGGCAATAATTCCTTAATTTTGATTAAAAAGTACGAGTTCAGCTGGCAGATTATGAGGAAATTGTCTTGTTATAAGTGGGAATATCTGCCAAGCTAAACTTCTTTTATTGATTTTAAGAAATTATTGGCTCAAAACAAGTTCCTATATCTTACTGAAAAAGTTACTTTAAAGTTAATTTTGTCTTATTCCAAGTGTACTCAGATATTTTAACAAAAAACTAAACAAATATACTTGGTAAGATGTCATGTTTTTTCAGTGCTCCCCTTCGTTTGAGGCCCAGGAGCAAAAGAGGAGGATTTCTCACTGCAAAAACACAAAATCTTACCAATTATTTTTAATTTAATTTCTAGTTACACTTCAAATAAGACAAATCTATCGTAAAAGTAATTTTTCAATAAGAAATAGTAGCTTGTTTTAAGTCAAAAATCACTTGACATTGATTTAAAAAGGCAGATTATTTCACTTGCAGTAAAGGTACAATGTTTTCTTAGAGAGAAAATCTGTCTAAGTAGTACTTTTTAAATCAATATTAAGGATTTATTGAGTTAAAACAAACTCTGATATCTTACTGAAAAGTTATATTTAAGTTAGTTTTTCATATTTAAAGTGTATTAGGATATATGCACCAAAACTTCTTGGTAAGATTTTGTGTTTTTGCAGTGTGAAACCTGATCTTAAAGGTTCAACATCTTAACAGAAAGTAGGAATAAAGACCAAAGAAACGATATTGACTAAAATATACCCAACCTCCATCCCCCCCTGTCCTCCCGCCTCTCTCCCCTGGGGGGTTTTGTCACTTCGCTGAGTTATGTGGACTGGGATCCTGGACCTGAGCCATTAAGATATTCTGGCCAAACAAGTCCCATTCCTTTAGTTTCTATATATACGCATGGCGGTGTGCAGGGAGCATGGCCGCTGCTGCCTGATAATTGCTGGAGGATGTAATACATGTGAGAGACGGCGAGCGCCGCGATCCGGCGTGCACGTCCCCGGCTGCTACTCCTGGCATAAATAACACGGGACCTGTCCGCGGGGGGAACGCAGATAAAGAAATAAATTCAGAAAAAAAAGAATTGAGGGCAAAATTAATCCTTTGGACACTCACCCGACTCCGTTTTTTTATCACGCCAAATAATTAGCTTACAAGAGGAGAGAGTGGAGGCGCCATTTTTCAAAGGAGACAAACATATTGAATGCAAATTGCCAAAGCTTCATAGGAAATAGATTATTTATTAATGGCCTGATAGGTTCATTATATAGCACAGAGAGCGCGCGAGGGAGAGAGGCATCATGGGTAATGGCTTTGTGGGGCACAAACAATAAATGCTTGTTACGGCGGAGGAGGCAGGTTTATCCGGTGCTCCATCTTGTCTGGCAGAAGAGGCTCAGCGCAGCAGCGGCGTTGGGGCGGCGGCTGCTTCCTGGACGCTCCACGCGCCCCAACGCCAACCCAGCAGCTCCCAGTAGCTCCCAGTAGCTCCCAGCTATCAATGGGAATCGATAGGATTCATGCCTCAGCTGTCGGCGTTATGAATGTAGAGCCGTGGAGCTTCTACTCTCTATTAAAGGAGCAGCTGGATGAGCCGCGCCGGGCCGGTCACGGCTTCACCTGTCCTGACTGATGCCGCAGCAACGCCTCGCTGCGGCGGCCATTTTTCCTGCCTCTCCACGCTCAGATAGAGTTTGGGATTGATGCGATCCGTGTCGGGGTTAAGTTCGGTCACCGGGTGCTTATCATGGATGAGTTTTAAAGTGCGTGATGGACGTATTGCCCGACACTTCGCCTCCCGGTTGGAGCTTTGTTTACTTAAAACTACAGCATCTCCATGTTTGGGGAAAAATGCTGAGCTGCTTCTTATTTAAATAAATCTGCATATTTGTGACCTTTTTATGAAGACTAACAACCGAGGTGGGAACCAGCGAGGCCCAGCGCCGCATAAAGAGGGGAAGTCAGAAAGTGCTGAGAAAGGTAGTCGCACATTGTTAGTTTTGGTCTTATTATTGGATTTCTTTATTTATAACCAGAAGAAATGCAAAATAAGGCCAACTTCATCCTTCATGCGGATCCTTTAAATTAATTTATTCAACATATGGACACATGATGTTCTATTCGTGAGGAAACAGCCTAGATATGTTCAATATTGATAAATTATATTTATTTGGTTGTGTAACGATTGCTTGAAGTTGGACACCCCATTTATTCAGGCACACCTAAATAAATTAGAATATCATTAAAAAGTTAATTTGAGTCACTAAATATGTAGATTTAAGGATTTATTTGTGAATAATTGTAGCTAACAAAAAATTGGAATATTTAATCAAACTGATTTAAAAAGAATGATTTTAATCCAGAAATGTGTTCCTACGGAACAGTATCAGTTCTTGGTTTGGGCTCCTTCTGCATAAATTACTGCATCAATGCGGTGTAGCACGGAGGAGGTAAGCATCAGGTGTTCAGGACGTGCAGGTTGCTATGACAACAGTTTATAGATTCTCTACAGGGTTCAGGTCTCTCCAGTTTCAATTCAGTTCAATTAAAGAAAACTTTATTAATCCCAGAGGGAATTACAGTTTTCAACCACAGGATCACCATGACAACTGAAGCAGCTAACTACCTTTGGCAACGTGCTAAAGCTTGTACGTTTTCATTCACCAGGACGTTTTGCTGAACATTTTATTTTCCATCAGCTTGTATTTTGTGCTGCTGCTGTTTTGTAGTTTTGCTCCTCTGACGTTCGTGTGATTTTAATCCAGCTTCAGAGTGTAAACGATGTGAAATAAACACAAATCGATGCCTAAAGTTCTCCTCTCTCGTCCTGTTGCTCCTGAGGTGATAAAAACACGGAAGCAGAACTCCTGCTAGAAATGTGTTGCTGTTGCAACTTCCCTTGGATTTTAGGAGAACTGGTTGGCGACGCTAAACACAAACGGGTAAAAATGGAGCCTGAAATGTTGACCGTTTTAATTAAATGAAACAAGTTTCTGCAAATGACAAAAGCCTAACAACACAACCACTGTAAGTTTTTAATTTTTGTACCACCAGATTTTTAAATAGTTAAGCTACGTTCACACAGCAGCAGCCGTTAGTTTTTTTTGCAACCTACATCCCACGTTTTCATGGCAGTCTGAACGGTCCAATTAAATGTTTTCACCATAGAAAAATCTAATTTGCGCCATATGGAAATTAGGGCATATGGAATATTCAATCATATATTATTGATCCAAATCCAAATTTTATGTCATTGATGTGAAATGTGCATCATGATTCTGCTGCAGAAGAAGCCAGACGCCATAAATCTGGACGTAAACAACTGCTGGACATGGATTTGTCCACATCCAAACAGTCAATGCTGCTGCTGTTAGCTGGGCTTTCTTTCTTTCTTTTTTTTAGTCTCTTTCTGACTTAGTGACTATTCTGTCAGTTCTGTCTTTATATCCATCCATAGACGACGGCGGCCATTATTACTGCCGTAAACAGAGCGCTGAGGCGGGACTTCTACTTTCTTCTTCTGCGCATACGTTCACAGAAGTCTGACTGCAGTCGCATTTAATTAGTAGCATGAATGACTGCGCAAAAAGTATTGGATTTCAGCAAAAAATCAGAAGTGAGCGTCAAGAGATGCTGTGTGAATGTAGCCTCAACATCCGCCATTGTTACAAGAACAAAAATATCTTTTTTAAAATCTAAAATCACCAAAAATGTTGAGATTTTTCCCCCCGACTCAACAATAAACTAAGCATGAACTATTTTAGTTTAATCGTTAATTGAAAGCCAAACAGATTGCTGATTATTCTGGGTTCTGTTAATAAAAATGGAAAAAAATATTTTCTGTATTTATAGCAATAAAAACATGATCTAGGTCAATAGTCATTTGAAAACACTTGTTATATTTAGACAAATGTTAATACAGCAATTAAAAGCAGATTTGAGTTCACTACGATGTACTTTAAAAAATACACTGCAAAACAAAATATTAGCAAGTATCTTTGATCTAGTTGTAGTGTGAAATGTCCCTAACGCTACCCTTAGTACACTGAAAAATAAGAAAACTAAATTACATGTAAGTTTTCAGCAAAATAAATGAGATTGTTTGTAGTAAATAATTCCATAATGTAGATTAAAAAGTACTATTTCCATTAGCAGATTATTTCACTTGTAACATTTTTCAAACTCATTCTTGAATTGTAGACAGGGGGCCACAAATGGCCCACAAACCCCACTTTGAACACCCTCAATCATTGGTTCTAGTTTCATTTCTGAAACATTTTATGCTCCTAAACTAAGCGAAACATTACGACCAAGTCATGAAGGTTTCAGGTCTTTGCTCAAACCTTGAAATCCATTTTCAGTTCTTCTAAAATCTCATCTTTTTCTGATGTATCTTCTCGTCAGCTGGATGTTTTTAAAAGTCCTGTTTCCTCACAAAGTGAATATCTGAATCTGAATAACATGAAGTCATCTGAATGAATGGTGAGGTTTGGAGCAGGTTCCTTCCCATCTGCTGGAGGACCTGCAGCTTGCTGGTGGATTAGGCAAAATGTGAAACAGCTCAATAATAAATTGATTGACAGAACTAATGATTCACAACTTGTGTGAGAGCTGCAACAGACAACAAAACAAGAGGGAGGGAGGGAGCCGGAGAGCGAGGGGCCGGCTGAATTCGGCTCTCCAGGACCGGGCTTAGAGACGGCTACTCTCCGCCAATGTACACACCACACTAATGCCATCATTAGGAAACAGAAGAAGTACATGGTAATGAAGCAGCTGGCGTTCTAGTTCACTTACCTTGGATCCTCGCTCATTAAAGATAATCTCCACATCTAAAATCTTTCCAAATTGCTGCAGAGAGAAAAGAAAGACAGAAGAGCAGAGATGGAGTTAGAAAGCTTGGCTGGCTGTGAATTCATGAGGAGGAAGGCTGGAGAGAGAAAAACCATTAAGGCGATATGGAAATGTTACTTTTGTGGGGAAATGGTGGTCAATTTGCATTTGTTAGCTGAGCAAACAGTTGTTGAAGGTTGTTGGCGAAAACTCATCGCTTTAATGCGTCTGGATTCGTATCAAGAAAACGAGACGTTTGTAGAAATACTTGATCTTTGATAATTTTGCAGCGTTTCTGATCAGAGTTTGTTTATTTCCGACGCCGTTTTGATGTCGTCACCCTGGAAAAACCTCCTGCTGCCTCCCCGCCTCCTCCCTGGTCCATTCTGTTTTGTGTTTGTGCGGCCAGCAGAACCTCAGGGCCCGTCCCCGGGGTTTACCGCGCTCCAGCCTTTCGATTTAACAGGCTTGCCTTCGGATCATTAGAAAACAGAGGAATGAAAGTAAACTGTAAGTTCCTCTAATGAGTGGAGTGAGTGCGACTTTTAATTGCTGTCTACAATGGCCGTATTATTTCATTAAAAGTAATTACCCTGTCAAGCGGTCCGCGTCGCCTTCATTTCAGCACAACAGGGAAGAAATGGGCCTTCCATGTGGTCGGCGCTCAATGGGAATGGATGGATCGTTTGACTGAGCCGCTAATAGGGGTTAGGAGGAGCTGGCTATTATCCGGCTGCAGACAGTGGAGTGGGCTTGAGGAGCAGAAAAACTTCTGCTTCCTGCTCCTTTTAAGGGCGACGCACCGCATCTCCGCTCCTGTCCGCACATCTGTCTGCTGCGGCGCTCAGCTCCACTGATTCGAACAGGGAGCGAAGGCATTTATATCGCAGCGTGATGCCCCCTTTCTCGCCCGAGAAGACAATGCTTCCCCCACGCTACGTGCAGATGCTAATTGTTTTAACCGAGTGTAATGGGCTTGTGGCGTCGATTAATTAGTTTCAGAGGAAGTCGTCTTTGTGGATTTCCACATGGCGCTGGGGACTGTTCGCTGCTCACCACTGATCTCACTCCTATCCCCACCCACATACACACACACACACACACACACACACACACACACACACACACACACACACACACAGGGATAAACAGCTGCATCAGCAGCAGCGATAAACAATAGCTTCAGTGGGAGGAGTCTCCAGAGGGAGAGACTGATGTCATCTACAGTCTGGGACTGCAGCTCCATCCATCCACAGAGCAGCTTTAAGTTCAGCGGCCACACCGGCGCTTCCTCACGTTTCACACCATTTATCACCCAACATCTAAACGCTCACGCGTTTCACACCAGCTTCCTCGCAGCTTTTAATCTGCACCTCCATGCGTCGCAGACACGGTTCATACAGGTGCTTCAAGTCCTTCAAAATGCTTGAATTTCAGTTTATAAAGTGCTTAATATTCAAAGTGCAGTTTTGTAATAAAGTGCAATCTAATGTTGGATTCTCCCAAAACCTGTGCAAATCGATTCATCTCAATTCATTCAAACAATAAAAAGACAATCAGAATAATCGCTTCTTGTTTCAGGTTAGTTAGAATCATTAAATTATTTCTGTTTACTAAATCCCAGAAAACCTGAGAAGTTTTTCTTTGTAACTTCCTGGTCTTAATTTGACGATTTGTTTGGATGGTTTCAGTGTGATGATTATTATTCCTCAGTAACTTATTGATCTGTGTAATTGAAAGAAAGGTTGAAATTGGAGGATTTTTTTGTTAAACTATTGTTTTTATGTTTTTTTTTGTTTTGTTTTCTCAGAACAGAACATTTTAAAACATGAAATTCTGTTATATTTTAGTCTACATCGTCTGTACTGTCAAATGTAGAATACTATCATGAGATATTTATAGTGAATTGAAACTGTCTTCTTTAGTTTATTAGTTTTGTTTTTATCTCTGAAAAAGTTTCAAACTTCACTGTTAAAATGCTGAAAAGTTCTTGAATTTCACTGTGAAAAATGTACGAATCCTGTGCAGAAACCAGGAAATGATCTCCTGAACATACCGACACTTTTCCTTCAGTGAAAATCTAAAATGTTTCAAGCATTTTCATGGTAAGTTTTTATTGTCTTCATTCATTAATGTTGATAATGTCTTCTGACAGCAATGTAACAAAATGTTACGATTTGGAAAGTCTCTCTTACACACTGGACTGGTCTGAGAGCAAAACACAAATTTAACCAAAAAAAATCCCCAATTTTAATACCTTTACCTTTTAATTACAGAGATCAGTAACTCATTGAGCTATTAGGAATAATAAATATTTAATACACTGAGGTAATTAACTTCCCTAGTCAAATGAAAAGCTTTAATACAATATAAATAACCACTTAACCTTCTTTTCTGCTAAAATTTGGTGGTAACTTAATGTGGATTAGACAAACCTCTTCATTTGAGCCTGTTGAAACTTCCCTGGTTTGTGAGCGTTTGTAGTTAAACACGGCTTGGCGCTCAGAGCGGGTTTTCTCCGCTGCTGTCCCAGGGAAACCCAATGGTTGGTCTGCTCATCACATCACCTCTTGCTCACATGAAAAGGAGCAAACAAGCTCAAAAACCCTTAAAAACTCTTAAAAAATTAAGACCCTAAAATGTTTTACATTTATTTAAGAAAATGTAAGTTTGCCTTAAAGTTTGTTGTGGCAGGAGTATTTAATCTTGTACATTCTCGTAAATGTTTTTTTTCTCACTGGACTTTTCTGACCGGCAAACGTTTGAGTTGGAAACAGACGTCATTTCATTTTGTGAGCGATTTGAGGCTATTGCTACCTACCTGTTAATATATCCTCGCTAGTTAGTTAGCTTTTGTTTGCGTCTATCATAGGTGAGTGCAAATTTATCGCCAAGTTGGATAGATGACGTCTGTTTTCGTCAGCGGCTCATTCCTGTTGAAACCTGTTCGAGGTTAGAGGCAAAGCTCAGCACTGTGTGGGTTAAAGTTGATCTCCAACTATCCAAAGAAAATTGGTCGCCTAATGTCGCATTTATTTAGTGGATTTCACTGTAAGAACAGAGGATGCAAACCAGACTCATCATTTTGCAGTGAATACTTTACAAGTTAAGATGATTAATATTAATTTACTTCATAAGTAAGCTTAGTAAAAATACAATCTAATGTTGCATTATGGAGAAGGTATGTGTCTTAATTATTAATAAACATGGAATAAATAAACCATCAGGTAGCCTAGTATATATGAAAAAACTGGTTAGCATCTAAACTTTTGTACATTTTACGTTTGCTCTGGTGTCGGGGGAATTGTCGTTTAGGACAGAGGTAAAAATCATCTGGCATGAATTTAGGTAAAGTTGTTGGTTTGATCAAATCAACAGAAGTTATGGGTCAGTTTCAAAGCCAGTTATTTCCAACTTTTGCAAACACCGCTGGCTAAGAGCGCCAACCAGGTGAGCTGCTTCCACAAACAAATAAACTCGACTTGAACAAATAGAAGCTGTACTGACATAAACAACATGGGAAAACAATCCTATTCAATACTCCAATACATCCACCATGGTGCCTCAACGTGATTAGATGACATTAGTTGCAAAGCGTCAACATTTAGAGACCGCAGATCCCATGTCCCTGAAATGACTTCAATAAAAGGCAAAATGATCACTTTCCAATTTTAGGTTTTTAGAAAAGAATATTAGTTTCCACTTTACTACAAAACTCAGACACTTTCAAGGACTTTATACAAGGTGTGAGTGATACAAGCTTCAACTTTTATCACAGTAATCTGTGGAAATATTGTGATAACTGTAAAAGTACAAGAACTATTTATTACTTCTTTTTCAGATAACTTCATGGCTGCGATTGTGTCACAGCAGTTATTCCCCCACAAACGCAAACATTTCCATTGTAATCCGTTTCTTTAGGACACCAGTCACATAAAGAAGTACTAAACTGCACACAGTAACTGGATTATAGAGCATCTAAAAGAACCCTGCTTAATTATTTTACTATATAAAATGTTGTAATAGTACAGCCATGAATCAATATGCTGTGTTATATTTAGGTCTGTCATAATAACAAATTGTGCTGGACAATAAATTGTCCCAGAAGTTATTGCGATAAATGATAACATTGTTGTTTTGAGACAATTTTCAACTAATATCGAGATAATCAATGCAACAGCATATTCTCAAAGATCAATAAACTTTCAACTCTTTAGAACATTCAACGCTGGAACTGGAAGACATTTTAAATATCCAAAAATAAATAAAACAGAAACAATAAATAAAATTAATTATAAAGTCTGACCAAAACCGCAGACTGAAGACTTTTATCATCCAGTTTTTGGTAGAAAGATAAAAACAATAAAACATGAAATGATTGAGTTTGTTTGAATTTATCAAAAAATTAATTGATTTATTGCTTATTGAGACTGGCCTAGTTATATTAAGTGCAACTGTTTTTGTAATAAATGTTTTTTTTATTAAATGTTTGCTGATCCAAATAAATAACTGCATTAAAATCACGGTAAATGATGTTCGATACGATAAATTCAGCACTTTCCAAACCTTGAAAAGGCGTTTGCATGTTTCCGTTTTTTCCAGTTAATGAGCCGAGGTTGTAAACAGAGAGAAATTTCCCCTCTCAGATGTGGACCTGCAGCCTTTTCAAACAGGATCCACCTTTGATTAGCCCGAATGTCTCGCAGCTCCTCAGAGCGCCGTAATGAGGCGGCAGTGGCCTGCGTGTTGGGAGCATGTTGAAGCTCAGCAGTCAGCGTGACAGTGGGACGGGGGCGGGGGTCTGATTGCTCCGGGGAACGCTGCCCTCACAGCCACCCAGAGAAGCGCTGCTGAAGAAGCGGCGCTCACAAATGAGGGCACCCTCGAGCGGCGCAGCGTGGGCTCCGCGCGGCGCTCGCTGGAGTGTTTTCATTTCCTGCGCACTTACCAGCTCTCAGAGATCACAGTTTCTAATTACTGATTAGCGTCCGCTGTGGATGCCCTAATGAGACCTTCATTCAGCGCCTCGTTAAAGGCTCACGGGTCCCTCAACCTGGCAGCGCGCAGGGGGCATCCCGGGCCCTCCCGTCTCGTTCCGGGTTCCTTGGAGCCTGCGCGGCGCCTCCTCCATCTTCCCGTCTGTGGGCTTCACTCATGCGTAGCGGTAATGGCGTATTGAGCCGGTGGCGCTCCAGAAGCCATTAGAGCTGGAGGAATGAGGCTTTGCACACACTGATCACACAAAGGCCCCATTGTGGAGGCCGTGTCAGAGGGTGGAGCGGACCCGCTATCTCTACGCCAAGCTTCAACCAAGACAATCAATCCCACAATCCTCCACCTCGCCAACCAGCGTGAGCAACGGGAAGGAGAGGGCAACATGTGATTGAGGGAGGCTGGGTGGGCTGCAATCAATTTTCCATCATATATCTGCATGCAGCGGCCAGGCACACAAAGCCTCCGAGCTAATTACGCCGGTGATTTGGATTCCACACGACCTGCACCAGAGCTGGGAACAATAAAGCCAACAATCAGAGAGAGAAAGCAGCCATGTTGTGTGCAATTTATAAAGCCACAGCTAGGGCTCTCTGGTAATTAACATCATCAGCTCAATGTTGTCTTCATAACGGCTAAAATTAACGCCTTTGGCTGCTAATGGTCCAATTAGCGCCTAACATTTGAAGTACATTTTTGGCCATCGTCTCCTTTCAGATCCATTATTGTTATTGAATCCGGTTGGCTTCGTATCGGAGCTTGTGCGAGACACAAAGGTGAGCCGTTGAGCCGGAGCGTTAATTGGCCAGGAGACGATGAAGATCCGTCAGATCCGGGTGTTCAAACTCGATCGGACGCGAGCCGCTAACGGCGGGCGGGTTGGGCATCGGCGGCAGGTTTCATCGCTCAGCCGCCGCCTCCCTCGTGTCTGACCCACAGAGTTCAGGAGCTGATTGTGACTGATTGAGCTGTTTATCACCTGCGAAATCTTCCAAGCCACTCTTTTCTCCCCAGACAACACAGTAATCAATGCATTAACTAGATGACAGCTGCAGCAAAGCCTCCAGTTACTGTTGGTGCTTTCCTGTATTTTATGGACGATGTGATCATTTGTTAGTGGAGACGTAGCGAACTGGAACCTGCTGTGAGCAGCTGAATCAGTGGAGTCACTAGCTGCGTTTCCATTACAAATATGCGCAAAACTTTGTTTGAAAAAAAACAACACAATTTCGGAAATACAATTAAAATCACACGTGGATACGTTTGTTGACGTGATAAGTCTTTAAAAAATAAACCGCGTCATCCTTCAACTACTTCCTGTCATCTTCTTCCTGGTTTGTATCCGGTTGCTGATCATGTGACTTCAATGTCTTATGATCAACACATCATGCTCAATGTTCCCAAAATGAAATCAAAATATGGAGAATTATCTTTGCATGATGCTGCAGAAGATTGGAAGGAACTTTAAAAGTATTGAGGCTGAGCTCTTTTGTATCAACAGGAACTTAAAAATTGTCTGAAACGTTCACATGCTTCAGATATAAATGTTATTTCTCTATTGTTTTTACTGTTTTATGATTTTAACAGTGCTGCTGTCTGTTATTTTTGGTAAAGTTAGCTGCTGGGTCTTTCTTCCACTTAGTTGCTAAAAACACATCTGGTTGAATAAAAGATCAAATAAAATGAAAAATAACTTATGTGATGTGAAAAAAAGTGTTTCCATTGCAATTTCAATATGGCCAAAAAACCTAGCGCTGAAAGTTTTTGTTGAAAAACAAGTTTTTTCAAAATTGCTGTGTTTCCATTAAGCAAATTAATTTTCAAAATGTCAAAAATTCTAATTATATAATGAATGGAAACAGGGTTAGTGTGTGAGTGTTGCTGCTGTGCCAGTAGAAATAAGCTTCCTGGAGCTACTCACCCCGAACATTTGCCTCAAATCTGGGTCCCGGAAGCGGAAGGGAATGTTGGAGACATGTAACCTTTTTGGCTGCTGCTTCTCTGAAGAGTCTGAGTGCTGGAGCTGGAGCTGCTGAGAACCCTCTGTTTGCGTCACGTCATCTGTCTGCCGGAGGGAAACAAACAGAAAAGACACAAGCTGCTCATTAGCTGCTGCTGCGGCGGCGTACTGTACCTCCTGGTCCTGCAGAACGAGAGAGACAGAGAGGGGGCGGGAGGCCCGCTGACTAACTTAACTCCACATCTGCCATTTTTCAATCTACTCAGAAAGCCTGAGCGATAAACAGCCGATGACTTATAGTGTCAAACCTGAGGTTGTGCATTACAAATCCACTTATTAATCTCTTGCACTTAGCTCCTGAGCAACAGGGAAGATTGAAGGCGCTGACAAAAAGGCGTGGATATAGATCCCACAGAGCCCTGACATGTCTAGACTAAAGACACATTATTGGTGACGTTTGCACACAGCCATCAGAGTGCGAGGCCCAGAGCCCTCAGCGTTGTTGTTTCCATCATTATGCGAATGCGACGCTGACATTTCTGTATAAATGATGTGTCTGATGTCAATGACAAATTCCACTTGTTTCTCAGTGTGACACCGGTGATGGATTTCAGCAAGCCTGCTGCTGGCTTGTCTCTTTAGATGGACCTTGTTTTATTTTCCGTGGACAAAAAGCTCATTGGTCAAACGCAGAGTTTATCCTCTGTCTCCTGCTCTGCTGGGGATGAAAGTTTTCCATTAGATGGGATCATTTTCTTTCTTTCAGAGAAGAACATGACAAATATCGATACAAGCGTGGAGCCAAATGGTAATTAGCTGAGATCTGGCAGGTAAAACGGATTTTTTTTTTGAGGGGGGAGGAATATTTTAATAAAATCTGAGACAATTATTACTTAACTTTAAGTCTTTTCATCCAATGTTGCCTATAAATCTGATCTGGACCTTTATAATTCTAAAACATTTACAAGCTTTTTAAGCAAAACATTTATTTTTTTGTGCTCAGTTTAAAAGTCAACTTAATTTCACAGGGCATAAAAAACATCAGTCACTAATAGTGAAACCATCATCTAAATGTGTAAAAATCATCCAACATGACAAAGTCATTCTCCAGGTTCCTAAACCCTAATGACGCAAAATAAATCAATCTCTCATCCATTATTCTCATGTTTTCATTTTAAACTAATAAAAAACAGTCAGATCTGTCGCATATGAACCTGTTTGTTGTCCTTCCTTCAGCCCTGTACCATGGTGATACATACAGTATATATGTATATATATCAAGCTTTTTTAGTATGTAACTGGATCAGTACGCAGTATCTGATTCTCTGTTATGTTTATTTTGTGTTTGGTTCTGTTTTTATTTCTCTCCTCTGGGCTGCTTGGGATGGATTTTTCCAGCATTTGTGTTGTTGGATGGAAAAAAGTCAATATGCAATAGGAACAAATGTGGAAAAATATGAAAACCTAACCAAAAACCAGTGTTTTATTTAACAGAATATGGCAGAGTAACAGAGTAATCTTTTGCTTACTGGTGTGTTTTATTCATCTGTTCATTCTAATGTTTACTTCGTATTGTTTTATGTGGCGTTTAGATTGCTGTGTGTTTTTTTACAAGCTGCTTTTCTTTACTCATGTGGAAGTGAAGGCAGAGAAATCTGAGAAAAAGGCAGATTTTAAACTTTAGTGGTTGAGTGAAGAGCGGCGCATTTGAGAGAGTAACGTAATTACGTCCTTGACCACTAGAGGTCACTCATCAGGAGAAGATAACGTTTGTTTTGGATGTTTGAACTTGGGGTTTTTTGCTCATAGTTTCAGTTTCATAATAGCAAACAAATGAATAAACCAACAGGACTGAAGCCTGATTTAGTGCCGGTGGCGTTTGGGGGTGGCGGGGTGAGGGGGGTTAAATAAAGAAACAGACCGAGGAGGGAGGGGGGATGAGGAATGAGGGAGTGGAAGTGGCAGATATTGAGCACAAAAGCTGTTTGAATGTGATATGTAAACTGCAAGGTCTCCTGGGAAGCGCTCTCTGAGCCCGACACACATGCACCTACACACACGCCTACACACACACAGACACAATCTGGTGGCGATGCAGCGGTGAAAAGAGAGGAGGTTGTTGCCCGAGTCCAAACGGTTGAAATGACTCGGAGAGCCGTGGCTGCAGGCCTCTCTTAGTGATACATTCCCACCATTTAGGAAATGGGCTCGGGATTTATTCATTATAATTCATCATCACAGTATTATCATTATCATCATGATCGTAATGATGATCGCCTTTATTATTCTCATTATCATAATCACAATCTCCACTGTAATGGCCGTCATTTATTTGGTTTTTATGGCCCATTCCGAGACGGTGACATACATTGTTAGCGGTGACAGTTGTTTGATTCAAGGTCCCGCTCCGCCTGGCCCGCGGCCGTCCAGGTAGCTCCACCTGAGCCGCCGACCGGACGCCACGGATTGGTGACAGAGAGGGACGAGCGGAGAGCCGTGTCCTCGCGCGTTGGAGGTTAATAGCCTGAGCGGCCATGTTGGGCCCAGGGGTGACACGTTGCAGACAGATGCTGGACCGCGGAGGGTGACAAGGTACCGGAGCCCCTCGGGTCAATCTGTTTCATCGGTCACACATGACACACTCGACCTTTAGCGTATGTTGCCGGGCTGCGGCGCTCCGCTGTCCTCCAGCTCTGTCTGTCGGGCTTTTTATCACGCGTGTTTGCAGACATCCAGATTAACTTTCAGCCGGTGCGCAGACAGGCCAGCAGCCCGCTGACATCAGGGCCAAGCACACATTCTGGGAACACAAACGCTGAATTGCTGACTCCGAGCACCTCAGACTGCAAACTACTAACTCAATAACTTCGAGTGTCACCGAGATCCGGGAATGCTGCCTGCGCGCCGCTGCTCCCGAGGCTCCAACCTGCCTGCCTGCTTGTGAAACGGCGCTGTAGCAGTGGAAAATAATTACCGCTGTATTACCATAGGAGGCCACCTTCAGTGGCACTTTACTGTCCCGACAGCTGCTGTCACAGGGAGGAGGAGGTGGGATGCAAAACACACCGTCACCGCCAAAGCCAGCAAAGCTAAGAGTGAGAGAGCTGTCAACTCCTGCAGCTCTCTGGCTTCCTGTTCAGTCATTTCTCTAAAAGACTCCCTTGCTGTTATTTGCAAATCGCCTGCAAAGTGCTCTGCTCAGCACTTTCCCCCTCCTCGCAGAGTGGCATTACAAGAGCATAATTGAAACTATCTGATTGGAATGCTGCCAAGCAGGTAGATTACATCCGATTAAATAGGAGCCGGGGTGGGGGGGCTTCGGAGTCTTCGCTCACAAGAATTATAATGCCCAGGCCTTAATTCATTACCCTCCTCTTCCGGTTTGTTTTCTCTCTCTAAAGAAGCTGCAAATATAAGCTCTCCATCACCTGGAGGAGAGGCTGGTGACCCGGCTCAGCCTCCGTCATTCCTGCACAGGAGGCAAAGCGTCCAGGAGTCTACCTGCTCTAAAAAACCACAACCCGGTTAGATTCCTGGGATTTTGGGGAGATTTTTATTAAAATTCTTGTTATTTCAATGCAAAGTGTTAACTTTGATCCTGCTTGAATTATATCAAAGTTTTTTTATCCAAACGGACTAATTTAAACTACTGAAGGGCCACAAAATTCACTAAATTAAAAATGCACAAATGATTATATTTTAATTATTTAAAATGATTTTTTAGATTTGCCTGCTCAATAATGAACAAAATCTTTATGAAATCTGTATATCATCACTTCAAAAACATCAAAATTATTTTCTTGTGGTCGAACAAAATAATCTCAAGGGCTACAAATGGCCCCTGAGCCACACTTTGGACACCCCAGGCTTATGTGGAGTCACTTAGATCAGCTCTAATGCGAAGGATTGGGATCTGTTAGGCAGATTATTTAAAGCTAACAGTATTTAACTTTTAAGAACAAGGCCTGCAGTGAATGCTAATGCTAGTTAGCATGACCATCGATGACAGTTTTTCTGGAACGATAAGTCACTTCTCCTCCAGTAGTACATCAAGTAGCGCATACATAAAGTGATTGACAGCACTAAGACCTTCCTCCTGTCTCTGATTGGTTGTTTCTGACCACGTGGTTTATTTCTGCAGATGGCACTAAGGCAACAGGGAGGAACAGTTTTAATAAATATGTAAAAAACATACTTTTATCAAAGTTCTCCCTTTCTGATTGATGTTTTAGTGATTTGTTGGACATGTAGACTCGGTGTCAGTATAACAGGTCCAGTTCAACCTGAATTTGGTTAGTGGGAAAAGAAAATGTCAAACTTTCCAGGTCTGTAGGAAACTTCCTTGGATATATATCTATACTGACACAACAGAGCAAGAAAAAAGCTGCAAACAACAGGAGGGGATGAATTTGCCTTTCCCGAGGCTGAGAAATACCACGGTTTTCATTTTTATTTATTATTTCACATTCAGAGGCAGCACTCACTGTGCAGACCGGCAAAATGAATGGTGCTCCTGCGAGTCTCAGAGCCTCCATGCGTGGGACTTTGGTCTGTAAATTTTGGGGTTTTAAATTTAGTTTTAGAGCCCAGAGTCACTGTTGCGGCCTCGAGCTCAGAAATCATTCAGTACAAATGGCCGCGTCATGCCCGGCGCCGTGTTTACACCGGCCCAAACCCAAACAGGAGCCGTAAAACTCCCAACATCAGAGAGCCAATCGATCTCCTGCTGCAGTACTGTCTGAATATTAACACAACGATGCCTAGGAGCGTCTTATTCTTGATGAATTGGGATGTCGGCGAAATGTTTATTTCAAAATGCTAAAATCAGAGAATCTTTACATTGTTTATTTCTGGTAATTTTGGCTTCCAGCTAATGAATTATGTTCTGAGAACATTAGAATATTAGATCAATAAAAGACAGGATCTTAACCCAGACATTTTATGATAATCTCATGTAATGACCTAAAGAAATGATGCCCTCTCTGCCAGCAGCACCGATACACCAATTCTTATTTTAGATGGACGTACTGTTCAGTGGGCCAACATTTCTGTAATAGACTCAGTTTTTCAGAGGAATCTGGGTTTTCATTAAGCCAGAATCATCAAATGTTGATGATTCTGATTCAAATCTAATTATTAGGATTAATAATTAGATTTGAGTATTTTGTATTTTTGTGAATTGAATTCACTTCTTCCTTCGCAACATGTAAACAAAAATGGAGTAATGTCAGATTTTAGTGGTTGGAGGATTTCTCTCTTGTCTTTAGTAACAGACCTCGAGTCATTTCTCCAGCTAGTGCTAGCGTAGCACGTGTGTTTTGGTTGTATTTACCCAGAATGCTGTGCACTGTGGACCACTTCCTGCTTCAGGTGTAAATGCATCCTTAATGCATTTATACCTGGAGGTCATCTTTCTGTACGTTTCTGCTCTGGTTTTGAAAATGTGCAGCAGGACAAATCCACTCTTCCTCCTGGTTTACCGTTAGTTTCCGACTGTTTGAGACGTGGAAGCAGGTATTGCGATCATTTAAACTATTAAACCATCTGAGAGTTTGAATCTCCTCCCACCGCCAGCGTCCCTTTAATGGCGGCCGCGCGCCATCAGCACAGCCTCTGAAAGCGACACCCTGCTGGCATCTCCATGCTTTAAACACGGCTCAGCAGAGACCAGAGCGCGTGTGTGAGTGTTTGCATGTGCCCGTCCATGTTTTCTGCATGCTCCTGCGAGTGTGTGTGTGTCTATGTTATCACAGTCCCCCAGAATACCCTTTGGAAAGTCTTCATGCCGCTGACACGGGCTGTGAAAAATCTGGAAATGAGTGCTGCCCTAATGCCACTGCCTTAATTTGTTATCTGAAAAGAGAATGATTACTCATGAAATTCAACCAAACCTCAGACTATTTGAGCCGAACCAGATAACGAGCTCGCTCCCCGGCAGCCCTCTGCTACCCTCGTCTCCAAGGATTTGGAGAAAAGTTCGGCGCTGCCTCTCTTCCTCAGGTCGCCTGCTTTCAAGTCAGCTTGTTTGAACACGATGCCGGGCCTGCAGACCGGGCAGCGGACAGCGCCACCTTCCTGGTAGAGACGCAGAGGGAAGGAGCGAACGCTCCCTGAGCCTCATTAAAACACACACACACTCCGCTCTCTGTGGGGAATTGACACAGAATCCATACGTTTCGCTGAATTCTCACTCACTTGACTCTTTTTAAGTCTTTAAGTCAAGAAGATGTGCAGAGCAAAGCGTCGTGGTGGGGTGGAGGAGCTGAGCGCAGCAGAGTCGAGCCAGCAGAGGGGGGATCTGCTCCTTCAATCTGTGTTTCTGCAGGGTGCCCTAATCAAAGGCACCCGGGCCCGTCTGCGGCACCCAGAGCAAACCGGCTGGGCCCGTCATTAAAGGCAGCGAACGCAGCAGTGGGCGACACTACACCAGCGGCCCCCGAGGATTAGGCTCTGTGTTTACACCCCACTAATCTCATCCCTCTGTCCTCCCCGAGAAGAGACGGCTGGATGCGGGGAAAGGAGATGGAGGGGAGCGGGGAGAGCCAGGCGAGCTCTCATCTCTCCACGGCGACCATCTCTGGGCTTTTTCTCACAGCGGGCGAACAGATGAAATGAAATCAAATGCGAAACGGAGAGAGAAGGGAGACAGGGAGGCATCGAGCGGAGGAGTGGTGTTCAGTGTCAGAGAGGGGGAGGAAGACGAAGGAGGAGGAGGATGGTGAACCTCCTGCCAAGTCCCCCCTCCCCTGCCCCACTTTAAACTCTCCTGCATGTCAGCCATTACTGTAAGTGCAGGATATAACTGTGGAGCAGTTGGAGAGCCTCACACAAATCTTCAAATCAAACATTGCTACATTACAAGGCGATGATAATGCGCCGCTGCTCGGCTTGTGCTGCCTAAGCACTTTTTCTGCTGCCAAATATTCATGGCTGTGCAGTAATTGTGAAGCCGGGAAAATGGAAGTGTTAGCAACGTTCTTTATGAGTGACCTGGATTCCTCTCAGAGGGGCTGCGACCTCGCCGTGACCCCCAGTGCCCCGCGCCACCAGAGAAGAAGAAGAACCCTTCTCCTTTCATCTCTAACCACCTTTTATAAACATTAGAGCCACACTAGTCGTCTTCGCTTTTATCTGAAACTTTGGATGTAAATCCCGAGTGGAGGGATTTGACTCTGAGGATGAGGCGGCAGACAGCAGGAAGGCGACTTTCACGCTCAGACTGATCCGACTGGACAGCAGCTGGAGTAAAAGGCATCTCCGCCGTGCCGCTTTCACCGAGGGCAGAGAGGGTGAAGGGCGTGTCGCTCCGACAGAGAGACCAACTCTTTCCTGTCAGATAAAATCTGATCAGCTCTGCTTCTGCATCTTCAGACATCTCAGTATCTGAACTTCCCTCCGAAAACGCTGAACATCAAGCAGTCCCTCCAGTTTTACACGGTAATTTACGCAAAATCAACAGATCCCGGCATTTTTTGCGCCAAAACACATTTGGAAGTTTATTGGAAATTAATTGTCAAAGACATTGGTCTTAAGTGGTGCTAACTCCCACCTGTGGGTGGCAGTATTTCGTACATCTACTACACTGATCCCTCTGCCTTACTTGATGTAACGTTATAGTCCCTGACTGAGATGGCAGGTAACAAAAAGTTACATTTACTGTCACACATTAGCAAATTCCTTGCAAAAATTTCTGAAGTAGCGTCACAAAAATCACAAAACAATTGTGAAATCTTGGAGCAACTGAAGATCTGAATATAAATAAAACCCAGAAATTTAGTTCTATCTATTCATCGACTCTTCGGCCATTTTTCTTCAGTAAACCTGTTTAATCGACCCGTTTCACCAAACCACATGGCAGCAAGTCAAAGTTTTAGGCATCTTGATCACAAGTTGTTCTGAATATTTCAGAGCTGCTGATCTGCAGCGATTTTTCACACGCAAACATCTTTCAGGTTTCCAGAGAACTATCGTTCTGAGGATGGAAGTGTTTCAGTATCAGCAGCCTGATCAGAGGTGGTAAACAGACCAATAACTCCTGGTAACAACCACAGTATGTGGACACACAACTAGTGAAACCTTGAATAGATGGGCTACAGCAGCAGACGACCAGTTTCTGAACAGGAGACTAAGGTGACAATTTAACCCTATCCATCAAAATCCAACAATAACCGACTGGAGAAACGTTGACTGATGTGATTTCAGCTGAAGCGTTCAGAGTCAGAGGACGGCAGAAACAACACAACGACTGAAACTAACGATTATTTTACTGATCAATATTTCTGACGATTAATTGGGTAAAAAAATTGATTCCATCTCCAGATATTTCATGTAACTACTGAGGCCTTTTTATACAATAATAGAAATACATTGAAAAATGCAAATAAACAAATATTCAGTTATTTTTCAAAATAATAAAATAAACATTTTGTTGTCTAAAATAAAGTTGCAGCATTTCTTTAGTGAACATTTTAGAAATCGTTCTAAAATCAACATGTGAACCTTTCTGCTTAACTTATCAATACAATTGATTTTTTTTACTAAAAGCTTGTTAATTGGATAGCAAAAGGTATTTAATAAGTGATATTTTTTTCATTTGAATTTGAACCAGATGAAGCTAAACCTGAGTTCTGTGTAGAACACATTTACAGACAAAGATTTATTTATTTTCATCTTAAATGCAAAACGTGCATATTAATTACTGCTCTGAATATGTCCGTCTTTCAGCAAAATGCCTTTTTTTTGAGTCTGTGTATTCCAGTTGGCAATCAATCAATAACTAAATTAGTTGACGATTAATCATGTCAACCCTCTAAAGCATGAGTCCAGGTTATTTAATAGTGTTGGAGATATTTTCTTTGCCAACTGAGCACCATTTAAATGCCACAGCCTATAAATCAATAAAGAGTCTCTGGGATGTGGTTATTTATGGTTCATAATGTGAATATTTTGGTGTTTTGTTCTGCAGTCATGGGAGATTTTTACAGGCTTTGGTGGGCGTATTCTGGGCCGGCTGTGTCTGCTTCGAGCACAAAACCCGCAATTCTCTGAGGCAATGTGCAGAACTTCCATATGCAACTTATGTTGACATAATAAAGCTACAATATGGTGGGCAGTGGAGACAATTAAAAATGCACATTACTGTAGTGCAGATGGGGCCACATGTGCAAGTTAAATTATGCAGAAAATAATTTTCTAAAGTCTCCTGAAACAATCTGTTTGCACACCTTGTTTAAAATCATGTACAAACACCTAAAATTATGATTTATGTGGAGTTTAATTAAAGCTAATGTCAAGGCTGAAGGCAGCTGAACTAGAGAAACTGAGACAACATGTTCTGGTGTTAAGATAAACTGGATGTTTCCTGTTCTGTTTGCTAAGCAGCTTCACTTCTAAACCACAGCTGGTCTGGGCTTGTTTTGCTTTCAAAATGGCTGCAACAACTAAAGAGCGCTCAGTCATTTCTGCTCAGGCTGGAGGCGCATCTCAGATCAATTACACCATTGAATCATCAGAAAGTTCATTCACTTTGGTAATTAATTCAGAAGTGAAAAATATTCATACTAAAGGAGCCCAGACATTAGATGGACACACTGTTCATCAACATGTCTGTATTAAAGCTGCAGAATGCAACTTTTAAAATAATAAGTTTTCTATTTATTCTATTTGTTAAAACTGTCACCATGTTCTGACAGTTTGAGACATATAATCTGTAAAAAAATCAATCTCATACTGCCGTCTGCAGAAATGCACCGTTCCTGATCAAAAACAGGCAATCAGTCAGGTAGAGGGTCTTAGCGCTGTCAATCATCCTCATGTACTCGCTGCTAATTGTGCTGATGGCAGAGAAACAACTTGGAGTTACAGGCAAACCGTTTATCCGCCCTAATCTGTGGTTATGCTAACTAGCGTTAGCATTCACAGCAAGCTATGCTAGTTCCCTGTTGCCTGAGGAAAAGCAGAGAACAAGGGGGAGAGGGATGAGCAGCACCAGGCAAGATTGTGACTGACAGCGCTAAGTCCCGCCTCCTGGCTCTCATTAGTTGTTTCTTATCATCACTGAGAGAAAACAGAGATGATTTTTTTAGATTATCTCATAATATTCTGTCACGGCATAATGGCAGTTTCAACAAATATGTACAAAAAAATATGTTTTATAAAAGTTACATACTGCAGCTTTACATATTAATATTCAAATTTTCTGAGAAACTAAATTTGTAGCTTTTTATTTGTCGTAAGCCAGAATCATCCAAATGATCAGATGTGTGTGTGTGTGTCTTTCTGAACTGAATATATATTTTTCCTGATGATTTGTATTTACTGCGATGCACCTCCAGTTTCTGGAACCAACATTTCCCTGCAGACAGAGATGCAGCTAATTCATGAAATTTTACAACAATATTTCTAACAATATTTCTCATCTTTTCTTAGTTGCACAAAAAAGAATCACAGTTAATCAGTTAATGAAGTATAAAATGATAAGAAGAATATATTTTACTTGCTGACAGCGTGTTGAGAACAGTGTTTGCAGGTGATGAAGGGCACTGACCGGTGCGGTCGTGGTGGCGGTGATGGCGGGCGTGCTGTTGTCAGTGCCGGCCGGCTCGCTGTGCGTCTGTGTGGGCGTGTACAGGGTCATGGCGTGCTCGGGCACCCGGCTCTGCCCGGTGTAGTCCTGCGTCGGGAGCGGGTGCGGCGTCGCAAACTCTGCAGGGATGCCATTCTGTGGGGGAGGCGGGTACTGGGCGGGGGTGTAGGGCTGGGCCATCGCTTCAGGAGGGTTGGTGGCCTCTTGGTTACCCTGCGAGAGACACACAGCGAGAAGGGAGAGGAAATTAAAGCTACAGCTCGTTGTTGGGCTTGTATGAGCAGCATGAAAGGCGTCCGGGTTCCCTCCTGAGACTCAAAGGGCAACCGGGGAGAGTTGACCTGCCAAGCTTCAGAGCCAAGAGGAAACAGCCATCATATCACGTCTCAGCTCACATTAGAGGAGCCCTTGATCATCGCTAATGAACATAGTTTACATTGTAGAGTGTGGCTTACAGTTAGAGGGCCAAGAGTCAGGGGGAATCTCAAAGCACAAGAGGAAAGATCAATTAATTGATCAAATTTTGATTAAGCTCTTTGATTTCAGTGACAGGTCTGTTAAACGAGCAGCTGCTCCCTCAACGAGATTCCCTTTAATACTTCCAGCAGAAGGCTGCTTCCCGCTCTGAGCGCTCGCTGGCCCGGCCCTCTTCCTGTCTCAGGTTAGCAGCTCACAAAGTCGGCTTTTATGCTTCTTTCAGGAAAATATTTGTTGCCTTTTTCTGGAAAAGTTTTTACTTTTTTGTTTTGTTCACATTTCTGGCAGATTTGTATTCAGATTTGATTTGGGCTCCAAACAATAAAGAAAACCAATAAAACTGACTAACAAAACAAACTAAAGGCTGTACAACCACCCCTACACTAAAACAGAATCCTCTTAAAGAAAGAGACAAAGAGGAGAACGATTAAACATCCAAGGGAAGATTATTTTATCACTTTCATGTTTATATTTAAGAAATTGAGTCCTTTTTCCCGACCATTACTAAACACTGTTAAGCAGGACATGATGACAAACAAACATGAGCAAAAGCATGACAGGGAGGAAAGACAACAAAAAGAGCTGCAGTTTGAAACCATCACAGCTCCCAACAAACCCAATAAAGTTTTTCATCTCAAGTTTTTTCACTTCTTTTTTCAGGAAAATATACATTTTATATAGTTTTTAAATGATTACTTTATTCTGAGTATACTATTTTTAATAACTGCACATTATTTTTCTTGTTGCAAGTTTAGCCTTCCTGTACAGTTATTCCTACATAGTTTTGTACCTGCATTCTCACATTTACCTTAACTTTCTCCACTGAGACAAAAACAGATATTTCTCCTCTATTCTATATGATCATACTAACAGTGCAGATGTTTTGCTCTTATTATGACATGTAAATATTTTTACTTTGACATCCAAAATGTCTCAAAATCAGCAATATGTTCAAATTGTGTTTTATTTTTGCTTTTTAAGTAGATTGTGGTTTTATATTAGTTTAATCGAAACAAGACCCTGTTAATAAAGTGCTGATTAGATTATGATTTAATGTTTTTTCTCTTTCTTGAGTGAGAAACTTTCATTAAAAACCAATGTTTAGCCCCTAAAGCTGCCTAACAGCAGCTCCCATATGCTGCCAGAACTCCCAGTATGGGGTATCTGCACCACATGTTTTTCTTACCCCCCCTGTCTCCGCTCCTGACTTTAGTGATAGATGGGCCTTCGCACCGAAGCGGTTTCACAGCCCCTTTGTCTCGTGTGGATGCTTGGGATGATGAGCTGCAGAAATAATGGACTTTTCTGGCTGGTGCACATTGTTAAACTCGGTAATGGCTGGACTACAGAAGTGCGTGTCTTATTGTTGCGAAGCACTAGTCTCTGAGAATCCGGCCTAATGAGCAGAACAGTGAGATCAGTGCTGCTGGAGCGGATATCCATCCCGGCATTAAAAACACTGAGGGAAAAGGTGAGACAATAACACCACAATCCAATAACACCCCCTGCAAATACCCTCAATCACATTTAAAGATACAGATCATGCGAGCGCAACACATAACTCTTTAGATAAGAGAGGAGAAGGAAAAGAAGCAGCCAGAAGTGAGGCTTTATGAGTGGCAAAAAAACAATAACGGTAAACAGATAGAGAAGTTTCTGTCTGTTTCTTTACAAGCCGGCTGCGGATGGTGAGATAGTAGATAAATGGGTTTTATTCCTCTCCGTTTTATTTTGCTGCAGTGGTTCTTGGCCTCTGCCTGCAGATTTCCAGAGAAAGCTCGATCTGGGCAGGAGGCTTTAATGAGAGGAAGCTGAGCAACACTCTGCTGTAAATGTAGTGGAAATAATTCTGCTCTGACGTGTTGGCAAACAAAGCTCGGCCTAAACTGTGCGCTGCCAATTAACGAAATGCTCCATTATCTAAATGAAAAAAGAACGGAGCCTTGAGAGGAGCTGACCAGCCTCCTGCTGGAGGAGCCGACCCAAACACCCCCTCCTCCCGCTTTTTATTACTCTGTATTTCCATCTCCTCTGTCTCTCCCTCAATCCTCCTCCCCCTCCTTCCCTTTTATGCTCATCTCTTCCTCCCTCCTCTCTTTTTATGCAGAAACTTTTTTAATCTCTACCCCTGTGCTCTACTTTTTCTCTGCCTCCAGTCATGGCATTATATAACACACTTGCAGTGCAGGGCATCCTAATTCAAGGAAGCTCTTGATGTTGGCAAATTTCAACTTCTAAGCGCCCATTTTAAAAGGAGAATGGGGTTTGCTACCTCAAAAAAAAAGAGGATGCACCTCCCGGTAGGAGAGCTCAAAGTACCACCGGATCCTGTGTCCTCCTTTAAAGCGGCCTGCGCCAGCCGTCAACACATCAACAGTCCGGCGGAGGCAGAGCGCGCTCAGCAGCCCCGGAAACAAGACAACACATCAAACACTGCTCACGTCATTAAACAGATCAAAGCTGCAGGTATTTCTTTTATTTAGTCGCTGTCAACACACATGCCCATAAACGCCGTCAGTGTTTTTAAGAGTTTACAGAGAAAAACCGGCGTCCACTTAAGTTACAGCTCCAAACAACCTCACACGTCTTAGGAGGTTTGGTATCCAGGTTGGGATAATAGGATCTATAAACACGGTTTCCATGCAACGTCATCCTGTGTAGCACGCAGGCTGGCGTTGCACATTCCTTTGAGGTTATGATGGAGCTGTGGAAGCATCATATTCATCTTCTCATTGATGCCGCTCTGTGTCTGCCAGGCGAACAGGTGAGCTGCACCACCAGCTGATCAATAAAGCAAGAAAAATAATGATCTGTGCGCTGGAAAGAAAATGAAATCCCAGAAATATTGTTCTTCTTGTCGGCCATTAATAACAATTAGAAACCCGTCAAGCGGAGTGGTGCATGAAGGAGTCACAGCTGAACAAAACCAAATGATCTTCATCCTAAACTGTTTGGATAAGCAACTGGTAATGAGAATCAAGGCCAGCCTGACCTGAATTGTCTGAATAAACACTTTGTTGCCGACTGAAAGAATCTTTCTGACCAGAACTGAAACTCTTTATTTCCCTAAAAACCCGGCAGTTTTTCCAGCTTTATTCTTTCTTCTTTCATCACAGCGATGCTTCTAGCTCTGCTTTCTTGTTTGTTTTATCCTTGTTTATTTGTTTGACTATAGGTAAGTTTAGAGTCTGTGATGTAGTGTTTGTTACTCACCGTGTCTCAAGTTCAACTGAACTTGCTGAAGTGTCTGTGTGTGTCAGGAACGGAGTCGTTTTGCTCTCGTCGGTCCGGACCTTGGAAAAGTGCAACTAGGACTGAGAGCAAGTGGCACGAAAGCAGCATCGCCGCCTGCAGCTGCGCATCAGAGGAGGAACTGTGCTACAGTGCTGCAGCGCCATGTCGCTGCTGTTTCAAAGGGCAGCAAGGCAAAAGCAAGGAGGCGGAGAGTACAGGCCTCATTAGTGAAACACAAAGTAACACTGCCTCTCGTATGATCTTCGCCTTCCTCTGATGTATGTGACAAACGAGTTATTCAACTGGAAATAGACTGGGAGAAGAAAAAAGGCCCATGCAAATCAGGCAAGCTGCACTCGTCCCAGAGCGCCACACGCCCTTTTCTCTGGGCCGAGCCAGGCCCGGCAAACATCCTCAGTGCCTAATGAAAAAACCTCTGACAAAGCAGTCAGGTACGCTTCACACCTCATTCTGCAGAAGAGATTGCTCTTTGTTACGGCCGCAGTACAAGTCGTTGTTCTATTGGCAGTGTTTATGGGAGGGGAGCAGCTCCTTTGCGACATTTTAATGCCCTCCTTGCATGGCCTGCCGCCCCAATTCACCTGAACCTCATTTCCACAACCACGATGACGAAGAGTAAAGGCAAGCAGAGGGAGCAGCCCTTATCGATCTGCCATCCTTCCCTTCCCTCAATCTTTCCCTTCACTCCTTCTATTACTGAAGAGCACAATAAAAACACTATCTCTAATCTTAAGCACTCTCCTTCTGTAAAATTGGATTGGAAACCCTTACTTAAGGAGATCACTTCTGGAGTGGAGTTTCTGATTTTACAGTCCGCATCAGGAGCCAGGGAGGTCAGAGGGCGCTCATGGCGATGCCCGGCGCTGAGGCGCCCGTCTCAGAGACACTCAGACACTTTGACTGGTGTTAACCCCGCTGCACATGGTCAGAGCTGAACTCTCTCTCAGCAGGTACAACCGCCTGGCTGCTCGCCAGCCATCCCTGATCCTCTTTAGTGGAGCTGCTCAAATACAGGAGCTGTTAGCAGGAACTCATAACAGCAGAGTGCCGCACCGACTCATACGTGCGACGGAGGGTCAAAGAGCAACGCAAAGGCAAAATACGGCAGGCGACTAATTGCGTTGCATTGAATCCGGAGGGAAATCACTCAAATGGGAGCGGGCTGATCAATCTCAGCGATAGGAGCCGTGATGGAGTGGGCAGCTTTATAGCTTCAGCGCGCTCACAAGCAGCCTGGATCATTTTTCACCAAAGGCCTTTTTACCCAACATGCTTCCTGCTGTACAGCAGTAAACATACATTAAGCAGCTGTGCAGCGTTTGAGGAGGATCCACACTGAATCTGAGAGAACACACGCAGACAACGCGCTTCGTCAATATCACACGATACAACATTTTCTTAAGTGGACCGTAAGCAGTTTAGCGTCTGAAAATTGTTCTCTTCCAAAGGCTCTGTAGAAGAACGCTCATTTGGTTTTAATGACTGGCTGACAGTGATGGTGGAAAACCGGCGATAAATCCCGCAGGGCCGTCGCAGGGTGTAGAGAGGAAAGCAGCTCAGCGGAGGCCAACGCTCGGCTCCCAGTTGATGCAACACAAACGAAACACCGAGTGGTGTTCAGCCAACTACATGAAAGCCTCTGGTTGTTCTGGTGCTGATGCTCGGTTAATTGTAGCCCCGCACGCCGACAGTCGGCGAAGAGACGACCCGAGATGATTTCTGCAGGCAACTGGCATTCATTTAGTCTTGAAGGCGCATAAATAAAAGCCGTCTAGCCGGGTCCATTTTAATTAGGAGAGCCACATGATCTTCTTCTAAGTCTCTGTGTTCACACTCACCAGAGGCTGCAGCATGTGTTAATTACAACCACATGCCACACAGCGAGTCCAAGGTGAGCCAGGAGAGGGAGACGGAGAGGAGGTAAACAACAACAATGAAACAAAACCGCTTCAGCACAGATTCACATGATGAGCCACATATTTGGTGCAGCGGCTATTCCCCTCCTCCAAGTCAACCAATTACAGCAACGCAAGTGAGAACGGAGAGGCGCGGAGAAGAAGGCCAATTTAATGCAGATTCACCCCCCCTCACCCCCGCCCCCCACCAGCACAACATCCACTGCTGTAGGTTTATGATTTCAAATAGGCTGGGGAGCGGGTTATTGTTTTGTCTCACATTTCCTCCTCTGCAAACTCCCTTCTTTCCATTTTTCCATCTCATTTGAGGAAAAATCAATTCATGAAAATAAACACTGAGTGTCTTCGCTCTGCGTCTGACTCAATTTGGATTTTGTGCATGTCTCTCTGCCGCTTTTCTGAGAGGCTTAATCGTTTTCACATGTCACATGTGTTTCATCCCCTCTAACCTGATTTTTCCTCGTTATTGGTAGCACTTATTTGCTCCACGGCCTCGGATGGAGGTATTAGAAAGAGAGTTCATTTTCCTCAATCCCTTGCTGATTTCTTCATTACGCTGCAGCCGAGGCGCCGTGTGCGAAGCCTCGCATCGAGATGGGACTGCTCTTAGCGCCGCGACTGCAAGTGTTACTATACCTTAGAGACGCTGCAGCGCCTCTTAATAAACAGAGCAGACAGAGGATCACTTTGAACTCTGGTGACATGTAATGAACCTGTCTGTCTCAGTCGCACAGGGCTGTCTGGGGCTCCGGCGCCGCCTGGTAAAAATGCAGATAAATAAATAAAGGAAAACAGAACCAAATAAAGCCTGCAGGCCCTGTGAAAAAGCCATCAGTTCCACTTGGTTAGACTCACAGCATTTTGCCAACACCATAAGAGGAGATAATTGTCGGTTTCAGTGCTGATGCCTCTTTTGTTGCATAACAGATATTTACATCTGGGACTAATTACTTCACACTGGGTGTCAAAATTTGGATTAACTTGTGGGAAGCATCCAGTTTGGTGTTCAGACTTGGAGACAAAAGACAAGCGCACTCGTCTGACCCCAGCGGAAACAAACCGCAGAACCTTTTCAGCTACTTTTCTTCTGAAGTCGTCAAAACAAAGTGAAACTGGTGTTAAGCTATTAAAAACTCACTAAAACTGAACGACTTCTTTCAGATTGCTATTGATCAGACCCGGGGAGAAGGAGAATGATGCCTGAAAGGCGCGACGATCTGCTCATATAAACCCGTAAAGCTACTCCACAGTGTTGTCTTCTGAGATTCCTCAGGGGACGAAATGACAACATTTGTTTTAGAACCAGCTGATTGTCATGTTAATTCAGCCCCCCCTCCCCCACTGTGTGCGAAGGTTATGATACGGGGGCCAGAGTTCCTCGTGGGGACAAAATGTCATTACTTAAGCATGCAGGAATCTCAACATGACATTCCTTGACCGCTGTGACAAAGGCAAACATATGCAAATGTGGGAGAGTGCCACTCTCATTATGACCCCTGTCAGGGAGAGTTTGACACCTCCCTCTGGACCCCGAACATGTTCGTGGGGGAAGGAGCCCCGATAATGACTGAACGCTGGCAGGAAAACAGGTGTAGCTCTGCCTTATCTCTTCTAGTCACTCCTTTTGTGTTTGCATCTCTCTCTCCAGCCTCGGTTGGCCTATTTGCTTCCTCCTTTCTCTTTTTTTGCCTTCATTTTGCACTGAAAGGAGAGACAGGTTTACAAGGCGGGAATTCTTTGAAGTAAAGAAGCCAACTATCGCCGCTGTAGCCAAAGCTCATCTAATCAGGGGCTAATTCCAGTTATTAAGATTTGAGAGATAACTTTGATTTATCACAGTCCATCTACCCCGATCGGTTAATCACTGTCACGCTAAGCTCTTTTTTAGTCATCCTTTTGTTTCCACTCCCTCTGGCATGCAGGGAAGGGGAATAAGAGGGATAGAAGAGAAGGAAAGGGAGAAGATATTAACAATATTAATGACCCGTGATTCTCGTCTCCTTAATGAGAAGGGTTATTAACTGTGATTATCCATGATGAAATGGTGGTAATTCTTGAAAGCTTGGGAAAACTTGTACAATCACTCGTTTGCTGATTCGCTCCTGTGATGTTTAAGAAAGAAGGTGAGTGTTTGGAGAACTGGGAGGATAAACAGGAACGCTCGCCGCGGGAAGCCTGGAAGGCTAAGGCAGCCATTTGCAGTTCCAGCGCTGTTTCACTTCTGAGAGTTCTTCACACAGATGCAGCCAAACTCTCAAGTGTTTCTCGCTCTTTAAAAACCACCTGGCATGCCACCGCCTCACCTTCTCCTCCTGGTGGCTAACGAGCGGGCCAACGTCGACACCCAGTCGCCCATCTGCTGCCTGACACTGCTGAGTGGCTGTTTGAACACCTATGCCGCTTTCGCCAGATCCCTGATGCAGCTTTTCCTCGGCTCGGCCTTTTTTCATCCCAATTATAGGAAGTTGCATGCCTGTGGAGTCCCTGTCGGCTTCATATGATTCCCTCAACGGAGAGGAGGGAGAGAGGGAGGTGCTGGTGCTGTCTGGTGAATCATTGATGTGCAGTCATACTGTTTCATTGCAGATCCGTGCGTGTTTGGAGGGAAAGACGGGGTTAGGCAACAGACAGATAACAATTCTGAATTATGCATGTCCGTCCGCTGTGAGGGGTTTAGGGTGGGATGGGAACGAGCCACACTCACTTATCCCTGGAGACAAATTTGGATAGAAAAGATCTGGGCGTAGAGGAGTCGGGTCCATCCGACGGCTTCAGACGTCTCTTTAGCTCCTCAAACTCCTCGCCACACGGAACCCTGCGGGTGATCCGCTCACCGGTTCAGCAGACGATCATGTTGGCGTTCAGGACGACGCATTTGTTTTAAAAGCATCTCTAGAAATTTAAAGCATGTAAAAGTGTCTCCTAAAATCACTGCTGGGCCCATTTGGGATAATAATCCCATTTCTACATGCCACTGAAGCTCTCGCTCTGGAGAAATTGGATTGTTTGCATTACTGACCTGTGGAGCAAGGCACTCTGGGAAAAAAGCAACAGCCTTGAGGCTTTATTAGATTCAATCAGTCTTTCATAAACAAAAGCTCACTTTTGAAAAAGGTAAGGGAAATCTTCTAAATGTGAGTAAGCCAGCACTTTGTGGACACACTCCATTTATTTCCCCCAATTAAATCTCTTTAATTGGATTGAGGCCTGGCACCTGGTTTACACTCTGTCAACCACGCAATCCACAATAATTGATGCCAAAGCCGGCGTGCGTATGTGTGCGCACGCCCGTGGGATGTGTGGCGATGGGGGAGGAGGGATTTAGAGCATGTCTCACTACTCCACAATTTCACTCTGATCAATTTATCAATGGCCCGCCTCGCTGTCCCGCAGCATCCACTGCACCGAGATGGGAGATGCCTCTGCAGGACGCAGGGAGGAGGAAGCAGCTGCAGCTGCATGTGCTATCTGGACGCATCTGCAACTTGTATTTTATACTAAGCCACTGTTTGATTTAAGTCTTTAATTATTCTGGATTGGGAAAGCTAGCTGCATGTAGCGCTGCAGATTTAATTACTTTAAACATAATGGAGTAATTGAATTTTGCATTGTGTGTCAGATGTTGATGACATTTTCTGAACCAGGTTTACCAGTTTATTGGTAAAATGTAAACACTTATTAGCATGATAAACAAAAAAACAAAATTTCTGTCTTCAAAGCTGTAAACAGGAGGAAATGTGTCCCAACATGGTCATACTCACTTACTTTCCTTCAAAGTTGTAAAAGCACACGCAGCTTTGGGTAAGCACATGCTAATGCTGCAGATTTGCATACACACACTTCCAGAACCGTGATCCACTCCCGAATACAAATTGCTGCGTGCCCACACGTGGAAACACACAGAGATACAAATCCGAGAGATGCATCATGGCGCGCTGACAGCACCTTTAAGACACTTTGAGAAACGCTCGGCTCCTGAATACCGAGCGCCGCCGCCACCGCTGCCGCCGCCAATGTACAAATGGAGAGAGGCAGAGACAGAGCGAGGGGGAGGCCAAGGGAGACCCAACACAGTAAATAAAAATACAATTTCCTCCACTGACATGCCCATTCTGTTGGAAGCCTGACTCTAATTATTCTAAGCACTTTGAGGGATGGCTTTCCACGGCATTAATCTACACATCCCACTCGCCCATCCACAGCCGATGCACTTTTAACTACATGAGGACGCCCGGAAAGTCCACGTAAAACCTCAGGAGGAGGAGATTGACTTTGTACAGTTATCAGCTGAAGTGCTCTGCCCGACTGAATCTTTCTCTAAATCTCACAACCCCATGCAACAATTTTCGTTTTCAATTTCAAACAGCACATCTCTCCTCTGGCAGCGGGTAACACGTACGTGTTGCTCTGCAGCTCAAAATAAGTTGCTGAATTCTCATTACAGGGTTTGTGTGCAAGTTTCCCCTCTGGGCGGCAAAGCACTCGAAGCTCATTTGAAACCGCGCCAGATCGATAAATCACCTGGGACCATCAATCAATCAATGAGCTTATCGATATTCGCCGGAAGAGGCTCCTCCCACCGAAAGAGGAGGCCATCTTTGGTACAGAACATGTCGGGCAAATGGGCTTTTAACATAATAGCTCCGTCTACTTGTGCTGAGTGCAAGATTGATGCCATGCAATGTTTACATGTTTACACAAGCTGTAATAGTGATACACAGCAGGTTCTGTTCAGCACACACACACACACACACACACCCACACACACACAGAGATGACTTCAAAGATTCATGTTCATCTAAACCCAACAACATCAAACCACCTTTAAGCTTTCTGATAAAAAAAATGGATATTCAGTTTTGCTGCAACATCTCAAACATTCCCCTCTTGGTAGAAGCAGAGATCTAACCTTCCTAATTTACCACCACTCTTCTTTAGGTGGAAAGTTGTAGTAACAGGGATTTTAGCTGAAATAATCCTCGTTCTTTCATTGAAAACGTGAAAATTAAAGTTTAACCAAACAATGCCTTCGTTTTAATCTTCCTTTTCACAAAATAATGGTTTACGTTCGTTACGAGCAGCAGCAGAAACCTGGCAGTCAGACATTCCCCCTTATTTCTCACTCTCCTTCAAAACTCTCATCCAACCCCCCTGTGCCCTTTAGCAAAGCACTTTTACCCCACAACCAACCAGCTAACCGACCTAGCTGCTTTTCAGCCACAGGCGGAAAAGTGAGAGTGCGGCTCGAGCGAACATGCGAGGCTGAGAGCGAGCACTGCAGGAAAAGAGGTTGCACACTCAGCAAACACACACGGCGAGAAGAGGGGGTAAAAAACCGAAAGGAATGAATGAATAAACAAGCAGGCCGGGAAATAAATAAATAAAGTTGTCATGTTTTTATTCAAAGGGAAATTACTACAGTTGAGGACAGAGTGCAGAGAATTTGTTTCTAAAACTAGTGGCTGGAAAAACATTGATTTGCATTATGGGAGAAGAGGCAGCAGCATTCGTTTTCCATTCAGCCACATAATCGAGGACGAGACTTTCAAAGAAAAGTAGCTGCTTGTAAAGAGAGGAAAAAAGACAGGACAGCATTGTAGGATAAGAACGGGACTGACGTGACGCGCGAGTCAAGTGTCCAAACACTTTGTTGTTGTTGCCCCCCCCCCACGCTGTATTTATGGTATTATTCTGCGATCGTGTTCCTCTGGTGACAGTCTGACCGTCCTGCTGCAGACGCCATGACTGACAAGATAATAGACGCTTGTACATGAGACGCATCGCTGTTGTTTTCTTATTTCTGCGTGTTTCAATCAGAGGAAGTGATGCTTTGAAGGTGATTTTATTGTGATTTTCTGATCAAACAGAAAAGAAATTTATTGAAAGAAGAAAATCTCTGGGATATTTTTCTCTTTATTTGAATTTAACTGGAAGAGTTGTTTATCTTGGGACTTTGGTGTAAATGTATAAAAAGCTTATAAATAAATATGTGGTAATTGATCTCTAAGAACTTAAAAACTTTAACATTAGATATGTTGTGGTGCCAGGAAAAGTCCCCAGACTGGGTTAGTGTTTGACAACCTCAAACCTCTAAAAAAGAGTCACATCACATCTTAGCTTAAGCTCAGTCAGATTAGAGGACAAACCTTAACTCAATTTCTAATTAAATCCAGGTCAAAACTTTGACTAGGCCATTGTAACATGACTCTGTTTTGATCCAAGCCTTCAATCATATCTCTGACTGCGTGTTTATGGTGTTTGTCCTTCTGAAAGTTGAACCTCCACCCCAGTACTACACTTCAAAAACACAAAATCTTAAGTATTTAAAAGTATTTTGTCTGTTTCTGGTGTGAAAATCTTAATACAATTAAAGTCAGACAAAACTAACATAAAAGTAAGTTTTCAGCAATATGTACGAGATTGCTTTAAGTCGGTAACTAGTGCATGAATTATTCTCTTAAATTGCTGAAAACTTCTTATTTTAAGTGTAATAAGATATTTGCACTGGAAAATACTTGGTAAGATTTAGTGTTTTTGCAGTGCAAGTCTTCTGCAGCCTCTAACAAGCTTTCCTCCAGGATTTGGCTCCATTCTTTTCTTCTTTAAATGTTTGTTGTGTCCCATTAGGGATGAGCAACATTGACCTAAAATTTTACCCCAATATTTTGTGGTAATTGTTTTCGATAACAAGGAAATACACAAGAATTTGTTTTCAGCAAATCATTTCTCACTGCATCCAGCCAGAGCCATAAACATTTATCTAATTATAAAATCTACACCCTTAGAGCTTCAGTTACATACAGTAATACAAACACACCACCTACCATCATGCAGTAAATACATTGTTTACGTTTTGTATCAGATTTTTCTATCCATTCAATGCTTTGCGTTTTCCAATCTGACACAATTGATGGAAATAAATGGCTGTAATATTCAGCTGGTAGGTACTGACTGATGTCACTGATTTACTTTCCTAAAAATAATAACAACCAAAAAAAAGTGAAACTTGTCAGAGTTTATGAAAACATGGTGTTTCAGAGTGGGTATCCCCACAGGCCAATACACAGAAAATCATATTTGGGCCACATTACCAGATGGCAGAGACAGAAACTCTAGCACCGTAATGTTGTTTGTATACTGTAAGTTACAACCTGCAGGCCTACTGGGGCCTGTCAGATATCCAGTAATGATGGGACATGAAATACAAGCCTCTCTAATTGGAGACAATCTGCACCCTGCATCTGGATTCAAACACACGTGTCATCAGCTCATTTGAATTCATAACCACCAAAGTTTCTGAGCGACATCACAGCCTCTTTGTCTAAATTTAGCCGTTTATTTTAAGGCGTTTATCCTTCTGGTTAATGACCAGAACAGCCAGCAAATTGATCCGGTTCCCTGTGCAGAAACTTCCCGATCCAGACCCTCATTTGTGTTCCTGCAGACCCGCATCATATCAGAGCCGGCTGCCTGCTGACATCCAGCAGTTATTTAAGGAATCTGCAGGATATATTGGTGTAACCTGAGCACACAGACACACATGTATGTGTGTGGAAGCTGACACAATGAAAACAGATTGCCATGGTTGCCCCGCAGCTCTCCATCACGTCTTAGCAGAATGAGGGAACGCGAGGCCTAAGGGTCAGCTCCACCACCGCCTGCAGACACACGGCAGCGGGCCCAGCCATTACTGTTAGCTAATTGGAGTTTTCCTCGGGGTCAGGAAAGCCATCTGCAGCGCCGTTACCAGCAGAGACCCCCACTCCAACAGCCGCGCATTGTTTTTAACACCGCTGCCTCTCTCTCTCCACCTTTGAAGAAGGAGAGATGTGGTGTTGGGGAGGGGAGTTGGTTAATAGGAAAAGTCTCTGTCTCCTCTGTGCGCCATTCATCATGTCAAATGTTAATATCTTTAAAGGTCACTGCGAGTCATAAAGAAAAAAGAGCCTTAGCTAAACTTTCCCTGGGATTTCCAGAGGTCTAATCACCAATCGCCAAATCCAAAGTGTCTCTTTTGATTGGCTTTTGATGGCCTCATTTCACAGCGATTCATAACACAGAAAGGGACATTTAGAAGAAAACAGCCAGGTAATTTCAACATAATAACATGAAGGGATAGAGTTAACCAACTTGAGAAAGGAGAGAGAAAAAATAAAGGCCAGAGGAAAAAAGCAGCAGCAGCAGCGGCGGCGGTGTGATTTATCCAGCCGACTTGGAGCTGAAAAGCAGCAGGCTGCTGCACAAAAAAGGAGCATAAAAGCCAGATAAAATAGAGGAAGAAAGGGTTGCGGGAAATAAGAGAGGCAGAGGAGCTAAAGACTGCTACTGTCTGACAAGTGTCACACTGGCGCTTCGATCCAGCCTTCCTCCTGCGCTAATGACTGTCAACACGACAAGCAGGGCCGTCTGAAGGGGGAGAAAATTACTCGCTGAAAAGCAATTGACTGACCCCCATCATTTCTCAGGGAACCAGTGACCTGTGAATATTTCATTATGGGGAAAGTCGTAAGGCCCATAGAAATGGGGGGCGGGGGCCGTCTGGAGCCAGGGAGGGAAATCAGGGGCCAACCCGTCTGCCTTTCTGCTCCTACAGCGAATATTTACCCAGAACTGATGCTGAGGACATCAGGATGGGACAGAAACCGGCGCTTAAGAAGTAAACTCTTCACAGAGCGGGTCAACGCATCCTTTACCCTCCGCGCGACATTCGTCTTACAACGAGAAACATCGGAGGCCTCGCAATCAAGAGGGGCAGCTAGAGAAAGAAAAGACGAGAAAGATGAAAGAAAATCAATCCCCCGGCAAGCCTGATTGATCGGTGGAGTTTTGGACAATTTCATCAGGAGACTCCACTAACCAGAGATGACACGACCCATATTGGAGGCAGAACGCATTGTGGAGATTGATACCCGCATTAGAGGCATCAGGTCGGATAAACATGGGCTCCGGCAGTAAATACACGGGGCCCGCGTGCCCCCTCAATGACGACTTAATGCCAGAGAAATCCTCACAGCCCACACTTTACTTCTCAAACTTTGGCTGGACGGAATAATTGAGTCAATTAGGAGCGCCGTAATCCGTGGAAAGGATCTTCAAAAGGAAAATATACAGTCAAGGTTTGGGTTTGGACTTAAGGATATAAATAAAGAGAGCTTGGAGATTGTCTCTGTTTATCCAACGATGGAGGGAAAGAGCAGAAGGATTATATCTGATCTCATTCAGGAATCTCAAGATACATATTGACTTCCACTGTTGGCTGTTTTAGTGAAACTTTAATTCTCTTTTCTTGTGGAATAGTAGCTTTTGAAACAGGATGTCACAGTTAGGTGTTAAACGATATTCCACTTGCCCTGCGACCGGCGCTGCGATTTCATCAGGAATAAATTTACTTAGATAAGAGCAGCAGAATGAAAGTATAATATCATTTCCTGGTCGTTCTGACATTTCTCCTTATTCCTCATTACTGCAAGACAAGCTTCAGAGATGGGAGGAGAAGGAAAGTCAATAAGCGCATCATGATCCAAACTTCCAGTGAATCCTCCGGATGAAAAGCCGGTTCTCTGCTCTTCGCCGGGCGTGTCAAACCAATGGAGGGAGGAAATGGACGGGGTGGACGAGGGGGAGGCGCACAGGGACAGAGGGAATAGTGCTGATCGAGCACATCGGCCAAGAAAGCATGAAATACTACATTACGGAGGGAAAAGGACAAAAGCAGCCACCAGGGTCTGATCATGTCGCCTGACAGGGAGGCAGGGGTTGGAAGTAATCACGGGTCACACGGGCCACATGACTGATCGGGCTACAATGGGCAAAGCGACAATTTCTGCGGCTGGTAAATATTTCAGCAGTCCTCTGTGTTCCCGCGGAGGTCAGGAGAACTCCGTTTTAAAACACAACAGACAGCTGCCTTTAATAAAACATCGCACATAAACAGAGCAGAGCTGCTCACACTCAGAGGAAACTCACTTATTTCCACTGGAGCCTCAACGGATCGTCTTCCAGCAACCTGCCTCACTCATTCTCCGCTTGATTAACGATTACATCCTCACAAATACACACAAATATTTGTTTGCAATGCCGTTGCTCTGCTGTTCCTGGAGTCATTTTATTGTTGTAAAACTTTTTCCAGCTGCAGATTAACTCCAGATTTTCAGTAATTGGCTCATTGGATGAGCTAACCAATGAATCAGACGGTCTCTAATTACATTTCTTTGATCAAAATTAATGCATCTGTGGAAAACAGGGAAGACAAAACCTGCGAATGTAAATCTGCTCAGCTGCATTACTGATAGAATAATAATTTACTGTAAGAGTGGAGCGAAATATTGATAAGGCAAAAATAGTGTCATCCTTCACTGCACGACACATGCATCAATAAGCTGGTGTCGAATATCTAAATTATTAAATTAAAGCACTTTCAGGAGATTTTTCTGCTTCCTGTGTTGCCATGGCTACTAACAGGCAAATCCTGGAAATTTTACAAAATGAGATTTTCTGATGCTTTAGTAATTTTAAAGCTTTGACACTGATCCTCTAGGATTGTTTCCAACAAAGTTAGTTAATTTTTTAATTCAGCTCAAAACACAGGTTACATGACTGAATTATAAATAAAGAAAACCCCACATTCATTGCTTTAAACAGTAGTGGACCAGAAACCCAGTGGACCAGAACCAGCAGACGACACGGCACCCCATTGATCAGACTGAGGAAAATTAACTCTGGACTTCACGAGCCGTTCCTCTCTTCCTACAGACTCTGCTACTGTGATTTCTAAATAAAATGCAAACTTTATTTTGATCTGAACCACTGAGCAACAGTCTAAACTCCATATTCTGGATTTTCTACCACATGTTTTCCTTCCACTAAACATTCCAATTAATATGCATCTCCTTTTGTAAGGAACCAGCCTTGTGTAGAATGATTGAATATAAGGACATAATGGTTTTTAGATGGGTAAATGCAGTTTGCATCACTACGTTTGTCGGTGGTTGTTTTTATCAAGAGGCAGACGTGGAAAACGAAGCTTTAAAGGAATGCCGTATCAGCCTAGTTTGTTGATTTTCACTGTTTATTTTGAAGGAAATCATAAATATTTATTTCCAGTTTTGTTTCAAAAATGATCTGTTCCTGGAAAATTTCACTTCCGGACGAGAAACACCAACAACCGCCAGACGTGCCACAGTAACGACGGCCGACCCATAAGAGGCGCTGCAGCGTTTCCACGGAAACACAGCAGAGACAGTGATGAACACAGGGAGCATGCACACAGAGACACCTGGGGTCAAAGGTCAGCTTAGATGTATTTTTTGTCAGGACTCCTGAGAAACCAGCGTTTTCACACCAGCACCAGAAATCCCATTAAGAAGAAGAAGAATTACTTTATTCATCCCAGCAGGGAAATTATTTCACAGTTACAGCAAGAATTTTTTATACACAGTGTCAAGAAAATCCGAGCTCATCCCACTTCCCCATGCTGGAGATTTTAGTTTAACAGTAATAATAAATAAAGTTATCTTTAAAATGAATCACTCAAGTGACATCAAGGCCCAGCAGTAGACTTAAGTGTCAATAAAGTTAGTTTAACAGTAATAATAAATAGATTAACACACACATGACGGGAGCAGCGTCTGCAGGCAGCCAGCTGAGCCAGCGCCATTTTGAAAGAGGACATGCGGCAAAGGTCGTCGGGACCGGGAGTCGAACCCGCGACGTCCGCGGGTCTAAAGCCTCCAAATGTGGGGCGTGCTAACCCCCTGCGCCACCACAGCACGCCCCACAGTAAAAGAGTTTACTTCAACTGGTTCTGATTCAGAAGAAATCATGTCAGAAAGATCAAGCTACAGTTCTGTATAAGTTTTAATATGTTTAGATTTTGCCACCTGCTGATATAATGCGAGTATTTAAATGTTTTCTTTTTATCATTTGTATTCATCTGTAAAAATATCTATTTAAAAACATCCAGTTATGAGTTTCTGTGGGGCTCATTGATGTTTCAGTATTTATTGCTCGTTATTTTATGGTGTAGGAAAGAACATTTATTATTCCGACAGTAAACTAAAAAGGATCTAATTTAGCAAGCAAAATCATAAATAAACCGGAGAAAGATCCAGAAACTATTTCTAAATCTTATTTTTAAATTACACAAAGAAACCAAACAGCAGTAGATTATCTGGGATAGACTTTAAAATGTTCCCATTAAGGAAATTCTTGACCCTTGATGGAAAAGTTAAATACGCAACAATTATGTTTAATGGCATTCAAGTAAAAAAAGGAAAAAGTTGCCTTTCAGTTTGTTTTTTTACATAAAGCAACAACAGTCACACACTTTCTTTCCCTGCTTGGTGTCTAAAAACAGAACCCTGAAGGACATGCTGGGATTTTCTGCCCTGGTTTGTCGCAGCCAGGGGTAAAAAAAAAAAAAGTAAAATTCATCCAAAACAGAGAAATCTGCCTTGCTTCCAGCTCATCAGGCTGGCATCTCTCCAGAAGAGAGCTGGAGTGTCTTACTGATGCGCAGCATCAGTGCCGGTGTGACAGTGCACATGGATCTAGTCCATGTATCGCTGGCTGAACATCACTTGCAGCCGCTTCTGGCGACAGATAAAACTCAAACCCTTTGTTGACTACCCAGAGTTCCTCTGCTCGCTTTGTCCGTCAGCACAGGTAGCTCATTCTGAGTCTGGACCAGAAGCGTTCTGCTGGGCCGCTCCACCGTCTCCTGCAAACGTGGCAGCGGACGCCAGGAGCTGCTGAGTGGGGCTGGAGGAGCGTCTGCTCTCCGGTAATAGGGCAGCGGTGGAGGAGGTGGCGGAGGGGAAAACAGGGCTTGTTAGAGCATCGGAGTCACGATCGGCTTCTCTTCCTCTGTTTTACATTACTGCATGTCTGCAGGAAAGTTGATTAAAGCCAGAGTGGAGAGGTGAACTCCTCACCTGCGACGCCTTTCATCACTGTTGAGGTGGGGAGGTTATGGTGGCGCCGCGCCGCCGCCGCGTTCGCTCTGAGATTAGGCCGGCCTCAGAGGGCAATCAGAGGCCGGGTGGGTGGGGATCAGCCAGCGTGGATGTGGGTGGGTGCTCATTTATCAAACACCTCCAGGTTAACCTCCCTCCTCACATCAGGAATGTGCCGTGCATGAAGAAAGCGTCTCCAGCTGTTTGGAGTCGTTCTCCCTCCTGCTAATTCAGCAGCTGTAATGATCTGGGATCCAGTCCTCAACGGATTCCGTCCATTAAACGGCCCTGGATGGACTCTGTGACGATCCCCAGACCGGGAGCGGTACAGGATGAACTCTTGACCCCCGGCCGATCCCTGACTTCACACCGGCTCCTCAGAGCTGTGTTTCCTCACCCCATTCACCCATTTACCCATTTTGAAACAATGAATTGGTCACAATGACTTCTTGGACCGGATTCAATAGGTACTTGAAGGAAAGCGAAACCTGCTGGGATTGGCTTAAATGATGAAAACTATTGTGCTCCGAAAGAATCAATCGGTGCTTTTCAGCGTAATTCGATTCTTCTCACAAAGGGACTTGGAAGGCAATCTTAAAATGGAAATGCCACTTTGCTGCGAGTGGTTGGGGAGGAGACGGAGAGAGAGGGACGGTTTGCATGGTAAGACACCATCTCCGGCGGACAGTACACCTTTCAATCACGCCGCTATGCATCTCGCAATCCACATTAGAGTTTGTGCTGAGCACAACAAAACCCCACTGAAGTGTGTTTTAGTTTCCACTCAAATAATTACAGTGTGGAGTGTGGGATGAATCCATCACAAAGCGGGCCCTAAGCGGATAAGATTTTAAATTGCTCTCGTTTTACATTTTCTATTAAATGTGCAATATTAGAGTAATTTAAAACACTTGGAAGTTGAGAGCAGACGAGTTCCTGAAGCCAAAACAAAACAGGTAGTCAGTCCCAGCCAGGCAGCCTCACAGGTTTTCACTGCAGGCGACTGGGTTTCATATGGTTGCATAAGATTACCAGTATGATACTCTGAGAGTAACAGCGTCTTGTTATCTAAGAAAGGCAGAGCTACAAATTGGTACATGTCTGTGCTTTGATAAAGGAAGGCCAGAGGGCAGCGATGGCACAACTTTCAAAAAGCTCTGGTGGTTGATTTTAATCAAAATTGGCACCACTTTTTCTTCTTTCCAGGATAAAAACATTTCAGCTTTGGCTTGAAACAAATTGATGGAAAAAACTGCATCAGGTAAAAATAACGAGGTGAGTTCAAAAGAAGAGCTGCGACGCGTGCAGAAGCAGAGATGCAGAAAGGCATCCAGTCGGGCAGGATGTCGTTTATCTCTCCAGCTCGCAAAGTGCGGTCGAGGCATCCTTAACCGCTATCTGTCACTCGACCTCACCTGCCTGCGCCGCCTCGAGCGGCTCTGGGACCGGCTCACTTTCAGCCTGGCTGTGGTTGGAGACTAACTAGACGAGGAGTTGGACTGCAGGCCAGCTGGGAGTGTTGGGCACGCAGGGCGCTGAGGACCGGGGCCAGCCGGTTGTTAGAGGCTAACCCACGGGGCTGATCAGTTCAGGGGCCGTCTCTTCTCTCTCTGTCTGTCTTGGCAGCAGTAGAGGCAGCGTCTGCTGCATCATTAATGAAGGCGGTTGACGCCCCGTGCAGCAGCGCCCAGCAGCCAAAGTCTCTGCTGCCTCCACCAGCCTGAGAGCTTGAAAGGGAACTGTTGTAGAGTATATCCACACTATGGTAATGACAGAGGTAAAGCCAGGCCTACCTCTGCTTTGGCAGGCCCTGCTGTATAATCAGCCGTGACGGATGGAAGACCTCAGGAGATGGAGGTCTGCTGACTTTGGGCTGGACTCCATGGTGAAGTTTGTGAGCAACACAGAGAGATATTCAACAAGCATCCATCACATGAAAGTTGTGAACATGAAAGCCGCCGTCTCTATCTGTGATATTTCATCTGAACCGAGCAGCCAGGAACAGTCAACTAATTAAGAAACTTTTTCCCGCCCTCAAAATTCAGGTTTGATTGAATCCTGCATAACCTGCATCTCAAAAAAACGACGTTTCTGTCAGACAATGTTTACTGTAAATGCACAATAGATACAGACAATAGGAAAGAAGAAACACATCTCTGCTTTCATCTGCAGTGAAGACAACCATGTCACAGCTGTTTCCTCCTCACATTTCCTGATCAAAGTGCCTCAGTTCAGTTCCAAGCCTTCAAATCACCTCCACACTTCATTTTGGAAGCTGAACTCTGCGTCGGTGCAATCGATACAGCTTTTTGATTTCACCTGAAAAATTGCCACTTCTCGGAAATCTCAGTGAGCAGGTGACAACCACATATAAAGTGTATTTAGAGGCCCAACCTGTAATTCAGAGATAAACACGGGGGTAGCCCCGCTGAAGCGTCGGCAGCGGGGGACAGGGGCCCATAAATCTGCAGCTGAATATGAAACATCCTGGTGACAAAAAGCAGGACTTCAAGGTCTGAGTTAAGCTGCAGTTTGTCAACAGGCTAAATTAGTTTGGTTCTGGGCGGCCTCTCGGAGCCATAACTAACCGGGTTTTCATTGTTTTAGAGGGAACATGCAAATAAGGAGATGGATGTTGGGCGTGAAGAAGCAGGGGTTAAACACAAACCCTGCTTTAAAGCTCCTAAGAGATACATTTTAAATAAAACTTCTAATTACTTTATGCAACCTGAGCTATGAAAAAACTAATTATTCCAGGAAGCATCTTAATTTAATGGAGAACCACATCCATCCATCCATCCATCCATTTTCTGTGCACCCTTGTCCCTAATGGGGTCGGGAGGGTTGCTGGTGCCCATCTCCAGCTACGTTCCAGGCGGGAGGCGGGGTACACCCTGGACAGGTCGCCAGTCTGTCGCAGGGCAACACAAAGACAGACAGGACAAACAACCATTCACACACAAACACACACCTAGGGAGAATTTAGATAGACCAATTAACCTAACAGTCATGTTTTTGGACTGTGGGAGGAAGCCGGAGTACCCGGAGAGAACCCACGCATGCACAGGGAGAACATGCAAACTCCATGCAGAAAGACCCCGGCCGGGAATCAAACCCAGGACCTTCTTGCTGCAAGGCAACAGTGCTACCAACTGCGCCACTGTGCAGCCCCAGCCCCAGGGCTGGAGAACCACATATTAAATAAAAATTTTTTACTCAACAGGAGTTATAAATTTTGAATTTATGAATTTATAGTTTTTTTTTATTGATGAGTAACTATTTATATGAAAGATTTGGGACTTTTATAACATCTTAAACCAGTGAGTGAAACTTCTATCCATAAAATTAGTTTTGAGCTACATTTGAAATGTATACATTTTTAAACTAAACTTAAAGCTTTCCGTCCTTTAGGTGATTCAAGCTGCAAAACCCGCATCATTAATAAACGGTTCCCTGTAAAACTCAGTAAATGAAGATTTACAGCTGTTATTTTTGATTGGTTGTAACTTTACCTGCAGCTGCTCAGCTCGTCCCGTCCTTCATCATACTGGATTCTGATGAAGACGTGAACATGATTAATAACTCATGAATCACATTGACTGAAAATCTTTAGTTGTTGCATTAATTAAAGCATTGTTTTTGCATTAAAGTGAGCAGGAGATGTGCAGTCCTGATGAGGGTTATACACAAATTAATTAATGCGTCCTCATGCATGAAGTCGCGTACGAGTTCATTGGGACGGATGTCGCCTTAATGTACAGAGTTACCCGTTGATATCGCTGCTAAAGTGTAATTCTGTCACTTGGAGCATCTGCAAAGCGATCGACTTCGACATTAATTTGAGCTCGGCAGTGATGGAGGCTGCTGTTATGCTCTTCTTCTTTGGTTTTTTAAATTAACGTTCTTAAAATCAGACTGAGATGGAAGGTAATTAATGATAAAACATGCAACGCCATCTTTATAGCCTTCATTTTTGATGTTGAAGCATCTCTGGACAGTAGACAGTTTCAGTGGACTTCATGAATAAATACACCTTGGAAGTACGCGGCGCTGGTGGGCGGCGTGCATCCTCACCAAATTAGCAAGCATTTACTGCTGCGACATATGGACCGGGCTGCACAGGACACTAAACGCTGTGTAGATTCAGAGAATGCTGTTAAATATTTTATTCCACACCACCTGTTTTAAGTGGCGAGCGGCTGGGCAGTCAACATGAAGCTGCTGCCCAGAGTCTCAGACGTCCGCCTGCTTTGTCGGCCGAGCCAACCGGCGATAAAAACCTAAAATGTTCCCTATGGAAGCTGCAACTTCCAGACAATTTTACAGAAAACAACACAAAGAGTCCAATATTCGTTTAGGGGAAACGTTTAAGGATACAACACCTCATGGAGCACTTGGGAAAAAAAACTGACAGATTTGAAAAAAGGGACATTTGTGCAGTTGTCAACAATGTGCTTGTCAGCTCCAGTCGAACGTGAGCTTTTATAAGACGGACTCAATGCTAATCGACATATGAATGAAGGCAGGAAGGCAGGATTATTCAGGAAGTGTACCGCAGCAGCCCCTCCACTCCCAGAATAGCCCCCAGCTTTACTGGATCTTTGTTAGCGCTTCGCCTCCAGCCTCCGCCTGCTGCATCTCCGCAAAGAGCCACAACAAAACACTTGTTTTTTAGAGCGAAGAGCCCGAATCTGATTCAACTTCAGAGGATTAGAGCAACAATGGGAAGCTCGTTCACTCAAATGCGCATTCACACACTCTGTCTCTCTCTCTCTCACACACACAATCATGCAGGATCGGCTTCTGCCCAAGTGGGAATGAACTGCTCCAGAAAGGCCAAGGCCTTGGCAAGGTAATTAACCGAGGGCGCTTGTTTCACATGGCAGAGTCCATTAAGTGCCATGTCACACGGATGTCAGGGTAAAGGTAGCACACGCACACACACACACACTCTGAACACCCTCTTTTTCTTTCCCCCAAATGGAGGCAGGAGTGTCCGAGGTGAGGAGATAGTGAATGACTGAGGAAGATGAACAGGGAGAAGTGGCTGTGGCCTCTCTGGGGCTCTCCAAGCCATCCCTCCCTAATCAAGAAGCTCTCTCCCCTCCAGGTCCTGCCATCGATCCACAGCTCTACCACCCCAGCGCTATGATGAGGAGGCAGAGGGAGAAGTAGATGTGATACCCCTCCGTATACCCTCTAATTGCCCTGCCTGAGCCACCGCCACCACCCAGCTATCCCAACGAAATGGCCCCCACAGTAACTGATGGAGCAACAATTCTGCTGGCAAAGCTTGAAAACTGGCCTCGCTGTAAGCCCATTAGGCATGGATGACCACACCAGATGCTCGGGGAGCGGAGGGCAGCGGAATGGGTGGGAGGGGCCGAATTAGGGAGGAAGTGGGTACACTAAAATGCAACGGTGAACAAAGTGCGAGTTTATATCCCTGCTTGAACAAACACACAGTGCAGCAGATCGCTGCTCAGGCGGCTGTTTGGTCTCATGTAACATCGGCCCACTGAAGAGACTTCCACACACGCTAACTGTGGTTGATCTGCCGTTTAACAGATGAGCCAAAGGAAACAAGAGAGTCACTCAGGGGCTGAACAAAGAGTCAAGGAGTGGGGACAAAGAAGAGATGGAGGCCGAGAGAAAGCACCAAAACAAGTGTGAGAACAATAAAGAAGCAGGAGTTCATTTTAAATGGAGCACATGGGTGTGTGTGTCAGCTTGAGGTGAAACCACTCAATCAGAGAGTGTAAAGGAAAATATGCGCATTGCAGACGACTTTCTTTGATTGCTTTTAAAATAAAGATCACACCGAGCATTGCCTTGAACCCAGCTGATGCAGTGTGTGTGTGTGTGTGTGTGTGTGTGTGTGTGTGAGAGCAGTGGGCCGTGGCGCGGCGCGTTGACGGATGGATGTGCACCCGCAGCCCCACGAGCTGCCGTTACGCTGCCCAGAGCAGCACCGCAATTAAACGAGCCCAGGCCTGGACGCTGGGACCGGAGGAGAAGGAGCCGGAGAGCTCTGGACGGCGAGTGCTGAACTGAACACTGTGCTGATTTGTGCACCGACTGTCCTCGAGAATAGGGCCATGTATTTTTAATCAATGTCAAAGTGATGAAGTGCGTGTTTGCCACAAAAAAATCCCCTGACAAACACAAATAGAGGAAGACAAACTCCCCAAGGGGCCCCTTTGTGCACATACTCAGAGATACAGAGCAGCGCGGTGCATAGACTGCGCCCCCTCCTTTACTGCCTTATATAAAACCTTCTACCTTCCTGGGTGCAACATGAAAAGCTGCCTCATTTGCAATGCAAGTAAGATTTTTAATAACAATAAATATTGTTCAGATAAGTGCTCGGCCAGCCGATAATTAGAAATTGGCGGATCATGGCCATCCCTCAAGACAGACACATGCTGACGTTACTGCAGGTTATCTGGTATTGGGAATCATTCCTGAAGCATAAACAAGCCAGGGAGATAGGCTGGCTGCCCTCCAACAGCCTGTCTCCTCAATTTTACAGGCCTCTTTTCCCCTTTCAGCCAATTCAGCCCCAAATATCGATCAGCAGAGAGAGAGAGAGGGATGGAGAAATTGAAAGAAAGAGATGGAGGAAAAAAACAGAAAGGAGGGAATTGGGGGGAGAGAGAGAGTGAGTGAGGAAAGCGGAAATGGAGGCCAGAGAGGTGAGGTTTGTGGGTAAGTTGCAGAACAAAGAAAGTTTTTTGACAAACGCAGCCACATGAGAGGAGGAAATTAAGAAAGAAAAAAAAACAGAGGTGTGAAAAGGATCATGGTACGTCTCCATCGCCCCCAAACAGACATCTGATGCTGAAAGCCGTGGCGCCTTAGTCAGATTGTTAACCCAAAGACCAGTGACCTCAGAAGAATGCTCTTTGATCCCTGCATGAATCGCAGAGCATTAAGACGGCTTCTGGATGATCGGCCAGACTGAAGCCACAGCCTCGATTCTGTGATGCATTATTCTCATAAGGTCCCTCAGACTTTATTGGACTCTTTACATTCCTGCCTCGCCTTATTTGGTCTCCACTGTACTGCATGTAATCTGACGGGGGACTTCAGGGCCCTGATTCGATTCCATGAAATGAAATTACAAAACATTTAATTCAGCACAGCACTACTGCGTTTATCAAAGGAACCAAGTGGAGAGCTACCTAAACAAGCATCGGTTTGTCTTGGAGGGAGTGGGGTGAACTTTGACCCTGCAGGGAGACAAACAGCCTCTTTGGGGCCCCCCAACAGCAGGATGGGGTGGTGCAGCAGAAAAGGGGCCAGGCTGAAGAGAAGCTGTACATAGTTTTACACACTATAAAATATTCATTAGCTAAGTGGTACAGCATTTTTCCCCTTTGAGAGGTTCATGCATTGTTTAGGCAGCAGAGGAGAGGAAAAGGAGGCCGGATGGTGGCGGAAGAAGTGCTCTGTAATGGGGCCAAACTGGACTGCTGATTTATGTGCACAGTCACGCAGGAAGAAGTGGAAAGAAGAAGTGTTTTCACCGATGCTCTATCTTGAAAAAGCAGTTCACCTCATCTGCTCCGCGCCGCGCTCTGCTCGACTATCACAGGACGAAGAGTGCTGGTGACACACTGAGGAGCTGCAGGGCAATGGTTCAACGTCTCCTAAATTCTGTCTGCTACATTTTTAATTGAGAGCGCCGATTGTGTCGGAGGTTAAAAGTGGCTCTGGGGAACATTTCTTAATTTTTTTTCAGCCATCATCATCACCCTGCAGGTCTCTGCTACACCACGCAACCTTCAGGAAGGTCCCACACCTCTGCCTTATTTACTGATGCTACATCAAATAAAACAAAAACAACACTGGTCACTGTCAACAGGGTCACTTCACGCTGTACACCACCCTCTCCCTCCGCCCCCAACCCCTCCACGCCAGGCCCTCCAGTCCTCCACTGCAGTGGCCCCTCCCTGCATTTCACATCCACAACAGCAGCATACACTTAGGCTCGGGCCAGAAGTGGTCGCCACATTCCCGGCAAACATAACCCAATCTTTAACCTCTTTACAGTGCGCATGATATACTTTGCAAGCAGGGGCCAAGGGTTTATCCATTATGAATGAGACCCATATTACTCCAGGCATTAACAATGTATGAGCTGGGCTTTAGAAACACAAGGTCTGGGGTTTTTCTGCCTGCCTTCCTGCCACTCCTCGTCGTTTTCTTCCACTCCCGTCCACGTGCTGCAGCTCTCACACAGCCTCTCGTGGATGCGCCCACTCCTGCCTGACAGCTCATCTGGCTGAGCCCCGCCTGTCCGATCGGCAGCTCCATGAACGCAGGGAGTCTGCGCCCGGGGCTAAAGCCCTCCACTGATCTCAGCTTTGCTCGCTCTCCAGCTCACCACTCGTAACCCGGGCGACCCTTGACTCAGCTCTGTCACTCCCGCGCCTCCCTGCCTTCCTCGGTCTTATCTCAGTGCATCTCCTGCCTTTGTGATCTGATTTCCCAGAGCCAGCCATCTGAAACTTTAATGAAATGCAAGCAAGAAGACAAAAGTAAAAACATCAGGACAGAATATACTATAGAGCTATTCTTACCAGACACATAGCTTCAAGCTTTCGATATATTTTTCATACATCTCTCATTTCACACCGGCTTAATATGGATTGTGTTGTTTGTTTACATGCAAATGTAACGCAGAGCAGAGCTGGAGACGATAACCGTATGTCACAGAATCATCAACGCACAGCAGAAAGAACGGACGACTCAATTTCATCAGCCGCATTTTTTTCCCCTTCTCTCTCTCTTTGGATCCAACAAACAAATCGATGAGGGCAGAGCCTGCGAGGGGGGATTGTGATGACTTATGCACCTTTACTGCTTACTTAGAGAATTTTGGGAGTGCAGAGTTTGTTGGGAAGATGGTGCAGAGCGTTCCAAGCGGGGCCCGGAGCTTCTCGGGGGGCTGCAGCCCTCCTTTTGCACCCCCCCATTTGCATTCCCCACTGTGGGACAACAAGATTACAGAAGCCCCTGGGGAGAAGCCAGCTCCCGGCAGGCGCCAGAGTCTCCTGCTGCTCCGTGCACTCCAGCATGGCTCCCTGGGTTTAGCATGGGTTACACTGATAAAGATTCTCATTTTTAAATAAAAGTGCTCCAGCCATTAACCTCTAGTGTAGTCTTGCATCACATTACGAGACAACTGCAATGTAATTACTGGCTAGCATAGCTGCGGCAACGTGGATGCATGTGGTTTCAAATCCCATTAAAGACCCGAAATGTAAAGAACGTTATTAACTACAAGGTAATATATGAGCGCTTGTCCCATGTTGTCCCCATGTAAAAAGGAAATTAACATAGTTTCAGGCAGGTTTCAGCCACAACAAATAGCCGAGGACAGGAAGGAGTGTGGTGAGCAGCCGAGCGGCAAGAGGCCTGGACAAGGCCTATTATGACAGGAAGCTCGACTCATCAGCCATTCAGGGCGCTGTAAGAGGAGACATAAATCAATGGTGTGCCAATTATGACACCACACTGAGCTGTGTGAGTGCAGGGAATTAGCTGCACAAATCTCAGTATCAGGTTCAGTTAGATGGGCTGCACTGCGCTGGGGAGGGAAAGCCAATGAAACACCGCAGGGAGGATGGAAGGGAGGCAGGCGAGGGAAAAGAGAGACGAACAGAAGTAAACACTGAAATTTGATGAAACTCATTACAGTTGATAGAATATCAGAGAAACGCATTTATCTTTTATTCTTTTTTCAGCCCATAAACCCAGAGCATCAAAAAAAACGTCAAACATCCAGCGAGGTGAACGCCGCAAGACTTCAGCCACCACACATCAAGACAAGTTCTCGTATTTCTTTCTCTCACGCTGAGATTTCTCTCCCACCAACATTAAACTTCACCTGACACCTCTCCTTCTACACACACTTGCTGAGTGCAATCAAGCAGGCGTCTGAGTCTCGTCTCTGGGATGCTGGGAGTGCGGCTTTCAGCTGGGCCTGAACACGATTCCCTGACACCACTGAGCACACAGCTGTATCCCAGAACTTAGATTCTGATTAAATGGAAACAGAACAGCCCATTAAAGTCATTAACATACATCTCCAGTATGCATGGGGGATGTGCACCAAAGGATGTGCATGCACAGTAATGTAGCGCATATATTAAGAAAAGATCCGCAGATAAGACTTGAAAGAGCATATCTTGCAAAAGCTTATATATATTATTTATCACTCAGACATCAAAAAGGAGACTTTGTAATGACCTTTTTTTTTAATTCATATGCAAAGGTAATGCAGATCCTGAAAATGGAAATCCGCCCAACAGCAGAGCACTGGAGGCTGTATCCTGCCTGCGTTGGCCTGGCAGAGCATGGCTTCCCATTTCAGCGCTGCCAGGATCTCTGAATTCATGCTACAGCAGATATCATCCTGGTTTTCATCTCACAGCCAATCATGGAGGACATGCGCTTCTTTTAATTTCTCAGACTAAGACGTGGCAGTAATCCAACCGCTACCCAGAATACAGAAGCTAAAGTGGAACTACTTTCTGTTAAAGGATTTTTAACAGGATGAAAATATTTTACATCTATTTTATAAATTAGATTTTCACATCTTCACATCCTTTTTTGCAACTATACTAAATTCTTTTCATTAAAGTAGTTATGAAATATTGAAATTTGAGATTTCTCTTAAAATTGCACTTTATATCTAAATATAAATATTTATATGGACTTAATTTTCAGGCTTGGATCATCCTGAAATTATTCACGACCAGATCAAAACCGAACCTCTCAGCGTTTCTTGGACAATGTTGATTATTCTGTGCGAAACGTTTGTCAGCTGATATAATCGTCGATGTGCTCAGCGGTGGTCCAGAAGAGAATAATAAAACAATTATTTATTTATAAGGCTGCCTGGGGCAAGTTACCCTCATATTTGCTTCGTTTCATGTCTCCAGTCAGGTGTAGGTTCAACGCCCGCTCATCACATCCGCTCCTCTTCAGGGTCCCCAAAATGTACTCAGAGTCTGGTAAAAATGGCTTTTTCTCACGCTGCACCTCAGCCCTAGAATAATTTGCTAATTTATCACTAATCTGACAATTTATTCCCATTTGAAACTCATTTACAAAAACTGGAGTCTTAATTTTACGATATATTCTAATAGGTTTTAATTTAAACTAACTTTTATGATGTTTCAATTATTTGTTAAATAAATTAAACCATTTAAAAAACATTCAAAATAGTGGATAAATAAATGGCTAATTAAAAGTAAGTGATCGTTAGCCAGCATTTTATTTGGCTGCAGTTTGCCATTCATGCCACTAGATGTCACTGCATCACGCACCAGTGGACAAACGTAAATTGATTCGGATGGGAAAATATGCTTTTTTCTTTTTATTAAGTTGATCTTTTTATTAAAATGGGCTTTTATGTGGACAGAAAACACAGGAAATAATATGGCTTCTGAACATGTCTGGTAAAGTTTCTGCAGGAACGTCAAACTGAAGTCTCCTCTCATTTTGCTGATGCATGAAAACAAAAAGCCAGAGTGGCAGAAACACAAACATTAGCATATATTGAAATATGGAGCGGTTGCCAAAGATGTGCGGCGACGGATTTATCCTGCATGTCTGAGGAGTTGGGAAGCGCAGCGCATCCTCGGCGAGCCGCGCAGGTCAAAGCCTACATGGCGGCTACATGTTGGAGTCATCACACATCAATCCCTGCTGATTCTGGTTTCTGCTCTTCGCCTGATAAATCACAAAAGTTTTAATTGTACGCTGACCTTGATGAAACCAACGGGACATCATTTATCAATTAGGAGAGCAATGGGGTGATGTGAGGAGAAAGTGTCTGCTGACAGAATTATTTTTCATCTCATCTTTGGCTCAGTCAGCTCTTCACTGTACAACTCTGAACGGCTTCTCAGGTTGAAACTATTTCCACCTAGCAGGAAGGTTTTTTTTATTTTTGTTTCTCATAAAACCCGTCCCATCAGTGCAATCCTCAGCTGTTTACCAAGTATATTTCAAAAGAAATGAGAAAAAAATCAAAGAAAGGAATGTAAAAACTGAGAGAGAGCTGGTATGACCAGCCTAATCTGTGCGTGGGCGCTCCAGTGTGCTTCCACAGGATGGCTTTTCATGACATGAACATCAAATCCCCGGAGAATACAGTTGCCATGATGAGATGTGTTTTTATGGGGATTTAGGCTCTGCAAGAGCGATTTGAGTATTACCTATTGTCAAAAATGTGCAATGCTAGGAGAGCCGCAGCAACCGACGATGAGGATATTAAACAGGCCTGTTAATGTTTTACACAGTGTTGTTGATGCTCCTGTAGACCCGTAAAGTCTTGACAATAACTCTTACAGTTGAGTGGTACGGGATACTTACTGAAAGGTTGCGCGTGAGAGGTGCATGAAGGAAGATAATTCTGCTCTTCATGTCTTACTGGGAGCAATCTAACATGTGGGGGACGTCACTTGTCAGCCCCCCACAAAAGGCTGAGCGATCCCCGTTTTCAGTGGCTAACGACACCAGCTCAGACATCTGAATGCTGGCAGTAGCCCCCAGATGCACGAGTGACCAGGAGCCAGGGAAGGCCAGCCCCGACCTTTCAGATGGTGGACCCCGGCTCTCATGCACCGGGCCCCGGACTGACTTCGCCCTCAGCCAGATGAGGGAGTCTGCTCGTGTGTGAACAGCTCTACTTCCAAAAGCCCCGCGGGTCTGAGGGAGCATTTTACAGCCTGTTTAACAGTAGCTTCAAAAATCCCCCTGTCCTATTTTTTTTTTCCACAAAGAGATTTCTCAGACATCAGGCCTTGGTTGCTGATTGCCTCTGAACGTGCTGTTGATTAAAAAGTCAGCAATGTTCAGGCTTTCTTGTTTTCTCTTTCTTGTGGATCCTGGGAGTACAAACAGCTCGATAGGCTGCGTGTGAAAGTCTTCGGGCCTTGTGTCTGACGAGGGACCCTCGGTGAGAGAGGAAGGGGGCCTGCCTGCCCAGCTTTTGGAATCCAATAAAGTGCTTTATTCCAGGGCTGAGGCCGACGTGAGGCTAATCTTTGATCTGAACTGGAAGCTGAGGGCTCCAGAGCGGGCCACGCCGCCCGATTATTTATGGGAACTTCAAAGGATCCGCTGATCACACTTGTGTCTCTTATCTAGCAAGTGAGAAACAGCCACAACAACAAAAAGTGACTTTGTGAGGGGAGTTAAAATTCAGAGCACGGAGGGAAAGGTGGGGATAAAGGCGGGAGCGCTTGAAATAAAAGGGGGAGGGGGTTTGGTGGGGAGATCTGCAGATTAGACCGATCAGACCGATGTGTATGGCCCATCTGCCTGGGAATGCACCTACGACTCAGACTTACAGACAATTGGACCTGAGGAGGATAAACGCAGCTCCTCTTTCCGTTTCTTTCACAGAGGAGAGCAAAAGCCGACAGTGTCAGGGAACCCTGCCCCCCCTTCCACTATCACCACCGCCTCCTCCACATCACATCAGAAATGTGACTGGCCTCAAACTGCTGACTTGCTCACAGTCCATTGAGTTTCCTCTCCTTATCAAATTACAGCCACCTCAATAACCCACTCGCTGCAGCACGCCGGAAGAAATGAGGTTTTCTCCACCGCCCGCCCCTGGCACTGCACTCTTTCCTTTGCTTTTTTTCTTTCTTCTCCGTCTCACATTTTTCCTTCAAAAAGAGCAGACAGGGTGGGGAAAAGGGGATGAGGGCGACTCATGTGAATGGTGGGATTTATTTTTAGTTGAGATGGTTCTCTTCCTGCACAACGTCCAGATGGAAACCGACTTTTCCTTCCCCTACAAACCGCTTGGTCCCAGCAGCCCACCAGGACCCGGATTACCTCCCAGCATCAGCCTTCTCTGGTCACTTCGTCTCTTTCAGCTTGGAAAACAGGGCGCTGAGTCTTCACCGTTCTCCTCCCTCCCACCTCACCCCTTTAACTACCACCATGTCTCTGCAGGGAAAATGACACGGTCCCATCACCTGTTATACACCTGCGATCAGCGAGCTTTGGGGAGCCCACGAAATGGACCCAGCAAGGTCATCTGTCTCATTTTGTGAGCGAAGCTGCTGCTATTACAAAGTCAGAATGAAGAGCCTCATCCTCGGGTCAGCTGTCAGACACATGATGGATGTCATTTAACCTTCCTAACAGCTGCTTACTGGTTCACACACCAAAGCAAATAAGGCTGAAGGGGGAAAGTTGGGAATACTTTTCCTTCTGATCTGACACAGTCGCCTTCGAAAAGTAATTGATTTATTTTCAACAACATCAGCGCCGTTGATGCTTTTATTTTTATTTTTTTCTGAGGTGGTAATTGCTCCGGCGTTAATGCATGCAAATGAGAGTTCGGGATAAATTTACGGGAACTTGTGCACCCTTCCTCTCCCACCAACACGCACACATAAACACCATTTCACCAATGTGAATTAACATCGATATTTATCTTAGTTCTATTATCCAATTCTTACCTCATTCACATGCTAATTGCTACAATTACCATTAAATAAGGGCCCTGGTTCATAGGAAATAACCTGCTGCTGAGCACTTGAAGCACCAACTTGTCACCTGTGTGCACACACACCTTTCCAGGCAGCGTGAGAGGGAAGAAGAAGAAGAAGGAGGTGTGTTAACATTTGCCTCCTGGTGGAGGTTTAGGTCTCAGAACGTCTGACGAAACTACGCTGCAGCCACAAGCAGCTACGTGTTTTTGGAAGCCTCCGCTGTCAGCCGCATCACGGCCGTTCTCTGAAACAAGACGACAGCAAAAGTAACTGATTTGAAGAGGAGCCCCAAATTGAGAATGAACGCTCATGTTTAATGATTGGATGGAACCCGGGGAGGGTTAACATGAAAGCCCAGCAGAGTGCCAGCCCCAGTTACCTGCAGAGCCGCAGCCGTAGCGCTCTGCCTTCACCTGGTTTATTGGAGACGACGCAGGCATGTCAGTGACAGCCAATGTCCAAGTTGAGTGCGAGTAGATTAGATTAACTCCCCTGTGAAAGAGCCTTGTCTGCTTCCATTGTGCATCCTGTCTAGTTAAAACGACACAGGTATGCCGCGGCAATAAGCAGGTGCGCTGACATCAGAGTCGTGTTGGGAATACCGGCGCTGATTGGAAACCCTACAGAGGATTCCACAAACACAAACACACGACGCACGGCTCCTACACCGCTGAGCGGCTGGTTTACATGAAGATCAGGAGAGAGATTCCTGAGTCCCGTTGGGCTCCAGCCGTACCGCTCCGCCTCCACTCCCACCAGACTCTGCTCGGTCCCTCAAGGCGCGTCTCTTCCTGCTAAGACGTCCATTTTACAAATCAAAGCTTGGTGGAGGACAGCAGGACAACGGATACTGAAAAATACGTCTAAAGGGTCCGCTCCAGTCAAATAAAGCGTAAATCTAAACTGGGTGCTAACTGAGTTGCAGGGCTCTGCTGCCAGAGGCCTGCAGCCATCTTCTGCTCATCGGATCAGCCTGGGACTGAGGCGAGGAAATTCAGACCTGGACAAGAAAACTGAATAAGGCAGGAGGGAGAGTGACCACAAGATGGAAAGTCCTCTCAGTGAATTAGTGTCAAAGCTCATTACCTCACAGTGCATTTCACAAGTCTTTACATGTAAAAACACCAATGGAGAAAAGACAGGAGTCTGCTTTATACTTTCCACAAGAGTTAAACACCTGATTCTAGTCTTGGGTTCTACATTTTTAAGAGATCTCTGGATTTTTAAACTTAGAACATAAAGTCTAAACCAACAAGTTGCTCATATAATAACCAGAAAGCTGCCAAACACAACCTGTTGGCACATCAAACTTTGAAGCTGTGGGTTTTAGGCAGCTTCAACAGTTTAATAAAAATGTCCAGATCATTTATGGTGGCGAACATTATAAGCAGAAAAACAGAGAATGTTGTATTTAAAAAGAATTAAACGCTTGTTATGAATGCTACTAATTCAGCTACCTGACTCAAATTGTTTGGAAATAAACAGAATACAAATTAAATATTTATGGAAAATTTACTACAAAAGATTTACTTAAACTTCAACACATTTCAAAAGAAATAAAGATTGGAACATTTGACTCTTCTAAACTGCATTGAAATGGATTAAAAGACAATTTGACTATTGCTATTAGTCAAACAATAAATCAACACTTACACACAATATATAAATAATAAGTGATCCTGAATTTAAAGTGGAGCAGTTTATGTAGGTCAATTTACTACATAAACCATGTAAAATGAAAATCAGGTCAAGATTTATTCAAATAAAAATTGTTTAAACAAACATGAGTTTTGTTTAACTGTATAATTATATTAATATATTAAAAGTTATTTTGGTGAAGCTAAAGAGCATAAACTCACAAAAAGCTGACCAGAACTTTCTGCAGAGCATTTTCCTCCAGAACTGTTTGTCAGTCGTTGCTGTTATTAAAGGCTCTTTGAGTCAAAACAAAAAGTGAGTAAAAACTCCTGGAGCCCTAAAGGAATCCGACTGTCTTCTTAAAACTTTAAATGTGTTAAAGAAGTGAACGACGTGGAGCAGCAGCTGTTAAAATCCAGACTCCGATACGGATCAGACAGCAAATCAATTTGGACCCAGCCAGTAGAAAGTAGAACACAAACAGAATCATAAACTGGACTAAAATCAACATCCTACAAGCTGTCTAATGGTGGATTGGAATAAAAACATTTTTTGGTTTTGGGTAGATAATTTAAAGTATTTTTTTTTTTACATCAGATTGCTCTGTATTCCTCCAGTTTCTGGGTTTATGAAACTTTTACCTCTGTTGTTTTGATGTTTTCACCTTATTGTCCTTTAAGTTCATCTTACTAATTATGTTTAGCTCTTTATTTGTTAATCCATTAAAAGTAATTAAAGTAATCAACATTAAGACATTGTTCTGGACCTTTAAGCCTCTCTAGAAAACACATTTGGATCTTTAAACGTGAAGTTTGAGAATCCTGACAAATAGAGTCAAAGAAAAGTTCAACCAGCTGCAGATGTTTGAGAATCTTCAGTCTCAATCAGAATATTATCTTCTGAGTTTTGATGCGTTTTTAATATGGATGAATCTTTTAACAAATGGAGGTTTGAAAACAATCTATAGTAGTGTTGTTGGGGCTGAAAATAAGGTAGCAAATTGTTACACTGCAGAGAAGATGATGCATAAAAATAATCCAGAAACCATTTTCCAAAGGATAAATGTGTGTCCTCCAGGAGTTAATATGTTAATGTGTGATGGGAGGCTGGTCGGCTGTCTGTTCACACATTAACAATAAGACATGGTAATAAATGATGGCGGTAACCCCCAGGTAAGAAAATGTGCCGTAGGTACAGACGATGCTAATGAACAAACCAAATCTATTGACCGGTTTTTTACACAAACGATGGGAACAGAATCGTAGCTTCAAGCTGGTTTTATTTTTAGCGTTTTGCTGTTTTTCACTCAGATGAACACAAGCTCAGATACTCCACCAAGTGAGACCGAAAACAGGCTAAAGGGGAAAGGAGCAGTAGAGTACTGGTGGCTCAACAAGACAAAAATCAGACCCTGAAGTCTAGTTCACACACGGTAAATTACAGATAGGCACCAGAGTATTTAAACCTCTGGTAGATGATTTCAATTAAAGAGCAAAGGACTCTTGATTTTAAAAATATTAATAATAAAAATGACATTTTGAACATTTTTCCCATTAGTTTACATAATAATCTTTTGCAAAAACTTTATTCAAATACAATAGTCTTCTTATAATTGTCGAGCAGCTTTTCGATTTTTTTCTTGATGAAAGCCAAGTCTTTGAGGTTGGAAGGCCTTCATCCCATCACCCTAATCTTTAGCTTCCTGCTCAGATTGGTCACTCAATTGGCAAAATTACTTTCAATGAATCCTGAAAATCTGAAATCCCACCAACAGAATCTGTCCAGGTGGGATTTTTAAATCTGAATCATTCACCCAAGAGATTATTTCCTGGATAAACTGAGCTGCCAAAGCATGATTTCTTAAAAATAAATGAACATAAAACTGAGAACCAGTCCAAAAATATCTGTTGTAACTTCTATTTCCAAGATGATGAAGATGAAGTAAAGAAACATTTAATTGGTGGGAAAATTGGCTGAAAGTGGGCTGGTTTCAAGCATGCAAAGAGCCGAAGGAGATATATTCATGGAGACTGATCACTAATCTCGGAGCCCTCTTGCCTTCTGGCCTGCCCTCACACACATAGCTCACAATCAGGGGAGCTGATGACCTTTGCTGATGGCAGAATCCCTCACGGTGAAGGCCTCTCAATCGTAAAGCCGTAGACACGCGGCACAAGATCTATTAGTCTGCTCTTTTATCTGTAATAATCCTGACAGAACAAATAATACCCAGGCATATTCAGAGCAAAAAATAAAAGGTGAGGGGAAAAAATGATCCTAATCATTCAAAGTGATGCTTTGGAAACCAGAGGAACGTATGAGAAAATAAATCCGATAAATCGAGTGCACTTGCAGGGCTGAAGTGAATGGAGGCTTTGGAGTGGATGGATACCGCAGAGCACTGTCTGTCTTACGCACACAAACCTCCCGTCGTAAATTATCTTGAGCAATGTAGAATTTATGAGGCAGAGATATCTCACTGCCGGCCTATCATTTCCATGGCTCTGTCACCGTAATTCTCCCCCCGAACTGCCCGCACCCATAGATAAAAACGGCCACTGCAGACACAGATGAAAAAGTGCAAAGAGGCGAAAACGGACAATGAGCGAGTCTAGAGGAGGAGGAGGAGGAGGAAGAGGCAGCGGGGTGTTTTTCTGACTCAAGTGGCCACTACACGCAGCTAAAAGCACGGAGCAAATATGCAGAAAGGGGAGGAAAAGGAGGGAACGAGTGCGGCGATTAGAATTAGCTCTGTTTACGTTGTGTGAACTGGAGCGTCGGGGGAGTTTGGTAAATTGGAAGATGAGTCAAATTTCCAGGCTTACATCTTCACCTCCTCCTCCTCCTCCTGGGCCTGACAATCGCTTTTACCTTTTGAAATATGTGTTTGTGTTTCTCTGTGTCACCAGCGGAGTGTGTGTGGAGACATTTGGGGAGCTTTTAGAGCACTATCATAGAGTAGGTGGAGGACGGTGGAGTGTATCAGAGAGGGCAGTCCGCACATGCTGTCCTGTGAGATTGGATTCTCACCCATGAAATGTAAGCACACAGAAAAACGCTCTGCAGCAACAACCTCCAATTTACACAGCAATTTTCCACTCGCTCACGACACAACCAAATCGCATTTGTCTCCCCCCGCCGTCGGTGCCGCGCTGCCCCACAATTTCATTCATATCCAGTTAATTAGCACTTTGTTGCCCGGCCCCAGAAAGAGCAATCATTGGGCAAAATGTGCAGAGTAATTTATTACCGTTTATTACAGTTCATTGAGGAAGCCGGAATATGTTGGATATCAGAATGATTATTTGCGTGTGCAGAGAAAGGAGAAAAAGTTATTTACCAAAAACAGCTGGATGGTTAAATTAGAGGCTTTTTCCAGCAGCAGCCGCGTTTCAACATCTCTGGGTGAAAAGCAGCGTCTCTCAAGCTTTACTCCCTCCTTTTAAAACGTTAATTGCTATTCATTACTCGCTATTGCTGAATGATAACAACGTTGGAGTTACAATTCTGAGTCATTAAATTAGAAGGAAGGGGATGAATAGGAAGGCTGGGCAATGGAAAATCCTCCACCGCGGCTCATCCAAAGTGGAATTAATAATATCGCTTTTTCTTTTTTTAACACAATTTTTGTAGTCTCTAACCATGCAGATACTCTCGATAGCGACGGTAAATTGACTCATTTGTGCCGCGAAGGAACTGCTCAGAATCTTAAATACAAACCGGATTCTTTATTCTTTTTTTTACTCATTTGAGAAACATTTTTATTTCTTGAGGCTGGGCAGCAGAAATGTTCTCAAAAACTTGGACAATTAAATTTTCTAAGCAAGATCATTTTTGAATTCTCTCTTAGCTAAAATAAATACCTTTCTAATCTTGTTTCACAAACTTTATGTTTTAGAAACAGTTAAAAAAGTTAAACTTTCTGCTCTGGGAGCCACATTAGTTGGGCTTTCTATGCAATTTTTATCTGTAATGTTTGATTTCCTAAAATCACCAAATTTTAGGCAAATGCAGATAATTTCGCTGCTCATGCAGTAAAAAGTAAAAAACTTTCAGCGAGCATTTGCGTTTTTTAAGTAGAAATAAAAACTAAGGTGACAACCAATTTCACACAATCTGCATTTCTGATTGCTATTTTTTAGTGTTAAATCTATGTATCTTTCACAAACACCATTATAAATATCAGAGGGTGATCAGACGTCTTGGTTGTTGTATTTTTTTAAAAATGTTTTCTTCTGAACTCTGAAATTGACTTTATCCATGAATCTGATTTTTTCTGTTCTTCTAGAGCCAAAAACACCAAAAATAATCCAACATATAATAATTATAATAATAACAATAAATATTTTGGATATCCCCAGCGTGTCCAGGGTTCACGCTGGGGATTAAATAAACTGGAAAAGTGAAAAAACATTCAGGTTTCCAGATTTAATCCCAAAATAATGTCATTTTTAAAAAATGAATGTTTTAAATTACTACAGGTTGAGTTTCAATCAGCAGAAATTTCCACAGTATCAGCTAAGAAATCTGTTTTTAGTTGGAAACTTTATAATTTGTATTTAAAATGTTAAACTCAAAACAAAATGAAGAAATTATGCTTTTATTAAAATGTAGATATTTATCACTTAGACATATGGAGCTGTTTTAAATGTTTTCTGTACTCTTTGTGTTCATGTTGATAAGAATCGTCAGGTTCTGCTCAGGAGGTAAAACCAGGAATGACAGGAAACCAAACTTTTTAAAAACTGTTTCCATCAGGATGTTTTCCTCTGGAAACAAGTCCCAGTTTTTGTCCTTGAGATTTTTTCTGATTTTAGCTGCAGAAATATTGATTTATCTATTGGAAGCTTCAAAGAAGTGATTTAGATTCAAATGAGAAATTTAGACAATTTGAGTATGGACTTTAAGAAAACCATGTATTATTTAAAAATACACATGGTGTTTTACTTAAAGTGAGACTGTACAAACAAGCAAGTATTTGTCTTTTCTATTAGCTATTTTAATACACAAAATACTTTAAAAAACTATGAAATAGTAAATTTTATTAGTTTATCCTTAATAAGGCTTTTGTTTGTATTGTTTAATATTTTTTTCAGTAGATCTGCACCAAAATACAACAAAATTGCGGAAAAATAAAACAAAAATGTGGATTTTTTAAAATCATTTTAGCTGAATTGTTGTTGAAGTGACCAGTTCAGAAGGACCGACCCGACCCGACCCGACAGTAACGCAAAGCAGCTGGAGAGCTAAAACACCCAAACATTCCTTCATTAGCTGGCCACACATGTCCACACATACACACACACACGCACACACACACACACACACAGAGAGACAGGAAGGTGGATGCATGAGCCTGTGGAGGCTGTAATGTGTAATTTGTAAGTTCCATTTGTTTTTAATACACACCAAAGCAGTGGTCCTGTGGGACCTAATAAAACCTCATAAGCACACGGAGAGGAAGCCCGAGGCGCTGCTCTTTCCCACAGATCTCACCTTGATAGATGATTTTAGAAAAACACAGAGGCGTGCTCCACTAACAAACTGCTGCGAGAGAAAGCAGTGATATTTAGACTCTCCATCTGAGCGGAGGGAAAGTGAGGAGGAGGAGGGTGGGGGGAGGAAGAGGCTGATTTGAGCTAAATTACATGAGCTTCTCCTTTCTTATCCATTTCACAAAGAGAAGCCGAGTAATCAGAGGGATACCTGTTTGGCTGCCTGCGAGGACAAAGGGAAAACAAAGAGTGAGCTTCCACGGCTTTTTGTTTTTTTCTCCTATTGTTCATGCAACATGGAGCTGAGATTAACTACAACCGAGTTCCCATTTTTTATTTTGAAGTCCATCCCAGAGTCGTTTGTTTCCTGGTTTTAAAGGGAGCAGCCAGTGGAGATGTGCAGGGAACCACACTATTACTTTATATTACTGCAGCAGTCTGCAATCTGGAATAATAATAAAAATAATAACAATATAAAAGGGCTCATTTAATTTGGAGAAACAAAAATAATTATGTGTAGCAGCCTGGGTGGAGGTCATCTGCTCTGCATGGCTCGACTTCACCTCTCAGTTTCATCTCAGGATACCTGTAGACTCTTTCAAGGAGAATTTGAAATCAATTTCAGGCCCCATTTAATTTTATATACCCCTACATGCTGACCCACAACAGCAGAGTTCAAATATTGATCTTCTTCTGCAGGCGACCCGGTGGGCTTCTTAGCAGTCAAACACATCTCAGATGCACCGCTTCAAAAAAAAATCAAAAAATCAAACCGAGATTAGGAAAAGAAACTTCCTCCACTTCTTCTTCACATGAGGAATTATTTCCTGCAACCTGGTTCCCATGCAACGCGCCCCCTGCTCTGATGAAGACAGATAATGACCTTTTGAAAAACAAAACTTCAGCGTTGGCCTGGAGATCTATTTGTCAGCAGCAGCAGAAGCAGCATGCCTTCTGGCAGTGGAGGAAACCGGCTTGCAGGACCACAACTGGAATAATGCTTCGCTGTTCGCCACTGCCATTAAGCTGCTGGTGATAAAAAGGTGCCGTGCTTTTAATGGCCTGCTCTTTTTTTTTTTGCTTTCAGTCGAACGGCCACTCTGTTAACTCAGCACACAGGGTAATACGTCTCATTTGAGAAGGTCCCGCCACGGGGAGAATGCTTGAAGGACAGTATGAGAGTGACACTACATTATAAACATAATAATCACAGCTGGCTGAGATACTGCAGTAAAGGAATAATTGGACTCAAGCTGCTATGACTGCTTAAGCATTTTAGCATGCCATTTGTTGAAGAAAAAAGGGAAAAAAACAAAACTACTAACCCGGGGTCAGATTAAGTCCTGCAGGGAAACAAGAAGATGCTGCAGACAGCTTCCACTGCGAGGTTAACTCCGTCCAGACAGGGAGGGACGATCCTCCGCTCTGTCTGGCCGGCTCCACTCAGAGAGATTCTGAGCGGAGCCGGCCCAAGGCAGAAGCAAGCTAAGCCACAGGAAGCCCTGAGGAGCTTCACTCTGCAAATCTAGATGTTAACTCCAGGGTTTGGCCACTTTTCATACAGGAAAACTTAAGCATTTTCTCCACACTTTGAGATAAAAACAATATAAATCATATTTAATACTGTTAATAATTTTGTGGTAGTGTTCTACAGGAAACAAATAAAATTGTATGTTTTCAAACGTCTCTAAAGTCCTGACTGGTCTGAGAAACAAAAACTATTTTAAAAACAAAATTTACTTCAATTAAAGATCAATAAGTCACTAAGCTGCAGTAAATTTCCTTCCTGTTCAAATTAAAACATTCTCATTGATTCCAAAGGGAAATTAAACCAAATCTAATTAAGTACTTAAACACAATATACAAATAAAAAAAGATGAAGTCCCTCCATCTCAGGAGAAGGAAGTTTTGAAGCCGAGCCGGCCCAAAGAATAAACAAACTAAGCTGCTGTTTAGGTTCTCCAGGTATGACGAAGTGTTAAAGCCAAGCTAAGAAAAAAATATAACTACGAGAATTAAGTCAGAAGATTTTGATAAAATAGTCGCATGAGAATAAAGTCGTGATATTAGTTGAATTCTGGTAATTAAAAACCGTCAATAAATCTATTAGCCTAATTGTCGGCTGCACCCAGGCCAGCAGGGGGAACCCAAGAGCTTCTCTCAAAGAGTGTACATATCAAAACCTCAGATTTACAGTTTACATTTTAAAATTTCCTCTAACTTTCTGAATATCAAGTTGAAAAATAAAAAACAGACAATATAATAATGTCATCATTAGAGGAAAATAATAATAGTTTAGTATAAGTTTAGTAGCTACGATAACAATCATTTTAATGACACTAGTTTAATAATTTCTGCCAGTTGTGTGCTGGACTCATAACTTCAGCTAAATCAACATAAAAATAATTTTCTGCTTGTTAATTTGGCCAAATAAACATAGAGCAACTTTTTGTTCTCTGCCGGTTTCATTTATTTACTCTGATTTCTGCAGCGTCTTATCGTTTGTTTCGTTTGTTACATTTTACTGTCCTGCTGGTTCAGACAAACAGCATGACGGGTCCGGTTTCCTTACAGTGTCAGGACACAACAGAGGTGGAGTGGAATATAATAATTGACTTTTTAAAATTGAAAGCATGATAGTTCATGTTTGACTCCGAGAGCAACAAGAACAACAAGAACACAGACAGATAAGCAAAAAGAGGAGAAAAAAAACGACACAAAGATCAAAGCATTCATTGATCCTGGACTAAGATTTAAGACGAAACTAAAAAGCTGTTTATATAATAATAAATAAGTACAAACAATCTTGTTAGTTATTTGCTTATAGATCTTTTGCAATAAAAAAGTTCACATTTAACAAAGTTTGGAAAACAAAGATTTCAGTAGTTATTTAAAACCTGCTGACCAAAAAAACCTGATTTGAATCTGTGATTTTGCAATTCAGAGGTCCAAAAATGTAAATGATTGTTTTTAAAAGTCTTATATCTAACTTGCAGTTAAATGTACAAAATATTTTATGATTAAAGTCAATTTAATTGGCCACCAAATCCCTCCCTGCTCAGGGCCCCAGATAATCTTTTTCCGGCTCTGTTTGTGAGCGAAGGTGGAAGATAAGACCTGAATTTAAAGCTTGGATCATTTCTTTCAAACAAATTAGCACACAAACATCTCCTGTGGCTTCATATCTCCTCCACCCTGTGAGGTGTGCAACAGTTAATGTTCAGCACTGATGTTAATTAAAAGCTTCATTAGATATTTGCCACCTAAAAAAAGAAAAAAAGAAAAAGCAGGTTTGTAATTATTGCAAGGTGAGGCCATCTGCAACTGCAGCTTTGTTTTCCAGAAGTGGAGTATATTAGCATCAGCAGCTCGGCGAATGCTAATTCCCTGACACCACAGGTCCAGAAAATAGACAGGAGCTCTCCAAGCTAACGCTCACCATTAATGACCGGGGGATATTTAGCATTATTGGCAAAATGTAAACACACATCTATTGATGCGCCGCACAGCGGGCTGCATGCACAAACACCACCTCCGGATGATAAGGATTCCTCACAGGTAGCACCATAAATATAGACACGTCAGCTCGAATATGTAGCTGCACATTAAAAGCACAGCCAGACCCCCACCCTACCCCACCTCCACCTGACCCCCCCGGTGGAAAAACCTTTGTTAGCGAGTAAACCTACTGCACCGTTTGTGCCATACTTCTATACAGGGAACAAATTTAATTTTGTTCCATTTACAAAGGTCTAGTGGAGTAAGACGGTGGGTAGCCTTAAGAACCCCCCCCCCCACACACACACACACACACGCTAGCAGCCTGTCTGTGAAGTCTCTGTGAAGAACAAGGCGGCACTCGCTCACACACCAAATGAAATTTCAAAATAAACGACTGAGCTGTGATTTACAATTCTCCTCCGGGGCAGAGAAAAGTGAGAAAACATTTCAATCAGGCCCCTCCGCCTTTGTTATGTTGCTATGAATCAGCTGTTTAAGGGACAAAACAGCTGAACAGCGGGCGGGAGAAAGACTCCGAATGATTTCACACCAAAACACACAACATATTGAGAGGAACGTTCTGGAGCCCATGAAATTGGGTTTAAAGTTTTGTTTTGATTTGTGTCTGATTGAATCTGAGTGAATTGCTCTCAACTAAACAGACTGCAAATAAACAGCAAAGCCGGCGTGATATAATGGAAATATTTCAAACACAGTGTTTATCTATAACAACACAACAGAAAGGAAATAATCAGGAGATCTGGGCTTCACTCTTTGGTATGTTTTTCTTTACTTTTATTGCTAGTAATTGTAAAACTTTCTGTGAAATCAATGTTTCTGAACACACTGGAAAAACAGGTGTGCTCTGGATCTGAAAAAATAAAAATATTATGGAGAAAATAATTTGTAATCTCAGACTTTCTTATGCCTGTTTATTTGGACATTTCCAGTTATTCATCCATTTGCTAATTGCTTTCATTTTACATCCATCCTTCCATTAAAATTTGATTAATCCGTCTGTTTTTTTTCTTCATCATCCATCCCTCCATTTTTTTATTTATGATCCATCTATAAATTTTCTGCTCATCATGCACCTTTTATTGTCATCCATCCATCTTTTAATCATCCATCCATTTAATCTGTTGAAGCCTCTGCAGTCATTTCTGTGTTTATTTTTTTTTAAATCTGTCAAAAAGGCAAAAGGAACTCCGGAAATGTTTTATTTTGAAATACTTATTTTGAAAGTTTTAAATATTAATTATGTTTTCTGGTTTTCTTACTCATACTCTTAAAATGTTAACGGTAAAATGTTGTGTTAAGTCAATTTTCTGATTAAACACAGACACTTTAAGTCTGTTTATTTAAAATGATTCAACATTTCCAGCACTAAGAGGCCAGATTGAGAGGAAGCCATATTGGTGGATATGAAACAACATGGCATAATTTGATTTGATTAAATTTGGGTAATGATGAATGTTTTCAGCTGACAAAATATGAAATATTATAGAATTTAAGTCAACAGTTTAAGATCAACCAAAGAAGCAGAACTATTGATGAAGCTTCAGGGAACCCACAGGGCTCCGTGTTTGGCCCAAAACGTTTTGGGCTTACAGAGAAACTCCAGTTACTGCTGTAGTTCTATATGTGATAAGGACAAAATGATCATAAAAAACTAGTTACTACTTCATTCTGTCTGATTTATATCATTAAACTGAACTTGTTTTACGTCAATAATTTCTTAGTTCCACTGGCAGATTATTGGATTTAGAGGAAAATGTCTTACGAGTGAAATAATCTGCCAGTGGAAACAGTACTTATTTAGGAATAACTGACTTTGAACAAGCTTCTATTTCTTGCTGAAATGTTACTTATCAGTTCGTTTTATCTTATTTCAAGTGTACTTAGGTATCTGTACTAGAAACCAGACAAAACTCCTTGGTAAGATTTTGTGGTTTTCCGGTGTGTATTTATACAAACTACATTTAGAAAACCAAAAAATTTTCTTAGCCAACAAAGAAAAGTTTTTTTTAAAAAGTGAGAAGATTTTCCTCTACCAGCTAGATTTCCAGGCATGGTGTGAATTAAGTTTTAGTTAAGGTTGGAGTATATTGGTAATGGTTATGATTAGGCATTAATGTAGTTACTAAAATTAATGGAAGACAATACAAAGTTATCTTATTGATAGAAATACACTGCAAAAACACCAAATCTTTTAAAAAGACGTGTTTTCCATGTTATCAGCAAATTAATCTGCAGTGGAACTAGTATTTTTTCATTAACAAGAAATGATTGTGGACTTAAAACAAACTCCTATATCTACGGAAAAATATTAGGGCCAAAAAGATATCTGACTTTAATCTCAGATTTCTGACATTTTTTTTGGCAGATTTTTTTTATCTCAAAAGATTAAAGTAAAATTTATGAGATTAAAGTCAGAATTATTATTATTTTTCTGTGGTCCTCGTCTTCTTCGGCATATGTCTTGCTGAAAAGTCACTTCTAAGATAGTTTGTCTTATTTCAATTATCTGCACTAGAAACTACACCGAAAATTCTTGGCCAGATTTTGTGTTTTTGCAGTGTAAATGAATGAGTAATTACCAGGTTTCTGCAGCAATAGGAAGCTAAGGAGTTCAAGAAATCCCTGGAATCAGGCAGAGTGGGAACAGAGGACCCGGGCCCCAGTGGGCCCCAGGAGGCCCCCAACCTGCCCCTCTAAACGCTGGAGCTCCAGGAATTAGGATGACGACTGGTACCGAGTATTCCCAGAATGCCCCTGGATCTGTGTGTGTGTGTGTACCGGTGCAGAAGCAGGAAGGAGAGGAGTGTGTGTAGAAAGGAGAGGTGGATGCTGGTGAAACCAGAGAGTCGGGGCAATTCCTCCCAGGATCCACCGACACGAAGGGATCGCCCCGTCTCAGAGACCTAACCACTCAGAGCGACACCGAAGCCGCAAGCGACCGGAGGGGGGGCGATCCGAAACAGCCAGACGGAAAAAAGCCACAAAAAAGAAATCAATGGATGCAAGAATAACAATAGACATCAGCAGAGTGGAATGCCACGATAGAAAATCCAATTACGGATCAAAGGAAGGCAATTTTAGAAAATGTAAGATGTGGAGATAAGTCTGAGGGAAAGACGAAGACAGAGAGATGTGGCATGGAGACAATAACAAGACTTAAGTAACGCCATGCTTCCCACCCATCAGCATCGTCTTAGATAATAGAGTTACGTTTACGAGCCGTGCCATATGCCCACCCAGCGCCTGGTAAATAGAAAATCCATGAGATGCCATGTTTTTATGACTCAGAAGACAGCTACTAACTAGCAGGAGCAAACCTGAGTTAGCCCGTCAGCTCCGCCGCGCGGCATAAATAAATTTATACTCTAATACAGGCCTACAGCGGCCAGCGAGCAGCGCGTCCCATAAAAGCCTCAGCACACTGTAATTCATAACTCCCTCAATATCCAGCTCCATAACTCATGGAAGGAGCCTCCACCATCCAAACCGGGGTGAGGAGGGGTGACATCATCCTGCGGAGGGACGAGGCCGAAGCAAACATCACAGCAGGGAGTCCGACTGAGCCGCAATGTTCTCATGGTCGTGTCACCATGTACTGATAAAACCTGGTAAACTGTTAAAATATTCAGAAATATTCATCTCTGCATTCTTAAAATTAAATATTATTGAACACATTTACCAATGATCAATCGCTGCAGGATTTCACGAGTGTTTTTGTGATTCTTTGTGATCAAAATCACAAATTTTGTGCTGCTAATTTAGAAATATTTACACTTATGCATGACGGTTAATGTGACGTTTTGTTACTCAGAACTGTGACTATAATCATAATAATAATAATAATAATAATAATAATAATAATGGAGGAAGTTGGGTTGCGATCTAAGAGAGAAATTCTAATGATTGATTTTTTCTCCAGGATCGATACTTGTTGTATCGATCATGAAATGCGTAGTAAAAGGAAGACACTGCCACCTGCAGATGGGAGTTAGCATCACTTCAAACCTAAGTTTTTTAAATTTTGAAATAAAATCACAATTATGCAGAGTTTGGTAGTAACTAGTTACAATGAGTTACATTTACTTGAGTAACATTTTGAAAAAAAATTACTTTTAGGTGGGAGGTGCTACTCTTGAAATTTTCGATTCAGAGTAGCACCTCTTGAAATCCACGTCACTAAATGCAGAACAAGCTTGTTTTAGTCAAAAATCACCAGACACATAGCTGCAATTTTATATTGAAAGAAATTTGGAAAAATGTTTGTTTTTATCTTGTAATTATGAATTATTTTTATTTCGGTCTTTAAACTACCAAATTTACCACATAACTTTATATTTTGGTCCATCTGATGTAATTTTTAAATACTAAATGAGTGATGTTCTCAGTACTTGAGTAATACTTTTATACTTTTACTAGAGTACTTTCTAGAGCAACACACTGTTGTTTTTGCGTATTTATTTTCTTGAGCTCACGTTGTCATGTAAAACTGGAGGGACTGATTGGTGTAATTTGGGCCCATAAAAAGCTGTGGCGTGCCGGATTTGGCCCCCGGGCCTTGAGCTTGACACATGTGATTTAAAGCAAAGTGGCCAGGAACACACACCCAAACACAACTGAGGTATGCTTTGCTAATCTTTTATGCAATAAACTCCTGCGTTGGTGTGATTTCACGCGGCGCCATGTTCGCACATAATAAGCAAAGCTGTTCGGAGCCCAACTTAATACAGTGTCTTATTTGAAATGCAAACAAACTGCGAGGCAGAGGCTATCACCTCAATCTATTCCCCTTCTGTTCACTGGCTGTCATCTTACATGAGCCGATGCTGCAGTTCTGCACCGTGGCGAGGGGCGGGGGTGGGGGGCACAGGCAGCATGATGGGTGATGCGGGAGGAAGAGGAATGGAGGAGGAGGAGGAGGCGGGACGCCGGCCACAGTGTGATTCAGAGGGTTGTTTCCCCTCTCAGCGCTGCAGGGCGAGGATTTACCGGAAAGGAGAAAAAAGATCCAGGAGAGGCGAAAGAACAAAAGCTGCTGAGACATGAAAGGGTCTGAAACAGAAAGGGATGTTTCATGAAAATAGCACGCAGGAAGTTTCAATTTCAGCTGTCTTGGTCTTTTAAAGGACTGGACATAAACACACACACACACACACACACACACACACACACACACACACACACACACACGCACTCTGGAGGCTTCCTAAGGATTTGGGATGTAGTGGAAGGTAAACCCTCCTAAACTCACTCACTTTGTTGCTGTTTTTACAGGTAGGAAGAGGCTCAGCGAGCTTCTGACACAAATATCTAACATAGAAGAGAGACTACAGCTGCAGTGTGGGGAGAATCCTGAAATATTTCCAGACAGATTCAGTCAGATAGAAACGACAACTAACGACTTCAGAGGCGTCGTTTCATTAAGGGACTACAAAACTGTTGAGATGGTTTTGGCTGCAGTACAGTTGGTGGCACCTGGTCCCCCCCACTTCTCCGCCTGGCCGGCGGGGCGCGCAGCTCTGGACAGATGGGAGGGAGGGCAGCGAGGCCATTACCATGATGCTGAGGGGGGGGGATGGTCGGAAATGAGGGAAGCAGGAGTTCAATCGGGAGCAGCTCCATCATTATTTCCCTCCCTCAATCACCGCGGCAACACTCTGTTTACTGCGGCACATGCGGCCGGCAGTAAAACCGGAATTGGACGCCCGACCCCCATCCAGCAGCCCACCCATCATCCCCCAACTTGCCGAATTAAAACATGTGAATAATTCAGCAGACAGACAGGCACTCGGGCCCCGAGGAGTCACCTTGTTGATTTTTTTTAAAAAAATTGCAGCCTTCGGGTTTCACAAAACGAGGGGGATCAGTGGCAGAATCAATTTCCAAAAGAAGGAGAACAAAAAAGAAGAAAAAATCAATGTTCATTTGCAGAGATAGGCATAATTATTCATGTGATCGCCATCCTGCAGGCCGCAAATTTCAGATTAAAATGCTAAATTAAAAGAAGTATACTTTATAAAAAGTTGGCAGCCATTTGCGGATAAAAGTCAGGATGAGGAAGAAATGTTTCGCAGCAGCATTTCCCAGCACAATGAGTCATGAAACGAGGGATGTACACAAACACTGCGTGACTCCACGTCACAGTAATTGACCGTTTTAATTTCACTCCAAAAACCAGAGCAGCCAGGAGAGGAAGAGGAGAGCTAAACGCTCTCCACCCGTTCCCTCTTCTTCCGTTCACAAAGCCGGGGTGAGGGTCAAGGGTTAGATGGGAGGAAGGAGGAGGGGCGGAGGGGGAGGGGGGAGTAACACAACACAAAGCGAGAGCGATGCTATCACGTGCTGCCGAGGAGCGCACGGAGGAATGAAAGCGAACGGATGGAGGGGAAGAGGAGGAGGAGGAGAGAGGAAGACGGCGGCGAGGCGAGCGTCATTCAGTCTTACCTCGGGCAGGTAGAGGAACGCGGGGGGACACTGGAGCGAGTGAGGCAGCATCCCGGAGCCGGAGAGCAGCAGGCAGCCCGAGTTGGCCATGGAGCTCAGCGTGGGGTGACGGGACGCTTTGCGCATTTAGCAGGGAGATCCTTTCGCTCTTCGTTCTTTCTTTCCTCTGGCTCTCCCACTCTCTCTCTTGCTCTCTCTCTCCTCGGATCACTTCCTTCCCTCTGCCTTCCTCTCGCCTTTTAAATTTCTCCTTTCTCTCTGGCTTCTGTGTCTCTACTGAAGATGCGGCATGGAGGCGAGCGGCGCGCAGACAATGTGCATGTTCCACCTTTATCGCTGCTGCTCTCTCTCACTATCCCTGCTGCCGCGACTCTGTTTACTTTGTGTGCGATAAAAGCCAACATAAGCATTCAGACACAGAAGGGGAGGTTCTGTGCACGCCGAGGAGGAGGAGGGGTTGGAGAGACGACTAGGGGTTGGGTAGGTTAGGGTGGGAGTATGAAGGAGGTGGTGGTAACATGAAGACGGGGGGAGTCGGGGTGCTGATGAAGTCCCTGGTGGATTCATACATCAAACATTAGAACAGCTGATCCGGGGCATTAGCAGCGTGTGGGACACTTTTAATTGCCACGTCCACACTCAGTGGCCACTCCTCGCCCTATGCACTCAAGGACATGCATGCATGGCAGGAAAAGATGCATTAAAACAACAACGGCGGGTTATTAGGCCTAGTCCTGACATCACTCTGCAGCCACTGAGCTGTAAGTGCCAAGAGCCCAAAAGCGACTTGGAGCTTCCTTTCTCTGATTAATTCTGTTTGATACGGCGTTAAAAGCGGCAGACAAAGGGAACGCAGAAGACGGCTTCGATACGTCATCTGTTCGTAGACGAGGCTTTCTTGAAAGCGATCCAAGCCGGTTTCATAACCACGATGTCTCAGCAGAGTCTGGAGGAACACGGGTCACCAGCGGGGTACAGCAAGGTGTCGCCACCACTGAGCCTGTAAGTCTTGTTAATACAGTCGAGACATGTTTAATTCATCAAGGCCAAAATCACAAATCTGTCCCTGTGGACGACATGCAAGGCTCCATCTTGAGATCCCAGAACAGCAGGAGGGCTTTACTGCAGACGAGCCAAGAAACAAGGATTCCAGGCCTTTTCAGGGTTTCAGCAGCACAACAGTCTGAGCTGTGTAGGCAGGATTAAAACAGGGATGCTATCTTCATACGACAGAACGGCCTGACTTAAACATGCCTGTGTGCTCTGGCTGCTGAAGCGAACATCTGTCAGGATCGTTTTTGGTGAGACGCCGTTGTTGTAACATCTTGTTTCATCTCCAGTCTGTCGTCTTTTAGTCGTTACCTGGACTTTCTGCGGCGCGGCGGTAATAACGGGGTGTTTCTCATCGGAGAATTGACTTTCCCTGGGACACTCCCTCTGCAGATTGAATAAGCAGGCAGCAGAGGGATGACTGGCCTGTAGTTGCTCAAAAACGAAGCCGATAATAAGAAATTATTAATTCAAATAAAAGCCCAGCTCACCGGCAGCTATCTTGCAAGTATACATTCTGGTTGGGAATAATTGGCCTGAGTGTTTGATGCAGAAGATCAGTCGTCACAGATATCTGATCTGGTTTAGGCTGAGCGTCCTGCCTGCTGAAGATGGGAATCCATCTCCCTGTCTGTGTGTTTTTCTGTCTCTCGCTCATTTGCTCCCTTTTTTCCACCACGTCTGTCTGTCTCACCCAGTTAATAATTCAAATGAGCACTGCCAGATCACTCCCTTCAAAGGGAGTTGCTGGAATGTTCTCAACGGTGCCTTTTTCTTTTTGTCATGTGAAATCAAAGCCCTCAAACGCAGCAGAGATATCCTCAGTTAACTCCCCACGCTGCAGCTCTGCCAATTAAAGAAAGATCAACAACAACCGCAAGCAGCTCACGGTTGATCACAAAGAGAAGAAGAAGAGTGATCTTTGTCGGCATCACTTTCGCCAGCGTCCTTTGTGCAGTCACCACATTTCTGGTAATAATCAGCATAATCATTATTACCACCATCATCATCACTGTCACCGCGGCTGCAGCATGCATCTTCTGAACTGCAGAACAGGATTCACCCTCACACACATACACACACACACACACACACCCACACACACCCTGGAGGCAGGATTGTATCTGAGCAGGTGTGCATGTTACAAGCTTTTAAATCTGGGTTTAATCTCCTCTGAAAAACATCCGCCAACGTCTCTGTATACAAGCCGCAGCTTTAGAGAGACAAGATCCGGTGCTGTGCATCTTCAAAAAAATAAATAAATAAATGAAGGAAGAAATCAAAAACAGCAGTTCCAGCAGTAAAAAGCCATCACATGGCCTGGAAGCGCCGTCAGCAATAATCACAGGCAATACAAGCGGCGACTAATGGGGCCCAAACGATCGGCGGCACATTCCGGTTCCCTGTTCATCGTATGACCGCTGATCAATACCAGCACACTCACTCATCATCAGAAGGACGACTGTTTATTTCCTTTGACCAAGTATGCAACATCCTTCAGCTGCTTCTGCACAGTTTTATCTGTTCGGTTGGTGGTTCGGTTCTGCTTCAGCTGCTAAAAGATATTTCTTATACAACTTTATTAGAACCAAAAGGAAATCTTCCAGATCCAACCGTAACACTCTGTGGCACCTTCCGCTCATAAAGCTTTATATTTGATGGTTCTGCTTCCAAGGGAAGAAGGTGCAGCTCAATAAATTAGAATGTCATCAAAAGAGGAATTAATTTCAGTAATTCAATTCAAGACAATCAAACTTATACGTTGTGAAAATTTGTTTCACTCAGACTTTTGGTTAATTTTGATGATCCTAGTTTATGACTGGAATTTGAGCAAAACAGGAACATGGTCCTCCTGAACTGTGGGTCAGTATCTACACTCAGTATTTGGTTGGGGCTCCTTTGGCATGAATAACTGCATCAATGCGGCGTGGAACGGCTGAGGTGTTCAGCATGTCCAGGTAGCTTTAATAGAAAGGTTTCTACACTTTTTCCACAGTAAAATTCAAACATTGTCAAGGAAAGTTTTAACACTTTCCCACTATCACACCTTGGAGATGAAAACAATACAAATCAACTAAAAAAAGAGTGTTAATTTACTATTATATGATATCATTTATTACTGTTATTAACAATATCTTATGATATTATTCTTCATTCTACAGCAGAAATAAAGTAAAATATGATTTTTTTTTATATTCACCTGAAATCATCACAGACTGTGTAAATGTCACACAAGCAGCTGGGAGTTTTTGTTTTTTTCTTCCACTTAATTTTCCACTGAACAGCAACTTTCTCTGCAAAATCCTTGTCAGCTGGAAAACACCTCAGTTCTGTTGTGCAAGGCATTAATTAATAACACAAATCAACTTTTTAATAATAGTCGAATGTAATGCACTGAGAAAACCCCAAAACTTCTGCAGTTTTTAACTTTCTCTACTTTTGCGGGAAGAGAAATCGTTCCTCCAGCTCATGACAACCGGTTCGATCCCAGATATCCTCGGCTGCAAATTGCTCTGGAAGATCTTTCTTCTTCCACTATGTATGAACAAGCACAAGCTTGGCAAACTCTTTGAAAACACAAGACTGCATAAGACGTTTATGTTTAAACCAGAGAATCAAAGAGTTTTCAAAGCCGGGCCACACCCACAACAGCTTCTGTTGCTATAGATTTTGACTTGTTAAGAAAAACCCAACAGACCCGATTCAGTTCTGGAATAAAACTTCTCTTAACTCAACATATCTGTCCTGGGCCTTAGGGTTGATAAAACACTTGATCACTGGAACATTTCTCAACATGTCTGCAGCTTTATCATTAAAAGGAAAGAAAATCGGTATGAGAGTTAAACTACACTGTAAAAACACAAAATATTACCAAATATTTTTGGTCTGGTTTCTAGTGGAAATAAGAAAAGTAATTAACAAGTAACTTCAGCAAGATATAGAACTTGTTTTAGGCTAATAATTCATTAATATTAATAGAAAACATTTAAGAATGATGTTAATTTTGAATGGTATGTGATTTTGATTGCTTCTTATAAATTTGTGTTGTTTTCGGACTTTTTCTTTCTGACTTAACAGATCTTGATCAGACTTTGGGATCGTCTTTATTTCTCCTGCATAGCTGCGTTTTTTAATCTGTCATGATTTTTGTACTGTTTGTATGTGTAAATAAAATATTCTATTCTATAAAAAAATACTATTTCCACTAGCAGATTATTTCACCTCCTAGAAAAAATCTTTCCCATGTTATAAGTGAAAAAATCTGCCAGTAGTTTTAGTACTTTTTAATCAATATTAAGGAATTACAGACTTAAAACAAGCTCCTAATTATTGCTTTAAAGTTACTTGTATGTTAGTTTTGTCTTATTTCAAGTGTACTGAGACGTTTCCTCTAGGAAGCAGAAATACTTGGTAAAAAGTAGTTTTTTGCATTGCATCTTGTCTGAGTTTCTAATTGTACAAGTTGTCCCCTTTTAGTCTCTGATAGTTTGGGAAATTCTTCAGCACCAACTTTTACATAAGCAGGAACATCCTCTCCGATCCCCTGCTGTGTTGCTTTTATTTATTTATCAGAATTTTTTTAAGCCGCCGGTTTGATCCTATATGTAGCAGTAATAAATCCACATATTCCTGCCTGAATGTGCAGGAGCTGCAGCTCCGGCTGCTGAGTATCTTCAGACTGCAGCAGCTCCTTCCCACCTCTACACTCTGTGGTTCAACATGGACACAGCTCCCCCATCAGGACGAGCACCAGAGTTTGAGCAGCACAAGCAGGTCAGAGTCGGACCGGACATTGTGCACTCATCTCCGCCTTGCACTTATATGTAAATATGTGGGTTCTTAATGAAATCCCCCACATGGTTGGGGAACAGACTGCAGGGGATGAAAGGGAGCCTCCACCTTGCAGGACACTCTGAGCAGGAAACAAAGCCGTGGTGTCTGCTGATGGTGGATTTTGTTCCGAAGCGGCGAGGCCTTTGGAGGGGCACCCTTGAAGTGCCCCTCTGACAGGCTTCCTCATTATCTGGCATCTCCGGAGTGCCAGGCGGCCCCACTGCAGGAGGGGGCGCCTGCCCTCGGGGTACCCAGGCAGCCAAGGGTTGCGCTCTCGCTAAAGGTCCGCTGATTATATCTCAGGCCCAGAGCTTCAGGGATCCCCGCTAATTAAAGGTTGTGTCATATCTGTTAGAGATAACAAACCTATGTTGCTCATCTTTTCCTTTTTTAAAGCCCTGCCCTCCGACGTCTGCGTTCAAGGCTGTCCGGCTCTGCACGCCCAGAGGAGGGGGGGCTCCTGTTTAACCTGCCCTCACCCATCTCAGCATGCCAGCGGAGTGGTGGAGGCATCGGGGATCCTTTGTCTGGAGGCATAATTAAAGCCCTCGTTCATTATTTCTTCACTTTGAGCGCAGATCTGAGTAATTAGGAAGCAGTCCACAGGGGGGGCTGCAGCTTTCATCCACACAAACACAACGGAGAACCAGCACACAGTCACACATGTGAAGCACGAGAACGTGAGCGCTCTTCCTCAGTCTTTGCACCAAACGAGCCGCATTCATCTCCCACCTATCTTCAGATGCCAATAACCGACAGAGTGAAGTATCTTTTTTCTCCCCCTGAAGCCGTCAACTTCTAATGCATGGATTGAAATTTGGAACAGGAAGAGCTTCAGCTGGATGTGAGGCTGTTTGGAGCTCAGCCTCTCTAATGCATCCTGCAACAGAGTTTGCCTTTTATATGGTGTCATTCATCCTCATATGTCTTCGCCCGCTGCGTCTCGCAATCACGGCTTCTTTATGGCGAACTAATGCAGCCACTGCTAAGATCAGCAGGTTGGCTGCGGCCATCGCTCACCGACTTCTGGCCTGATATTAGGACGTTTCCAAAGCCTCTACTGGAGACGGCAGAGAAGGAGCCGAAGGGAACTGACTGTACCTCCCACGCAGTCATATATCAACCCTCTATGCTACCCCTAAAACACTCACACACACACACACACACACCACCGCTGCTGCTGCGGCTGCTCAGACAAGACAAAAAGGAGGAGGGATGATGGAGCTTTATAGCGCCGGACAGTCAGTGTCAATACATTGAGCGTTTTACCAGCCTCTCATCCAAAGGTCCAGCATGCTTGTGGCTACAAAGCGTCCGAGCCAAGGTGCGTGTGATCGCCCGAGGTGGTGGGTGGAAGACAGGGAAGAGTGCTGTTGGAGCATGGTGGGGGAACAACAAACAGGGGGCGACGGCTCACGCCCCGTTAGCCCCGCAGGCCAACCGAGGCTGTGATGGAGAGAGAGCTGACAGGGCAGAGAGACGGCCAGGCATGGAAATCACATCAGATCAATGATGAAAAATTCAGAGTCGCTCGTGGGGGCGGTGTCACGTGGTGCGTGGAAGCGTGTGACTCCTGGATGTACATGGAGAGGCTAATGGGTTAGTCCGGCTACTCGTGTTTACTCGCAGGAAAATCGAGAGACAAAAAGCAGCACTTAAAAGGATCCTCACACATTCGTAACTCTGTTGGTTTTTAAAATGATCGTCTCTGGGGGGTTTCCAGGCTCAGAAATGCATCTTTAAACACTCAAACTCCACTTACTGACAGAAAAAATGAGATGGATACAGTCGTTTTCATTAGTTTTGACCAACTCAAACAATAATAATACGTTCATCTGAGGCTTGATTTCTAATCCAGTCTCTTAAATGACTTTTTGCAATCAAAATAACTGACTTTGTGTTGTTACTTTAAAAATATTTGCAGAATTTTGCCATTTTTCCTCATTCAACACCTTAAAAATCTATCAAAGAAAAAAAGTCAACTGATCTGAACAGCGCTGATCAAATGTCTCTGGACACTGACTGGAATTACGACCAAAGTTTTGAAATCAGGGAACATTTCTTCAACTGAAGCAATCAGAAGGTGGAAAACTCTAAACGAAGTGCAACTGGAAAAAATACCACAGAATATGCACTTAGATGGAAATTTTATTTTGATTGATGCAGTTTTCTGCACTACTTCTTACACTACAGTAAGTCATTCACCCATTCATAAACACATCCACACACTAATGATTTGTGATTATGATATTAAATAATTTGTTATTTCTGCTCTAAAACAAAATACAGTGTGTGGTATTTTTGTTATTAAATGGCCTTGTACCATGTCATTCCAAACATATAGAAAATTACAAGGTGGTTATTTCTATAAACTTCAAAATATGTTGTTTTTTCTGATCTATTCTTTGTTTGCCGAGATCCCAAGGAATTTGCAGTTTTCCTGTAATGTTGGGTTGTTTTTCAGCTATTAGCACAGATGCTGCACACCAGCAATCCTGAGCTTCAACGACAGTATACATGAGCATGATAGACAGCGCTAAGTCCCTCCTCCTGACCCTGATTGGTTGGTGATTGGTCAGTAGGACCACTGGGAGGAACCAGAGGAGTAGATCACCTGTCTCACATTTTACTGTCAGGTCATAGTGACAATTTGACAAACATACAAAAAAAATTTAAATACAAAAGTTACCGAATGTAGTGTTAAAGTCAGCCTAAGTATGTGCACCCAGAACCGAAACCAACCAAATAAACTACATTTTTTCACTTTCAGACACACAGTATCCAGGCAGCACTGTAATCATGCCATTGCTAAGTTTAGTACCAATCAATAAGTCAGACCACTGTTCTCCAATCCAATCCTCAGGGTCCTGAGAGCTGCTGCTTCCTTCTTCTGCCACCTAGTTAATTGCATTCACCTGTTGTCTCGGCCCTAAATCAGTCCCCGATTCGGTGGATAGATTGAATGCTCCCGGGATGCTGTGCAAACCAGCAGTCCTTTGGATCCCAGGGACCGAGACGGCAGACAGGATGTGCTGCCTGACAAGCACATTTAACATATCAGGTGTTCTTTATGGACAAAATGTCCCACAATTCAGATCTGTCCAAAGCAATCATTCTCAGAATATACCATCCTCATGCATTTCACTTTTTATTGACGTTCTGTAAAAAAAAAGTACCCTCAACCATAATGGCTTCAGCCCAACGCCAAGTCAATTACATAGATTGGTGCAGTGACATAAAGTGTATTCCATTTGGGAGCAGATTGGTCATGCCCAGTAATGTTCCCTTCCAGCAGGCATACCTTTGACCATTACTCTAAACAGGCATTTAGGGAACCAGAGACCTATTTCCCACAACTGTGAATGCCGGTGTGTCTCCCAGAGGGGTCAGGGGTTCATGCTGCATCTACCATGCTCTCATATTTAGCAGCGGCAGGTGAGAAATGGTACATCAATACTGTCAGACGCACTGGGCCACAGAGGCCTCCTGCACACACATATCATATTAGGAGGGAGCGTAACAAACCACAGCCGGACCGGGAGGTGTCGGGGAACGTGTGAACACGCGAGTGTGTCTGTGGATCTACAAGCAGCAGTGTGTAACATGCCTCCACTGAGCGTGGTGAATGTGTTTCTGCTGGAGTTTTAAGACATATCGGGGTTTTACGTATCAATACTTCACCCTGAAACCTTTAAAGGGGCAGTATTATGTGTTTTCCGGACACATAGTGCCATTTTACAGCACAATCAAGTAACTATGATAACTTCAGTTGTTATAAAAATGCTGTACATATTAAAATAAATCTGACTTTGTAATTTAACACCTTGAAATTGGGCCTCTGTCTCTTTAAAAACAGCTACTTTTTCTGAAACTTACTCCTCTATTAACCGTTTAGCAACATCTTTACCAGTGTTGCTCTGAGCAGCAGCTCCTATAATGAGCTCAGCTGAGGAGCAGTTCCACCAGGTGTTTGCTAATTGCTCCTGGCTAGTCTGAAGGAGCTATGTGGGGGAGGAGTTATGCCTCAAAGGTGGGGCTAGGTCCACCCAGGTGTTTTGCACAGCTGAGTGGTTGCCATGGAGATTAAAGTATTTCTCAATCATGCATGAAAGAATCAAATCAACACCATAGGTATGTTCTGATGAGGGAACAGAATGATGTAAAGTTCAAAAAAGTTCATTTTACATAAAACTGTCCCTTTAAAAACTTTTAAAAACACATAGCAAAGAGCATATTTGTAGTTAAATCATGATAAATAACTAAAATTCATATCTCTACTTTTAGAAGTGAAATATTCTGACAGTAATTTTTACATTTTACACAATAGTTACTAATTAGTTTGTTGAAAAAGGATCAAACTAAAGAAGAAAAAGTTGACAAAGTTTAAACCAAGGTATATAAATATATTAAAATCCACATTTCAACTCTTAACTGAGCAAAAATAAATGTATTTTATTTTATAACCTGGATCCAACTCTGTGACCTTTTACATTCCCATACATCCCCGACTGTAGTTCTGCCAACTTGTGCATTAATATTCATTTCTGTAAGCTCCCAGATTTCAGTTTGTGCCCTGGAACTGAAAATTCCTTGCATTTGCGCTGAAGTTTGTAAGCTCACCTTTACAAGCTTTAAGGGAAGAAAAACATACAATCGCTGGCAAACTTGTGTCAGAGTTTACACAAGTTTGCGGTTCATGCACAGGACCGAACCGATCAAACAAGGTTGCAGCAGGAGAAGGAGCTTCTGAGGCAAATATATCGATAAAAAACAATAATGTTGCAGTGGAATGACATTCACAGCTCTATTTGTGTGTGAATATTTATATAATGTCTGAACTTATCCATATAAATTCTATGTTTTGTTAAATTTGACACAAATAAGATTACAGATCACAGGCTAAAGACAACAATTTGATTATCTGGAAATGAAAAATATCATTAAAATATTGAAAATGCAGCTTGGGAAGCTAAAATACTTCAGTACAATGCGTCTTGATGCGCTATTGGTTGTTTTTCACTGTTATGTAAAGATGGAAAATTTGCTGTTTGAACAATTAAACTAGGCGGGCATCAATGTTTTTAGAGGAGCTGTGGTCAAACCTCCTATGAATACTGGTTATCTGCTGTAGTTCTGGTGAAAAGTCACATCTTCCAGAAAGCGTTAATAAAACTCAACCGACCCAATTTAAAAATCTGTCTCAGTCCTGATATTTAAAAAAAATCCAGATCTGGTATTGTTGACTTTGTTGAATTCAGTGCTTTGTACTTTGACTGACATCATGCTTTATTATTTTTATTTTATTATTATTACATTTTTTAAATGTTTGACCAAGGTAGTTAACCAATTATTTTGGTCAGTTTCTTTATTATTTCTTTTATATTTGCTGCTGCACTCCTAATTGCACTGGCTGAACAAATTAAAGTTGATTTAACATGTTTGGTGAAGGTGAGAAATCATGTTGGTGAAGCCATTGGTATTTATCAATGTGCTGTATGGGTGCAAATAAGTTTGTAATTCATTACATTTATGTCTGTGTATAAAAAAATAAATATTTTAAATTAATTCAGAAGTGTTTTTCTGAATCAGATCGATATCTGCCGATACTGAACCTCAGATATCTGAATCAGTGCCGGAAGTGAAAAAAGTGAATCGGTGCATTCCTAATTAAATGCTGACTGTTTTCTACACATGGATACAGATTTAGATTGTGGTCTTTGAACTGATTGCAGTAAAAAAGCTTTGTCTGAATGTTGACCAACTATCTGTATCTAAATCTGTTACATAGAGATTCAACGTTGATATTACTGTTGAGGTCGTTGCTCTAAGTTTCTTCCAGTCGATATCTCTGTGGTTAAATAAATGCTGTCCTCTGAATCACCTCTCAAACGGCATTTCTACCAAAACGCCTTCTCATACAGGGACTGCTGAGTGTGTTATGTAGCACTTTTTAACCATGTGTGTTTTTGTCGAGTTTGGTAAGCTCCTCTTGTGTTTTGGGAACTTAAATAGACGCTCTAAATATAACGTCTGAGTGGGTGTTTGCCTCTGCCTCACTCCAAGTGTGTTTCTCTCAGTGTTTGTATCTCTGTTGGTGCGTCTCCGGCTCTAAATGGGTTTTTTGTGGTGATAAAAAACTCTCAGTTGTAGATTGAAGTGCCTGCAGCATCTGCTGGCGTTACCTAACATCCAGCCCTGCCCTCTGACCACATCATTCGCAACATACATAACGTTGACCCTGCCATCCGCGTGCATCCCGGCCGGTTTCCCCGCCATCGTGCCTACGGGGAGATTTTCCTCGGACATCATCTCTCTGGAACGACGGCGGCTGGAAGAGAAAGGGTTTCAGAAAATCTGCCCAAAGGACGTGGAAGAAATGTGAGCGCAATATCTCTGAGTGGGAGTCATGAATGTAATATTATCGGGAACCATAATGTTGCGATTCCTGCTCAATATTTTAAAATATGTCTGGTTTTTATGCTGCCCCGTCGAAGCTATAATATCAATAGTTCAGCGGAAGATGTTAAAGTGTCAAACTCTGCAAGGTGCAGATCCAGGAGAGAGAAAATTACAAACATACATATACAGACGTGAAGGTGTCATATAGGTAAATGTTACGGCGCCGCTCCCTCGGCGAGAAGGATTGTTTTTCCTGGTCAAGCATGTCCGCCGTGATCAGTCATGCTCATGCTTCCGTATTACTTCCTGTGACGCTCTCTCGCTCTTTCCCTAATGCTTCTTTTTCTCCACTCTCCAAATGCTATCTGTCAGTAGGTGTTGCAGGACTGATAGAGGCTTGTCTTTTGCCTTTCTCATTACAGCGGGGGAGACTAAACCCTGGCGAGCGCGGTAACCTTTCACAGAGACAGAAGGAGGGAGGCATCCACACAGAGCCGGCACCTCCGTCTACTTGACATAACCCTATTACCGCTTCCTTAATTTGTCCCGCCGTGACAACTCGCAGCCAAAGAAACGGTTAAAAGAATGAGTGAACAAAAGCTGCGCTGCATTATGGGGAGAGGAAGAACGAGGGAGAGAGGGGGGAGACAATGGGGAGGCTGAGCTGATGCATCAGCCATATTGGATCATTTCTAAACCGCCACGCTTTATCCGGAGGTGGGCCTTCGTATACTCCACTTAACTGATAGCCCTCTGTTTCATCCAGGCTCATTCAGGCCTTTGCATGACCAGGAAAATGCAAAAACATGCAGATTTTTCCCACTTTCCTGCTTCAGAAATGTCTTTTTTAATATAATAACGCCTCCTTTCTAATTTAATATTTACAAACAGCGCAGATCTAAAGAAACCTTCATCACTGCTGCTTTTGTTTCCTGAAGCCGCTTGTACCAAACGTGATCAAAGCAACACGCGGCACAGAAATGACAAAGCCTCAGAAACAAGTAAACGACTGGCAAAAATGAGTAACGGCTTCAAAATGGCTGATAATAAGAGCAGCTCAGAGAAGGCGCCAGACACTCAGACAAATGTGACACTAAATCCTGCATTTGGCGCATCCCGAGTAAACAAAAGTGTTGATAAAAAGGAGCCACTGCAATCTTCTTTTGTATGTAAAATCCCACATAACTAATCTGGATCTGAAACTCATCAAACAAAACGTCGATTTAACCCAAATCCAAGTGAACTCCAGCCGCCTACCAGCCGGGTTTGCTCCGTTGGAACGTTCTTCTCCAGCGTGGTGGAAATATTCAACTTTCTACACCTCTGCACGCCTTTAAAACACCGGAATAAACGCTCCAGTTAACTCCACTAACCAGAACAGATTGTCCCTTTTTTTATTAAGATACAAAACATAACAATGCAATCCTTTCTCCTCATCCATTTTTAAATGCCACTGCAATAAAACTTGTAAAATGTTAAGAGGGAAGGTGGGAGGGATTGAATGGAAAAGCCAGTTTATTCATTAGCAAGCTGTAGTTAAGTGCAGCTGCAAATTAGCTCCTCCTGGAGGAGCTCCAACTAGATATGAATGCATCAGCAGAAAAGTTAATCCAAATGTAATCACAGCATTCTAGTTTACACTCAGAGCTTTGGAGGAAGAGACTCTGATTGTTGTTTCATTTCCTCCTATTAACAAGCTGCTCATTTTACACTATATAACGCTGCTGTTTTCAACTTTCATCTGTTTTTGGCTCCAGCTACACAAATCGGAATATTTTTGCCCAGACTTTATTCCTCATTCTGTGACAAAAAACAACAAAACATCAATGTTTTTGGGATTCTGCTCAGAAAAGCTGCTGTACCCACGCTGTGCCAGCAGGTGGCGATGGCGCTAAGGTTGCCATTAAAATTCAAAAGATGATTCCGACCACGGCTAAAGAAGTGCTGGGCTAAAGTGTCTTCATCAGCTTTCAGCCCACAGTTGAAGTTTGATGCGACAAACTGAGATAGTTCAAAGTCTATTCAACAAAAAATGAGCTCTGAATGTGCAAATGCAAAACAAAATCATTGTTTTGTCAAATATTCACGTTACCATTGTAGGTGAAACATGTCATGTCACCACCAGGGGGCGTCTATCTGAGTTTGATGGTTTTATACCGGAACCTGGGGCTGCGTGACATAAAGCCGTCTGATTGTAACCAACAAGAAAATTCAACAGTTTAGTTCAACCTAAGTTAGACCAGCACTGAGACGGGTTTAGGAAAAATATTAAGAGAAACAAATTTCCATAAAAATGTCAAAAGTTTGCACAGAAACATAAAGATAGAAGTATTTCTAAGTTTCAGCGGTTAGTTACACGTTGCAGTATATTTGGTGCTTCAGCCATTATAATATTATAATATATTTTTTCCTCTAGTTTATAAAGAAATTAACGTAGTACACTTGAAATAAGACAAAACTAACTTAGCAGTAACATTTAAGCAAGACATAGGAGCTTGTTTTTAGTCAATGTTTTTAGACAAAAAATACTTGCTAATATTTTCTGTTTTTTCAGTGTAAAAATGTAAATCTAACATTTTCTCAGCTGGTGGCTGTGGCCTCTACCAGTGACTGAACGACCATAAACCTGAACCCTGAGATGACATCAGTGGAGAATCATCAAGGTTTTCCTCACTTTTCTCTTTTTCCCCACATCACAATGTTCTCATAACTTTCTCTTAGCTTCAGCTTTAAGGATCCATCCAGCTGGTGTCATTCTGTACATCTGTGATCATGAATGCATCGCATTCAAAAACTGCATCCATGATCTCTGTGATGTTGCAGATATGATTCTGTAGCTCTTTATTGGATCATCGTATCGGTTCAACGGTCGCTGTTCCTGAATGAAGAAGCGCTAAAATAACCCCAGCTAAAATACAAAACGACTTTTCATATGTACGATAAACATGATTCACAGAATCCACACGCCTCGCTAGAAGGACCGAACGTGTTTTTTCCTAAAACGGCGGCTCACTGTTTGGGCTTTAACAAGCAGCACTGTTCAAACACAGAGGAGAGGCGCTTTTATAGGGGACTATTTTTAATCCACATTTGGTGCTGTTTCAGTATTTGGGTCAGCGGGCCGGATGTAAAAAGCGACTGACTCATCAGTGGAGATATAAAGCACAAAGGGGGACTCAGTGTTTTTGTCAGATCAGTCCACTGAGGTGTTTTGATGTTTCAGAGTCTTAAACGCTCCAACGGTCGGCTGGATGGCAGCAGCTGCAGATCCTTCACATCACGTGTGTCAAACTCAAGGCTGGGGGGCCAAATCCGGCCCGCTCCAATTTTTAAAGTGGCCCTCACGATTCTAGACACCAAATTACATCAATTAGTCCCTTCAGTTATTTGCAGATATTCACACAAAATGAGATTCCTGCAAAGTTACTTTTCAGCAAGAACAAGTTCCACTGGCAGATTATTTCTGTTATAACCTGGAAAAAATAATCTGCCAGTGGAAATAGCACTTTTAAAAAAATTAATATTAATGAATTATTGACTCAAAATAATCTCTTATATTGATGAGAAGTTACTTGTGAGTTAGTTTTATCTTATTTCTAGTGCATTAAGAAACTAGACAAAAATACTTAGTAAGATTTTGGTTTTTTGCAGAGTAACAAAAAGTCACAAATGTTGCAAAATTCCTTAAAAATATTTCTAAATTAGCACCATAAAATCTGTGATTTTAATGGCAAAAACATGACAAAAACCTGGAGTGACTTCATAATTTTATGAAGTATTTATTGCTATATAGCTGTGTGTTAGTATTTTTGACAGTTTGTTAATGCGTTTGGGAGAAACCAACACTTGAGAACATCTCGGTTTTGGCTCGACCTGAAATGAAAAAGAGATTGCCTCCTCTGCTGTAGGTTTACGACCTTAAAGCGATAAGAATCGCCTGCTGGACTGATCTGCCGTCTACCTGTTTGGCGATCAGCTTGACGCGGGATCGAGCCCGGCGGTTCAGAGGATGGCGTTGTTTGGGACCAGAGACCCCCCGGGGGCCGCGGCTGATGGCTTTGCCCCCCCACCCCTCTGATCTGCGCTGCGGCGGCGGCTGCCAGGGCTGAGGGTTCAACGCCTGAGCGCGTGAGCTGTCTATGTGGAGAGATTAAAGGGCCCGTATCGATCGGCGAGCGCTCATGCATTTTGCATGAGGGAGACATTGTCAAAGAAGCATCTCAGATTAAAAAAAAGAAAACTAGTTGAGGGAGAGTTCTGGCGAATCTGCTGAACTCTGTGAAAAATCTTAATGTTGAAGCGTTATGCATGTAAACCTGCTTTTATATATTGGATTGTCCATGAACTCCCATCGACCCGAGATATTGCTCGTTTTTCATTTCTTCCCCTGCTCAACACGCCAGCACACCGCTGCTTCCTCCTCCTCCTCTTCCTCTTTCTTCTTCTTCTTCTTCTCCTCCACACTGAGGATGGGAGTCAGAGAAAACCCGGAGCCCCCCCTTGAAATAAGAACAGAAAAACTGGCAGCCTGTCTAATGGCGGCAGAGAGTCCGTTGGAGAATTCTCAAGTAGAGTGTGAATTATTTAGGATGTGTGGCGAGTGTGCAGAGCATGAAGCCACCCCGCCTAGCAACCGCCAAGCAGAGTGGCCAAGAAGATTCAGTGTGCAACAAACATTTGCCTGCCTGAGATCTTTATTTCTTCTTCTCCGCATCAGTTTGGTGAAGAGAAAAAGAGAGGTTGGGCAACCAGCGGTGGATTTACAGAGCGGAGCAACATTTCAAGGATTTTCTCTGTTTTTTTAGTGAAAAATGAAAAGTGATTTTCTGCATTTCTACCAAAAACAAAGTGAAGCACAGAGAAGTCGTTTTGACCTATTTGCAGCCTCCAACGTGATGCAGCTGATTATTCATCATCAACAATTCATTCAGGTCATCATGCATGTTTAAACCACACCACCGTACTGTACCTCACACACACACAATGAGAGTGTGTGAGGCCTTGAGAGCCTCCTTATCCTGTGAGCATGTGTCAATCTCACCTAAACGACCCCGATAACAAGACAAAGGCAATCAATCTCCGATATTGGCCGGGTGGGAGAGTCGGGGGATAACACCGACGCTATCAGCGAGCGCCAACAAAGACGGAGATTTTCTGCGTGAGGATGATTAGGAAACACGGCGGCGGTGACACGCTGATCTGCGGCGGTTAAACTGAGGCAGCTGTCATCGCTGGCAAATGATGACGCCGAGCCCTGATAGAGGAGATGGGATCTGAGGGGGTGTGTGTGCGTGTGTGTGTGAGAATCTACTATTGATGCAAAACACATCAACACTTTGAACACACAGAAACACTTGCAGCTCTCTGCTTTAAACGAACGTTTCAGAAGAAAACACTAAAACCAGAACATCTCAGAGTTAAATCATCAAACATATTACAAGTTTCAGCAATTCAACTCAGAAACAGAAACTCAAATAATCTATTTCATTAGTAATGTTACATTAAACCAATAAAAAAGAATATTTTCCTCTGTACTGTCATGGAGAAGAATGCTGACTTGACAGATGTCACTGAAACTCTACATGGAGCGGAAAATAGACAAAGGTCACAGCTAAAGAAGCTGAGTGCTGTATCCAAGCAATCCCCAAGGAAAGTTGAGTGGAAGGAAAAAGTAGAAATAAGAGCCAGAAAAGAAGAAAAAGAACTGGACTGTCTGGTCTAAAGTTGTGTTTTCAGTCTGGTTAACAGAAACAAATGCAGAAAACATGGCTTCATATGAAGAAGGAGTAGATGTTTAGTCTGAAAAGTATTTATTAAGTATAGAAAAAAGATGATAAATTGCATCAATAATTAATAATACATAATATGCACTGGAAAAACACAAAAATCTTAAGTATTTTTGCTCTATTTTATAATACTCATAACTTAATACACCATACCATACCATACCAACTTTATTTATAAAGCACTTTAAAACAACCACAGCTGATACAAAGTACACTTGAAATGAGATAAAACAACTTACAAGAAACTTTCAGCAAGATATAGGAATATATTTTAAGTCAATAATTCCTTAATATTGATTAATAAAATACTAATTCCATTGGGAGATTATTTTACTTATAGGAAAAATGTTTTGTTATAAATTAATCTGCCAAATAAAATATATTTTTTTTATCAACATCAATGAATTTTGCAGTGAAAACAAACTTTTAAGTTAGTTTTGTCTGTTTTGAAGTGAACAAATTTATTTGCAATAGAAACTGGAGCAAAAATACCAACATTTAGTTTTTTTGGAGTGCAAAAAGCTCAGCAGGTGCTGAAGTGTTAGCCATTGTTTCACATGATTATAAAAACAATTTTAATTTCAGCTTTTCACAGACGCTGGATCAATGTATCAAACAGAGTCAGATACTGCACAGAATAAATGGTCCATATTTCTGGATTAAAAATCATTTTCAATATTCTGATGTTGTATGTAAAGTTAGAATCATGTAAAATATGCTGAATGAATAAATATGAAGAGCTGCCCTTTTTATATGAATGACTTACATGAACATTTTTAGATATACTCCAACTTATTGAGACACTGTAACAAATGATGTTTGAGTAAAACCTTTAAATACCAAGACTAGCAGTTTTTAGCAAAGAAAGAAATAGAGATAAACTATCAAATCTAAAGCTACAATAATCAGATTTCCAGATCAACAAGTTCCCGCTCTTCATGCCGACTTGGAAAAATGCTTGCAGATGTTTGCGGATCAAGGTTAACCCTGAATTATTCTTTAAATGTGAGAAAGCAGCAGAACAAAGTGCAGCACCTGCAGCTGCTTTGGATTCGGTGCTTTTTATGTCGGTTCACGCTTTCAGCTGAAAGGAGAAACTTCAAGCCAGATTTCACTTCTGTAAAACTGTTCAAAGTCTAAATATGCTTCAATGCTGCAGAAAAAAAGTTGAGCAGGCGAATCTGAAGACCTCACAGAGATCCAGTTTTACACGTTCGCTCAGCAGACGAGGCCGAGTGAAGATCACATTGTGTTTTATTTTGTAGAAACCCGACTTATGTCACAATTTCCTCCATTTTACTCAATTCAACACCTGAAATACACCTGCACTGCAAAAACACAAAATCTTACACTGAATTCTTTTTAAATTTAATGTCCTAAATGCAGTTTTTAAAGTCAATCTTAGATATAAATCACATCTGGAAGTGAAAAAATATTTAGCATTTTTATTCCTAAAATTTCAGGATACAATAAAAAAACACAAAATTTTATTAAGTATTTTGGTTTTGTTTATATCTTATTAAACTTGAAATAAGTAAAAGTAACTTTTTAGGAATATGTAGAAGTTTGTTTTAAGTAAATAATTTCTTAATATTGATGAAGGCAGATTATTTCACTTATAACAAGAATTTCTTCCTGCGTTATAAGTGAAATAATCTCCCTGTGAAACTAGTACGTTTTAAAAATCATTATTAAGGAATTATTTAAAAACAAAAAAAATCGGATATCTTACTGAAAAGTTACTTGCAAGTTAATTTTGTCTTATTTTAAAAGTATTTCCACAACAAACTAGCAAAAATACTTGGTAATATTGAGTGTCTTTACAGATTGATTATTGTCATGAAGGCAGAAGGGGTTAATCCTGCAGCTGATTGGTTTAAGATTATTTCCTTAAAAGTCCACTGCTGCTGCCGCCGATCCACAACAGTTTTATCCTCCATTAGAGAACAGAAACATTTGCTCCACGAAAGCCTCGGATTTAGTTTTAGCTTCTTTCAGACATCACCTGAGAAAAAACGGCAAGTTAATGTTTCTTTATGGGACCATCAGACAAAAGACTTCAGTGCAGCAACAAAGAGAAGACATTAAAAAGATGTTGAGTCTGCATTTAGGAGACAATAGGAGCAGAAGCAAAACAAGCAGATTGTTAAAACATTAAAGCAGGTTATCTATTTAATGTGGTAATTTATAACAGCAATGCGATGCATTTCCACTCATTGAGAACAAATTGGGGTTCAGTGTCTTGATCAATAAAGCTTCCACACAATTTGTCAAGTCAGAGCGAGATTCAAACCTGGAACCTTCGGACTAATGAACTACCTGCTCTGTGCACCTGCAGTGTGACCACATTAAAGCTAATTCCAAGAAGAAAAAGTGCCTGAAAAGAGTGGAAAGTGTAGAATTAAACAATTAAAAGTGGTAATGCAGGAGCTGGAATTAAATGGGCCTGTTGCCCTGGTGCATGCTGGGTGATTTCCCCACACGCCTGCTGTGGCTTTGCAGCAACACCAGCTTATAAAAGGAAGACAAAGGGGACAATTTGAGAGTGCTGCTGTAATAAAGTCAGCGACGAAATCAGCAGATCTGCGGCGATCAGAAGGAGCTCTGCAGGCTGCAGCTCTGCTTGAATTATGATACTGTCAATCAAAAAGTGCCATTGATTAATTCCCCATGCTTCATTTAATCAACTAATCATTTCAGCAGTAATCCAAAATATAATGAAATAATATCAGGAGAGCCCTGACGGCTATGAGCGCACGGCGGCGTGCACGCTCACGGCCCCGCTGTCTGCGCAACACGCACCGGGGAAGTTTTCCAACATCAAAAATCAAAGCATTTAAGTAGATTGTACACAAGCATGTCTTGGAAGCTTGATCTTACTAATCTACAAATGGCTTCTTGTTATTAAACTGCTAATTCAGTGGATTAAAGGATCCATGAGAACACAATCCCCTTTACTTCGTTTCCAGGGTGCGCTGAAGGTGGCTTAAATATTAATTAAGCACACACACATGTCGGCCCACATGCACACACATCCAGCGATGCTGGAGCTCAGGAAGCAGGTCGTATATCTGCTGCTTAAAAGTCACAAACACTCTGAGTTATTTTCACTCGACAGGCGGACGCATCCGGCTGATTAGTTTGTTTCAGACGCCGCTTCTCCTCCCACGACCTCCAGAAAAAAGACAAAGTTTAAGTTTTCATGACAAAAGTTTGAGATTAGCATGAAATCTGGATTTTGTAGAAGAGAGTAAATAAAAAACTGATTAAATATAAACTCAGCTGTACAAAAACTCAGCTAATATCATTTATTCCATTTACCCAACAGGTTAGAGTTCCCTGGTTCTTGTATCACTCAGTTTCAGCTACACGGCCAATTCACTACTTCACTGTAAAAACACAAAATCTTATAAGTATTTTTGTCCAGTTTCTAGTATCCACTTAAAGTAAGATAAATCTAACTTTGCAGGAACCTTTCAGGAATATATATAAGCTTGTTTTAAGCCAATAATTCTTTAATATTGATGAAAAACCATTAGTTCCATTGGCAGATTAATAACATAGGAAAAATGAATCGTTATAAGTGAATCTATCTGCCCATGGAACCAGTGATATTAAGGAATAATTTACTTAAAACAAGCTCATATATCTTGCTGAAAATTTACTTGTTTTTCTTATTTTAAGTGTACTAAGATATTTGCACTAGATACTAACTAAAAAATACTTAGTAATATTTTGTGTTTTTGCAGTGCAGTCAAACATTAGATCTGTAGCTGCAAAAGCATCACCTATTCTCTCCCAGTGCTCCCAGTTGTAACTAGAAACAACCAATCAGAGCCAGGAGGAGGGTCTTAGCGCTGTCAATCAAGCCCATTTGTATGCATTTGTATGCTCAGGCTAGTTAGCATAGCCATCAATGAGGGCGGATAAACGGTTTTTCTGTAACTGTAAGTTGTTTCTCCGCCACTAGCACATTTAGCAGTGTGTTCACAAGGTTGATTGACAGCGCTAAGACCTGCTCCCTGGCTCTGATTGGTTGTTTTTGGTCGGAGCGGTTCTTTTCTTCAGACAGCAATAGTAGCACAGGAAGAAAGTGAAGGAAATTGATCTTTTTACAGATCTTGTGTCCAGTTTCTAGTGCAAATGTCTTAATACTCTTGAAATATGACAAAACTAACTTACAAGTAACTTTTCAGTAAGAAGTAAAAGCTTGTTTTAAGTAAATAATTCTTAAAACTAATAACAAAAGTATAAGCTCCATTGGCAGATTATTTCACTTATAACAGGACACTTTTCCCATGATATAAGTGAAATAATCTGCCAGTTGAACTAGTAATTTTTCATCAATTTAAAGAATTATTGGCGTTAAACAAACTCCTACATCTTGCTGAAAAGTTACTTGTATGTTAATTTTGTCTTATTTCCAGTGTGCTGAGATAACTGCATTAAAAACTAGACAAAAATACCTGATAAGATTTTGTGTTTTTGCAGTGTAAAATCGGTCGTAATTGATCATATATAATGCATTACTGTCTAGATGCTGTTGAGCAATTAACACTGTATTTTATTTTATTCCATTTGAGTAAATGAGTTTCCCAACCCGTCCAAACAAACCATGCTGGTTTAGTCTTCCTAATATTCCTTTAACCTGCTAACTGAATGTTGAACACCTAACTCTTTACATTCTCTGTACTTTCTTTCCAGCCTGCATGTTCAGGCTACAGCTGACTTTACACACTCAAATCTCCAATTTTAGAAGAAATGAGCTATATTTCACAAGTTCATCAAAATCTAGGCTGAATTTTCAGTCAACATCCATCATCTTCTTCCTAAATGTGCTTTAATTTCTTATTTTTTTCCCTGATTAATTTCTCATTTCCACATTTTTCAAGCAGCAGAGATCTCATTTTTGATTGAATCTGTTATATGTGGCACATTATGCATTATATATAGTACATTAAGACTGACACTGATAATACATTTTGACATGCCTGCCTTGCTGAAGCGGCACAAACTGCTGATAACGTGGATTTACAAGGTGTATCAGGGCGCCCGCGTTAAATGAAAAGTTAAATTATGAACCAATCTATTTCTGATTTTAACAACATCCTCCAACGACACATTATTTTAAGTGTTCCTGTAAAAAAAGCCATTATGCATATAAAACACCTCAAATTATTGTAATATCCTGATGAAAGGGAAAAGTTCATCTCGCTCAGCCGCGGCCGGTCTTAAAACCCAGACAGTAAATTGACATCAAGTGTCGAGCGTGTAAAAGTCAAAGAGTCAAATCTGCGCCATAAGCCCTGCGAATATACTGGCTAGCATGGAGGGGGGGCATGAAAAACTACTCACAGCAGATCACATTACCTGGCTTTTTCACTGAAATAAGCACTGTAATTTATCCTGACCTTTTTAGATTACTACGAATGTGCTGTCTGTGTAATTTTAACTGAAGCTCTCAGCAGCTTTTGCCGGTCTGGAAACAGCGGCGGTGAAACCCGAGGCGGCGGCCCGCCGATGGGACCGCCGCCGCGCGGATACAGCGCCGCTACGATCCCAAACAAATACTGAGAGACATCGGCTCGCATCAAGGAGAAGAACTTTATTCACCTTCAGACGGATGCCTAATAACAGGAGCAGGAGCCTATTTTAGCTGTGACAAGTGTTGCAGGATTAGAATTTCATTCCTAATGAGTTCTCTGGTAACGCTTTAATTCACTACCTATGTGATATCAATTCCATTATAATCTCATTAAGCTATTGCACACCGAGGTGATTTCGAATGAATGTGAGACAGCCAACCGTACGCTCCCCTCTAATTGAGCAATACTTTTTATTCATTATTATTGCCCATTATTAAATTAATGAACTTAATGGACTTATTTTCCAAATTGCAAAGACCCCTGGCAACATGTTTTTTAATTCCATTAGCAGACACGGCGTGAGGAAGAGGAGGAAAAGTGGAGAATGAGAGATGCATAGGTGTGTGAGCAATTAACCCACTGCTGAGACAGATCATCAGAGGCGCGGGAGTCCGTCCATCCTGTCCTGAACGTCTGGACCGGAGCGTTCACCTTCACACGCATTCACACGCCTCTTTGTTAGGGAATACACTCTGTGAAATAAGATCTGTTTCACCAACCGGAGGCCGCCACGCAAAATTGCCCAGAAGATGAAAGCAGCAAATCTGCATAACTGAACGGCTGATCAATACTTCTAAAACTAAAATGGCAAGTCTTGATAAGGTTATTGAATTTTCTTTTTAATTAAAAAGCAAACTACTTGGCTCTCTGTCAAATCCTGCAGGGCGTCTCATGCTGATGAGGAGGGGAGAGGAGAAGGCCGTCCATGTTTATATGTTCATCACTGAGCAGAAAACACAGCCGACGACCGTCTGCACATCATCAATCAGATGAAATTTATCTGCAGCGTCTTGTGTCTCGGGATTAAGCCGTCACAGAAACCCCTCACATCCCAAACGATGACATTCATGTAGATATTAATCCTTATTACGCGTCATTCATCAACTCATCAGATGTAATTTTTCACTCATAGCAGGAATTTATTCTGATGTTTCCCTGAACATCACTGATGCAGCAGGCATTATGAACATAAACACTGCATCTGTTGAGCGTGTTTCAAACATCAGTGGAGAGAAAACCGCGCTCCCCAGAGAGACTGCCGTTACATTCAACCCTCAACCTGCTGTATAAAACTCATTCTGGTCTGCCCGGCCACCGAAAGCCACAGCGCCGCGTGTCAGGCCGCACTAAAGGGCTTTTAGAGCGCCGCACTGAAGCCAGCGCACAAAGAGCGGCGGGGCAGAATGGTGTCGCCACAGCTGACCGTCCTCACAGTGCCTGAAGGACCCCGGGTAAACAAACAGCAGAGAGCCGGCGCTCTGTGGGACCCCACCGCTACCAGATAACGTCAGCTTCCATTTCCACACCAAAGAAAACATCCTTTGATGAAGAGAGACTAGAATTATTCCAACAGCACTGGAAAAACACAAAACATTACCAAGTGGTTTTGGTCGAGTTCCCAGTGTAAATATATTTTTAATTTACTTCTAGCTTTGAAATTTGGCAAAAGTTTTTACATTGAGTTGGTTTGGATGCTAAAAAAACAGAAATTTCTTCATTTTTTAAGGAGAATTTACACTGTGTCAGTACATCTCGGCTTCTTTGGGACACCGGTCACATAAAAATCTAATTTATATCATCAAACTGCACATAAAAACTACACAGTTAGGTTTATTTTGCAAGTTTGTCAGAAAGTTTGATTTCAACAACTCAGAAATAAAAATTAATATAAATTCCTCTTTAATATGGAGAAGAAGAATAACTAAGATATGCATGATCTGTTAATATTAACAGTATTGTATTAAAATCATTAAACATATGCTTTCAATTTAAATTTGTGACTATACGACATAGAATGATGTCACTTCCTGTTACTAATAAGATCCCACCCACACAGGTATAATAATAATTTCTCTGTGAAATCATCTAACCTTAAAAAAACATTATCAGCAAGATTCTTTCTTATCAAAGTCAATCTTGTTACTATGACATAAGAAAAACACTTTTAAATTTAAATCAGATATTTTTAAATTTCATGTGCTTATAGCATTTATGCTAGCAAGTGGAGTTTCTAACAAAATCATACAACTATTAAGCAGTACAACGTTAATAACTAAATTGTGAAATTAAATCTCAAAGTTACTACTGACTAAATACTGTGTTCAATAGAACCTACATTTTTACTTTAGATAGGCCACTCTCAGCTGCTGAGATGCTAATCCAGAGAGAGGAGAGGAGAAATTCAGCAGCGAAAGATGGAGACGCAACAAAGAGCTGGGAAGAGTCAGGCTGGTGACAGAGCAACTGACAGTCAGAGGGGAAGAGAAGGAAAGCAGACCCACCGCAAGTTTCACAAAGTCAAGCCAGGATTCAAAAATATGAAGTCAGGTTAGCAGAGACGGTGGAGCATGTTGCATCATAAAGCTGAGGGCGCGATGGCCCAGTGAGAGCATGTTTCGTTTGCTGAGAGGTTTTCTACTGCATCAGTAATTTAAAACTTTTCAAGGATATTTTTCAATGACGCTAACTTCTTATGGTTAGTTGAGTTAGCAAATTTTTTCTTTCTAGAACAATGCTGGTGTTCAATAAGCTTTAATAAGAAATGTCTGCTTCTGTACATACAGTTTTGCGAATACGTTTTTAAACTCATTTTTTAGATGAATAGATCTCAGTTTGAAGCATTGCAGTAGTAGGACAGTTTCTGTAAAGAAATAACAATTAAGTTGTTATTTTTCAACATTGTCTGTGTTGCCATAACAGAGTTGAGGAATCAAACAGGAACAAATTTATTTTCCTGAAAATGTAAAAAAAGAAATATGAAGCTAAAGTTTAATATTGATCTATCAAAGTTTAACATCTATTCAGCAAAATACCTTAAAGATCATACAGGAAATTAAAAGTTTGTCTTCATATTTTGACATGCAAAATATATCTTGACTTATAGAACCACCCGCAGGAGATTAACCACCGGTTAGAACAAGATCTAAGTTTTACTTGAAGCTGGTCACAAACTTCTGCTCAACTTCAGGCGGTGAGAATCCCTGTGGAACCTCAGCAGACCTCAAAGTACCTTCAGTTCATTCCAGGAAAAACACAAGAATCCAACTTTCTACAAACAAGTCGAGTCCTTTAGTACTGATTGTACATATATAGGCAGATAATCAGAATAAACATTTACATTTGAGTGTTGAAAACTATTTATCTTCAAATTAGTTATGAGTCGTTGAATATCCATAAATATTCAAATTGTGCACTGCAAAAACACAAAAGTACTTTCCTGTCTCATTTCTATGGAAATATAAACAGATTATTTCACTTTAAACAACTTTCTCCCATCTTATGAGTGAAATAATCCGCCAATGGAACAAGTACTTTTTCATTCATTTTGAAGAATTATTTACTTACTTGTTTTTTAAATTAACTAGAAATTAGCCAAAAAAATATTTGGTAAGATTTTGTGTTTTTGCAGTTTACCTTGAAAATTTAGGAATAAAAATGCTAAAATATTCTGTAAATATTTTTTTCTCTGCCTGATGGGGTTTATACAGAAGGTGGAGTTTGAAAAACGTATTTAGGATACTAAGTTGTATAAAAAGTCAGCATAGGATGTTGAGATTTCCAGTTTGAGAAGAAAAAGCGAGTCAATCAAAAAGCTCGTCGCGTTCGGCCTCTCAGGCCACCGTCCTGCTTTCGTCTCACCTGCACTCATCGCTGCATACAGATATATTTTTGGAATAAAATGACAACCCTGTCACATTTCGCCGCATTTTCACTCAGAATTATTCATCAGCCGGAGTTCAGTCGTCTTTACGGGCCGACCGTTTGAATATTTCTGTTTCTAGTCGCGGCTTAAACAGGAGCTTTGACCAGATCTCCCAGGCGTGGAAACAGACACCGGTAGCTACAAATATACTGTACAGCAGGTTATATAATGATCATGAAAACTGCATGAGAACCAGCCCACCTCTCCCCACCGCCAGCGCCTCCCCCACAAACAAACAGAGGAGCATCTCGCTGACAGCAGGATGCACACAGACTCTCGCCGCGGCTGCAGCTGACACGGCGAGAGGCCAAGCCTGACATGAGGTGAGATGAAGTGGCGTTTCTCATCATCTGCCCGGCCTGCCGCTGTCTGACCCGGAGGATGGAGGTAGGCCCGGGGCATGGCCTCCGGACCCGGGCAGGGACAGCGACAGGAGCCTCCGCAGAGACTTATAAAGTCCCGGCTACAATTTAGTGGGAAGGCTCACATTGTGGTGTCCAGTGGCCACAGCGCGGCCCTGCTGTCAGCGCCACTCCTATTTGCTTCACTCCTTTTGACACTGCCTCTCGATTAGGGTCATAAATTCCATGAAATCGGTCAATAACCTATAACACTAATGTCACTCTCCTGCCATTAATTTTACAGCCAGAGTGCCACACTGTTTCTTAACCCCCTTTTACGTGACAGCGAGGTTTATACCGGCCGCGATTGATTGAGAAGAGTATATAACAAGCTCTGAATGGAGCCTTCGCACCCGTAAAAAATAAACACATATATGAAAACAGGCGAGAGGAAGCCGAATGTTTGGGGGGGAAAACTTTGGTTTGAGCTGCAGCTGTAGATCATTTTAATGATAAATATACAAGTTTATCTGTGATGAAACAGCCAGGCATGCTTAACATTTTTACCTGACTGCCATTTTGCAGTACAGGATTATTGTTTAATATGTCCATAAATGTCAGGTTTATGTTCATTTTGTTCCCTGGTGGTTACATTTAGGTTCGTTTTTCGCTGCTTCAAGGAAACAGAGCGTTCTCAATTCTGCTTAGGAAGGAAAACATTTTTTAAACCTTTATTACAGAATCTCAATGCAAAAACACAAAATCTTAGTATTTGTTTTTAGAATTTTTGGTTTAGTTTTAGTGTAAGTATCTTAGTAAAGATATATTACCGTGTTTTGAGTAATTATTTCCACAAATTAGATAAAGAAGAACTTGTTCCATTAGAAAATTATTTCTAATGGAAATTATTTTCTTCTTAACTTTTAAGAAGACATTTTCCTGTTATAAGTGAAATAATCTGCTAGTGGTGAAACTTTTACGTTTTATTCATCAATGTAAAGGAATTATTTACTTAAAACAAACTCCTATTTCTTGTTGAAAATATACTTTTAAGTTAGTTTTGTCCTTTTTCAATTGCATTTGCACAAGAAACTAGAAAAAGTACTTGATAAGATTTTGATTTTGCAGGGTCAATGCAATTTGTTTTGGAGCGAAACATAAAAAATTATGACTGTAAGATTATTTTAGTTATAGAGGAGTAAAAATTATCTATTTTTCTGCGTATATATAGACATTTATTAAATTCAGAATTTAATTCTGTTTCCTCAACATTTTATTTGCCCATAAAATCTCTAAAAGCAGTTAAAGCTAAAGCTGCACTGATAAAATGCCACAGTGTGTAAAAACAGCAGAATCAGCGAATCAAACGCACCCTGTGTGTCGGCATTACACCCACCAGACTCCGCCCGCCTTCAGAAAGCCTCCGAATGGAACAACACTTATTTTATTTAGGTTTCATGAAAGATTGGGGCGCTGGTTTTCAATCTAATTTGTCCTCTCGCAGCTCCTGCTAATGTATGCTAATGTGTGCAAATGTAAATGCTTGTATGTGGATGGGAGTCCTGTAGGAGCACAGCTGTATAGAGAGGCACAGCCAGACTCCAATGAGGTTTTCATTAAGCCAATAGAGGACATGCTTCTAAGCAAAGATGAGTAAAGCAACTAAAACCTTCCACCAACAGTTTCTCCTTCCACATTCAGTTAGAAAACTGGGTTTTAAAATGGTGGAAGCCACATAAATGACATTTGTTGCAGTGAAAGGGAGGCCAGTGGAGGTTTTTCGTATCATGCATGGCAGGTTGCCAATGGATATGTTGCTGCCTTCTCAAAGGGACCTCTCCTCCAATCTTTTCCGTATGTGAGAGTTGACACTTCGGGGCATATCTATGGCACTAGCGTGTTAGCGATGCACACGCCTTCTGCTGCAACGCGGCCGACTAGGATGAAGGACTGCCATGAGAGACTTCCGCAGCTACCGGCGCAACAGGCCGAGATCAGGAAAGTAAAGCAATGAAGGCTGGAAAACATAATTGCCAGGAGTGTGACGCTCCACTATGAAGGAGAGGCAACTTGTGAAACTGAATCAGCGCTGAGAGAAGCTCTTTCTTCCCTTGGATCAGCTGAATGGGGACATTTTTAGGCCATGACGTCTAAATTGCTCAGAAAACTGTTTATTGTGTTCCTTGCAGACTGAATGACACGTGTTGTGATCCCATCGTCTCACTGCAAATGTGCAAATGATGCTGTTGTGTATTTTTAGGTTGGAAATTTGGGGCAGAAACGTTTGAACTTTTACTCCAGTTTCCTCGGCTCTTCCTTTTGTTGGAGAAGCCGTGCTCTTAATATTTAATTTTCTGAGTCATTAGGATGTAAAACGTCTGCTTTTCTTAGTTTAAACCATTATTCTGCATAATCAAACATCTCGCTGCATGCCACTCATTCATGCAGGATTGTTCACTCAGTCGGAGGAAAACAGAGCGCTTTCACCTCGCGTTCTGGCAACCCTCCATCCTTCCCCTCCTCTGGCTGCATCGCTTTGCTGCTTAAACGAGGAGGCAACAGTTAATCAGGAAATTTTATTTTCGCCTCCTCTGGACTGCTCCGAGTTGAATTGACATGGAGCCTCAACAGCGGCGAGGCAAAATGGCCGCTCGTAGTAACAGCTCACAAGCCCCTGGACAACCTGAGGCATGGCCATCCAATCCCACATCATTAAGGCTAGAGTCCTTTATTGTGTTGGAGGCATTAAATGGTGCGCTGGCTATAGCCCTGAAGTCACACTCCACTAGGAGAAAACAGCAGAAAAATAACGGCACAGCTGGATAATGACTTTTCCCTGGGAGGCTGACCATGTGTACAAAAGTGCTAATGATAGCAGGTGCAATAAGCGAGCACAAGGCTTTTACTGCGGCCGGATTTATTTTCCTCTGCTAAACTCACCAGTGATTTCCCCCGTGTAGGTGTCTTTCTGTAGTTTAAGAACACCGACCACCTCCCGCCGCCCCTCCCTCCTCTCTTCTATCTAATCTCTTTATCAGCTGTGCAGCTAATATCAAAGAGGACTGTGGTGTGAAAATCCTGCAAGTAAGACCTGCTGTCAGAGTCCTAATCACAATTAGCTGGGCTGTAGACCCATTAGCCCCAAGAGGAAGAGACCAAAAGCTGACAGAATTATTGCTGAAGCTACTGATTGCAAATGATCCCGCAGAGAACAAAGGGCGAGGCCCCGCTTCCCAAATCATGAATGGAAATAAACCTCTGCTACCCTCCTGTTTCTCTATGAAAGCATTTTCAATGAACTCAGCATTGCACTTGAAAAATATACAATTTCACAACCCAATGAAGTTGCAAGAATCTCCTTGGTATTAGCGGTTAAGGAGATAACAGGTTTCCTGGATGTAGCGACTCCGCTGCTGCTTCCTCGGCTCGCCTGACGCAACAAAGGCATGTGCACCCTTCCACGTTATAAAACATTCAGCTGGAAGTTAATGACTGATTGCAACAGCCGTTATTCAAGCTCAGAAGAAAAGGAGAGCAACCGCTGGCAGACAAAACAACGCCACACGACACCCCCAGAGTGAATCACCTGCAGTGTCAGCCGTTCAAAGGAGCGCCTCGCATTTGATGTTAAGCCCCCGAACGGTTCGGGCCGTCGGAGGTCTGGCCAGCAGATAGAAACGTCTGAAGTTATTACAGCAGTCAGGTAAAGTGTGTGGCGACGTGGTCCTGTAATGGGGGTGGAGAGCTGGCCAGCAGCAGCTAATGAAGGCGTCTCGGGGAGTACTAAAGAGTTTACGTGACACTACTCCTGATTCGCCCGTCTGAGGACACAGATCAATTAATACGTTAACAAACCATCGCAAGCACTTCATCTTGCAATATGATACCGGCGGTCCTACCGTCCAGAATGGCTGATCAGCTCTGTTCGTTATGAATTCCTGCAAACCTCAACACGGCTCGATGCTGCACATATATGGAGCGTGAAATAAACGCACACATGAAATCTTCCAGCTCGTCTTGTGAAATACTGTAATGCACCACGGATGACCCAATCACAGCAGCCGGCGCCCTCACCAGTGGCCACAGATAAACCATTTCCACACGTCTGTTATAGTCTCTGCCGATAAATAAAAGCGTTGCATTAATGCAGGCAAAACACATCAGGAGAGCAGCTCGCGGCACACTCGACTGCGTTGGTTGGGGAAGTCTAACGTAAAGCATTGCCATGCCATATATATCCAGTCTCCCCATTACCACCATCTCTACTCGACAGCAAGGGCCCTGCACTGCTAAATTATTCATCACACTGAGGGGAGGACAGAAGCATGCATGGTTTCTCCACTCCATGCCTCTTCCCCTTTTCTCTCTGTCTCTAATTCAAAGGAACAGCCGGCTGGAGAGAATGATATACAGGCCATCTCTCCATCACTGTGTGGCCATCGCAGGAAACGTCGCCTCCACTTCCTCCAATTACGGCGGTGCAGTGGAGGCAGGAGTTTTCAGGCTGAGCTGAGCCACAGGCCAGACGGTCGCCGCCTCGCCCGCCGTGCATATGTGGAGGGTGGCACCCCGGGGTCCCATGCATAACCTGGGACGTCTTTGTATACACATTCATCTATATCAGTGGGCAACAGGGAAATGTAAGCCAAAGGTAATTGCCCTGGATAAGAACATCTGCTTGGTGAATAAATATTCTAATGAGGGGAGTTTGCAGGTTCCCCAGACTGATGCACGGCTGACAGGCCTCCGGAGGGACCGCAGGTAATGCTCACCACCTGCAGTTCAAACGAGAAGCAGTCGCAACTTCCTCATGGAGCTAAACGCTGGCCGACTAACACACACGCCCGCATCCCCACACACCAACACACTCCAACACAGCGGATACCAGATGTGGAACAGCAGATCGCTCGCTGATCCCTTCTCTCAAAAGTGATCTTTAAACAGGGAAACATCTCAAATTACACATGAAGCCGCGGGAGAGGACGACCACCTGACTTTCCATCGTGGTGTACCGGCTCTGCTGGTGATGTTTGGCGCTACCTCTGCTATACGGTACATTTTGTTCCTTTTGGACCTTCTGCCAGACTGCTGGGAGGTTCCTGACTCAGGGAGGAGCTTGTTGGGGTCAACAAGAAGCTGAAGGATATCAGCACCAACCTGACCTACCACTGAGTCAGATCTGCAGTGCAAACACTCAGACTTTTGCCTGAAAACTCACTTTAACTCACGTATAACTTGTTTTATTTTAGAAATAAATTAATCTTCTCATATCTTGACAATGAATCTGCAAAAACTAAACAGATTTGGAAACTGAACTGGAACAAAGCAGCATTTATGCAACTTTTTAGCAGTGAATTATCATTTGACTTAGAATAGCTTTTATGTCCCAGAACAATTCTGTGGTTGAAAATTAAATAAAATAATCTGATATGTTAGGAAACACTGATCAAAAACCACTCACATTTGTCTTTTCCTCCAGTTTGTGAATAAATATGCAGACGGGAAGCTGAGTGTGACCTCTATAATTTCATTTTTATGGTTTTTTGTCAGTTCTTTAATAGTTTTGAATAACCGGAGTTGATAATGGAGTCATATTTTTACAGTTTGGAGGTTATTTAGTCCATCGGTTGCCAACACAGAGAGAAACACCTTTCCTCCTCTGTTTTTCCCAACTATGATACCAATAACTACAAGTTTCTGGTTTCAAATTGTATAGGAAGACTTCTCTCCAAAGAAACATTTATCGTGTTTCACCCAAGCCTGTGATGGAAAAAGTTGCAAGAAAGCAGGAAGCAAGTGAACAAAGTAAGAGTTTTATTTAGCGTGACGCTAATGGAGCCACAGTTAAACATATGCAGAGAGTCGCAGATGCTTCTCCTCTAATGCGATGAGAATAAAGCCACTACAGCGAACGAGGCCCGATGCTCCACTGATGAAGCTGCAGGGCTGTAAACTGTCAGCATCGCTGCTTCGCTCCACTCAGCCCACATCTGTGTGTGGTCATCACTCTGAGTAGCTGGAGGGGGAATTTGTCATGAAACCGGAGGTGGAGAAAGGTGAGTTACATCCCTGCAGCACACCTTCAAAGAGGCCAGGAGACAGTGATGAGCTCCTCTCAATAAGCAACGACACCCAGGAGAGGCTCAGGGACGAGAATCAAAGAGGCCTCAGCCGGAGTGAGGCCTCGCAGCAAGCCACTCCACGCGTGGGATTATTTTCCTTTAGTTAGGACACAAGCTGGAAGTCATACTCCTTCCCATCACTCCCACAACTTTACAAATGCTTCAAATCTGAGCACTAGACTGTAACTTTGGCCTCAAAGCAGCCTGTCTACCCAGAAATGTGAGCTTCAGATCGATGCCCACAGCATGCATGGCACACTTTACTTATTCATCCTTTGTTTTTCGCTTCAACTACAAGAAAATGTTTTAACTATAAAGTCATTTATAATGGATTCTTCCAGGTGAAATAAGCCCCCCGTCCCAAAAAAAGATGTTCTCTCCCCAGAAATCTGAACTCACGATCAATACCTACACACACGCAGACACACATGCTCAGCTTCTGCAGGAGACACATCTATAACTGCACTACAGCTCAGACTGTTTACAGTGGAAATACTGCAAATATTCATTTACTTTTTGTTTCTGTGGAGGTATGAAGTTAGCAAACCAGCAGAGGATTAAAATGATCTGCAGCGAGTGAAGCAGCGAAGGTCTGGGCGGGTATTGTTGTGGTGAGGAAACAAACCACAGAGGAGACAGAACCAATCTGACTAATCACACATGATCTCAAAGGGAATTAATCAGCAGCTCTGGTTAACAATCCCTAATCAACCTGCGTTTTGATGCCGATTCATTTACGACTCAGACATAAAATGTCCCCGGAAGACCCCGAGCAGTCGGACAAACTCAGAAACCAAGCCGGGTCGCTCTGCCGTCACTGGAAGTTGAGGAACAACCTTTGTAAAGGTGTTGGAGCCGCTAATATCCCCGTTCCAACATCCTCCCCCTGAATAAAAGTGACACGTAAACACAGGCCTCCATGGCATCTCGCTGCAGCAGCCGGCATCAATAAAACACATGGAAAGCCATCAGCGCGTTGGGAGGCGCAGCATCGCAGACACCAAGCAGCTTGCTTGGAGAACAACATCAACCTGAAGGCAGCTCCGGTACTCACCCAAAAGTACATCATCATGTTTGAAGCGGGACAGGTGTGGGCAGGCGAGGGCAGGAGAGTGGGACCGAGCACCGGGACCAGTCCAGCCAGCGTGGGAGTCACGAGGGGTCCGAGTGTTTGGACAGAGCTCTACTGGTCCTTGTTCCACGGAGGCAGCTCTCCTCAACTCTTCAACGAAGCTTGACTTGAGGCTTACCCCCTTCTTCTTCTTCTTGCTCTTCAGTTAATTTTTTAAAGCTCCCTTTCTTCCTCCTCTTCCTCCTCTTCTGAGCCAACACGAGAAAGAAGGAGAAAGCAAACGGGAGAAAGGAAAGAGAGCTGGGGAGGTGTTGTAACCTCTTTTTTCTTTTGACACTCTTCCACTCCACTTGCCTCTCCACACCACTCACTTCGAGACTCTCCCTCCCTCTCTCTCTCTCTCTCTCTCTGTGTGTCTCTCTCTCTCCCCCCTGTGCCGTCTCTTATTGGTGAATGTGAAATCAGTCGGTACGGCGCCGAGGCTCAACTAGAGCAGCAGGAGCAGCAGCCTGCGCTTGACAGCTGCCTCCAGCGTTCCTCCACCGGAGCCGTGTTGCTCTGCATAGAGGAGTGCGCCGCACAATCCGGGATCCTGCAGACGGTACTGTAAAATTCAGCGTCCCGGGGAGGAGAGGGGGGGGGCGAGGGACGGAGAGAAAGAGGTGGGGGTTGGGGGAGGGCAGGAAGCTGATGGTGGAAATCTCTGCAGGGGAGGGGGGAGGGCAGGGGTGATGGTGGAGGACTAACAGATCGCGCCTCTTTCTTCTTCTTGCCGTCTGTGACTGAGACGAGTTGTACTGAAGTTGTGGCAGTTTTAGTTCATTGAAGAGAAGAATAAAAGCAAAAATAAAAGATGGAGTTGGAAGAGAAGTGGCTCAGCCGTCAGGGAGGCGCAGCCTATTTTCCACTTGTTTTCCACTCTTCCTCCTCCGTCTGGGTTAGTGACCAGCAGCGTTTCTGGTTGAAAAAAGAAAAAAAAAAAATCTTTTTCCAGGTGATGTGTTGTGGCAGATCAGAGGCCAGATGAAGTTGGTGTGAAACACCTCCGTGTGCCAAGCTATATTACATTACATGCTTTAGTGTGTTTTCCATCTGGCGGCTATAAAGGAGGGACGGGTGGTGGTGTCGGAGGGAGGCTTGGCTATCTCCTAGACAGCACTGTAACAATGAGCCTGCCTCAGCAATTTTCAAAACATATCATCAATACACGACTGGGGACTCACGCTTTTAAATATTAACCCTGTGGCGACCGAGGCCAGGCTGCGGAGAGCCCAGAGTGGTTTTGCGGCATTCTCTGGCGCAGGATCATCCAATAAGAGGCGTCCTGGGGGGATGAGCTAATTTGCCGTAGGATCTTAAAGAACACTTGCCAGCTATAGAGAACGTCGCCGTAATGAACTGAGCAGATACACGCAGGTTATGTTACCCATCAGTAATTGCCACATAAGGAGGCAGAGCTGGATTTGCAGCTGGCTTTGACACCAGGGGCCTCCTCCATACAGCGTTACTGTCATCTTGGATTTATCACCCGTTTTATTTTTCCTGCTTTCCCCAGAAAAGCCCGACCCAACGGTGAGACATGCAGTGGAAGGTGCGAGACGTGCAACGGATAGTTTTACAGGAATCGAAACAATAGTTGACGTCAACGGCAGATTTTCATTATATCTGGTCTTGCTTTGCACGAACACAAGTCCTGCAATATCCAACATGTCTGCCGTGGATTTAAATGAGCAATCTCAGAGAGGATAACCTCCACACTCCTCCATCAATCTATGATGGCAAATAAAAATGAAATGCACTTCTCAGGCAACTCAGATTAAAGATCACGCTTTTATCAAATACTGAAGTCTATTTCAAGTCCTGCTCATAAATAACTGAGGGGGGGAGAGGCCGAGGGAACGAAGGAAGGTGGAGGGCAGACAGGCAGGGGTGGTGAGGGTGTAGACAGAGAGCATCGTGGTCTGCAGCTGAGGGCAGCTGAGGTTAGAGGCAGAAAGGTAGAAAATAAGAGTCAGGCAACATTTATGCCTGAATAATCCGACATCCTTTACTTACAGATGAAAACGCCATCTGGGGTGAGGATGGAGATAATCGGGGTGAAGATGTGATCTTCCTTACTTCCTGTCGCCCCTCTGAGTTGCACTTTTCCCGCGCTCGGCACTACTTACCAGGGATGCGAGCGGCTTTCCCAGGCATTTAGATTTCCCACCAGCGTCTAGACACTCCCAGGAGGTTCTGCCATCCATTATAAAGATGGAGCTTTCAAAGAGAAGAGGAAGCGAGGGCCTCACACAGAGTGCGTTCTGCCTAAAATGTCCGTCTACGTCCGATCTTCACTGACTCCATATCTGCTCTCTGAATATTTCATGACCATCTCACCTCTGCTCTGCAGCACACCGCTACGTACAGAACAACTTGTGCCGAACTCAATCCAGATCCCATCATTAGAGGAACTCCAGAGGAGACAACCGGCGGATCTTCTTCCCCGCGGAGCGCCGGTGCCGTGCTTATGGCAGCTTCGGCCTTTTTGTCCTCATCCATCAAACCGTGGGCTGCGCTCGGCCGGGTCTCAGCTGGTGGGAAGCCGAAACTCGGAGAGGGATGTGGCTCCATCCTGAGTCTCCCAGGTTGGTTTTTCCTCTAATCACACACTTCACTTTATGGAGTGACCCGCTTTACAACCCGGTGAAAAGGATCTGAAGCTCTGCTCGTTTTATCTCTTTATGTGTCTTCATCAGCTCCACAGGTGGGTATCGACGTTTCTATCCCACATACATCACATCAGGACGGTTTCACAGAGGGAAACAAAAACCCTTTTTCACCTCTTTGTTTCTTCCCTCCTTTCAAGTCCCAGAAACATTTGAACCCTCGGTCAGCTCCACACAACAAATTATCCAATGTTCACAAAATAAAACATTTTACATCTTCTCTAACATAAAAGTATTTCACATGATTCTTTTATTGCTCTGTGGAAAATGTTGAAATTTTTAAATGGTTTTGTGTGTTGTCACGGTTACGGGTTTCGCCTTCAGGCGTTCCACATCCGCCATGTTTCTGTTTTCAAGCTTCAGACCATCAGGTTAGGGTTGTAATTAATCATTCATTTCATTACAATTTGAATTTATCTTGTTTACATCCTCTGCATTGGAGCTTTAAGAATCCAGAATGGTGGTTTCCATCATTCTGCATCACTTATATGTCTCAAAGATCACAAATCACTTATCATCTTAATGTCCTAACGTCCAAAATTAGACATTTTCATACTAATACAAGTTATTTGTGCAAAGAACACATTGCCTTTTACAGGGGAATATGGAGTTTGCAGGAAGTGGACACTATGTGGTGACTATAGTCACATTAATTTTCCATAATGTTCTGCAGCAGTGAGCTGCATGAATCAGCTCTAGCTGGCTCTCGGGCTAAACTCTGAAATATTAAATTTGCTTAAAAATTTTACTTCTATTCTTCTAAATTTCTGCTCTTAATGTATTTTCTTCTGGCTACATGATCTGCGGATCTACTCGTGCAGAATGAGAATAAATATGAAGATATTTCTCCCTGGAGGTTTTACAAACACTCATCAGCAAAAGGAATGCCATGTTTTCTTACATTCAATTATAAATCACAAACTTCTTGTTTGTCCACTTTAAACTGGTTGGTTTTCTACCATTTGTTTTTCCAGATCTACTAATAAAGGGTAAATATAGATCAATAATAGCCAGAATTCTCCATTTGACACCAGTTTGGATCTCAAACAAACCAGTTTGAAACTTTAGTTAGAGATTGGAGTGACGGTGTCACGTCTGGCAGTAGATATTGGTCTCGACTTCACCAACACTTCCAGTTACTATGACCAAGCAGCTCAAGCTTCGTCTTGTTTCACCATTAAACTTTTCTCCAGAAGACACTGAGATAAAACTGGATTCACTGTGAAATGTGACACTAAATATCCAAACCAATTCCATTTCGCCTCAGGGATCAAGACTGGATCAAACAGCAAAAGTAATTGTAGATGCATCTAAACTAACTTAATGGTGGATAAAAGATGCAAACATTGAGCATCTGGAACAGAGCTGAAGTCAGTTCTACTAATATTAAAGGAACAGTGCTTTAAATTCAGTTTAATGCAGGAAACCAACCAAATTAAATAAACTCCACTAAGTAAAATCATCAGATAATCCAGAATGCAGTTGATGGGAAGTGAGATTTCTCTGCAACTTGATAAGCAACTATCGCTCTGATGACTTGGAGAAAATGAAAACAGTCACAGAGGAGCAAATTTTTGCAAAAAACTCTGACATTTAAGTAGTAAAAAGTAAATACATGGATATTTTCTGATGAAATTCTTTCTCAATATTTAAAGGCATACATTTATAATAATTACAACTAAGAGTCAGAAATGTATTTGGAAAAAACGCAGAAGTTTACTGGTACCATAAAGTTAGACGTTTATGATGAAAACGTCATCAAGGATTGAGGTGATAAACGGATGCGAGGGCATCTGGAGATTTTCCAAAGCTTAAGTGGTGGAACCGGGCTCTTTCCTGAACCAGAACATCTCCGGGTTCACACTCTCCATAAACTGGATCCAGGACACAGGATGTGAGGTTGAAGCTGCAACACGGCTGCATGAGTTTGGACCTGAAATGTTCTGATGCAGAAAAAACCCAGATTGTTCCTAAATTAACCACTTAAATGCAGGAAACTTATGGCTTTTTCAGTCGCAATGTCTGATTTTATGATCTTATTATATTAATGAGTTTTTTATGAAACATTTAAGGATTTTATTTAATAGTTTTCTAACTGTACAATGTCAGGAAATAACTATGGTTTAATTTTAGAAATTTATGAATGACTGAACTGAAGCAGCACAATGAAATTCATGAAGCAACTTCAAATGTGATAAGAAGATTCAACTAAAAGAAGATTCAATAAAAAAGCAAATGAATAAAATTCACTTAATAAGTATCAAATACAGAGTATCAAAATGCCTCTAATTGTAAGAAAACATCTCTTTCTGGCAAATTTACAACTTTTCAACTAAGTTTTTTCTTTCTACAGAAAGAAGCACAGACCCCAAATTTCACACAAACTAAAATGTGCAAACTTTTCTGATGAGTCAATTAAATAATAAAAGCAGTAATAAACTCTATTTTATCCATTTATCAGAAAAGCTTTGTGGAAATTTGCAAATATTCTGATATTTACGGAGCTGAAGGACCAGAAACAGTTGCTGTTCTTCTTGAATCGTCTCGGCAGATTTTCATTTGGGATTTTACCGTTTTTTAAAACCAGTTTAAATTAGTGATGTGTTGAACTTTCTGCAAACTCTAAACCAGGAGTGTCCAAATGTTTTGCCATGAGGGCCAAAGTCGTTGAGTTGAAAGCACATGGGGCCACAAAAATTTTAAAAAATGTATAACATTTTTAAAGCAAACTTTAGTGCCGTTTTTATTTTATCTGCTCAATAATAAATTAAACCATTTCCATTTTATTCAAATGAACAAAACAGTCAGATATTGTATCGCATATTGTATCTGGAAATCACAGTAGATAAAAAATGTAAAAAAGTTTTTTTTTTTTTTTTTTGGACAGGCACAGAGCTCCGATATTTTCTGGGTTGATTTTTTCTTATTTGAGAATAAATATTTGCTTTTAAAAATAAGTAGGTCAATATTTGTGGTTCTAAATATTCCAGAATTAAGATGAATGCAAAAATCCATCTTTTTTTTTCTTTAAACAAGATATTTTTATGTCCATGTATTTTATATACATCAGCCGGTAACTAAAAAACATGATGTTACCTAATCCTGCGTCTGCAGCTTTCTGACACACTCTGTACATCTAGCCTTGAAAACGGTGATGTTTCGCTTCCGTCCCTGGAAGATATCATTAAGCATCATTTGTAGGCATACATTACACTTCACGCAGCAAATCGTCCATCTGCTAATCCTGGATCGCTCTGTCTGGGAGACAATAAATTCATTGTATGCCGCTGCACATCAACAATCCCTCTGATGTAATGCCTCCGTGTAGACATCCAAAAAGTACATTAAACATAGCTGTGTGCTCAGACTGTATGTAGTGCTAATAATGCAGTGTTTACATCTTGGCATTGAGCAGTCAGTACTGGCCTAAGGGTGCGAACTGGCGGGGTTGTGCAGTAATTAGGGGCTGTGTGTTGGGGATGTGAAGGCTCTCAGCGCGTCATGCTGATCCCACCGCTGGGCCGGCCCGGCCCGGCCCGGCCCGGCGTGGCGCTGCGCTACCGGCCCGCACCTTTCTGTCACAGCAGGAAGTCGCAACTTTTCTCTGGAAGCAGCCATGACAGATATACACTGCAAAACCATGAAATCTTACCAAGTACCTTTGACTAGTTTCTAGTCCAAATATCTTAATACATTTGAAGTAAGACAAAACTAACTTTTCAGCAATAGGAGCTTGTTTTTAGTCAATAATTCCTTAATATTGATGAAAGATGTCTTGTTCTGTTAGCAGATTATTTAACTTACAACATGGAAAAAATATCTCGTTATAAATGACTTTATCTGCCAATGGAACAAGTAGTTTTCCATCAATTTTAAGGGATTACTGACTCAAAACAAGCTCCTACTTCTTCCTTAAAAGTTAGCTTTGTCTTACTTCAGAAAGTTGCATTAAAACTAAACTAAAGATACCCGGTAAGATTTTGTGCTTTTTGCATTAAACTGCAGTGTAGCTGTCCTGAGTTCATTAAGATGTCCTGGGTGAGACTAGTTTCCCCAGAAAGGTGCAGCAAAAATGATTAGCTTGTAATTTTCCTCTTCTGAGTTGAACTTAATTCTTGTACCTTGTTTGTGTTAGATGCTAATTATGCTTATTTCTGTCTTAAAAACTCATGTTTGCTCTGAATCCCTGCTGCTCTGCAGCCATTACTGCTGAACCTCTAATCACACACAAAATTTGGCTTCTGGAGACTAAAAATCAGGCTTCCAGCATCACAATCCTATTTTATTTAGGTCTAAAAATCTCTTCCCTGTGTTGCAGCTTGAGTGGTTTATGAGTCCGAGGGCAGGGAGTGATTTTATGCTAAATGCATAATTCATGGAAAAAGTTTAGAGACACACCAGCAATTTAGCACTGAATTCCAATAAAGTTGGGCGGCTTGCAAGGGACAGATTAATGAGGAATAGTTAAACTCAAAAGAATGAGAAATCCTGACTTCCAGTCATTACCATGGGCAGACCTCCAAAAACACTGAATCCTACATTTCCCATAATGCACCAGAGCAGTGCTCGTCTTTTAGATGTTTAAGAATCATGTCAGCAGGCAAAAAGTTATTGTTTCCTACATTAATATCTGATTGTTTTCACTGTTCTTGATCTACTTAAAGCAGTGAAAGATTTTCTTTTTGCATTATTTTAAATGTATTTATATTTATATTTTAAAATTTGTTCATTTCTCTGCAGCAGAAAGTACATTTATTTCTACCTTCATAAATTCATTTGAAAACAAAATCTGTCAAGTTTACTTCTACATATTGTTTTCTCAAAGTAGAACAGAAGCTAAAACTGATTTGTAAAGTATGATTCAAAAAATTATAATAATAGCTTGTGGTATGTTTTACATCCAGTTATTTAATGTTTTATCATCTTCTGCTGCAGTTTAATGACACCTGAGTGGACACTTACCAGCACCAGGTGTTCCTCTGGAGGTGGATAACTATAATGACCTTTTATTGGCTCAGGGGTTAAAGGTCATGGTGAAGCCAAACAGAGAGTTTGGTCTTTAAAGTGAAACACAAACTATACTAGACGTGTCAAGAAGCAGATAATTGATTTAATTTAATGCAATAAAAATGATATTTTTGTACTTTTTACCTGTTATAAATACATTTTAATCAGTATTTCAGTTCTTGAGTTGCTGTTTTTTTAGGGCAGAATGACAAAAGTCGGGTATCTTAACAACCAGTTATGAACATTAACTAGTTTATTTTTGCTTTAATTTTAAGCTGATTTAGATAAATTGAAGTTTTCTCTCGAATTCTCACCACAGAGCCGGACGGATCGATTTAAAGTATTGATAATATCGATTCAAAGTCAGCAAGTCAGTAAGTCATTGGTATTAGATTGATACTAGTGTGGTCAAATTTTGTTCTAGAGCAGCTTCTTAAATCTATCTCAAAAAATATTTTATTTTGATTTCTGCTGAAATGATCATTTTTTGTCTTTTTTATTCAGAAAAATTGCATTAAGAAGATTTGTTTAGTTCTTCTATTTTTTCTGCTTATCATTTTAACACGTTAAATATTCTGTAGATACCTACAAACTTCGACCAAATTCTAAAAAAGGTTGTAACAAAAAAAAACAGAAAAACCCCTAAAAGTCAGAAGTTGGATGTTATTCTGAACTCAGACAATAAAAAGGTCAAACTGTATTTACTGGGTATATAATTGGTACCAAAACACTCAGCTAAAATAATGGCCATGATTTTTAATTTACATGTTTTACACAAATATCTGTAAAAGTTATTTCTGCCTGGCCGGTTCTGTTGGCTGTTTCAGGATTCTGAGTCTTTATTGTTGAAATAAAATATTATTTTTAAAAACTGGAGGTTTGATCAGGATTTCATCACAGTGGAGTCAAACGTCCAGGAGCCTTCTCTGCTTCAGACAGGGACTAAATCCAGATTTAGGGAATATTTTTATTATTTTATATGATGTGAAAATAAAATAAAGGAGGTTAATTTAGGAAACATGTCTATTATGAATTTGATGGAAGTTGTCTCTACACACAATTTCTTTTTTTTAGCAGGAAGAGATTTGAAGTAATAAACTTTTATTTAATTTAGTCACAGTTTGCTTATGTTTTATCTGAACTTTAGCGTTAATAAAGTATATTTGAATTTTGAAGTTAAAGAGAACTTTTACAACAAAATGTATGACAAAACAACAAATAAACCCCAAAAGTTACTGTTCCTCTGGTTTACACTAAATCTGTCATATTTCCATCATATTTCGCTGCACAGACGTCAACAGTCATGATGAGAAGGTTTATTTTTATTTGGAAATGTTGCCCTGCAAGCTAAACCCAACTGGAATCCAGACAGCCTCTCGCATCTCAGTTTGACATTAATTGATAATCAAACAAGCCTTCACATCAGACATTTATGAGATCAGCTGAATTATCTATTTAATGTAACCCAATTATATGCAACCCTCGTGCACCAATCAACACTAATTCCTGACTCATAAATGACAGCTACAGCGACAGATTGAATCAATAACAAACATTGATAATAAAAAAAACAAAAAAAACGTGCAGCCCGCTTGGAAAAAGGGTAATTAATGGGAGAAAAAGGGCCGAGCTGAATTTATTTTTCTTTGGGAAAATTGTTGTGAGATTCCTGCTTCTGCATTGCAGCAGCAGCAGCGACAAACGTTTCGGTTTCCCTTTAACAATCAGAGTTAAGACATCTGTCATTAATTGTTAACGCCAGCTTCAACTGCTCTAGTTCTTCATTAAAACCATGTAATTATTTAACCAAACATCCTGAATTATTTAGTCAACCCTTTTCTCTGCTACTGGAGGAAAAACTAATTGTTTTGGAGGTAATCTTCTTTAAACAGAGCGCTTTTAGCAGCTAAATGCTAAAATAAGGAGAGTAAATCCACAGCAGAGGTCCTGCTGCGACGTCCTGCACACAGGAACTAACGTTCAACAACACATGTCAGCAGAACAACCTTCAGAAACAACCCATTACAGGCTTCTGGGAATCCCACACCTGATGTCTGCTGGATCCAGCTCGACTGCGCGAAACTCTTCTGACAAAACGAAGGTAAGTGTGCACAGAGGGGCCCAGCTGCTCTTACCAGTCTCGTAAAGAGGGGCACTCCCAAATGCCAGAGGTGATCGTTCAGCAGTCCGCTGTACACCACGTTCCCGAAGACGGCAATGCTTCCTGACTTACACAACGTGTTTCCTGCAGGGACACACAGAAACACAGGCACACGTCATTGAAACGGACAAGCAGAAGCAAGGGGCAACCGCATGCACTCCAGCAAGCAAACAGTCGGCAAGGAGAGGAGGGAAAAAAACCAGAGGCAAATTAAATCAAAGGAAATCACTGTGCAGGAAGCGAAATAATGGAGAATGCAACATCGATTGTTATAAACATTGATTTTAGCTGTTTATTGACCTTATATATAACGACAAATACACATAGATAGCTCCTCTGAAATCAATAAATGTAGCACTGAGACAGACTGAATTACAGTATCAACACAGACGCAAATCCTCACGCATCATGACAAATACCATCACATTAAAGCGCTTCCACCTTCTGTCTATAACTTTTCTTTATCAGTTTGACTTCGCTCTCTTCTGGGAGGAAACACTTCAACACAGAGACCAGGATGAACTTTACAGAGGCAGGCTGAGTCTCAGTGAGAACAGGAACCAGCTGATAAATCTTTCAGTCTGATAAACCTAGAAGCTTCCTGGTTTTATAGCGCAGGTATATTCTGGACTTCGAATCAAGATTTATCAGAAAAAAGGGGGGAAATATTTTCAGAGTTGTGCCCAGTTAATATTTATTGGAAAGTTGAACCTGGGGTACCTGAGCTGGGCACGGCTTGTTGCAGCAACATTAAATGATGTTCTGTTTAAATGTGAACAGCTGGAAAAGTTTTCAAAAGAAATGAGTTGCAATATTTACGATGTGGAAGAACAAAGCGAGCATTCAGACCTGGAGTCACTGTGACACTTCAGCTCCAGCTTCTGTTTGCTCCACATAAAACAAAAGAGAGACTTTTCATTTAGCAAAAGATTGAAAAGAGAAACGTAATCACGCTAGTGTGCAACCAATCAATTTATTTTACTCCAACGTTTTGCACGGATTTATCACCAGTACTCCAAGATAAATAAGCGTGATACAAAAATCTGCTCTGGACTAAAACAACAATTAATTATTTTGCTCCCCTGACAACAGTTCCCATTAAGATTTACCATGTGTAACAGATTCAGGGTCAGCTTGTGATCCCGGATTTAAATGTGATGATCACAGAGAAAATAACAGCCTCAGTATTTGCACCTTGCAGCAGGTGTGCATTAATACACACCAGGAAACACAAAGGAGTTTGATTTATGCTGTAATGTGAAAACAAAGCAGATTTATCTGAACCAAGGATGTCCAAACTGTGGGTCCGGGGACAATTTGTGGCCCTCTGCATGGTTTTGTTCGGCCAGAGCAGCACATTTTCTCCTCACGTTCTTCTGAAGACAAATAAAATCTTATTTTTTTTTCTTTAAGGTATGAGAGAAAGTATTTTTCTGTTTTCATTGATAACATTTTCCTAAAAACAACAAGCAGCGTCCTACTTTTGTTGCCAAATGTAAAAAAAAAAATTTTAAAATTGAGGACAATCCAAAAACCTTTGGAAAATATTTATCTGTCTTAACAAATACATTGTTTTCAGTTTTAATAATAAAATAAAAGTTTGGACAACACTGATCTAATTGGACACCGTAGTGAATAATATGTATATATAAGGAAAATTTAATTGATGTAATAAAACAAGAAAATCATTTAAACTTTCAGACTTCATTGTAAGAATTCACGGATTAAACATAAAAAAACTAAACTTTTCATTTATTATCATTAGTTGCTTTCTATTGTTTGCATGTTGATATGTTTCTTACTCTCTTTCCTTCATATACTTTATTTTAATTGTTTTCTTAAGTTAAAGTTTGCTGCAGAGACAGAAATTACATCCAGCTTTAGTTCAATTTGTAGAAGTATCAATTTAAGAGTGAAACGTTTCTCTTTAACGAAAAGCTTTAAGTTCTGCTGTTGGTTTAATTGTGGATGAATCTCCAGCCTTCAGAGACACAAATGTCTGCATGGAGAAATAAACGCCTCTTTATCAACACTGATGTAGCTTAAAGTAATTAAATGTGGGCTGATGACAATTATTAATGTGCTTATTTGCGCAAGTAATGTTGGATTTTGGAAGTGAAACTTTTGAAACACACTGTAGATTTTTCTATAATTTACTCAACATTTATAATACTTTTCATTTAAAACAGCAGAAATGTTTGATTTAGTTCTTGAGCCATAATGTCGCATCGTATCAGACGGTTTCACCGGCAGCCTCTGCATGTCTGCTTAGGTTAAAACAAACTGCAGGCGGCAATAAGCTCAGGTTCGTCCCGCTGCTTTAACTTCACATCAACTTTGCATTAAAGATCAGCAGTTTTATTATTTTGTCTTGGAGGAGGCAGATAAAATGCCTTGGTAATGAAAAGTTTTGAGGGTTGTTGCAGCGTTATTTCAGGACGTTCTTGCCCTCATAACCAGGAGGTTGAGGGTTTGGCTCCCACAGCTCCATGTGCGGGTTCCCACAGTCCCTCCAGCATGGTGGGGGTCGTCGGTGGGGTCAGCGCCCACTGGGACGCGCCTGCAGGGCTGTGGGAGAAGCTGGCTTTAAGATGACCGTGCATTTAGATTTTACCCTGCTGCTGCTGCTGCTGTGGTGAGAACTGACACAAAAAGCTGCAGTTTTTATTTTGTTTTCCCAATAATCAGAAAAAGGGGAGGAAAAGGGAGAACTTATTCATTTAATTAGTCATCCTTTGCTCTGGTATCTACTTTTATTTACCTAATTTTCTATTTCTCTTTTACCCAAAATATCTGTGACCCTTGTTCAACTGAGGAATATTAGAAAATAGGAAAATAATAATGCAAATAAGAGATTAAATAAAAATACATATGTTTTCTACCCCACATAAGTTAAATATTTTGTCTTTGTTCTGAATGTATGATCTTAATGTGTTTTTATTTGTCTGTCTGCTGTTCGTTCTCCTACCCGGTTATTTTGCACTAATTTGTTGTTCTGTAATGTTTGTTCTATCTGCACTAATTAGTGAATAAAACAAACAAAAAAGTGTTTAAGTTTGTATTTATTTACCACTTGTCCTTAAACATATTTCTGTTTTTTTATTGTTGGCCATACTGCTTTAGTTTACAGGATACTGTCGGGTTTTTAGCATTATTTTACATTTTACATTCATATAATTTCTGATCGTTTTTTTCCTGTTGAATTATTTTGTCTCTGGATGAAATCAAATGTTTTCTGTTTTGTATTGCATTGTTTATTCCCTTTGAGCTGCCCTGTATTTATTATTTCAGTTTAAAAATAATGTATTTGTGCAAATTAGTTGGTTAATTAGTAATGTTATTCCTGCTTCTTTGTTTAGATTTTGTTGCTGGTTTGATCTATTTCCTAATGGTCCAGACTATGTTTCTAATTCTGCATAAAACCAGTAAGAGTTTAGCTACTGGGTGTAAGAAAACCAATATGGTAAAGAATAAAATCCACTAGGTAGAGCATTGAACAGCCTGCTGATGCTGATTTTCTATCACCTTTCTTGACATTCTGACTACACAACTTCACAATCTGGACCATTAATGGAAAGTTGGGGATGTGCATGACTGTCCATTAAATCCAGATTCACCGTCTCCTGACAGTGTGAGCAGCATTTTCTGTAGCTAGACGTCGTTCAGAAGGACAGAGTCGGAGGAAGCAGTGGTACTTTCTAAATGCAGTCGACTCCCGTCTGTTTGTGGATTTTTCTGTGGAACTTAACTCTACAATATTCATAAAAAAATAGCCAATTTGCAGACTATTTCCATTGAGCTCATATGTATATAAAGTATTAAGGAAGCAGACATTTCTAGTTGCAATGCCACTTGACACGTTATTGGCTGCTGTTTGCAAGCAGGAGCCTGTTTAGTTTCCTTAGCGCTGATTGGCTAGAGAGGAGGAAGCCTGGGGATGTTCTGCTGTGGCTTTAAGACGGTTTTCACTATTATGCATATTAAAGGGGTGATATTGTGTAAAATCACCTTATTTCAGCTTTATATCATGTTGCCATGATATAAAGCTGTCAATTACTCACTGAAGCCTTTTATAAGCTATTTTAGAAATATATCAGAAGATGCAAATTAACAATTCCATTTCTACATAAGAAAAACTCATTTTATTGCATTAAATGCAGTAACAATATTTCTTCAGTAAATTTGAACCGGGTGAAGCTAAAACCACTTGATGAGTTTTGGGTGGGACGTATTTACAGACAAAGGTGTTTTTATTTTCACTGCAGAATGTGTTTATATTTTGTACAGTTTGGGAGTATTTACTGCTCTGAATATGTTGTTTGTTTGAGTCTGTAAGCTCCACTTAACGATTAATCGGTTACTAAATTAGCTGATGATTATTTCAATAATCTGATCAATCATTTCTATGCTGAAAGTTTCATGTGGAATTGGATAAACTCCACACTGATCTGGGTGAATCTGCTGCTTTTTAAATCATTTCTTGTATTATTTTAAACTGTCTCAGATCATTAGATTTCCAGCCGTGACGTCTGAAGCTCTCCTGCATCGTCTCCTTCATAAGTTCACCGTCACTAAGACACTCTGAATTAGCTCAGTGCCAATGAAGGCCCTTCGTAAACAAACACACACAGGCGATGTGAGCCCACCACTTCAACACACACACACACGTCCCCCAAGAGTGTGATGTAGTGCACACTGATGTCCCCATGTATGTGATGAATGCAGCACAGAAAACACAGGTCTCCATTGTAATTTCTGCACAAAGGAATGCAGCAGAAAGGCACACCAGGGGTGGAGTGGAGCAGTGCTGACAAGAAGCGCATGCATTATTTAAAAACAAAAGTAAAAAATGCCCATTAAAGTGTCAGCGGTGCTTTCGGCAGTGCTGGCTCGAGCGCAGTGTGCGTATTACTGTTATTAATGGGCCAGGCGTGGGGGGCATTGCTTCGGTGTGATTGCTCCGCTGCTGTTGCTATCTGCAGTTCAAGCCCCCCTCCCCACTTTCCCACTTTTTCTTTCCTTCTGGGTGTGTGTGTGTCGGGGTGTGTGTGTGCGTGTGTGTGTGTGTGCGTGTGTGCGTGTGTGTGTGTGTGTAAGAGAAACAGATAAGGAGCATGATACAGGCTGGGAAAGAGACGCGACAAGACCCTGAGAGCACAGTCAATGAGCTCCTACAGCTAATATCATTTCACATTATTGAATGCGTATTAAGGCAGAGAGGCTCTGTCAGATGAATAGGAGCACCAGCACTTATATCAAATTCTGATCTGCCTTCATGGCCATGTCTGAAAAAAAAATGCAGAGAATGTAGTCAGCATATTGAAAATAATTGCATACCATTTTTCTTTGCAGTTTAACATCAGGGGCTATACATTACAGCGACTGACACAGCAGAATGAGGTCATTGTGCATGTTGTAATTACAGCTGGGTAAACACTCGACTGCTGCAACAGGCAGGGAGACAAGACGATGTAAAGCCGTCACCTTTGAGCCGCGCCGCCATCGCACTATTGGAAAATATTTAACACATCACTCGGAATAAGTAAGCTGAGCAAAATGATCACAGTTTGTTGATCAATTTCAGAGAGCTGTGATGCTCCGAGATCAATCACCGCAGTGGGTGTAACAGACGGCAGAGCCTCATCCCTGACCCATTCTTCCTGAACCAGTTTGTTATGCTGTTATTAATGGTGTTTACATGCAGCGAATAGAGCACATAATCAAATTTTCTAGATTTGCATGTAGAAAATGTCACATAAAAGGGACAGCTTAATTTTCCCCCTCACAAACTCCGCAGAACTGTGGAGCCGGTGGGGTTTTCACTTATTTATTTATTTACTCTCGGTTATTAAAAATGCATTCAGCTCCTCGTGTTTGTACCACTGGAGGAGCATCTGTATTTTTCTCCCATTTAATAAAATCGAGTGCAAACCGGTGACATGTTGCTTAGTGGTTCACGATAACGCTTCTTTCGGCTGTTAATCCTGCTTTTTTTACGGCTCCTCTCAGCAGTTGGGTGTTCTCTCATCTGCAGACTTGACAGCATTGAGCCCAGCCTCTGATTAATTATTAATTGTGTGATTAAAGTGTGTGTTGCTGTGGTGTGTGTTTTAACGGGAGGGGTGGAGGAATGCAACCTGCAGTGAATACTTTGCATTATCTACAACTCTGAGTTTTTATTTCAGGACGTTTAACTGGAGGCATCAAGTTATTCACTCCCCAAATGACCAGCCGTGTAAAACACCTGCGAGAGCAGAACCAGGGAAGGTGAACGTATTGTTTTATTAAGTGAGTGATGTCTACTTGAGTCTGGTTCAATTTTCCTTTGGCTGCAAGTCAAGGCTTTTCTTTTTCTGAAATTTTATTTCGGTGCAGACATGTACGGGGAGTTTGGCCCACACACACACTTCAAGGCTGCTGCTGCTACCTGTGTTTCACAATTCAATCCACTTATGAATTATTCTCAACGTCAACACTCGAGCTTAAACTTCAATGTTTTACAAACTTTTTTGTACGAAGAAAAGAACATAAAGGCGGATAAAATGAGATTCTGTGCAGCTATTTATTACGTCTGCATGACTTATGCAATCAAGAAAATGCATCGCATTCAATCCATCAGAGATGCCGCATTGATTGCTGAGAAAGTCTTGATCTTATCAAGGCGGCATCTGAAAACAACCATAAAAAATATATACTATTTTTCAAATAAACACAGCTACATCTCCAGAGTTGTTAGCAAAAAAATAAAAAAATAAAGAAGTACTCTCCTAACCTAAAGACAATCTCCTGTAATAGAAAATATGTTCAAAGCATGTTCAAAGTAAAAGACACTGGAAACAGAATATATCTGTTTGCTGAGTTGATAACTTATTTTGGGAAGTTACTCAGATTATTACCATGCAGATTTTAGTGAAACTGATTTCAAGCCAGTTAAAACTAAAACCAGACTTCCCAGATTCAAAGGTTTACATCCTCGGCAACAAGTTGGACAGTAGATTTATTTACAAACATATTAGCATACAAAAATATTAGCATCTCTTTAAATCAGCCACAATCTGAGAACCATAAAACCTGCTAAGATTCCTTTTAATGACCTAACATACCTTAATATGCATTTATACTCACAGTGGAAATAATTTTAGCTCTACTGCAGAAGCTGACATCAACAGTCTTCCTCATGACTCTTTGGGTTATAGCCAATCAGAGCCAAGGAAACTGAATGGTCCTCCAGGAATGGCTGCTTTACAAATGGTGGCCAATGGGGGGCAAGTAGCATTTTATTACAAATATTTTCAATATATTCTATGAAGAACATGAAGAATTTCTACAAATGATTTGGAGATATGTCTTACATAAAAATCTGCCAACACTGACCTGTGGACAGAGGGGGGGCCACTGAATAACATCCTTATTTTCTTTTGTTACCATAGGTTGGTTTTTCAACTGGAACATATTTTAGATGGATTTTAATTTGCTGGATATTTGGGTCAGGCTCCATTCAGTTTTAGTAGCGGCTGATTATATTTAGAGTGACGTTTTAGCTCTTTATCTTGTTTACAACTGCACTGACAATTTCCACATGAACAGCTTGAAACCAGTTTAAGATCCCGAGAGCAGGTAATGGAACGTTACGTTAGGAGAAGCACTTTTTGCTATTTGTCTCATAGCCTGAATGAAGGAAATTAACAGAAATAGATTTAACCACAACAAAAGGAAGACTAGAGCAATGACCCACTATTAACTTTCATAGTCTTATGCTACTCTATGCAGACATCCTGTCTGCACCAGTTAAGATTCACTCACACCGGCATGCCAAACGCTTGACATGACTTACATGAAATGAACTAGAGATTTTGTTTAAATATACATGGTTCAGCAAATAATAATTTTACTACTGGGGACACCAATAAATTGTGTGTAGATAACTGGAAAAGAAAAAAATAAGACATTAAGATCATAAATAACTCTATCTTTACATAATTAATTTTTAATTTCCTGGTTATCCCAAAGCACAAATACAAAACAGAGACAAATCATTAATAATTTACTTACACATGAACCAAATGTGTCTTAGATCTGCCAACATACATGGCCAAAATAATCAGTGTCAGCAGCTTCAGGGAACCATGTTACCAACATTAGTTATTCATTTACATGTCAAAAATATATGATAAAAAAGAAAGAAAGGTTTGCATTGATTTTTATGTGGTAGAATTTTGATAAAACAAAGTAAAGTAGCATAACTGAAATTCATTGACTGGATGTTTATATGAATGTTCTTTTAAAAAATGGATTCAACCAGTAAGATATATTTAGAGTTTATCAGTGAAATAAAAAAGCTAAAAATAAGAAGCTGGACTAGTGAGTGGATGTTTGCGAGGATTCATTACTCAGCAGTAAAAACCTCTTTGGCTCTTTGAAAACTGGATCTTTGCTTTAGTGTTTAGTGGGTGGGCAATTTTTATTGTGGGACAACAGAAATTTACTGCAATAAAATCATCTTAGTAAATAGTTTTAAACTGAGATTCTGAAAAGATCAAATTTAACATGAATGGAACAAATCTCCAAATCTGAATCACTTTTTATTTCTACGTCAGAAGCGAAACGGAAAACAAACAAACAATGGAAGTGAGCAATCTTAGTGAGGTGCTGGAATTCAATGCAACTGGTCATTTAGAAGTATGTGCGTGTGTGGGCGGACAGGCGTGTGTGTGTGTGGTGTGTGTGTGTGGGGGGGGTGCCCCCAGCTGATGCACTCCACCCAGCTCTCATGGCTTTGCTGTTGGAGGTTGGTGGCTTTAAGCTTTTCAGCTCCCGAATGCGCAGCTCATTTCTAGCAAAGAGGCACATTGCTGCAATGCAATAAGGGAAAACAACACTTTTAATAATTCAGGCCCTGAGACCGTGATGGGGGTGGGGGTTGTGATGGTGTGGGGGGGGCATCTTAAAGTACCGCAGAATGGCTCATTTAGCTCCTGCTACGCATTATTAAAGTTGTATCAAACTCCCTCCACCCCCACCACCTCCCCCCCGGGTCTTTCCCAAAGTTTTTTCTTTCATTTTCCTTTCCTCTTTCCCCTAAAGCCTTCGAGGTAACCAATAACAGCTAGCAACATTTATAAACGACACAGTATCCTGCACCTTAGAGGGGAGGTAAACAATGGTGTAGCTCTTAATCTCTCTTTCTCCCTGTCCTCCCCGCTCACTAGTCCTCCGGTCCGAAATTTGTCAGTGCTTTATCCTGTTTGAGCTGTAATACAGAGCCTCTCGCTGTCCAGATTATTTTCTGCCTGAGCTAAGCCCACAATGCATAAAATATGTGGGGAATGAACCTTGTATGGAATCAAATTGAGTAATAAAACGGTGCTCACTGTGGCACTGATGGACGCGTGATGGTACCGTTAAGGACGTGTTCGGCGGTACCGTAAATTGCCTCTAAGCGTGTCGGCCGTTTCCACGGCAAAGGAAGTAAATATGAATAAAACACACAGGAAGGAAAACAACTGGAACGCGTTCAAATGCAGATGTGCTTTTATTTCCTCCCCGAAGTGGAGAAGGATGACATTAACGCCTCAACTTCCACAAATAAAACCAGTCAGATTCGTCCAGAAGTTGGACTTTATGTGTAGCTTTACTGTTAAAATAATCATTTTAACACCCCGACTGTCTGATGCCATCTTTCTGTTTCTGCCCTTAATAGCTTTATGATGTTTAAACCCAGTAAAATATTCAACAGTGCCACTTTCAGTTTTTCATGCCTGAGTCATTCCATCAAAATAAAGCGGAAACACTCCTGATGTTTTGTAAATTTTTTTTAAAATATATTTTTTCTAAAATTTCTGCTTGACATATCCTGGAACTGTAAGAGCTGCACTTGGCTGCACAGCAGACTTAAAGAGGAATTAAATTCAGCATCATTTACCTAATTTGATGTTCTCACCTCCAGAGGTACGCAGGGTTTTTTGTGAACTCAGAGAAACTGAAGTGCCGTTTATTAAATTTTCATATCTGTCTTCACTCATGTGGAGGTCGTCAGCTGTTTTTCTTTGTGAAAACTTGACATTTCAGAATTACCGCGTGCGGTTTTCAGCCGGCAACAACAAATTATAATTACAGTAATTTATGATTGCTGCTTACATTGCACAATACAATGAAAAAGGGAAAAATAGCTTATTAAAATGTCCATTTAGGATATATAAGCCATAAAACGCTGTTGGAATCTTAAATCAAAGGCCAGAGTGCTGGAAGAGACGGACGGATGGCAGGAGGTCAAGGCACAGAGGGAGACTGGGGAGGACTTCAAATCCAGTTTATTTGACTTTTTATAAGAACTTTTTATTTGTTGTTTATAGTTTTTATGGGCTCACATTAACCATAGCTTGCATTTCACCAAGGCTCATATCGCCCACTGCGCCTTATGAATGTATGAAAATTTCACACATTCTGTAAAAATCAGAAATAAGAACAATAAACATTTTTAACAAGTCTTAAATATCCTCAATTCCCCGTCTAATCACATGAAGCCTCGTTAACACAACATGACGCCCAACAGCTGAAACAGACGCAGCAAAGTACATGGAAAACTTTATTTAATTCAGGAATTCGATTCAAATTATTAAAGGAGACATATTGTGCAAAATTCATATTTCAAAGATTTTTGTTTCTACTGCTTCTAAAAACAACCAAGGTGCTTAAATAAACCACCCAGATGTTTTTTAAATGTCTGGAAAATTAGCCGTTTCAAAAACTTCCCGACTGTTGAGTTACAATCGTACAGTGCCGTTACCTAGCAACCCCAACCAAGCTCCAGCACTTTTGGCCAGCTGGTTTTACCGCTGTATGCGCTGTACAATGGCTGCTGGAAAAGACAAGAGTTTTATTGGTGACCTACCACCCAGAAAGCACTTGCTGCATTCTGGTTTGTTGTGCTGGAGGCTCCACGTCTGCTTTTCAAACATGAACAGTTGTATTGTTACGCATCTGTTTGCAGTCATGAGTGTAAATGTTGAGTAGCAGCAGCGACTGATCTAGCAGCAGTTTATCTGGATTTAAAGTGACAGGAGGCCCTACTACGACTCATTCTGACAGACAAAAATCTTACTATATAAAAATGTTTTGTTAGTTAGGCTTTGTGTTTTTGACTGTATCCATGGTAACGTGTCTGACTACAGCTGTTCATTTATTCCTGTAAATTGATACTAGTATTACTAGTAGGTTTGAGTGGAAAGTTTAAGATGATTTATGCAAATATCTGAGTTGAAGCAGGATTTCTAAACACCAGCTGCTTATTAAGCCCCAACAATGTTTATAAATGCAGATCTTCTAATTACATTTATTTACCTACATTTATTGATAAATGGGTGCTATCAAAGCAAAGAGCAAGATGACGTAATACGGGTATTATTGCAGAGTTCTGTCCATAACCAAGCAAAACCTCTTCAGAGCTTTCAGTCATCGTACTTGCAGCGTGTTTATTGGTTGTTGGTGTGTCTGAGCCTCTATGGGATGGAAAATGTTTCCCCCCACAGACTCAGGGAAGAGCTTTAGCCAAGAAAGCATCAGTTTGACAGAGTTTCATTCACTAGAAACTCAAAGAACTGATGCTAAACAAGCAGGATAATTGCTCAAATGTGGAATGAATATAACACAGTAATCTTTATTTGATATATTAGACATTATGGTTGCAACAAATAATCTTTAAAAAAAGTGATTCAAATGAATAGGTGTTGCTTTTGGATTAGGAGACTAAATATGTGCTTCAAAACATGAAACAGATGCAAAAGTGATGAGTTAAAATGGTTTATGGAACACCTATGTTACTAAAATGATAACACTGTAAAATTTTTGGCTCAAACTGGTTTTAAAAATTTGGAGTTTAATAATTTTTACATTTATAGCAGCAGCTCTGACTTAGCTTAGATTAATTCCTCCCTTTTCCTGATGCTTATTGCAGGAAGAACACTAACTACTCATAGATACTCCACAAAAACCCACCAAACTAGTCAAAATAAAAATGTATTTAACTTAGTCTGGCATCAGTGCTGCCCAAATAAAAGCTGTTTATGACTTCCAGTTTCATAAATTGTCATATTTTTCCTATTGGATATTTCTAGGGGAATGTGGGACTTAGATCCGTGCACAGATTTTTTGGTTTCCTTTTGCTTTTCACCAATCAGAGAAGTTCAAAGTCTGAGTAGAACCTTTATGAATGAGTCTACCTGAGGCATGAGCTTCAAAGGTTATAGAGTTTGGTGGAAGCATGACTATATAACTAGTATGAAAGTCTCTGATTTTTATTCTGTGATGAAGTCACAGGTGGGGGAGGTTTCTGATAACTTTATGAGCTCAGAAAAAGCATAAACCCAAGAGAAAAAATAGATATAAAAGGTGAAAAGGTGGCAAAAGTAGGAGCAAAACCAAACTTGTAGGCCTTTCAGCAGCTCATGTGGCTCTCCATCACAGAAAAAACACATTAAACCTCTCTATGTTCACAAGCCTTTTTAGCCAAAATGGATTTGATTCTGGAAGATCCAATAACAGAAAAACAATGCGGCATTGGATTACAAAACACAGAGGGAGACGGGCGGCGTTTCCTCGTAAGGATGCCATCAATCCACGAGCTCTTATCTGCGTTGGTGTCACCATGTTTCTCCGCTGCATGTTCACATGCTTCCAGGTTTTAGTGGGGAAACCACTATCATAAAACAAATCGCTTTAGTTTACAGATGGCTGAAATCTACATTTAGAGAAACAGACATGGTCGTTGATCCCAGATCCCAAATATGGAGAAATGCCAAGGGTCATGTGTGGAGGAAAGATATCAAATATAAACTTTTTGTTTGGAATAATTTCCTTACAATGGAAAATGTTAAGCACAACAACACAAAGGATTTATCTTTTCATAACAAAGCTTATTTAACAGGTAGAACTACGTTTTCCAGTGACTTCAGCTTTCATTAATTTACTAAACTTTGCTAAATATAGCAACCATTTTGAAACACAGTGACCCAAATCCAGAGAATAAATGTATTCAACTGAAACCAAAATAATTTAAAAACTACACATCTTTCTTTAAATGCAGCCAAATTCCACAGCACATCAACATGTTAAGGTTGTCAAAGTCAAGCTAGCATAACTGACCTACTTCCCTCTCTCTTGCTATTTTTCTTAATACATTTTTTTTTTCTGGTCTGGTTAGTTGTCGCTGTGTTAGTTACAATTAGTAGCAATGTACTGCGTCTCTTTCTTTTATATATCAGGCCTATATTTAAGATTTAGTGTGTTATATTGACAAGTTAACAGCTAAAACCAATGCTAATCATTGTTTTTGAGAAGCCCTGCCCTTAGAGAAAGGATAGGTTAAAGAGGAATGTCATAAGGTAAGAATCCAGATTTGACTTCCATCAAAAGAAGTCATCTGAAGTGGTTCATCCATTAGCTTAGCATGCTCCTTCAGGGCACCTTTTCTGAGGTTTTCTGGGTTTGTCTCAATGGAACCCAGAACTGACTGGTATTTGCATCTTTGGATTACCAGAAGTCTTTCCAGACTGATGTTGGATGAGTGGTTGGATGCTTCATTTGGTTAGTGTTAAAAAAACTAGATTAAGCACAGTAAAATATCGCAATAAAATAAAACATGAAAATGCACTGAAGGATGTGGTTACGATGCTGACCTACATTTTACAACCTCGTCATCCATTAATGGCCTAAAAAGCCATTTTGGGTATTTTCCTCCCCAGACACCTTAGATATTCTGAAAAGCACTTTTTAAACTCAACACAATCTGACAGCTCCTTCTTCAAGAGGTTCAACCACCAAAGAATATCAGCGCACCTCTATAAACACAATTTGATGAGGCTCCTTGAACATCAAAGTGAAACCAGTGCAGCCAGCCAGCCTGAACGTCAGGAAAACCAGTCAGTCAGCTGCTTTGTCTCCCGCTGAGTGCCAGACTGACGTTCTGCAGCCATCTAAGCTGACTAAACACAGAGCCCCCTTTCTTCAAAGCTATGCAAATTAGCCACGTTGCTAAGTGGATTCCTCTCCTCTTTCTTTGGGTTGGAGAGCCAGAGGCCCGATTAGGCCTAATTTCTATCTACAGAATGTATACACACTTTCATACAGGCTGCATTTCTGCCTGTGGGGGATTCTTGGTGGTCTTCTCATAACACAGGCCTGCTTAAATAGATTGGTTGTTGAATTTAACGTGAAAATAATGTATTTTTTTCCAACTGTAATGGAATTAAAAGAGGCTAAAAATAGAGGTGGGAGGAAGCTAATAAAGATCAAACCGGAGCTCAGACACAGAGAGGCTGTAATCTTTGGCTGCAGAGAACATGACTGCTCTTTGATTGTATTACATGCACTGCGCTGCTCAAAGTGAGGCGGGATTTCGTTTTTCATTGTTTGGAGCCTAATAAAGGGCAAGTGTGAGGCTGAAGCAGATAATATTCACACCACCAGCAGACTAAGAGATGGATGAGCAGCTCTGGTGTTCGAATATCAGAACCAAACTCAGTTTTAGACATTTTCTTTATTTAAATCCACTGCACCATCTGCTGAAGCACCTGCACGTCAGGCAGCTTTTTATTTTAAATTAATTCAAACAAGATTTAAATAAGTTGGATATAAACACACCTGTCTGCAGATTTCATTCCTGCCCCTGTTTGACCCACATTGAATCACTTCAACATGTCATCTTTTGGTTTTGATGCTTATTGTTCCTGATGTTTCTGCTGTTTACTCCTGACTACATGATCATTTATGTATATCATCGGCTGTAGCTTGTGGAATAAATCCTGCCTGTCTCAGAGACGAAGATGTTACCAAAGGTTTTCAGTTTCAAGATGTGTGGGGTTTTTTCAGTTAAATAAGAGAAAATAAATATTGAGTATTCCTGCTGTCACGATCGTCTGAGATTTAAATGTTCATATCTTCAGGATCAGAACGCAGAGATAAAAACCAAAAGCAATGAAGATGTGATAAAATAATGTCTACTGTCATAGTTTGATCTGCATCATATTGTGTCTATAATCAGAAATAGGGTTGAAACAATCAGATTAATCGTAATCAATCGTATTGAAATAATTACCAGGTTATCTAGTAATCCATTCATTGTTAACTGGAGTAAAGAAAAAAAAAATACATTCATAAAAGTAATTAGGCCAAAACTACAGAAATATGTACATTTTTTTATTTTGAATAAAAAAAACACCTGATCTCAGAAATCCTCTAGTGGCAGTTTTACCTTCACTTTTAGACAATAAAATGGTTTTATATTTTTTAAAAAAAAGAATAAAGCAATCATAAATCTGCTTTTATGTTTTTTTATATAATTTCCTGCCCAAAAATGAAGAGAAAATATTCCCACACGTGACTGTATTCTTTCAGAAATGTTGGGCTAAATCCTCAGCATAAGAGGAAAAGAAACAGTGAAATGGGATTCAGCCGTTTACTGCAACATGCTTGTGAGCTGTCCATGGTGCTGAATCCAAGAAACGAGATTTGGAGCCAAATGAACTCAAAATGTGAGTTTTCTGACCTGCACACAGAGGTGGAAGCTTATTTAAAGAGGTTCAGGCCTCAGTAAGAGGAAAGCAAAGCCAGTTTAACCTAAATGGTAAACAGGGTCACATTCATTCCTATTTAATAAGAAATCTGAACTGGTGAATCGCCAGTATGCCAGGCTGGAGACAAACATGTGTCAACAGAAGTGAACAGGGTGAAGAGGTAAGGATGAAGAGAGCTGGGAGCGATGCTCTGACCCCCTTTTTTCTAATGAGGAGCAGACGAGATGAAAGGGAAACGAAGGAGGAGGAGGAGGAGGAGGAGGAGGAGGTAGATTTATTTTGGACTCATCATTATCATTATAATAATTATTGTTATTGGTGGAAGAAAATCTGTGTTGTTTTTGGAGTCCTGCTAAAAACAGAAAGCCGTTTCCAACCTTTCTTATCATTATCTCTTCATTATCATTATCACCGTTCTGATTGGTCACAGCGATTTTATCGCAACACACTGAAGCTAATGACAACAGCAAGGCGCAGAGGAAAAGGAGGCCTTGTTAATGCAGGAATAAATAATGCAGCTCTGAAGAAAAACAGTCTGAACTGCCCATCTGGCTTGAAATGTTCTGGAGACACAAGCGAGAGGATAGAAACCAAAAGCTGTTTTGATGTCTCAGTCTGGATGTGCATTGCCAACAAGCCGGGGCCTCGGGATTCCATCAGATTATTGATTGTAGCAACACTCGAGTCCTGCTTTACCACACTTATAAACAAGCTCTCTGCCAAGCACACTATAGGGCAACAAATGATTTTATTTCATAGATTTCTGGATTTGACTGATGAATTATTCACTGATGTTCTACCCTTGGTGCAGAGGAGAAGGCGCGGGAGGAGGGGAGATGCTGAAGAGGAAAAGACAAAGAAATTTCAAAATGTATAACACACAAGCCTGTGTGCATGAACATTTCATCTTCTAGAAGGCCTTTTTTCTGCTCTATTCTTCTCCGCTATCGTACAGCGGCTCTGCTTTGTCAACATCAGCTGACTGAGAACTCCCAGGGGCCGACAAATCTCCTGTAATCCTCCAGACCTCCCCTCCGAGTCTGCCGTTTACCTGGATCCTTCTAAGTGTTATTGAGTCGGAATAAACTGTTATCAGCCTGGATCCCGTCCAGGACCTGGAAAACTGCTTGTTTTGTTTCTTTAATTTGGAGACTTTTAGCGCCACACTCTTCTGCTCCAGATGTTCTGGATAATGTGACAGTAAAACGGTAAAGACGGACGTTTACAGGCGGTAAAAAAACCTCACTGTTCATATTCTCAGATGTTTCCTCTGTTGTTGGATGTTTTACTGTGGAGTTCAAGTGATGGTGTCTGTTTTCTCTGGAGTAATGGAGAACAGCACGCCCCTTTTACAGGGTTTCTGCAGGTTTCACCAACTCAAATTTATGCTTTTTAAGATGATAAAGAATGAAATTTAAGACCTGTATCTTGACCAAAATGCACAAAGGAAAATTGCATTTTATATAGTGATGCAATATTTTATTTTAACAGAAAGTACGTAGCGTTGTATTGCGTTGCAACAGAAATGAGTCAGACGCAAAGTAAAAATATCGTCCAGCCAACCGGTGATAATTTACATTTATTAATGATAGACGCAAAAAGCTAGCGAGCTAGCTAGCAAGCAATAAAGATGTTAGCATGGGACTCAAACTTTCGCCTGGTAGAAAAACAGTCCCACGTAGAAAAAAAATCTACACAGAATATATAAGATTAAACAATCCCACCACAACAAAATTTAGAAATGCAATTAACGTGTTTAAGGACAACTTAAACATTTTCTAATAAATTTAAGACATTCTAAGGCCTAAATGTTAGAAACAGTCACCACCATGCCTGAAATTTAGCAGCAGGAATTTGTGCTGATATCTTGTGGTTGGTTTTCTCTAATCATGATGCTGTGGGTCATCACTAAACATCTCTATGTATCGGTCCAAAGGAAATTGTTCCAGAGGTTTTATTGTTAATATAGATTCAGCATTGCAACATTTAAAGGAGCCATACTTGCTATAAACTTACTAGAATGTATTAGTTCCACTGACAGATTGTATTTTAACTATTTCATGAATGTGCCAGTGGATCTAGAAGTTTTTTTTAATCAATTTTAATGAATTATTGGCTTAAAGCAAGCTGCTATATTTTGCTGAAAAGTTACTTGTGAGTTAATTTTGTCACTTTTAAATGTTAGTAACAAAAATATTTGGTAAAATTTTGTGTTTTTGCAGTGCACCGTCCTCTGGACAAGAAGAAAAACTTGTTTCATTGTTTATCTTTAACATTAATGTAACAGCAATAAATGAATATTTTCATTTGTTCTTGCAAACTCATGTCTGAAAATATTTACTAGTGTATTTTATATAAACATGTTTTTTGACCTGTATCTTGCACAATAAATACTTTTAGTTTTGTCAGTTTTCAGGTACACCAAGATATTTGCACCAGAAACTAGTGGAGGAAATTGTGTGTTTTTGCAGTGCAGGCATTAAATCCTATGAGAATATCAAGGGTTTACTTAGTTTTTCTATTTTTGGGTTCACCTTAGCATAAGAAAAAAACTGAAATCAAATCTGCTGTAGTGTTTTTTCTACTAAAGCTGGATGCAGTTTCTAAACCAGCTCATTTTATCATTATTTCTCTTTTGAACTGAAGGAGGGTGTACTTCCTTTCTGCTACGACCACATGACCTCTGGAGGCCCCCGGTCACATCATTAATCCTGCACTGGGGAAGCACTGGTCTGTGGCCCCCCTCATACTGGTGGAAATTGAGCGCGGTGTATAAAATATCAAAGCAAATCGATCGGTGACCTCACAGCGTTGGCCTGTTTAATAATCGGGCCGGGTTAAAGCCAGCCAGGGAAGGAAAACAAACACATCACAACAGCGGTTTGCTGATTTCCCAGCCTCTGATGATCAGAGGATGTAACTGTGTGGCTTCTTTCTGTGAGCAGCAGCAGCTGGAGCCGCGCTGAAATTAGCTTTAATGCCATTCTCTCTAGTGTGAAAGAGTGAGGCTGAATAATGTAGCCGTGGTCGCTCGGAAAATAATAAAAAACCTCTCCAGAATCACAGGGGATGATGATTGTTGCATTGCACTTGGCATTTGTGTTGTATCCAGTATCGGACCAAGGCGCTCTCAATTGCACCCCAGAGGCTGGAGCTTGCTAACTGAAGAGAAACCAGGTCAACTGATAGGGGAATTGTGTTGTTATCTTTATATGTGTGCGCCGCAGATACGGTGGCACAGCTCTTGCTCACAGCTTGCAACATTTCACAAAGCAATCAGGGCCTGTTATCGATGCGCGGCTAGCAGGGCTAAACTACTGTAATCCACTCCATGTTTGCTAATGAATCGCCATTTAGGGACGCAGCTCCGTTCCGAATCAGGCCGGGGGTGAGGCTAATACTTGAGTGGCAGCTTCCCAGACTTGATATCCCATCATGATGAGGCGGGGTGGTGGTGGTGGTGGTGTGGTGGGGGCGACGGCTGGTCAGCTTGCTGGCAATGCAGAGTCTGTTTGTTGTGCATCCATCAACCCCGGTGTCCTGCCCAGGAGCCGATCGATAGCCAACACAAAAGCTCATTGATGACAGACAGCTCTTGACAAACATATAGCATTTTTTTCTGTCTAGTATAGCAATAATCTCCAAGGTCACCGCGAGGCGTTCAGCGGCGGCCGGGATTCTTCTGTGTCTTTTCACACACAGGAACAAAAAAAAAACAGCCTCTGATGCATTTTAAGTTGGCGCTGAAAGCTCTTGGCACATCGTTAGGCAGCTGAACACAAGACGAATGAAAGCACACACACTTGACAAGCGGTGAAGCTGTCGTGACATGTCACTGAAACAACACCCCCCTCCAAGGACACATAACTAACAAGACACTAAGTAAGACAGCAGAAGGACAAATTACTGGACAGCACAGGTCAGATGCAGAACAAATAAGAACACGGACTTTATGAAAAATTAAATGTTTGTTTATCACTTGGAAAAAGTTAGTTTGTGTAACAGCTGAGTGGACATACACACACGCACACACTTTTACTACAGGTGTGTCAGGGCTTGGTGCTATAATAGGAGGGCCAGGCTCCCCCCGCAGGCCATCCTGCCAGCTGGCCGGAGTGAGCGTGAGTGATGCCCGAGTGAGGCAGCCCCATTAGGGAAGTGCTGGTGGTGAGTGCAGGATAGCTCAGGTAATTAAAGCCAAACCAATGCAGGCAGGCGAGGCGGGGGCTCCCAGATTTATGTGGCTGAGTAATGCACATGCAGGAGTGAGCTCGCCATCCAAAGGCCTGCCTCCTTCCCTCACAAACAGTCTCAGGAGGCATTAGCTTCCTCACCACTCTGATGCAGCCTATTACTCTCGCTCTCTCCATCTTGTTGCTCATTGCTTCACTGTTCGAGTCAGTGGGAAAAAAACTCCAGATTCTTGACAGTAAAGACTAGATTTAGATTCTCGGAGGCCTTTGATATTATCGGAGCATCAAGTTTCTGCAGAATACACCGAATACAAGGCAACGGTTTAATAAATATGTAAATAGCAAAACAGTTTTTGTTTGCATTTAAAGTTATTGTTGAAAACAAAACAAACATTCACTTCTCATTTAGTTTGAGTAGGAAAATAAAAGAGGGCAAAAAAAAATTCATTTCAATCGATAGGAACGCACAGATCCACTTTTTTCACTTCCGATACCGATACAGATATCTGGGCTTTAGTATCGGCCGATACCAATCTGTTATTTTTGATTTTAAAACGTTATTTTTTAAAATAACGTTTTGAAATGTTAACATGTTAAAATGTTAACATGTTAAAACATCATACAGCTAAATAAAAAAGGTACATTTAAACCTAAAATCTTTTTCAAAAGTGGACATTCTTTTGAAGATGTCAAATAAAAATATTCATTGTAATATAAATTCTCCTTTTTATAGCAAATTTTAAATATTGTTTTAAAGTGTAAGCAATGATTAAATAAATGTAAAAGACAAAAACCAAAAGAAAACAACTGTTTATATGACTGCAAGTTTAAGCAGCTTTCAAGAAAAAACATAAAAACAATAAAATAGAAATTGTCTGGTCAGAAAGAAAAGATATTTGGATTCTTCCTCAGTGCAAACTTCAGCAGATTTCAAGAAGAAAATCAGAAAACGGTTAAGGGACTCTAAGAGTTTCCACCTGTTAGCTGAAATAAATAAATGTTGGCTGTTAACTTTGCACGACTCTATTCCAGCCTCATGATTGGTCCATCGCAGAGCAACTCTTATTTTCATTGGCTGTTAATTTTTTCTATATAGTAAGAGTCTCTTTTGACTCTTTCTCATACATCTATTAAAGAAACCTAATTTTTAATATATATTGCTATAGTTTCTCAGTTCAGCGTCTGAAAATCTTACGTCTGGTTTGTTTTTCCATCTCACAACTTTCCCCTACTTTGTTGAAACATTAAATCCGAAAATATATACCTAAGCTTGTTGTTGTAACAGGACAAATAAATGGACTTTATCCGTGCATGTGTGCATGGAGAGATTTTTTCTATTGTTTTTCAGGTGATTCTTCTGGAAAGTAAAGTAATAAACCCTTCAATCTGGTTTCCACCAGTTATTATAAAGGGTAAAAAAGCCAAAACTAAGAAATCAAAGTGATTTTCTAACATTTCCCACAACATTCAAGTTTGTTTTTGATTTTCTTGACCTTCTAACTCTCATTCTAATCCAAACATCCATAACCATCACGAAGATAGATGTATGTTGTTATGTTTTGCTTGATGCCTGAAAATATATCATTATACGGTTTGTTGTTACTGTGTGTTCAGCCTCCATTTTGCGTCGTGGCCCAACCAGCTGGGTCGTCACAACGTGCAGCAAATTATTACACATTCTGGCAGCGACTGAACTCCTGCTGACAGCACTCATTTGTCCTCATCTCTTCGGTGAACTTCTTGAGTTTCAAGCTCGATCTTTGCTCTCTATTATTGCAACAAAATTCAAGGTGCAGCTGGTTTAGGGGCAGCTATGATGTCAGCTGCACCTTGTCACATTTCCCTGACACCCGTTAACATGATGGGGAACATTTTGGAGAAATGTAACAGCATGTTAGAAAGGGTAGATACAGTTCTGAAGTTGACGCTGTCGAGAAACTGTCAGAGTAAAATCTCAAAGATGAAGCTCTCGGAGGAAAGAAACCACACTCTGCGTTGAGGTTTGGGTCGATCACACCTGTCAGCCCGTAAATCAGTTACTTATGTGCGTCCTTGTTGGCTGACTGATGATACGAGCGGTTACGGACTACCTGCGGGAGCGCGTCGGCTCATCTCTGACCAGAACTTAACCCGGCCCCGCTGATCCGATATTCTGCGGGACGGAGAGCAGAAATCAGGGGTGCATGTAAGATAGCATACTGTAAATCCAACCTCCTGTCAGATCACATTTCATTCCAATCGTCACAGACGGAAGGATAACCGTAGACACACAGACGTATCAGATGGACAATGCTTAGATTGTCAAACAGGAAAACAGATCAGCGAGAAAGAATGAGAGACAGGCAGGCGAGTCCTCCAGAGGAAAAGCCAATGGGAACGAGGAGGAGGGAAAAAAAGCCAGATGGGCAGACAAGCATAAAGCAAATCACGGAGAAGCTCCTCAATACCGGAGCAAGATGGAGAATGGCAGCTCAGGTTGGGAAGAGTTATCCGCAATGTGCATCAGCTAGCATTATCAATGCTGACAGGGAGACAACCCGTTTATAGGGAAAAGGAAAGAAAAAACATCAAGGAAACCCTGCTCTTGTCTATCCCCAATTGAATTACTGCTGTGATCTAAAGAGGGAGGGGCGAGGCGGGGTGAGGGGGGCCGGGATAATATTCTTTGACGAGAAGGGCCGCTCCAAATGCGCACAGAAAATGTATATCCGTACAGTGCGTCCCCCAGGGCTCACATCTCACAACTTTGCCCATCTATTTTTATTTGTTCCCCGTGCTTCTTGTAAAGCAGTGCTGCAGCCCACAAAATGGAGAAAGAGGAGGGAAGGGGGAGAAGAAGAAAAGGAGGAGAGGAGGGTGAGGAGCACTGCTGGGAGGGAGCGGGCGTAGATCGCATGACCCCTGCAATGCTACTGGAATACTAATGTCACACAAAGTTTTCAGGCAAAAAGATCCAGAGGAACAAAGTGCATAGGGGAGTGTGGAACAAACACACACACATAAAACACCACCTCCACCACATCCCACTAACACACACACACACACACACATAAAACACCACCTCCACCACATCCCACTAACACACACACACACACACACATAAAACACCACCTCCACCACATCCCACTAACACACACACACACACATAAAACACCACCTCCACCACATCCCACTAACACACACACACACACACACACATAAAACACCACCTCCACCACATCCCACTAACACACACACACACACACACACATATAAAACACCACCTCCACCACATCCCACTAACACACACACACACACACACACATAAAACACCACCTCCACCACATCCCACTAACACACACACACACACATAAAACACTACCTCCACCACATCCCACTAACACACACACACACACACACATAAAACACCACCTCCACCACATCCCACTAACACACACACACACATAAAACACACACCTCCACCACATCCCACTAACACACACACACACATAAAACACCACCTCCACCACATCCCACTAACACACACACACACCACATAAAACACTACCTCCACCACATCCCACTAACACACACACACACACACACACACATAAAACACCACCTCCACCACATCCCACTAACACACACACACACATAAAACACCACCTCCACCACATCCCACTAACACACACACACACATAAAACACCACCTCCACCACATCCACTAACACACACACACACACACACACACACACACACACATAAAACACCACCTCCACCACATCCCACTAACACACACACACACATAAAACACCACCTCCACCACATCCCACTAACACACACACACACACACACACACATAAAACACCACCACCACCACATCCCACTAACACACACACACACACACACACATAAAACACCACCTCCACCACATCCCACTAACACACACACACACACACATAAAACACCACCTCCACCACATCCCACACACACACACACACACACACATAAAACACCACCTCCACCACATCCCACTAACACACACACACACACACATAAAACACCACCTCCACCACATCCCACTAACACACACACACACACACACACATAAAACACCACCACCACCACATCCCACTAACACACACACACACACATAAAACACCACCTCCACCACATCCCACTAACACACACACACACACATAAAACACCACCACCACCACATCCCACTAACACACACACACACACATAAAACACCACCTCCACCACATCCCACTAACTCGTGGAGGCTGCAAGGAGCCGGGGAGTCTCACAGGGACTCGTATTTCCACCAAATGACTCACTCTGGATTGTTGTCAAGATGACAGGAGTTTGAACAGAACTTTTGGGTCGGTTCCATCTAGTTTAGCCAAGCATACGGTCCAATCACTAATTTCAAAAAACGCTTGCACCGAGCCAAAGTAGCATGATGGAAACTCCTCCAACTTTTGAACCTTGTTTAATGACTGATATAAATTTAAATTGGTTCTTTATTTGGACAGTTTTAGCCATAATTTCTTACTATTATTCATTACAAACAGAACCCAGCCCCCCCAAAACAAAGTCATACGGGACAAAAAGGGGAAGTTAAACCATATTAATCATCCAGTTTATTTAGGGTTCAGACAGCGTTGGGGGAATTTAACCTCAGAGCCTTTGAAGCAAATAAGGATGCAGGAAGCTGGGTGTGGCAGCCACAGAGCTGACCTCTTGTTTTGGCGTTTTGACTAAATGCCTCGGCATTAGAGCCACATTTCAGCAGCGCTGCAGGGCTCTGGTGTTTCATCATGATGTTCTGCATATGAATTAAGCACCAGGATACATTGGACTGCATATTTACGCATTAATACAGCAACACATGGAAAGGTAGGAAACGCTTCAAAGGAATCTGAATCCAGACATTGGCTTGGATTTGTTATAGAAATATAAGAATATATAAATAAGAAAACACCTAATTATATAATCTCATGGTCTTTATGTTTTTGCAATAATATATTTTAACTGATAAATACAGTAGATTTCTGGTTTTTGACCAGCTAAAATCCACAAATACTTCACTCATTTGCACATTTTCTTTACTCCTAAGATTGAAAATTTCTAAATATATTTTCAGAGATAATTCAAAGTCAAACACAGATCAATTTAGAAGCTATTGAAGGAAGGAAAATGAAAGTTTTGCTGTAAAGGAACTTTTCTAGCCTCTATTCTAGAGAAAGCTGGATGAAGACAAGCAGTTAAAGCAAAATAAACATTATTAGTCCAAAGATGGTTTTTATCATCTATGGCATTTTTGTGATTTTGTTGGATTTCAAGGATACTTTTAAAATAATTACTTAACAGAAAATACAACCAAACACAGAAATCTAAGAGCAAATAAAAACTATTGGAGTGATTTTAATGTGCTTTTCCTTGATTGTTGCAACATTTTCTCCCTCTTTACTTCCACTAATTTAATTAGAATCTTCATATAGTCATAACCATCAGCACTGTTTTACTACTGCATAAAATATTCAGATGTTTTTATTTAATTGATTGAGTTCTGGTCAAATTGAAACATTCTTTAATTGTCTTTACTCTGTTTTGTGACAGTTGGATTAGAAACTTGCTTTGGATAAGGGATACTTTTTTATTTTGACATGGAAAAAGAAAAACCAAAAACATATTCATGATTTTCCCGTATGGAAAGTGCCAAAGGCAAACCTCTGCTCTGTGCATGTAAAACCAAAAACAAACACTCTCCCAAATTAAGGAGTAATCTCTAACGTACAACAACCGTGCATGAAGATGTTTACAATTAGTTCAGAAAGTCAGGATAAATAGAAGACACACTTTCTGGCCAATTTTTAGGAACACAAACAGAAAAATCATTCACTCAACCTTTTAGCCACATAGCAAGCTCCCAGTTTAGCATTGTTTAAATGTCAGAGCCTTCCCCAGGATATCCAAATACTTCCAGCAGGAATTCGAACCACGAGACAAATTTTAGATGATTTCAATCTGGTTTCTGAAAGATGCAGATGAATTCTTTATGCACAAATCAGCTTCACAGCAAAAGTTAAAATCATAAACGCATTAGAGTTAGAAATGTTTTCTTTGAAACGTGATCTGTATTCAACACAAGTTGACCAATTGTTTTACACATATAAAACAGTCAGCCTGAAACCAGTAACAAGAATAAGTTGTACTTTGTTCCGATGCTCTTGCTGTATTAATCAATAGCTGTGAGCATCAAATTCTGCTGGGGAGGAAATGTTGGTGGGTGTTTGTGGTTTTATTTACTACAAATTTAGGATGAATCAATAAATCTGGTTAATAAATGGTTAAATTGAATAATAAAAAAAAATCTGAACCACCTCTGCTTGCTGACCACAGAAAATGAAAATCCTTCAGTTGGTCTACAATGGCCACCGGGCCGCAGCCTGGTTTTAGGAAAGTTAAGGGGTTAAAACTATCCGGACTCTCGTTCTGAATAAATGAACTTTAGAGACCTTCAGACAAAGAGAAAACATTGCTTCTAACCAAGTCGCATCAATTAATTGCTGCAAATTGACACAGGTTGACCGCAAACATAACCTTGAACCCTTCGTCACCATCTTCGTCACAACCCTGACCTTCCACTTCACTAATAAGAGCCCCTTTCTGCATCTCACATTGCCTGAGATGCAGAAAGGTCCATGTTTGTCTGTGGCGGAGTGGATGGGAAACGCCAGGATGTACGACTGCAGTTGTAATAAACCGGCAGCAGAGTCAGCTTGACTGTAGCAGCAGCCTTTCTTCTGTAGTTTTGTTCCAGTGTTTTAGCTCCAGAGAGAGTGATGCCCCAGCAGAAATTGTTGTATTATCGGCCATTCTTCCCCTCAGTCATCAACGAGTAGGAAATAGAAAATGATGCATAAGTATCAAGGATTTACTGTCACATACAGCACCGCTGTCATCCCACTGAGGTGCATCATGATGATGTACGCCTCCAATCCTCCATTTGGACTCAACGTCTTTATAACTCTGCATTAACCCAAATCCCCGGCTAGCACTGGGAGGTGTCAGCGGGGGCTTAAAGGTGGGGGCATTTCCTCACTCACACCTGCCTATTATGCTTGCTACTCATCGTAATGGGACTCTCAAGCACCACGAGTGTCTCCATGAAGATCATTTTCTTGACGAAAAGCTCAACTCGGGAAGCTCTTCTGCAATATTTTTAGATCACCTGTGCTGTACATAAGCGCTCTTGGTTGGAAAAATGATGCAAGTGAGAAAAATCTACAGAATGGGTTTCATTATTATCCGTTTTGTCTCACTCAGCACCACAGAAACCATCGGTAGGTGGCACAGTTTGAAGAGCATAACAATAACTAGGCTGTTTTAAATTGCGATGGAGATGTGCCGGAACAGGAAGAAAAATGGTCAAGTACGGCTCGCCATCCCATTAATGCAAAATCCACATTTTCCCAAATGAGATAAAAGCATGGGACGACCCTGAAGATGTAACAACGGCCGTTAACACAAAGCAAGTAACTCATTAATCGGGGCAGACCATTTGGAATGAGCCAATTGAGCACATGCTGCTTAGCCAATCCTACACATTCCTGCATGCAATTGATTTCATTTGACCATTATCATCCGAGGTTGTGACCAAAATTAGATGCAGCCTGGCTAATTATCTGACAGTCGGCAGCTAATTATCTGGCTGTAGTGCGACGCAGAGACAGGGGAGGCAGGGAGGAACCTCCCATCACCGCCCTGCCAACCAGTCAGGACCCGCGCTGGAGACCGCAGCGAGCGTGGAGATCAGCCTGAGTGATTCCACTTAAGATCTGAGGCAGGTTCCCTGAAAGAAACGGAGCGAAATGAAGATGAATGGAACACCCAGCGAGACTCCAGAAAGCCCCGCGCGCAGAACCCGCCGGCGGGGGAGCAGAAAAGGAGAAAAGCACAAGCCCTGATGCTCGGCCTGATTTTTATTTGATGGAAATTATTTCCATCATTCACCTAACGGCAGGGGGACTCTGCAGACAGAGCCGGCAGACCATAACAAACACTGTGCAGTTATTCATCCAAACAAATGAGTGGAATATCCCGCATAACAGCAAATTAGCACTGGTGCTGCTACCCAGGGATTAATCGCTGTTTGGTCTTTTGTTTGGCAGAGATTCATGAGAGGATGCCAGCAGTGATGTCAGAGAGCGAGGAGGAGGGAGGGGAAGCGGAGAGCCGGAGGACAACTCTCCAGGTCAGAGGTCAGATAGATGGACTCGCCTCCGATGCACTAATTACCCAAGAGGCTAAAGTCGGGCTGCTGCTCGCACTCGGGGATGAGCTCCACTGAACAAATGACATAAGCATACATCAGGACAAACAAACTTTCAACATTTAGAAACTCAAAAAGCAAAAAGAAAAGGAGTTTAAATGCTTCGTTATCCGTCGTTTCATGCATCAACCAGTTTCTGGAACAATTTTTCTAGATGGGGGAAGAATGTTTAATTCATAATTCAGACTATATTTTACAGCATGCATCAATTCATCCAATTTATTCCTGTCCAGGGGTCACTTGGAGGCGACGCCCATCTCCACTCTGGTCAGGTCTCCTGTCCCTTGAGGGGCAACACAGTCCATGTTTTCTACTTCTGATTTAAAATTATTTATCATTACATGTATATTTATTTCCATTCCAACAAGAACATGTTTTTTCAAAAATGTTCAATACTTTTATCAATAATCAGAAGAAAATAAAAGTTAAGTTTATTATTGTATCACTTTTTAGCAAGTCAGTTCTAAATAAAAACATAATCATCAATTATGAAACAAACGTTAAACTTTGTCAAAATTATCAAGTATGTTGATTAATGCTCCACTTATTACTAATCAAAGGACACTAAACATGTGGGTTTAAGGACCTCAGTGTTTCTGCTGTTTTGCAGTTTTATGGAAGTTTGAAAACTACAGAAACAGAGTTCCTTTAAATAAAGGCTAAAAAAAAGTTTATTTAGAACGGCTTTGATTAATAATAACTGGAACGTTGATTAGTTCTAGTCTGGATGACAGTTTACTTTTTCATTGCTTCTCCTTATTCTGTCACTATAATGTAATATTTCCTTATTTTGTTTGTTTTTGTGTTTTTATCATCTGAAGAAGTTTGAACTGCTGTTGAACTGTTACAAATAAACTTTAAGTAGAAAATGTTTTACTCTGATACATTAAATGCAAACCAATCAAAGGATTGGATGTGATTCTATAATAAACCAAATATTACAATACATTTAGAGTCAAAATAAACATCAATGATGTGTTTTATGATTTTTGAGGTTTAAAGTCTTCAGTTTTGGACCAAACTAATTATTACATTTGTTAAACAGAATAAGTCTTTACTGTCAAATAACCTAAAACTTTTCCTTGGAATCAAATGTAGATTCATCTGCGACACATTTTAAAACACATTTCTTTCTTTTTAATTTTTGACAAAAAGAGAACCAATTTCCAGTTCAAAATGAATAAATTAAAAGTAAATTTAAAAAATTGCAACATAGTTTTGATGTTAGTAATAATTTAATCATCACACATCTTCATCTTCTGTCCTTCACTTGGGAAAACATGTTTTTCCTTTCCTGTTGATGCTCAAATCAGTTTTCAACTTGTTTTTATGCATAACGTTTCCTTGGATCTTCTGATAATTGCGTCAGAACTTCAACAGGCATGGAGTGGGATATAAGATGGATGAAACAAAATCTGGATTTTGAGGAAATTCTGAGTCTGTAGGCCAGAATCGGAAGGTCAACGATCTTATCCGGGTCCCAACAGAACATTTGGGATGGGAAGGTAAAAACGAAAATTTAATTCATTCCTTACTAAAAGCCGGCTGTTGTACGACAAACTGCCAACGCTGCTTTCTGATAAGGATGACCATAAACAGTTGTTCTGCCTGGATAAAACCTCACCAAACCAGACTAACCATAAAGAATGGCTCTGGGATTTTATGTTATCTTTAAATAATAATTTGCAACATTTTTGATGGCGCTGATAAACAAAGTCCTGCTGATGGGGAGCAGTGAGCTTAAAAATGCTTAGCTCCATAGAGCTGTAATGCATCAATGAATATTTAATGTCCTGCTGCACACTTTACATTTTATTTCTGCTATCTTACATAAATTTCACTGCAGCTCTCACTGAGGATTGGTCCTCGTGTCCTTTTTGCATGCTGCTGTTTTCACTAAAGTTATATAGTTGTGTTTTCATTCTCTTGCTTGTAGTCAACAGTAAAAACACAACAGGCATTCTGGAGCTCCTGCATGTGTCCAACACCATCCTCAACCTTCGTCCGTGACCCCGGAAGTGCATTGACACGAACCCCCCAGCGGGCGCCAACAGCCTGGTCCGGCTGGCTCTTGGTAAACAATCTGCGTGTTTGTGTGAGCGATGGGCGCGTCGTTTGTTTTGCTAATGGGTGTTTTTCTCCTTCACACTCCGCGGGGAGCGCTATCTAATGAGCCGCCCACCCGCGCGCTCCCTCCTGCAGCCCCTTCGCCCTGATCGTGTGGCTTTAACCCCGGTTCAGAGGAGGATGGATCACAGGGTCCGGGGCTCAGAACACACCGAGTGAACGGGACACATATGTTTATCTGAACTCCACCACAATCGCACGCAGCTCTACGTGGAGACCAGTCGAAAAATGTGCTTTTTGGCTTATGTTACATGTTTTAAATATTAATAGACATATACTCTTGTGGACATTCCATGCAGCTCTTTCCCAGCTAATGCAGGAGATCTTGGACATTGTGAACTGACAGGAATGCAGCAGTTCAGCTGTGCTGCTCCCTAATGCACCTCAGAGGATGTTAAATATACATGCGAACCTATGAAGCCAGGCCATCGGCTGCTTGGTAACATCACACGGGGGATGTCGAGCAAAGCCAGTGATGATCAAGAAACACAGTGTTCAAAGCATGAGTGCATGTCTACCACGTGCATGCATGTTTATCTGGTGTTGCATGCTAGCTCCTAGTGTCTGGATTCAGTTTAAAGTCGTGTTTACAGGAATCGCTGTCAGTCAACACTGCAGTGTTCATGAAGCAGCTTCAACACTAACGGTTCATTCACACCAGGCCTGTTTAGTTTGCTTGAATGAAACTGTAGTTTGTTTAGAAAGTTCGGTTTGTTTGGATGAATGTGAACGCTAATCAGACTCTAATGCGGACCAAAAAAAGCAAACTGGTCTGCCTAAAAACCTCGGTCTCCGTTCAGTTGAAGTGAACTCTAGTGCGGTTTAAATGCACATGACCACTTCCAAACCAGGAAGTGGACTACAGAACAGGGCATTCTGGGTAGATACAACCAAAACAAATGCGCTAGGTTAGCGCTAGCAGGAGAAATTACTCAATAAATCCTCCAACCAATAAAATCTGATTCCACTCCGTTTTGGTTTAAGAAGGAAGTTGTGGTCAGTGTCTTCTTCAGAGGTTTTCATGTTGATTCCTGGTGCAGCGCCCCCACAGGCGAGGAGGGGAACAGTTTTTTCAACTAGTTTGGTTTTTTGACATAGTGCAGTGTGAAAGAGAACAGCAGCTGAAAATGTAACAAAAGTTGCCATTTTGGTTTCCAATTGAACCGAGTCTACTGGAATAACTATGTTACGATAAGAACTTTATTATTGTTAAACTTACTGCTCAGACTTTCCTTTAAATGCAGTAAAAATCATGTTACACCGGTTCACTCAGGTTTCTGGCTAAATTGGCAACAAAAACCTCATGGAAGCAGTCTGGAGTCGACTGAGATGGCCAGATCTGATTTTCAAGCCGCAACTATATATCCTGCTGGGAGCTGCGAAGCTGCTGCATCATCAACCACAACCACCAAGAACGCTGGACTGCAGACAGACTGACAGTGGGTCCAGTCAAACATGCAAACAATGGCTGCAGAGGCAATGTGGCAAACAAAGAACAGAGCTTCAAATCATAAAAATAAGTTATCCGATTCTGTTTATGGATTTTATAGCGTCTTTAATTGTATTAAATTGGATTTATATGACTGCTGCCTAGGGTAAGGTGATACCAGCAGATCATGAAAGGTGAACATTTGCAGGAGGCAGTCAAACAAAAAGTAGCAAAAGTAGAGAAAAATTCACAGCTGCGAAGAATTTAAGAGAAATTATGGGAGACGATCAGATAAACAGTCTGTCAAACCAGAAACAGTAGTAAACGGAAATAAAAAGGGATGCTTTAAAAACATTAGGAAGATTTAACATTAGTACCATCATAAGTTCTTGTTTTCACCAGTTTGCTTCAGTCATAATCGGACTCAAACAGAACTGTTGAATCTGCTTGTTGCCAGAACGATCGAACCAGAGTTTTCTAAATCGAACAAATCACTACCTACATGGCTCAACTTTTTAAAGGTTTTTGTGGCACTAGTTCCTTCGTTTGTAGGATTCAGGCAAGAAATGCGTAGAGAAAAACAAGAAATTGAAAGGGGTCGGGATTTGAACTGCAGATAGCTTCACGAAGAACTTTCTGAAATGTTTGTTCACAGAGATTAAAATTTTTTTTTTAATTCAAACAGTTTTAAAAAAAATCTTGCAGTCCTCTCAATTTTGAACTGTAAACCTTTGGTCTATTGCTGTAAATAAAAAAGCAAAATCAAAATACAAACCATTTTCAAGAAGTTTTTAAAGCTTTTACACTCAGAATGAATTTATTTTGCTTCGGTTCAACATTTGGGGGATTTATCTGAGAAAGCTCTGTCTCTCTCCCTGTATAAAATATTTCTCTCTGCTATTTTTTCTGTTCTTTAGGCTTTTTTTTATTTTTACAAGAAGCGGTTCTGAACTGCAGGCAGGTTAGTTCAGGAGCTGAACTCTTTTACTATGGAGCCATAACATTGTAATTCTAGCAAAGTTTGGTTTATCTTCCTGAAACAAGCTCAGCTTTACCAAACTCTCTCTGAATTTTCCCTGAGGTTGTTTTGCTAGTTTAACAACAGAACTGAGTGGGTTTTTAAAGCCTCGCTGACAAACACTCACTAACTTCTGGCTACATCCCACCATCCAGACATTGAGCTATTATTATGTTTTTCTTTTTCTAATTGCATTAAGTCTTTATATTAATATCAAAATGTGTTTTGCCGTTTTGAATTTCTGAATGAGAGCAGCAGAGATTTATACACACACTGTTCCAGATAAATAAATGTGTGTAATATAGCGGAGAATAAACCGCAAACACATCAGAAATCATAAACATCAAACTGAAAAATATGCAAAATGACTTCATAGGTCAGAACAGGGAAAAGGCCTGTCACAATATTTGCAGTCAAATGTACCAGCCTTCAAGTCATTTCCTTTTTTCATTTCATTAAAACCTTTCCTTTATAAACGATGTGTTTATGACCTGTTGCCAATTTGTCAAATTATTGGTAAATGTTTATAAATGCTTGTGTATTCGTGTTTTTTCTTTTATACATTGCTTAAAGAGCTGCTGCAAATATTTAAACAAATATAATGTTTAAACAAGTTGTAAACTATTCCACTTCATTACATTTTTGGAATATTTTTAGAAATATTGTCCTATAGCATTAAACACTCCTGGTAAAAACCACAGATAACTTTTTTCTGCTTGTTTTCAGATTCAACCTGATATGTTAAAGTTGTTAACTTTCACAGCAGCGATGGACTTAAAGATTATTAAATTACTGGTTCGCAATGTGAAACTTTTGGCTTCTGAGACATTTTAAAAACAGACACAATAAACATCTGAAAAATGTGGACAGCACTAAATTATGATAGAATATCTTGGAGGAGCTGGTTCAGAAAAGTGCATCCAGGAAGGTTCAGTTCTGGCAAATTTAAGTCCAAATACCACGGTCTTTAACTCAAAAGGCAACTTACTAAATAGGACTTGATTTGTCACTTTGATATTTAAGGCAGATGAACAATTCAGCCAGTTTATGAGCAGCATCTTTACTTTATGTCTATACTGCATAAAGTTAGTTTCACAAATCCCTGTGTAGGTGTTGATTTCAGGCAGGATCAGAGGATATGGTTTTGTTTTTATGAAGAGTCCTGAAATTCCTGCTTTAGATTACTTTTACTTTACTAAAAGTAATCTAGTAATATTAATTACATTAATGTTAGCGTAGTTCATATCTAGTTTTAACAGTTCTAGATGTAGCAGAATTAATTAAATTATTTTTAGCCCGGCTGTTTGAATTGATAATGACTAGTCTCATCTTTAAAGTAAGAATTACAAATTTCAGAGGAAAACTTTCTGGTCAATCTAAAACCAGCATCATCACACACTAGTGTTATTTCAGTCTTAGATGTCTGCAGTTATAATAATGCAAACTTGCATTCAGGACCCTAAAGCAGTACATACATCGAGAAAGAAAAAATTGCCACTATGTTGAGCATGGCCAACCACAATCAGCTGCGTTCAGCTTTGAATGCAGCCTCTCTCTTTGTTGGGAGTGAGATTTATGTGGGCAGAGTGAGAAATCTCTGAAAACTTTTGTGTCTGAATTTTTCATGATTCAGTTTGCCAGCTCTATTCCCAAAACATGGTTAGTGATAACGTGGCAAACTACACCTTAGCTGCTAGCGCTGCTTAGCTTGATGGCAAGTATATGTTTTAAATGACAGAGTGGATGTTATCTTCATTTGGAGTCCAGATCAGCATGTCAACAACTGGTACCTTACTTTATAAAGCTTCTGTCTCCGTTCTTAGCTTTCAGCTAGACTCCAATTTGCATCATGGCGTCATCCATATTAGCTTTTAGCTTGACTCAGAGTGGCTGCTAGCTTGACTACAAATAGCACCTGGCTTTATTCTTATTTTTAGGTAAATTCGGAATGCCTTTATAAAAATCTAAACTATATTAGCTACATTCACATCAAATTAGTCCGACTCTTCCTTTTTTTAACATGTAGCTTTTAGCATAAATCTGAACAGCTGTTAGCTGGACTCAATATCAGCTTAATTTTTATTCCTAGGTCAGTTCAGAATAGTTTTTTTTAGCTAAACAATTTATTAGCTATATCCATATCAAATTAGTTTGCCTCCTAGTTGCTTTTTTCAAGGTGTAGCTTTCAGCATAAATCTATAAGGCTGTTATCTTGACTTTGAATATCAACTAAATTTTTTAAATGTCTGTTCAAAATATCTTTTTTAAGTCTAAATTATTTGTTAGTGTAAAGGAAGAAATTAAACTAAAACTTTGAACAAAACGTTTGGCTCGTCTCTTCCTTAAAAGACCTGGATCCTCTCGGCGAGCAGCGGCCAGCTGTAAAACGAAACTAAACAAGGCGTGTTGACGTCACAGATCACAGAGTTTAATTCATACAAAGCAACGCATGAATCAGTTAACAAAGCTGCAGAGATACAGAGATATGCATTTTATCACAAAATAACAAAATAACAATAACAAAAACAAACACGAAACACACAGACAGACAAAGGCGCCCACGTGGAGAAAAAGATGGAAAAAAAAACTCTCTCTCTTTCTCTTTACACGTCATCTTATACAAAGAGGTGTTTCCGTATTTTAATTTATGCAACGAAGGCGTTCCGTAGTTCAACCAATCAGAGACCTGTTTCGGCCCCCCAGAGAAACTTGGAAACTCCCCTCATTGCAGCTCAGATGTCTGGTTTTTATCCAAGTAAGAGGGCGGACCACTTCGCGTTCATCTCCGTCTGGTACGGGGAGAGGCGCCAAGAAGTCTCTTGCCCCCTATCGGAATGTAAATTTATTACTCTGTCTTCAGCGGGGGAGGAAAAAAGCCCTGCTTGTTTAAATGTCTGCTATTGTCAGCTCCCACATGCTCAACAGAAAACTGTTCCAAATAAAAGTGTTGGCTATACCTTTACACATGTTGTAAGTATTTTAGCACTTAAATAATCATTTTCCTTAACATTAGCTACAAAAAAAATCAACATTTAGTTAGCCTCATAGTGGCTTTTTTTGGGGAATAGACTTTAGCATAAATCTGAACAGATGCTAGCATGACTTTAAATAGCAGTTAGCTTCAAATTTATTTTTAGGCCGATTCAGAATAGGTTTTTTTTGTTAGCTACATCCATATTAAATTAGTTTGCCTCCTAGTTGCCTTTTAGAAGAGTAGCGTTTAGCATGAACGTTAGCAACTGTTAGCTTGAATTCCCCATGAGAACTCCTTTCCAATTCTCCAAACTGAGAAAGCTCTAATCGCTTTCTGTATGAAGAGAGACTCCTCAAAATGACCCCTTCAATCCTAACATAAACTCCACAGGCCAAATATTGCCATGAAATAAGATTATTGTAACCATGTTTCATGTATGAAGGCATATGGATGTCCCCATCCCTACCTAAGGCATAGGTTTTGATGTGCATGCTGTGCTATACTCAGATTAGTGTGACATCATATAAAATGCATTTAGATTTGCTAACCATCTGGAGGCGAGTTGAAACAGGTGTTCCTCCAGAGTGGAGGTGCTCCCTCACCCCAAATCTCTGCATCAACAAGAAAACACATTAATACTGAACAGCACGGTGGAGTGAAACAATCCAAAAATATCCTGGGCAAAAATAATCCACTCATTACCTCATCTCAGTCCAATTTCAGGAGGGAAAGCTTTTCAGATTTGTGTCCAATTCACAAAAAAATGTTACCTTTTATTTTTAAAATTAGTCTTCAAGAAAAAAACCCAGAAATGGCATTGTTTGGTTTATTTAAATCAGAGTAATTTTAGTGGAGTGTTTATTTATGATGCCTTTAATCATAAATTAGATAATAAACACGACTGAAGCCATCTGGGATGAGGTGGCGCTGACAGACAGGGCAAAGTGCTGTAGGTAGGGAGAATAACGGACAACTTTCCTGGGAGTTCTCAGGCTATACGAGCCCTCTGTAAAACACCGTTACAAAGGAAGGCAGGAGGCTTTTTTCCCTTTTATACCATATGCTCCTGTTCCACACAGGAGCTCGCATGAATGGGATATGAGGTCCAGAGACACTGCCTGTCCAAGCTGAGCAGGTGTGCTGCTGAGACCTTCAATCACACAGATATATACCGCTGTTTACACTCTGCAGAGCCATAATGCAACAACTCTTAATGTAGCAGCTGCCCAGATTGGCCATCTCGAGCTGCAACGCTGCATACTTACACTGTTAAGCATTTTTCAGTCAGTAAAATTAAAGTTTTATGACCATGAGAGAACATCGCAGGAGAAATAGAAGGTGGCTGTCAGTTCAGCTGATTTCATCTGCATTGGTAAGCAAAAAGGTTCATCCTATGACTGCAAGCCCTGACTCCAGTAATGTATGTCGGCCATTCCGTCCAGCACTTTGGTTCTGCTCGATCTCTCGTCTTCTAATGTTCTTTAGACAGATTTAAAGGGACATTTTAGAAACCCTTTCACTTTTTCTGTGCTAGGCAGAACATGTTTCAGAATCTGAGGTTGATATCAATTCGGAAAGCTCTGGAAATAAAAAGGCACAGCCATTGCACTTTGTTTGGGGACTTTGAAAATAACCCACTTCCAGCTGAGACGGGAGAAAATCCAGCCGCATCTACTCTCAGGTCCAACTTCAAACCGTGCTGCATTCACTGTCAGGACGTCAGAACTTTTGAACCTTTTCTTACACCGAGCAATTCCAGCATCATATTGATTTTTCACCTTTGACTAGAATGTAAGTGAAACTTCACCAGCAGAAAGTGGCAAACTGGTACATTATTTAAATCTGTTTAAATCTGTGGTCTAGCATGAGCAACGGCACAAAATCTGCAAACATTTTTCCACCTATGTCCAGATTATAAACTCTTCTGGATTTGAGATGTGAAATAATCATGAGATGATTTCTGCGTATGATTAAAAACACTGTGTGAATATTGGCCAGTAACAGTGTAAAACATAAACCAAAAGATAAATCCGGTACAGAACAAACCACTGCACAGAATGTCATAAATGTATATTTTCAAACCTGAACACGTGGATCTGCACAACGTGTTAATGTCGACAACTCTACTAATTGTTGCAGTAAAAAAAAATACAAAGTTTATTTTCTTGTTTAAAAATAAAGTTCAATTGTTTACTTGCATCTTTTTAATGTATTTCTAATATAGTATTAAAAGGATTAAATGAAACAATTAACAGTAAGAAAAGGCTAGAAATATTGACTACTAAACATTAGTTGCAGTCCTAGCAACTAAAGTTTATGTTCAAATTATACAAATATTGTTCAGTATTTTGTTCTTCATTCTGTCTTTATATGAGTTCAGTATATTCCTACTTTTGCTTTGATTACTTGTCACTTTGCTGCTGTTACACTGAAATGTCCCCATTGTGGGACAATAGAGGATATTTCTATTCTACTCTATTTTAAAGATGATTTTTCCACTTAAATCTCCCTGGAGACTTTGAATAGGTCAAAATTATTTTGCATTAGTGAAAAAAATGAACCTTTTCTGTTGGATTGAAACATTCTAGCCTCATGTCTAAACTGATGCATCCTGAAAACGATTCTGCCAGACGGCATTTAATATATGAAGCCTATTCTGTGTTTGTTTGAATAACTTGTGTTTCAGGAAACATAACATGCCAGTTCTGATTTCCATACCCCTGTTTTCCTCCTGTCTTTGTTCCAGACCAGGACGGATAATTGTGCAGTGACTCAAGTCCAACATTCTGGTGAATAAGACCAGAACGTTGGACTCGTTGGAGCCTGTGTTATATACGGAAACGAGAGCTGTGCATTTACTCTCATGACCTTCTGGATTTTTAATTTGCCTCCTATTTTTGTCCAACCTGCAAACTGAGTTTGATTCCAGGAACTTTCCTCCTGTAATGGAAGGCAACCATAAAAGCCGCCATTTCTCCATGCAGCAGTAATGTATTACATTTGTAATAAAGTTTTTAATGGGCCTTTCTAAAGAATAAATACAAGAAACACTCAGTTCACCTGATAAGAATTGAACCACACGCACTAAAGCACATCCCATTTGCTTAATATCAATCTCACAACAAGATATTACAGCTCTAACTCACTTAGCACCAAGTTAAAATTCAGAGCTAAATTCAATGAAGCAATTTTATCAACCCCATTGACTTTTATGATAAAATTAACACATTATTAAGCAGTGAAGATTCATCCAACTGCAGCTCCACAAAGCCTGAGTGCACAGCACAGCTTTTCTGAAATACCTTTGGCCGAAGGCGCACATTTAACTTGAACCTGCAGGCGCACGCACACACACCCACACACACGCTTCCATTAATGCATTCTTCCCTTATTTCTACAGAGGCTCCAGTATTAGTGAAACCCCAGTCTGCTGGCAGCCCTATCCATCATCGCACCACCGTTAGACAGACAACAGCGCACACCCTCACGCATCCCACAGTCTCACATTTGCATTTGCCCACCTTCTTAAATTCAGCAAAGGTAAGACTAATTCACATGCTCACAGGCAACCCGATCTATCCATCAAAACTTTTACACACGCTGCCCTCTAATAGAAGTTAACTTAAAGGTCATGAGTAGTGTGTTAGTTTGGTAATAGAGTTACTTTATTCATTTCTGTTGCTCTACAACAGATTGGCATCATTTTCACATAATGGTGTATCTGAAGAACCATTTCAAGCTGCCGTTAGCTGCTGATTTAGCCGGAAAAAAGGAATTTAAAGGGAAATTAAGGTTCATTACAATATTTTCAAACAGAAAAAGACTTAAACGTGTACAGAAATTAAGGCTGAAATAATTAATTGTGATAAATTGATTAGTAAAATAATTGTCAACTAATCTAGCAATCGATTAATCGTTAATTGTTGCATGCAGACATTTTGAATTTAAGACAAACTGTAAATATATTCTATATTCTTCATCTGGTTAAAATTCTGTATAAACCCCTTTAATGTTTATTCCAAAAAACAATCAATAGATCATATTATTGATTTTAAGTCAAACAAGAAGAGCTGAGCTTTTGTCACGTTATTTTTTATTTATTTTTTAGCTGCAGATGCATCCTTCGCTACAAATGGTCAAGTGTCCACTAGAGGAACGCTATTATTGATTTTAGGCAACAAAAATATACAAAGGAGTTTGATTATTTACTTATTTGCGTAATTTAATCTATTTCTAATATTGCACAAAGTCTTAAGTGGTTAAATGAAAAAATTACAAGATTAATTATCAGAATAATCAACAGAATAATTGAGATTATTGATGACAGCCACAAACTTTCTGTACAGAATGAAGCTTATTATTTCAGATGAACTGAATGCAACAAAATGTGGCATCTACATATTCTAAAAACATTCTGTTTATTTTGCAAAACATATTCTGGGTTTGAGGTTTTTAACCGTCACAATGACTGGACAGATTGCTCTGCTGTTCAGATTTTGATTAATTTAAGGCAAAAATATTGCCAACAGATTAATTTAAAGTTCAAACAATAAATATATAAACTACAGGAGAGAGGCCAGGTGTTGTGTACTGCAGCACAAGCGGCATGAAATCAAAACCTACAAACGTCAATTCTGATTTCATGGAAGTATTAACGGATTTATTTATAACAGTCACAAGCATTAGACTTATTTAAGTGTGACACGTGCATCTAATTATCTGTCATGATTCTCAACAGTTCGTTCCGTTAAAACAAGCATCACTGTGGGCGGAATAATTGAGTTTTCATAGATAATTACCATTTCATTTCTTTTACAAAAAGACTGTCGCCTGAGGTTAACTCTAAAACCTTTTACATCAGAAAAATAAATTGACTAAATTTATCCATCATGACTTTTTTTTAAAGCTTCCTCCACAAAAGCCTGAGACGCGTCTTGCTGTTTCAGATCAGAGATGGAGGCTGAAATAAACCCACGACTGGAACCGACCTAAAGCAGGAGAAAAGGCCGGAGCCGAGATGGAGAGCAGGTGTGAAGCTGGTTGAGGTGTATTCTGCTACTTAATGATACTTTCAGTACACATGTAAAGATCCAATATTAATATCTGTATCGGTTCTGATACTGAAAAAAATTCTAGATCGGGTACTGTTGCAATGTGACTAGAAAGGCAGATCTATTCAGTCTAATTCTACACTTTGTGCTCTATTGTTTATTTTACATTATATTTAAAATTCCTAATTGTACTTTCTGAACCATTTAGAAGAAGGTTTGTTGCAGTTTATTTTTACGTTTGACAAAATGTTTTCATGACTTTCACATCACAGTAACATTGGCTGCTGTACTCCTTACTGAACAAATGACAGTTGTGTTGTTTCTTCATGTTTGACTAAGCTTGTGAAGCTGTTGGTGTATTTAAATCTGGTGCAGATGTAAATGTGTGACTCAGTATATCTATGCTTGTCTTCTAAAAAGGAAATGTTTTGAGTCAATCCAGCATTTTTTCTGTATCGGATCGGCCGATACTAAACCTCAGATATCATTATCGGTATCGGAAGTGAAAACTGTTGATCGGTGCATCCCTAACATCAGTAAGATTAAAATTCTTTATTTTAAACAAAATGTTCACATTCTGATGTTTAATTTTTGTTTTTTTTGCCCAAAGACTGGAAAAACAAAAGAAAGAAATGTATTGAAACTGAATAAAAAGTCAGGATATTCTGTTCCCTAAGAGCTGGTAAAAAAAAGAATCAACTACAATAAGATGCTTGAAACTTGAACAAATTTGTTGTGCATCAAACATTTGTTCTCCAGCGTATGAGTGGAATCAGAAAATAAAAACAATAAAGCCGTGGTTGTTCTGGAGGAGCATCCTCACAAGACGAAAGCAGCTTCAGTCAAAGATAAAAGAAATTAAGATTAAAGAGGAAAGAAATGATGAACAAACATCATTACTTTCGCAGCTAAACAAAAATCACATGATCATCTGCATCAACCGTAACGGTTTCCTCTGTTGGCCTTTCACCTGATGGACTCGACGCTGGCTTTCCTCCACAAACTGTGGAGACCTGAGAACAAACAAGATGTCCGTTCACTAAACCACACAGGTCCACTGTGTTTGCAGAGACTGAAGAGAAACAGCATATATCTTCCCCTGAGTATTACTTCCTGCAGGTAAGAGCAGGCTCCATCTCGCCACAGTTATTTGTTTTCCTCCTTTATTTGCTCTACAGAACACAGGTGGTAATTTGACATGTCATCACCGAGAAGAAAAGAAAAGCTATAATAAATGCAATAAAATGCACTTTAATATTCAACAAACAAAAAAGTTTAAAACTAAGCTGAGATAAATGTATAAAAGTCATAAAAGTAAATGACTATAAAAGAAAAACGTATCTCTTGTGGGCATTATAAAGCATCAAAGAAAAGGCAAACATGTGCATACTATAGGCTGTGTCAATCACACAGCTTACTGAGCGCAGAAATAATTTCATTTCCATTCCTCAGGGAAACAGAAATCAAGTTGCTTGCTGACAGTGAGAACTGACTCAAGCTGTTCAATAACTGCACGAGCTCGCCGAGCTGCAAGGTTTTCACCGTGACTTCTGTGGACTGCAAACGCCACCAGAGGCACTCAAAATGACAATCAGATAAAGAAAGAGGAAAGCAAAGTTCCTCTGAGCGGAGAAAGCCACAGCTACATTTAGATGTCCTCATCAGGGCGGGACCGAGGAGGCTGATTCTTTTATTGATTCTGTCCCCATCTTTGGTAATAAGAGGTCATTGCAGCGGTGATTTTGCACTGGGAGATGTGCAATCAGACCGTGTTTGCTGTGATGTGGTTTTACTGAGATCTGTTGTTGATTTAGTTTCACTTTCTGTTGATGCACTCGGATGTTATCGCTGCCGAGGTTAACTGCTAAATTTCCCTCAAGTTTACTCAGGTGGAAACATCAAACAGCTGATGTTCAGTCAGAAATTTCATACATTTGTTTTTCTTTCTAGAGCTTTAAATGTCAGAGCTTCTATCCTGTGAAAGTTGTTAGATTTACCGTCTAAAAATCAATTTGAAAACGCAGAAATGTTTTGATTTTTAAAAAAAATGTTTTGCTCTAAATGATCAGAGACAAAAACACGATTTCATTTTTATGATGATGTCTCCATGCAGAAAAGACCTTTTCCAAAAGTCTAAGATGAAATGCAGAGCCAGTGTGAGCCGACGTGAGTCACCAACCCTCCTGCGGCCAAACTGGACGAGAATCCCTGCAGCAAACCCTGAAACATCTGGACTGAAGTCTGAAACAAGAGCTGCAGCCGCTCAGCTGGAAGCAAACACTCAGCTGCCACACAGCGAACACGCGTCAAGAAACGCATCACATCTAAATGTACCAAAACAAACACAAATTAATTCAATAAAACAAAAAAACATGATTTTAATCCACACAGTGCAAATAAACATGCAAAGAATCAAACCAAAATAAAACAAATTGGAGAAAATTACAAAAACACGGCAAACAAATATAAACAAAACAATGAAAATCAAATTTATCTAACAAAGCAAATATGACTGAGTATATATTTTTCAGTTTTATGGGGAAAACAGTTGCCTGTCATGTTTAATGTGTAAATGCCTGTAAATGCTAATTATTTTATTTTTTATTTTGTAGCCCCCACAAACAAAACACTTTTAGTCAAACTATGTAGAAACGTTTCCTGGGCAACAAGTTTTTAAAGTAAATATTATTATATTTTAATTTTAGTTATTAGCTGAATACCTGAAACCTCCTCTAAAAACTCTCACAACTGCCTATTTTAAAAGGTTAAAACACTAAATACACCTTAACATGCATTAATACACACAGTGGATTAATGCATGCTACAGCTAACACCTAAATCTCCCTTATTTCCATGTTTTGGTGGTTCAGCCAATCAGTGCCAAGAAAAATAAATACCAGTCCTGGATTGGCTCCAGCTAATAATATGTCAAGTAGCTTTGCATCTAGGAATTTTAGCTTCCCAAGCTATTTTTTCTTTAAAATATTTTAGATATCCTCTATAAAAAAAATTGTTAAAATGTCCAGTCAGTAGTGGGATACCTCAGCTTCTCTGGACTTTAAGATCTAACATCAGAAAAGAAGCGAGAGCAACAGTTTAATGGTTCAAGTGCAAAACAAAACCTAACTGCACTCAGCAGAGTGTTTGCATCTCATATTTAAACGGGAGACAGAAAGCAAAGGGAATAACTCAACGTCTCCGGCTGACTTCTCACTTGTCTCATTAGTTAAAACAGCGACCATCAGCAGCGGAGCGTCTTCCTCCTGGTCCACCATGTTTCCCTGAGAGGAGATCAGTGGAACAGGAACTACGGGAGTTTGCAGTTACTCTGGACAACAGTGACACGATTACAGCTGAGCTCAATTAGTGAAATCAGAACGCAGGTGAAAAAATTTATGCATTTCAAAAATACTGACTTATACATCAATAAAGATTTTAATAATCTCAGGGCTGAAATGGTTCCTCAATTTATTAGTGATGAATTGACTATTGAAATAATCAACTAATTTAGCAATTGATTATTCGTTAACTAGAGTATAGACTCAAAAAAGGGCCAGTTGCAAAAAGAACACCGCACTCAGAGCAGCAAGAAAGTTAAAACTGTAAAACTGTACAAAAATACAAAGAAATACACGATTAGGGATGCAACTAGAAATTATTTTAATAATAAACTATTTTACTGGTTTTTCTGATGATTAATCTCCAGATATTTTTATTTATCAACTTCTTTATGCAATATTGGAAATATGTGCAAATAAACAAATGATTAAAATCCGTTTCAGCTAACAGAACTTGAGTTCGTTTGCAGAGGTGTGGATGTGTAATCAAGCTCTGATGTGGACCACAAAAGCAAACTCTAATGGGGTTTGAATGCATATGTGAACGCCACATGGGCTGCTACAAAAAGCAGGAAGTAGACTACAGCGCAGGGCATTCTGGGTAAAAACAACCCAAACAAACGGGTAAGTCTCTCACAAGCAAGGGCAACAAATCGTAGTGTTTTAACAAAGACAAAAGAGAAATCTTCCAACTGCTAAGATCTGACGCCACTTTTATTTACATTTTGTGAAGGAAGTTGCGCTCAGTGTCTTCTTCAGAGATTCTTGTGTCATTTCCTTTAGTGTTTCTTGGTGCAGCGCCTCCACAGGCAAAGAGGGGAACAGGTTGCTCAAAGGGTTTGGATTGTTCCGACAGTTCAGTGTGAAAGTGACTAACTGAAAATGTAGCAAATGTTACAACTAAAGTTTCCTTTGCTTTGACATAAAGATACTCCCAGATCAGTGCTTCTGCTTTTTTTGTGTTTATGTTCTGTTTTCTCAAACCTTCAGTCAATCGTGGCAGAATTTATCGAGACGGCTCTTTAATCTTTCCAATCAACGACCAGCATGACATCATAATTGTAAAAGTTGTATGACACAATATTTTATAAAACATCCATTTGCGTAATTTAAACACCGAACACGTAAGCATTTGTTTCACTGAATGCTTTTTGCAAAAGTTTTAAACACAGAGAATGGTCTTTTTAAATCTTAAATTGCCACTGCTTGTTAAATTATATTTTTCTAATGTGTATTTTTGTTATTTGTGTTTTCTTGTCTTGTCTATCATGTTATGTGCTGCTGCCTTTCTTGGCCAGGTCATTTTAGTGAACGAGGTTTTCATCTCAATGGGTTTTTATCTGCTTAAATAAAAGTTTAATAAAAAAATAAGGATAAAAAAAGCAGATGATTGAATGAAATGCTGCATGGATGTTTTCCGGAAAAGGAAGTGATCTAAAGTCAAACGAATCTGTTAAGTGGGAAGATGTGGCTTCAGAAAGTTCTGTCAAGGTTAAAAAAAACCCTCAAGTGTCTGAGAGAAAGAAACAAAAAATAAAAGTGATTCAAGAGCGACACACAGAATGGCAAAGAGGGAGAAAATGTGTGTGAGAAATGAAGTAAAATAAAAATCTGAGGGGGAGAGAGTGATAAGGGAGGCAGGACGACAGACAGAGTGGGAGAGTGAGAAGGAGAAAACACAAAAGTGTGGCCCTCCTGGGTTGGATGCTGACACCGGTGAGGGATTACTGAGGGGAGGAGCGGGGGCCATATGGCTGCATGGCAAAGTAGAACCCACGGGGAGGCAGCGGGCACATTAGCTTGCACGGGGCCCTCCATCGCTTCCTCTGCACTGCGGTTTGCGGGACGCTCAGGAACATTGACAATGACATCAGGCTCTCCCACCTCTGTGATAGCTCCTGGATCCCAGACGGCACAGCTGGCGAAAGGCCAGGAGGAGGAACGAGAAAAAAAAAAATCACCTGCTCCACCCTGCAAGCGCAGAGTTACTTATGCCACTCGATAATGACCCGGGGACGGCTGCAAAAACAACAGCGGTCGCAGGGAAAGCCTGAGACGGAAGGCGTGGAGGCGCCGGCCGCCGTCGCCGGCCTCTTTCAAGACAACAGGAGAGAGTCATAATAGCACTGCGTTTCACACCAAAAGCGCCACTGTCGTTAAATCAATAAGTCATTACCTTTAATGGGATAAGCACTTTGAAAACTAATTGAAAACAGCTCCATTTACTCCAGCCAGCCCCTTAATGCAAACAATACTGTTGTTGCAGCGAAAAAAACAAAGAAAAAAAAGAAGACGAAGAAGAGAGGGGAAAAAAGATGGAGAGAAAGACACACGCCACAGCCAGAGATCCGGCGTCTGATGATTTGGTCAACTGTTTTACTTGGTAATGCGCTTCTTCCTAAAGCTGGAGCAGCCATTTAACCCGCATCACATTTCACACACGACTATAAAATCAGGGAATTAAATGCACACAAGGAGCTTTGCACACGTTCAGCTCCAGGTGTTTCACCGGTTTGGAGTAGAAGAAACACATCCAAGGTGATTTCCAAAATTTAGTGAAAAAATAAACATTGTTAGAGGGGGAAATAAAAGTGCTTTCCGTTCACTTGTGCGCCAAACTTCACAAAAGCAATAGTGAGCATCAAAACTGTGTTGTGGCAGATTTGGAGAATATTGATTTATATTAGAGAAAATGACTGTGCATTCAATTCCAATCAAAAGCCTCTGTGGCAGGCAGCCAGTTCTGTTACTGGGTGAAAGGCACTGTATTAAATGTAAGGCAAATTGAATGCGCAAAGCCAAATATAAACCTTAGCACGCGCTGCTTAATCAGAAATGGATTCCTACCAACACGGCTACTAAGTGGGATACATCAGAGGGTAATTTTTTTTCACACATTAAAAAAAAAGAAGCAGGAAGCAATAATAAACATGCTTTTTTAATGTTTTTACCAAGAACAATATTGTTTAGCAACAATAGTTATTTAAAGCAATCAATTAAAAGTCAATTAGAAAGAAAAACTGCCAACTTAATTGAGGTTTGCACCACAAGCCTTGAGATTTTTTTAATACCTACCTTGAATGCAAGAAAGTTCTGCTAATTTTGGGGGCAAAATATTGCTATTCCAGTTTGTTATACATTTTCACATCGATGGCTTCAGATGTTCCTGTAGCAGCTTTCTGGCTCCTTGAATAGGTTTCTGCTAGCTTGATGCAGCTATCCGGGGTATTTTCTCCCTTTCTTCTCTGCAGATCCTCGAAAGCTCAGTCAGGGTGTTTTGGCAGCAGTGATAAAAACATATTTTTATGTAATCTCAGAGATTTTTAGCTGTATAGTTGTTAGTCCAGAATGTGTCAACATCGCCTGGTTCTGTCCAGAGTCTGAGGTCCAGAACAACATGGAGGAGTTGATTTTCTTAAAGGATCTCTCTCTGTGCCACCACCATGCTTCACAGTGGGAATAATGTTAGTCAGGGGTGAATAATATTTGTTTTTCTACATTGTACTTGTTATAAGTGAAGAAAGTTGCTAATTAATCAATACTATAGAATTATTGACTTCACACAAGCTCTTATATCTTGCTGAAAAGTTACTTGTGAGTTAATTTTTGTCTTACTTCAAGCATACTGAGATATTTGCACTAGAAAATAGACAAAAATACTTGGTAAGATTTTGTGTTTTTGCAGTGTAAATATGTGTACATTAAAAAAAATACTCAAATTAGTTTAAAAAACAGAAAAAGGAAAAAGTGAAGAAGTCTCCTAACTAGGTTAGCCATTAGGCAGCAGGAGCAGGAGATGATCGTGATGATATGCTGAAGCAAAAGATTATTTAACAGGTGGGAGTCTGAAGGCACCCACAGGTTTCTGTGGAAACATGCACAATCCCATGCACACAAACATTCATCTATCTGCAACATTATTTTTTTTTTACACTTGGAAGAATGACATGCTCGCATAAAAGAACGTGGGGCACCATCTGGTTGAGCACGATGCTAATGGGGCAGCTCAATTACGCTTTGACTTTCACTGGACCGACCAGGACGGCTCGCTAATGCCGCCGCGTGCTGTTTATGTTCAGCCTCGGACGCTAAGTGGACACTCTGGGTCGCTGGAAGGCAGAAAGACAACCGTCGGCCTTGGGTCCAGCTCCCATATCCTGTTCTCCTAATGCTCTTCAGGAAGTCCCTCAATGCGCAGGTCTGTTAGCGGTGGTCAACACTTGTTCTATCCTTGAACGAGGTGCTCAAGTTAAATTGGCTCTGCAAATGGCTAATGTGTATAATGGAATTGAGAGCTGCCCCGCATAAGGGCGTCTGCTAAGCAAATAAATAATTTAATGCAAATCCCAGCATCGTGCCTCCTGCCAATTAAGCTAACCTGTTTTAGCTGTAAGTGATTTTATTACATTAGCATGCCGTAGCTCTGACTGCATTAGGGAGGGTTTAATCAGTCTGTAATCAAATTAGAGCACAAGACAGAAGGAGGAAGTGCCACAGCTCCACAAAGCACCTTGCTGGCACACCTGCAGGTCTCATCTGAGAAATCTGTATTTAAAATGCTTTTTGTATAACTGTAGTATGCAGCATTAAGTTAAATACTTCACCAGATTGACCAGAGAAGTGAGTGCAATATGGAGCTCTACATGCTACATGAGTGGAAAATTTCCTGCACAATTTTCATTACAAAATTCCCACATTTCATTCTGTTTCTTTTTCTTAGATAGTGCTTTTTCAGGTAAAGATTTACTCTACATTTATGAGATCTTTCTGTAGATCAGACTTTAAACATTGAAAATGCAAAAACCAAAGACAGAAAGGAAGACAAAATGGGTGGGTGAATGGACAGACAGACAGTTGAATGGATGTTATTTGAGTGGAGAGACTGATGAATGGACAAACAAACGGGTCGAAGGATGGATGGATGGACAAATGGATGGATGAATGAATGGACGAAAAAGTCTCCAAACTTGATAAAACACTAATTCCTCCACATTGACCAACAACTTTAAAATCACTTGCCGAATATCTGCCAAAGTAATACCTCTTTTATTTTTCCACTCTTTGCAGCACCTTGTCCTTGTTGACGTTAGCCGCCACATTCAATAAAGCATCTTCAACACACAAACTGCATTACTGGCACGATTAACAGACTAATGCAATCATCTGTGCTGCTTAATCAAGATGACCGGAGGTTAAAAACAAGGGTGGTGTTGGGTGGGGGTGGTAGAGTTGGAGGCGTGGGGGTGTTAGGCATGATCCATGGCTTCTCTGAGTTCAGCGGCAGGTAAGTGCTGTACTTAAGCTGTCAGACAACAGCTACGGCAAACCTGAAGATTCTGCGTCCGCCAGAGTGAATGCTCAGACGGCGCTGCCAGAACTGATACTCTCATTGTCTTGTTTGTTTTTCCAGCTTTTGTTGGGAGATTGGGTTTGGTGAGCTTGTGTGTGAGCGTGAGCGTGGGGATGTGCGTGTATGTGTATGTGTTGGGGGTGGGAGAAGATGAGGGGTGGGAACATGAGGAATGTGTTTGCCTTGAAGGCAAAGTGCAGAGGAGAGACTTCTTTGTGCTGACAGATGGTGGTGATGGCTGACAGACAATGTCTCACATGAGGCAGATCAGCTGGAGACGACTTCAGACGTGATCACATTCTTTCCCAGCGTTCTCTGATCAGGACCAATAAATAAGTGAACACGCAGCACACGCCAAGGCAATTAAACGTGCAAAAACATACACTGAAATAAAATCTCCACGCAGTTAAAGCAGAGGCAAAGAGAGAGCACAGAGAATAGAAATGGGCTTTAAGTGGCCCGCCTTATCATCCTCCTTCTCCTCATTGCTTGGGCTGATCTTCTCCAGAAAAAAAAGGGGATGGGAAATGGGGACTCACACATCTTGATGTGCTTATCACCTGGTGCCAGGGATGTGTGAGTAAAGTTCATCCTTTTGGCCTAATTAACTGACGCCTCCTCTGTCAGCTTGCAACGAAATGGCCACTAATGAGGATCGTTACAGGTGGAACAATAGAGAGATTTCCTCGCCCTGATGCATCTTATGACATTTCCTGATCCAGTATATATTTAAGAAAATTGAGGCGAGCAAAAAGGGAATATGTGAAGGGAGGAGGAAGACGAAAATGAGCTTGATGTTGAATGGGAAAAATGTTAAAACGGAGACCAGGAAACCAGGGTGTAGTTGCATGGATGAACACAAATTGATAAACAAAGATAGATGAAAGGACAATCGGATGGATGGATGGATGGATGGATGGACGGACGGACGGATGGATGGATAGAGTGTCATCTCCATCAGTCAGTCATGCGGGCAGTGATGTAATATATTTCTATCTGTGCATTAAGCAGAGCCTCTCCAGCCCTGCAGCCTTCTTCGTGAGTTATGGTCTTGCAGTTTGAAAAGTCATTGATAGGAAGGCTGGGCAGGAGTAGAGGAGGAGGGAAGAGAGAGGAGGAAGGAAAAAAAAGAAAATCAATCGGAAGCATCTCAATTAATCTGGCGAGTGGCGGATTGATTGCAGCCCTAAACTGGGTAAACAGGATTGTCTATTTAAGGGCCATGATCCCTTAATCATCACTTTAGCTCAAATAGACCAGGATCGCCACATCTGCTGGCCTGGCCTGATGCAGATGCCAGGGCTTTGCCTTTCAACTTCAGCCTCCTCCCCTTCACCTGTGATACACGGCCCAGGCGCATGTGGCCCGCAGCGTTCACGTTCCAAATGGCCGACTTGGGACTTGCAGGCATGGTCCGGGCTGAACTCCGACCAGCAAGCAAGCTGGGGCCCTCCGGTTTGTGGCCGCAGTGAAATACCCGCTGTCGGGAATGAATACAAAACACTGCATTAGAGCGCGCCATGAGGACTGTATTACAACGCTGCGAGCGCAGTAGGCAGACGAGGTATTCTGTGAGGCTGCACTAAAGCCCAGGCTTCTGTGGCACAACATGAATTACAAAAAGGGGAGGTTTTACAGGGAGATGCAGAGGGGCCTAAGGGCAGAGAGTTGCAGTTCTGAGTGGATGACTGAGGCCAGATGAATGGTATACCTCACTCTGAGGATAGTCATCACCATACAGGAATATCACTGTATTCCTCCACCCCCTCCCTGTCTCTCTTATTGTCTGGAGTGGCAGAGTTGCCCAGGCTTCATTCTCTAGAGCCTGATTGAAGAGCCTCTCCTCTCCTCCTCACCGGTTTGATTTACTTAGGCTATCTGTGGGAATTGGGCTGGAAGCTTCCTTATTAAGAGGAGACTGTCTGAAGGGTTCCACTGACTGATTGGGCAATTGAAGGCAAGACACGTGAGTGGAGATACAACAACTATTGCCATCTACAACGACACATACACACAGCCGCATACAAACACCCCAGTGGTTTATGTATGAGGTCTAGCAGGCACATGTCTGTCACAATTCTTGGTAGCCAGCTTCAGCCCAGTAAACCGGACGGATCTATCTCTATAAAAGGCCCTTAAATCGCTCCCTCGTGGTGACTGGCTTGCATTCAGTGGCTGCTCCCACACGCTCCAAGCATGCACCGACACACTCGACAGAGAAAGCAGAGCTCAGATTAGATCTTGTAACAGCTAAACGACTAAAACCCGCCTCGGCTGGATGATGCAAACTGAACTGGTACCTCACTGTTTTAAACACTTCCACACACATGCAGTGCACAGCCACTCTGATTTCTTTGTTTTCTACCTTCACCTGGCGTCCAACTCAGAGGAGGAAATATTTCTGGAGATATTCCGGTTTCCCCAAAGTCTGCCGGCCCTCCGGTGACACACAAATTTGTCTGTGCTCACTTCATCCGAGAGACAAAAATGAAGGAAGACAACGAGGAATCTGGTTATGGAGGAGTGATGGGGTGCAGAGTGGGAGCAAATGCATTCATCAGATTATCCCTTCCTGTTGACGGCTGTGTGTGCCCAGAGGCCCCGTCATTTCCCCGTATACAACCGCAGCAAAGATGCCACTTTAAACAAAACTTCCTGCTCCACACTGACGCCTGACGTCTCCAACACGATATACACAAGACCTGCTTGATGACCTCAATTTGCTTCAGTCTGTTTGTCTGTAATAGCCCATCTGTTTGGTCCCACTCATAAGCAAATCCGCCGTTGTGGCAATCTAATATCACAGAACTTATTTTAGGCGCTGCAGAGAGATATGGACTGCTGCAGTAACTCTGATTGTATCCTCCATGATTCTGGAAAAGCAACAGAGCCATAAATAAAACTTCAAAGTGGTTCAGAAATGATATTCTCAGCAGATAATAAAATGAAAGTGACATATCGTTGGATGCATGAGAGGGAACAGCGTTCATGGACAGTGCTGCAAAATTCCAGACTTCATCTGATGTTTCCATGACGGAAGCACCAACTTATCATCCATCTCCCACATGAAGGAGTGCCTGGATGCTTCATATGCAGCTATATGTGCTTGGTAAAGATTAGCTTACATCCTAATCAATTCTGTAAATTATTTCATCATTCCAAGGGAATCATGTCAATACAATCTGGATTTATGATTTTTCTACAAGTTGCCCACAACTCTGCATAAAGGATGTGTACGTGCCATGAATATTTATATCTGCTGATGAATAATGTCTGTTTATCCCAATGAAAGGACAGTAATGATCAAACAAAATTACAATTTATGACAGTTATGGTTCCCTCCCATGACTAAGTGAATTATTAATGAGCACCATTGATTGCGCGGTCTAAAGAAGGTGAGCTGGGTAATTCCATAAGTGCCACAGTGTGGATTGCTCTGTTCGCTGCGGCTCTGCCTCTCCTCCTCACTCCATCTCATCCTCCATTTGTGCTTTTCGTCGGTGCGACCAGGGCAGGATCCTTCCTGTAATTCCATTACTGCTGCTACTATGGCATCCCATCATCCCGCAGGACAACTTAGGGACCACTTAGAGAGTTGTGCACGTTTAGCTGCGTTACAGTAATGCTGCCAACTGGGCAACAAGCACTATCTATCACTATCTAACAAACAGCAGCTCCTGCTCTGGAGTGTAGATGGATCAGTTTAAAAGGCACTAGTGGGACGAAATGGAAAGGAAAATACATCAAGGCACAAGAGAGGGAAAGAGAAGAGAATAAAAACAGCAGGACATGAGATTAACAGCCAGTATAACCGTAATACACAAAAAACATGGAGTCAAATGACGAAACAGAGAACGAAATCACGACAGATGTGAAAGCATATGGAAAGAGGTTCCTCTCCTCACAGACGAACGTTTGAACAGAGAGGAGGGGATTATCTTTATTTTCTTTTTTCTGGTAACAAATTAAAACTTTTCTGAAGTGATTACACAATAATCTCTTTTCAAACAGAGGACCAGAACATTTAAACAAATTAAGGATTTTGTCTGTCTGAAAACAACATTGATATCTTCAATGCAGCTCATCTCTCACTCTGCAGAGAACTTTTACTCTGGATCTTCTTTAAGACTTGTGCACAACATGACAATCCAGAACCAGAACCAGGTGTTCCGGATCGGGTGTTTGTGACGGATTACGCCCCAGATGCTCAACAAGTGCACAATGCAACCAGCTGGCCTCAGATAAACTCAAAATGCAACAGATTGGGCGTGCTGTGGTGGCGTAGGGGATAGCACGACCCACGTTTGGAGGCTTTGAGTCCTCGACGCGGGTTCGATTCCCTGACCCGGCGATATTTGCAGCATGTCTTCCCCCCTCTCCTTTCCCCTTTCCTGTCAGCCTACTTTCATATAAGGGACACTAGAGCCCACAAAAAGACCCCCTGGAGAGGAGGGAAAAAAAATATGTAACAGATTTCAGAATTTGTCCTAAACCCAATATGGTGCAGAATTCATCAGTGAGGCGTCTTCTGTGTCTGTGTTTGGCATCACTGACACCGAAGCTGTCATCGACTGGAAACTGCTGGAAAACTAGTGTCACTCTCTACATTGAAGTCAGTTTTGTTTCAAAATGAGAAGCAGCAGACCAAGAAAGAAGCCCAGAATCTGCAGCTGTACACCAAATGACTTCCAGAGAAACGTTCTCTGATCAAAATCTATGGAAAATTTGAGCCATTTGACTAGAATGGCTAAGAGTAATAGTGAGACTCTTAAGAGCACGACCAACTGTCAAGTACAGTGATGGCAGCATGATGCAGCGGGGCTCTTTTCATCCCACTGGTACATTAGGATTTACCCATTAAGTGAATCCTAATGGGTGAGGTTTACATCACATTCACCTCAGCCCAACAGGTATAGGGTTGAAACTTGGACACAGTTGGGCATTCCAACATGACAAGGATCACAAATATTCATTCAAGCTGCTTATGGAAAGCACAAACAGATATCAAACATCAGGAAGGGGCTTCTCAAAGCTCTCACCTCCACCCGGGATCAGGGAACTCACTTTCCCTGATGAAGGATAACTCAAGTAACAGGTTGTGTCTGGGTAGTGATAGGGTTAGGGTAAGGGTTAGGGGTAGAGATAACATTCGTGGAAAACACCAGGAATCCATCCAGTTCAAACACCAATTTAGAAGAGTGAATATCAAGCCAAATCAATGAAAGATTCTTCTGTGGTCAATAATGCCAATTTGTCATTGAGTGATTGAGCATTCCAACTGTTCAATGGAAAACAGAGTGGTTGGAATGCCAACAGACATGTACCACACCATTACTGGGCCCCATTGAGGGCGGAGCTAGTGGAGATTGGGAGGCAGAGAAATGTCACTGTTGTGACAAAAAAAAGACACAGTAGTGTTGTTGTGTTAGTATGATGCCTTGCTAAGCAGACGTGGTCCAAATGGCGGTGGACACGCTCTCTAGTGAGTCAGACCATAAAATATCATACCAACCCGACCTTTGCCGTACAGCTTCATGGAAACAAGACATAAGAGATTATTAAGTAAATATTAGAGGTGGGGTAAAATTAGAGTTTCCTGAATTTGAAATGATTCATAGTAAATTCACAATAAATGTGAAACTTTTGTCTATGATTAATGGATGTAAACATCTGACAATGTGCAATATCTTATACTCGGAATATATCCGTAAAACTTACAAAAAATGCTTTAAGGATTTCTTGTTTTTTTATTTTCACCATTAAATAATAACTTAGAACAAGCAGTTTTGTAACCAACTGGTTTTGTGCTGCTCCACGACAGCGCCGAGCCGCAGAGCAGAGCAGCAGCCCTATCTGAGCATAATGGTTTATTTTAGTGCTGTGATGGCTCAGTGGATTAGAGTGTGACCACAGCAGACTCTGTGATGGGCTGGGGAAGTGCTTTTCCCCCCACACTGGGCTCACTGCTGTACTCAACAGATTAGCAGCCTTTGTTACACAAGTGGTGTTTTCTGAGAAAGGACAGGGTGTCTGAGAGGCTGGCTGAGGGCTGAGAAGAGAGAGTGTGTGTGAAGATCAGAAAAACACACACACACGCAGGCAGACTCACAACAAAGCTCAAAGGAGCAGCCGCAGATCTCATCACCAGCCTACTTTAACGCTCTCCCTCCATCTTGAACACTCACAGAAAGTCCTCCTGAGCTGCTCCACTTTCAGACCAATTCGTCTCCACCTACAGCAGCGAGGGTAAACTGGGGCTGCGGGAGGGGGTCAAGCGTGGACTACCCCAATAAAGCAGCCTCTCCCCTAATCACCCTTTTCTCACTCCTCCTCTTCATCCTTCCATCTCTGAGCCAGAGTGCATAAATCTGCCCCTCTTGACAGTTGCAATCAACAAGGGCCGTAGTGAACCATGCGTAATGGGCGGTTAAGACAGGGGCGTCGGTGAGCGGCAGAATTTACAGCAACAATTATAGCCCCCATACAACGAGACGCCTGGGGGCGGGGAGCTGCTCGGGATTTTTCAGCAACACCCAGGTGCCCCCCTCATCCCCTGCTTCCTCTACCCAACATACAGCCAGCAGCCTCATGGTAATACATTTGGATCTGTAGCAGAGCAGAGCAATAAATTCCCCTGCTATGCATGAGAGCAATTGCCTTGCAGCAAAGCCAGAATCTGCTGTAGCCAGAGCGGCGCAAAAATAATATGTAAGAAATAAATGATGACAAGTGAGAGGAGAATACACGGATAATCCTTTTCAGCATGTGTTAAGGCTGCACGTCTCTCTTCATCTGCATTGTGTTCCATCTCCAGTTTTGAAGAAAGTATTTAACGCTCCCTCATGTGACACAAAAAAACAAAAAAACTCTCAACTGAATGCCACCTACTCTATTAATCCATGTATCCGGTCCCTTTCTGCATCCAGCCGTGGCAAATGGCACCATACTCCGCTGGACATGGCCTGCGGGTATCTGTGTGTGTGCCACAGCTGGATTCAATTCACTTCAATTCAATTTAGTGGATGCGTTTAATGATCAGTCATTTTAATCAACACATGTGACCTTTTAAAGCCATTATGACAAACAGATCAGCCATGAAAGCCATCGACCTGGTGAGTGGCCCCGGGACGTTGGGTTCCTGCACCCAAACATCAACCAGCAAACCCCCTCAGCAGAGCGGGAACGTAGCGAGAACGTCCGCAAGGCCTGGAGACATCTGGAATATGCTTTTAGAAAGTTCCAGCTCTGGAAAAAATGTTTCCAGACTATCCAAAAGCTACTGTCACACTGATTTCTTTCTTTAGATGTGAACTGACACATTTACAAACACACTGATGCAGTACTACCCAGGAGGAAATGAAGGAGACTTTAGGGATCAAGTCTGAATAGTGCATGTGAATCCGGATCAACAGTGTGGAATTCATAATGTTCTGCTGCATCAGGATGGGGTAATTAATTTTGCCCCAACATCTTGTTTTATTCATTTACTTTCTCATAGTTAAGGATTGATTTACCATCTGGATATAGAATTTCAATGCTCTGAGTGCCAATAAGTGGTCAAATTATTAGTTGTAATAATTAGAAGCTATGGCAAAAACTCAGTTTCACTTCCAGTTTCAAGCATCCGGTATGCTGAGGTTTGGACTAAGTGAAACTATTAATGGATAGCTTGGCTTACAAGTTATAAAATTATCAAGGCTTTGGTGTAAGACATGTAGTAGGGCTATGCAAAAATTTTAAAGTCTCTTTTCTGCCATTATTTTCCGTTCTGGGCATCATAGAAGAATCTGTTCATGAGTTACAGACTAAATTTAATGCAAAAGGTTTCTTACATGACATTTCTGTCTAATTTACATGCAAAATATATGTTTATATTTTTGTACAAGGCCTTTTTGCACAATTCAAATTAAAAAAGCACAATGTGGTTCACTTATGTAAGTTAGGAGCCGTCGTCTATTCATTGCACATTTTGTTTTTGTACTATTACTGGATGTTTTAGGTGCAGTGTGTTCTGTTTGCCAGTCACTTGGCTGTTGGTAAAATTATTTCTCCCTCAATGTTTCTATTACATTCTAAAATAGAAATTATTTTCTCTTCATGAATTAGCCTGAACTAATTAGAAGTTGTGGCGAAACCTCAGTTTAAAGACGGTGATTTGAGTGTTCACTAAACACTTCCTTTCAGAAAACGGCTTTATGTGAACTCAGTAAAATAAAACTTGAGGACGTGCATATTCTACATGTACGCTCTAGTTTGATTTGTGATGCTGCATCTGTTGAGTTTATTGTGAAGAATAAAAAGCTTTAGTATTTAAAAGTCAAATATAGTAAATGTACAACATGTTTACATTTGTTAATGTATTTTACTTTATAAACATGTTTCTTTTGACCAAATATGGTCAAAAGTTTCTTCTTTTCTTCTGAGCAAGTAAATTTTTTAAAGTGTGCAAAACATGTCGACAGTTTCTTTTTGCATTTTTTTGGGCAAGATTTCCCATGTAGACATCTGTGTATATGTTCCTCAAGTTTCTGTCAGTTTTATTAAAGCAGTTTTAAAACCTGATCTGTTTATAGAAATGGAAACATTATGTTTGAGAATAAACGTGTGTTTGGCTCTTCTGCCTCTGCTGACATTCCTGTTGTGGAATGGGATGATTGTTCTCATTAGTGTCTCCTCCTGTTTGAGGAAAGAACTGCAGCAACTGTATGTTTGAAGGATCCTCTCTGATCTGATCATGTGGATCAACAACGCAGACAGTCAGAGCTCTCGATGTGAGATTCCTTCTCAGCTCCACCTAATAATCATAAGCTAAATCTTGCATTTGTATCTTAACTTTTTTATAATTAAATTATTTGCTACATTAATCTAAGTGAAACTAACAGCTAAGTTGGTAAATTTTCTGTTTTATTTGTGTTGGATTCTGTAGATTTTAAGCACGGTGGTGGCAGCATCATGGTGCATTGCACAGAGTTAGAATAGATATATCAGGTTACCTCTCAGGTCACAGTAACAAGTTAAAAGTGGGAGGATGCAGAGTTAAGCAAAGGTAATACAAATGACAATAAGAGATTAAAAATGTTCAGGTGTACAGTTTAAAAAATAGCATGCTCTGGTTAAAGACAATCTGCAGTAGAGCAGGTTAATTTAGAGATAAACATTTGACGAAATATGCATGACTATATTTATTTTCAATAAAAACAACAACAGATTACTTACATTTTATGATGTAAAATTTACTTTTGTGAGTTTTATTTAATCTTGTCTTTTTATTCCCCATTGTGTTGCTTTGATTCTTTCATGTATGTTTGAAGAATCCTTCACATTTCTGTACCAACCATTCATACGGTGCGTAAACACTTTGTCACACAAAAAATACAAGCTGCTTCTCAGTCAAATGCTCATCAGAACGTTAGTAAATGGCATAATGAGGAGCACTGTTGTTGTGATGCGCTGAAGGCTTAGTGTCACAAAGAGCAGGAGCTTCTTAAAGAGACAGGTTAATTTCAAGGCGTCAAATTCCAAAGTTAAATTTGCTTTAAGTCATGTTTGACACTTACAGCATTTTTATAACAACTGGAGGTAAAATTGTTACTTGATTCTGCTCTAAAATGTGCCTGGAAAATTCAAAATACCTCCTTCTTTAGTAAACGTCTAGTAACAGATGTTTACCTCTAACATATGGCCGTTTTTCCAAAAGTGCTGGGATAGTTCTGTGCATTTGTTTAAAAAAAAGACCAACTAGTTCATGAGTAGAGTGAATTAAAGATCAGCAAATTTCTAACAAATGTCAGGTATCTTTCTTTTATTGTATTTCATGGAAATTGCTCTTCAAAATGTTTTTCTTTTGCTTATTTTTCCATATCACTTATAAGGAGAGAGGTTCGAATGGCCTTGATCAGTCACTGGTCACTCCAGGAAAATGAAGGATTTCTATGAAATGTGTAGAAAGTCTGAAGTAAACAAAGGAAGTGAGAGCTGAAAATGTTGCATCACATCTGGAACCTGTTCACACACTGCAAGCAATGTAATTGGACTTACCGCTATAATACCTTTTATTGCACAGGCGTCAACTTGAGGTAAAGTGAAATAAAATACCTTCTAATTAGAGATTCAATGTGCAAATTCATTTAGCTTCAATGAGAGGAGAAACTAACAATATCAAAGCTCAATTTCAAATCTAATTTTTCTACGCTTCATATTGAATTACCGCACCGCATTGTGGTGGTGGGATTAAGGTGGTGTTGGGGATAAACACTTGGTCATTAGTTATAAACAAGGACTGAGCTTCATTAGGATTCATGGAGAAAATGGAGTTTAGGTAAACTTTAGGGAGAGAAAAGAGAAATTGTAATTAGACATGAAAAATATTCACAATAATCAAATCACATTTTGTTCTCGGGGCTTTGAAATTAAATTAACCGAGTTCATATACTGGTATATCTCTCAGCCACTTTCTTCACTCTGAAATGTGTTGCCGGAACACCAGTCCCCTGAGACCAGATAGGAATCTAATTAACTAAGATCAATATTACTCAGAATTTTCTCTGTCTTTCCAGCTCTTCAGCTACTAGTGTCTCTTTTGTCTGCCAGCTTCAAGCCTGGATGTTTCTTTCTCAGTTTCTGCAAAAGTGCTCCATTTGAAAAGGTTAACATGCGAGCCTTTATCTCAATCCAGAGCAAGCGGGCAACAAATACCGTCCTGAATGTTTCTCACTGTGAAACGCGGGCAGACATGCGTGATGATTTCTGCTTTTTCTCTCCGTCTGTGGGCAGAAACAACAGATGGAGTCGCTGCAGAATGTTTTGGAGATCACGCCTATCAAACCAGATGTCTAAAGAGGCATATATGATAAAGAGTGATGACGGGATGACTGAAATCTGGCAGCGCAGCCTTGCATAGAGAAGCCAAACATGCTGATTCAGGTGAAAGGAGTGCGATTTGGTGCAGGGAGAATAAGATCCCTCAGCCATATGCCGTGTATAGATCAGTGGTTGGCCTTTTCCTCTCACAACGGTTCAGATTAATTACGATCATCACGTCTTGAGTCTGGCCCTCATAAATCATGCTGACTTTAAAATAATGTTGTAAAAAAATTTTTCCATATATGGCGTCACAAGTAATTCAACACCATTATCGCCCATCTTCAGAGACGAACGAAAATTAGATAAAACATGTGACTCCTTATAAAATCCGTCTCTGTGCTGCAGCATAAATAATTGCATTCCCAGTAAAAAAGGCTGGAGGTTGAGAGGCACTCGGAGCAGGAAGACAAAGCTGTGTGCAAAACGTAAAGTTCAGACAAAGTGTAAAATGGAGAAGGCATGGGACGCGGCACGCGGAGCGATGCCCCCCAACAACGCCACATAAATCCACCGAGGAAATCTACAACGCTGTCGATCAGCAAGATAAGTTTGAGCTGCCCGTACCCCAACTGGACACAAATCCTCTCAGTCATAAATCTGAGCAGGGAGAGAGGGACAGCGGCTCAATCACGAGTCAGATCGCATCAACATGTGCCCCCCCTCAGGTGAACGCTGCAGACATGCGTACATACAGCCACTGCCCAGACTCCTAAAACAACCCCAACAAAACGCACATCTTCTCCTCTTTCCTTCTCTACAGCTCAAACTGAACTTCAAGGCAAACTGGGTTCCTGCCACTTCCTGCCAGCTCCTCATCGCAGTGATGATAATAAAGATTTATTCCACTGTAAGAGCAAAGCATGTGTCATGAATTTTTTAACTGGTGAAATCCCCCTCTCCTATGGAAATGAACAAATTGGCAATTTAGCACATTTACATTAAATAGCCAATGTAATGAAAAGCTACAGAGGATCCCGGCCTCTGAGCTACAAAGAGGAATTAGCAACCAGAATGTCTTTCGAATAAAAAGACACATCCACATTTTTTTTTACCACTCGCTGAAGTTAAATCAGACAAAACTTCTTCTCTAAAATCACCAGAGTGAGAGAAAGAAAATGTCAGAGATTTATTTAATAATGTCTTTACAGTCAGAAGTTTACATGAAGCATAATTACTGTCTCTGTCCAGATGATAATGATGTGATGGTTTTGGAAACTTCGGATAGTTTAACAGACATCTGAGTTAATTGGAGGCTCAACTGTGGATGTCCATCTCTGTTGTTTGCAGATGTAGCTTGTGCATCAGATTTATGGCCTTACCAGAAACGAAGTACAAGAGTTCCAGGTCGTGACATTTGCATGTAAAAAAGAAAACTACCGTAAAATTTCTACAGCAGTTTTACGGTAGTTGTGTTTGTAATTAATTAACTGAAGACCTGGAGTTCACTGTTTCCTGGTTCCAGTGCAATACTAAATACTAAATAGGAAAGTCAATAGTAATCAGTCATGACTTCAGAAACAAGTTCATGGTGACATTGGAGGAGCTGTAGGGATCCACAGCTCAGGTGGCATAATCAGTTAATTATGACAACTATCATCATTTGTTTGTAAAACAGATTGATTCAACTTTTAGAGAAAGTTGAAAATGTGAGAAAAAATTATGTCAAATTAACTTTTAATTTTTAAAAGTTGATTTAATCAGTTTTAACAAGAGTTGATTCACATTTTCTTCTGTCACCACATACAAGCTTCTAAAAATCATTTGTGCCTTTTTAGCCGCTTTCTATGACAGTTTCATATATTTCTGCACAGAAAAGTTCCATCTACTGTGAATCTAAAATAATATATGTTACCAGAGTACAACTATACTTCTTCTATGTCTTTTCTCAACATCTACCAGTACTGTTCCTTCACAGGAGTTAATTTATTTGACTTTTTATATTCATTTGTTTTATGAACAATGGAAAGTAGAAAACCATGTAGCTCTGTTTTTGGAGCACAACACACCTAATAAGTCACTGTAAAGCCACTGTGTTGTATAGCAATGAGTAAACACATTTCCAATCCAATATCATCAATAATTTCACTGAACTTTATGCAGCAACATTAGTCTTCACCACCGTGTGGCTCAAAGCCACCGCACCAGTTGATTAGTCTCCAAAAAGCAAAGTTCCCTCAGCACCTTGTTTCTGTTCTCCTATCCAGACTTTATCCTGAGAGGGTCCGCCATTAAAACACGTAAAAAACGAGAAAATCTCATCAATCTGCTCACAAAACTCAGAGAATCATAAAGTTGCCATATTGTAAATATAATCTGAGGTGATAAAGAGGGATCAGACTGAAATAATAAAGTTTTTACATTCCACTCCTTACATCATTCCCATCTACATCCAGTCCAGAATGAGGGAGGAATCAGTTTCAAAAAGAAACAACATAAAAATATTTTCAGCATCAGGATAATTTGCTTCATTTTCTCTTTATTTAAATTTTGCCGTCACCTGCTTTCACTTTTGGTCCATTTGTGCAAGTCACAACAACACATTTTCTGGGCAATAAATTATCCCTGTAACTTTTGCAATAAATGATAATATTGTTGTTTTAAGAACATTTTGAAATGATACAAGTTCACCATCTCAAAGACTAATAAATTTAATTTTGCAAAGAACACTTAACACTGGAAGATCATTTAAATATCCAAGATTAAACACAAAAGCAACAAATGAAACAGAACTAAAAACTACGCAGGAACAATACATAAATAAAATGGATTATGACGTGTCTGTAAATGTAATTGTCCTATAAAAAATCAACAAAATTAAATTATATAATTAATTTAGTGATTACAGTAGTCTTAGTGGTGAATTTTTATTATTTTTAGAAATAAATACTGAAAAAAGAAGAAAAGTTAAAATTTTACATAAACATTTTCTTAAGGTCTTGTATAATATCACATTTCTATTAACTGAATTTTTTCTTTTGCAAATATATTAAAACATGTCTCCATATCAAACCAAACCAACACAAACTAAATGTAAAAATAAATGCTGAATTCCAACTTTCAATTTGAATATTCTTAAAATTCACCATTTCCTAAACTGGTGGTGCCACTTTAATTGACATCAACATTAATTTAGCATAAATAATGATTAGATAGGTGAATTGATTAATTAATCAGTCTCTAGAAATAATTAAAATTATTTCATGTTATTTCTATTGGATATAAATATTATGTGAGACACAAAGGCCTTTTTCTATTAGATCCTCTTTAAAATGAAAGAAGAGGAAAACATTCTGTTTAGGAAAGTTTATGTTTTAAAAGTAAAAAATTGGTCTTCAATGGAATTATAATGAATTAGAACATAACAGCTTTATCCACAGTTCTACTAGTGGTGGCAATTAACATAAAAGGTGTATAAAGATGAAGGAAAAGCACCTTATAACCACTGTTAAGTACGGTGGAGAATCTATGATGCTGTGGGCTCGTTTCTCCCCAGAAGCTTATCGAACATCATTAAGATGAACGGCCTTCAATGTCATAAATTATTAGATTGTGTTGTAAAGGTAAAAGGTGGGAAAATATGTTTCTTTTTGTTTTAATTTGATATTTTTAATAGAAAAATAAACCAACTTGTGTCTCACAGATCCAACATCATATCTGCCATATCATATTTGGCAATAGAGGTATCATGGGGAATAGTGTGACATTTTTACGTATTTTTTCAGCCTTATTTACAAAACCTAAACCTGAATTATGTGGGAAAACATATTCCTACTTGAAGCAGTAATTTAGATTACAGCATTGCTCCTTATTTTTTGCTGCAGACTCCAGTAGAGACAGAATAATACATACTGTGAAACAAACAGGAAATGTTGACTGTCTGCTCATTTCAGAGACAACAATGTCACCAGGGGAAAACAAAATGTAAGCCATGTCTGCATGTTTGTGTATGCAGTGTACACAGGTCTAACACAATATTGTATAATGTCTTCCTTGCAAATAACTCCATTTGAAATGTGATCCACTGCAGTGCACACATGTCACAGCAGGCATAAAAATCCCCGTGATGGGGAAGGAGATGGTTTATTTCTGTGTCCACTGCAAAATGGCGCGCAGACTGGGGGGATGAAATGTTTGTTTTAATTTTTTTTTTGTGGAAAAGGATAAAAATAAAGCGGATGTGAAGCGGACCACTGATTCATCCTGCGGATCGTTACCAGAAGCTGTGATTTGTTCGTGTCAACCTAAGTGAGAACAAGTAAAAATGGGAGACTCTTCCATGTCCTGGACTGCTGCACCAGAGGGGCTGTAAAAAATTGATTAGTCATCGTTTCCACTCTGATGAGATTCTACCACTTCATTTGGAGGAAGACGGGAGGAAAAAACAAGCTATGTAGATTCCTGCCCTCCTTTCTGCAGCTCTTTATCTTTTTTTTATTATTATTTTTATACATCTCTCTCATCCCTCTGCCTTCCACCAGGGATGATGGTTTGGATTTCCAATCCTACACAGAAAAACACAAGAATGTAATTCTGGCTTAAAACCCGCATTTTCCCGCCGTCTGTAATTCTCCTAAGCATCACAAACGACAGATAAAAGCAGCGAGGCTTCAAACGTCCTGACGAGGAGCCCATGGCCATGCCGGGTTTGTTTGAGGCCATTGTTCTGAGAGAGAGAGAAACTATTTCTGGAGAACAATCCCCACCCCCTCACCCACCCGGCGCCGCCACCTCCGAACCAACTCTCCCTCTTCACAGGGAGTCTGAGCAGTTCTGTTCGTTCAGCACATTTCAGCGCAGTGGATATTTGAAATGTCAGGACATTTACTCTGCTTATGTGTGGTAGATCTGAACTTCCATACCACTAGGCACATTCTTGAAACGGCCGCATGTATTATTCATCCCGGGATGTATACAGTGCCGGTGCACTTAACTTTGTCAACGTTCTGTAAACACATGCACTAAATTATTGAGGTGTCCAGAGGAAGTGCCCGTTTCTCAGGCTGGTGGGTTTAATGCCATGACAGTTTGGATGGGCAGTAACGAGGAGCTGCGTAAGCACCTGCGGACAACCATTTAAAATGCACAAATCACAGAGTCACTCCGCGCCCCCCGTCCTCCCGCCAACCGCAACAACATCCACCTGCCAATTCACTCATGTCACCCACCCGCACTGCATCCCCGTCCCCAGACCGCCGGCTGGAGGGAGGCGGTACTGCCGGGTCAAACGGTTAGCTTGTAAAGATCTACGGATGATATCCACAGGTATAAATCCTCGAGGCACCTAAAGCCTATTTTCCTGTCAAGTGTTAGCGGAAAAGCTCTTCAATATGATTTTTCTAATGGTACACAATCCAATAGATAGTAATTTCCTGATGGTCTAATTGGTCCCAGGGGGAGTTTTGTCTTCATCTGTTATGAGGAGACCCACAAGACCTTAGCTTTATTAGATTTATGACAGCAGAGAGAGAAAAGATACTAAAGGTATAATTTATTAACAGCTTTTTTAATTGAGCTGTGTACTGTAGCTGCTTCCTTGAGCTTTCTTATTTCTGTGGAGAGTCGAGCAGGGCCCTTTTGAAGAGGGTCTCAACAGAAACAACCACTAGAAACATTGAAAAGGACAGTCAACCAATTACGTTGATGGATTACAGCCCCCTCTTAAATCATATCTATGCAGGTTTCCGTGTATTTTTCTAATGCTGTGGTTGTTTAGAAACCCTGGCAGGAATTTAAAGTACATTGTTTGAATAAAGAAAGATTAGGGATGCCAAACGGTTAGAAATTTTAATCTAAAATAACTGTATGACTGATTAAATTTTAATTAAATTCAATTTGTAATTTCGAGGAATTTCAGCCAATCTTTTAATAATAAATCAAAGATGCTCCATAAAAGTGTAGACTACTGATTTATACATTATTATAGAGACCTTCTTATGAAGATATTTTTTCCAAATGAACTTGCAAGTTTTAAACATAATTCAAGATCCTGAGTCTCTCCTCTGCTCTTTACTTCAACAAGTCAGAACATAGTGAGTTTTTTCCAACTTCCCTCATGTAAACATCAGGTTTCATTATTGTTGTTTATTATTTTTGCAGTCTGCACAGAATTTATGGTGCCACTTCAGAAATATTTGCAAGGAATTTTACCCCTTTCAAAATCTACATAAGGAAGAAAGAATATGATAAAAAAAATAAGCTGACAAAGATCTTTATTGCTTAAAGCTGTATTATTCCTCAAGTAGCTCTAATTTTGTTACTCGCCGCCTTGATCACAAACTATCATTTGACATTAAGTCAGAAGAGGTAGAAATGTAGCAGAAGTAAGAACTACTGCCACCTGCAGGTGGGAGTTTGTATCACTTAAACCCCATGTTTCTTGACAATTTTTCTAGAAAATTTGCAATAAAATCAATTATGCAATCTGATGATTTACTGGGAATTTCCACAAAAGACTGGAGGGACTGACCAGCTAGTCAGTTATTCCAAAGTCCAAGTCAAGTCCCAATTTATTCTCATTAAATCAGTGACAAATAACGCACCTTCCACACCTGCACTGTTTGTAGTTAGAGCTAAAATAACAACTGGATATTTAACAAGAACCTTTAAATTTATTAATTTATATAAACACATTTGTCCTCAAACAGAGGAAATAAGGAAAACTGTCAATGCTAGCGTCTGCAGTCATGCCATTTGGTGTTTTAACTATTAAAACAGACTATAGCTGTAGCTATAACAACACTATATAACAGTTATAGGTGTTTTTATAATAAATCATGAATTTCCACCAAAGTTAGCAAGGGTGAAGAGAAAATAAAATTACTTTTACAATCAGATTTTTTTAATCACAAAGTCTGCCAGACAATATTCTAAAACATAAGTGAAAATATTTTATCATGTTATTTGCTGTGCTCATCTTTCTGCTAGCCACATTTATTAAGCTGCTTTGCTCCTCAAGCTAGCATAGCGAGCGTGAAATGTGTGAAACATGAACTAGTCCTGCTGTGGATAACAATGCTGCAAAAAATCCAGAAAACTAAAATCACAGGGCATGAAGCAGCATTTAGGATAAACTAATGTAGTAACTATGGAATAGTGAACAACATTAAGAGAAAATATTCTAAAAGTTGACGTTTCTTTATGTATTTTGTAGGATTGTTGGTGTGTTTAATGTTGTTTGGAGGGCCATGCCATGGAAAAACTTGGGAACAACTTTACTAAATATTTTGACTAAAACAAGAAAATTGTGGGTTATTTTTTTCTTTGGAACCATTCTCATATTGCTGATATTTTTAATCAACAATAAAAAAAATTTCTTACCGTGTATAAAACATTTCTAAGTAAATATGTGAACATCACTATTGCAATAATCTGAATGTGTGGAAGGTACAAGATGTTCTTTCCAGAGATCAAAACACGAGTGAGAAAGTTGCTACAAACCTCCAGCTCTTCGAAACTTTAAACTGGTTTCCATCCAGAGACGGATCCATCAATAGCCACTGTAACCTGTGAGACATAAAGCCTATTATGCATACGGTACATGATATTCCCACTATGAATCTCAGAGCCTGTGTTGGAGCTTATAAATAAAACAACAGCACAACCACAGACTGCGACTCCACCTCTCTTCCATTGACAATATTTGAAACTCAAGCCTAACTCGTCTCCCAGAAGACCTTCCTACCTCTGCCTCTCATTGGCCCTCGCTGCACATGCCGGAGGACCAACAGTCAGAAGGCAAAAGCCAAAGCAATTAGAAAAGCATCTCCTCCCTCTGAAGAGCAAGGTTGATGTGCAACACCGCGGCGGGTCCCTGAGGTACGCCATTTAAAGCCGATACCCCAGTTAGGCTCCCGCCATTAAGGCAATCTGTTGTGTAAAAGGACGGCTATCATAATTTATCTGTTTCTAAGCTGCAGTTGAGTACTTTTCCACATCCATCTTGCACACATTAGAATTTCAAAAAGCACATGTGAATGGGAGCTGCGGAGCGGCTGAGATGATTGCAGTGGTTTTCTATATTCTCCCGTGGTGCTCCCTCTGACCCCCACTCTGTGATCTATATTTTCAGAATAATACAGAGAAGCAGGGATGTTCAAGGGCATAACCCTCTAATCTACTCCACTCACAGCGTTCTTTAAATGTCTACAACCACTCTTGAGCTCTGAGAAATAAAAAACAGCCCATTATAACAGGCTTCAGTTTACTCCGGCGCATCAGGTGTGAAATGAGAATAAGTGTGGTCGACTGGGGCGGGGGGATGGAAACATGACAGGTGCAAATTTGCTCACCATAATGGCGAGTGGCAAAACACACGCACACACACACTCAGGAGCATGAGCGCGCACCTTGCACGTGACAGGAGCAAACACAAGCCGAGAGGTAGACAAACACAGAGCATATGCTCCTTCCACAATGATCAGTGACCTCCCAGGCTCGCAACACACTGCTAAATGAGCAACTTTCCTCTGCGGAGTAGTCAATAACCACACAGCCACAACGATCGTGTCAGCGTCCAGCCCGGCCAACATCCCCCCGTAATTAATTAGTTCATGTCTCCTCTGCTCAGAGAGAGGGAGACAGCACAAGGCATATGTACTCATCCATTACATGTGCTATCCAGGGGTCAGTGGCCCTGGCAGGAGCAGTCGGCAAGAAAAGCCTGCACACTTCCACCCCGCTTCGTTTTAGAAAATTGCCTTTTGGGGTAAGAATCTGAGCTTCTTGGCAATTTGATTAATATCAATCAGCATTAGAAGACAGAGGATCTATAGAGAGGAGGGCAGCGGCGGCCGGGTCCGAGCAGAAACTGGACAATAAATCAATAATAAAATATATCGTGATAATAAGGAAGAGAATCAGGACCACTGGAAAAAAAAAATAATTCTGACTTTACTGTTTCAATTTGGTTTCAATTTGTTTCAATCAAACTAATTTTATAACATTAAACTAAAAATTATTACTTTAATCTCAATATCTTGACTTTTTCTCTGAATTCTGACTTTTGATCTTGGAAGATTAAAGTCAGAATCCTGAGAAAAAGTCAAAATTCTCTTTTTTTCAGTGGCCTTATTCCTCTTCCATACAATGGACACATGATCAATATCAATTGATAATACATACTTCCAATCATTTCACTGAACTCTGATCCAGAACCGCACAGAATTCTGGGAGATGTAGGTAGAGGAAAGACTTTAGCCGCTCAGTCTTTCAGGGTTAGGTAAGCTAGTTCAATGGCATCAACTAACTCACTCATTTTGGTTACCTAGCAACAACCTGTTGAGTAACTTGCATCTCGTAACTACTAAAAAATAAACAACAATGGCATAGAGTGAAAACTGTGACAAGTTAGGCAGTATTTCACATATTTAAAACACAAAACTAATCAATAATTATTAATAATTTCTGATATGAAAGACTAACATCATGCTAGGTTTTTCACTCGTATCTCCCAGTGCAGGCCAGGCGGAAACACAGGATGTATGAAATGAGGCAGGCCTCTGCCTTTCCATCTCTCTCAGTTTTTCACTTCTTTCTCAACTCCAATCAGCCCTGCCTATCCCCACATCACCGCGCTGTCATCTCCACCAATACCAATCCCACCGACCCCATCCCATCCCGTCCCGTCCGCCAGACTCTCTCCGAGTCTCATATCACCCCATGTGAAAAACAAGCCCTATATCTCTGGGTGGGGAGAGAATCAATCTCTGCTCGCTCCGTGGAATCCCTGACGGTCAGATAGGGAGGAGGAAGAGGAGAGAGGAGGGTCGGCTGTTCAGCACATCAGTCTTCCCTTCGGTCACATGCTGCCTTTTTGACTTTGTGCTGAGTCAGCATAAACACGAAAGACAAAAGCCAACTCTTCTCCCCCCCTCCGATCACGGAGCATTCCCTGTATCGATTTCCCAACCGCAGCCACCCTCTGCGTCCGAACGGAGTGAAGCAGCGCCATCACATCTGTATCAATCTGTATATTTCTGTAAGTCTGCACTTTGAGCATCTGCGTTGTCTGTGTGGGGTAGCATTTTAATCAAGCCCAGCACATCAGATTAATGGAGAAATTTGATAAACGTCTCCTATTCACCAGGGGGATTTCTGCTAACTAAGGACTTCGGCTCAGAGCAATGGGAAATGAAGAATTAGAGCAGAGATTGGAAAAGTGAGATGTTTGAGGTCATCTCTTTAAAAAATGACTTTTAATCAGAATTAAAACCGTCTGCAATATCCCAGTGATGATTTCATTACCGGGGAATCAAGATGTCATCCATTCTGAGGACAGGATGTCGGAGGTTTTGAGGCCAAAAAGGCAAAAAGAATTGGAGCAGCAGCTGGCAGAAGTAGTCACAGTCATCAAGACAGACAAGAAAAGTCTCATGAAATATTCATACTTAATTTTTTTCTCCTCTCCAAAGTGAGCCATCATTCATTTAATTATTAATGAGGATTAAATATCCCCAACTAAAACTAACTGACGTCTCTTTAACTGTCGGCAGCAGAGTTCACCTGCGATAACCATCCTGAGCCGGGATGAATCGCTCCGCAGCGGCAGAGGAAGAAAAACACTAAATCTGCACAATAAAACACATGAAATCAGCAGCAAACATTTCCTCTGTGTACAAAAGCATATCTCCAGTTTTCATTAGGGTTTAAGTGGCGGCACAGAGCGGCACTGAGGGGGTGGCGAACTTTTATAACAGATGGAGATTGGGTGTTTTCTTGCTCTCTTTTGACATTGTCAAAAAGCCGGTATTTTATTGATGGTGAAATTATTCCATTTATTAAGTAATCTTGGTGAGGCAGGGTTTCAATCACACGCCGGTTCCAGAAGCTACCACAGTGGCACATTGCGGCCACGTTGAACCGTGTCACCGCTAAGCAAGGCTGACACATGGGGAGATGAAAGTCTTGTCATTCATTTACCACTGACAACCTGTGTATGCTAATGTCCAAGCATCTTTAGCTCAAGAGGGAGGACAGTTCTGCTCGTGTCGGCACACAGCCGGGCCTGCAGGGAGATCTGCAGGGACGCGCCGAGCACAATGGAAGACGCTGATGCAGCTTATGGGTCATATTAGTAATGTATGTTGCATTGCTAAACTGCACTGCATCAGGATTTTTACAGACGCAGGAGCAGAGCGTATAGTCGCTGATGCTGCGTATCATTTAATTTTTCTTTTTTACTTTTATTGTCCTTTTTTTCTTCCTATTCCTCCTTTGTTTGCTCATTCTGGACCAGAAGGAGGAGATGGTACAAAAAGTGCTAAATTAAGGAACGACTCTGTGGAGTTTTTGACCTCCAGGAGTGCTATAGATCAGCTTTCTGCTGGTGCTGAGACAGCTCAACCAAACTTTGAAGTTCTGAAAGTTTTATTTACTAAAAACACTTTTTATCCCCAAAACAGGCTGTAAAGCTCCTAAGCTTACTTGAAGTTAATGCTACGCATCTGACTGAACATACATTAGGTTGTCTTCGTTCAAAGACGTGAAGTATTACAACCGAGAAAATGTTCTGGTCTTTTCCAGGATCTAAAACCTGCAAGCTGCCCATTTACCATGACTGGAAAACAATCCCAGAGCATCAGCCCTCCTCTACCATGCTTAAAGTTCAGTGTGAGGCATTTGTGACTGAGTTTTAAACCCTCTAAAGAATAAAAACCTCAGATTTTCACCTATATCTGCTTTACTACAAATCCATTCAAAATGTTCTCACATCAACGTTTTTCTGAATGCCTGTCAGTGTCGATTGTATCTTGTGTCTCGGTTTTGTTTTTATTTCTTTATGACCTCAACAGTGTTGCTAATGTTTGTTGTTTAGTGTGAAACTAAACTGGTCTGGTTCAGATATTAGAATCACGGTAAAAGCTTTGATTTGTCTTTACATTTTTATGTTAAAGAGATTGTTCAGTTGTCATCAATTTTGCGTCTGACATCCTGTCAAAACACATCATACTTCTTCTTTTAAAGGTATCGACAAACCTTACCATACTTTCTAAAACCAGTAGAGATGGATATATAGATTTTTGTTCATGCAATTTTCTCTGAGTATTGCAAGCTCCAACCTTGAACTGAGATCTTGTACACATGGAGACAAACATGGTATATTTTCATAGATGATAAAGAAGAAATGCGCATCCACACGATGAGTTGCAGCGCCACGAAACACGATGTAGTAGGTATGCCTGGCCAAAAAAGCGGCATGTTTCTTATAGTTTGAAAAAAGAAATATGAATCTGATGTTTTGAAATATATCCACTCTGGAATCCTGTTTCAAAAATGTTGGCTTCTGGTTTCACAACACACTGAATCCACAACGACAAAAACTTGTCTCCAGTGACAATCGCTCCCTTGGAAGATTGGTGACTAACTTAAATTCTTTCCACTTGTGAACAATCTTTCTCTCTGTGGAATGATGGACACCAGAGAGTTTGGAAATGACATCACAGCTCTTCCCAGATTGATGGGCAGCAGTAGTTGCTTCTCTACGGTTGCTGTTGATTTCTTTCCACATTTGGAACTGACAAAACTCTCATTTAAACTGGCTGCTACTTTCCCTCATAAATCCTATTCAAGCTACAAAGGGTGTACTTAGTTTTCCACACACAGCCTGTCTATTTTGACTTAAACACATAAAAGTAGTGCAGTCAGGAAAGACAACTCTGCATCAGGCTCAGGAACAAAGTGACAGAGTTTTGCTGTACTAGCACCAACATTAGTCTTTGGATACTTAAACTCAGCAGAGGAGGATCATGCAGGTCAGCTGTGCTGATGGCAACTTATGGTTCACTTTGGTTTATTTTTCCACCCAGATCCTGATCGTGCTGCCATGATGCTGAAATCTGATGCACAGAGGCTAAAAAACAACTTGTTTCTAACTAAATAATTCACATTTCATTTTGAATCCCTTTCTGTCCACTGTACTGTAGAAACAAAGCCTTGCATTGCTCCAGAGGATGAGCTGTAACTGACTCACTCCTCCATCATCTCCAGGTATTAGCTTTGCTCTTCTTTCATTCACTGTTTCAGGACTTAAACATCACCACTGGGGTAGGTGTCCTCCACTACAACTTTTCAAGCTTTACAGTACGTCAGGGAAAAGTTGGAACTCAAAGCTTGTTAAAATGCTACTAGCACCTTATAATTTAGTGCTGAGAACCAATCCAGTCTTTGAATGCAAGATTTCTTGCATTTTTAATAATTACTTTAGTTTGTTGTGCACTTTTGCCTCTTAATGCTGCAAGGGTTGCATATTTTTTTGAAGTGTCCTGAAAAAAACACATCTAGTATTCACAGGAGCAAGGCAAAGTTTAACCTTAAGCTACTATAATTTAAACCTTTTTGCAACACCTTTGCCGTAGAAGCCCTGGTGTTGCACAAAGCTGCAAACCGTTGCAGATGCTGCAAAGATGGTGGAGTAGTTAGCCTGTTACAGAAAGCAGAAGCTGCTGTTGCACCATTCTAAAATAAATCTTTGTGCACAGCTTAAATTGTTGATGAGAAACACTCAGTGGAGGCTCTTCCAGCCGAGGTCCAGCGCCCGTCGCCCTGCAACCGAGCCAAATACTAAATTCTTCAAATGCCGCTTGTCAATAGAATCCGTCTTTGAGCAGTATTGACATACAGTTAGCTTTTCAAGTATTCACAGGGGCTATTTAGAGGGCAATAATTACATAGTATGGATCTCCTTCTGTTCAATGAATTCATTGAGTGGATTGACACATTCAATGGGTGGATTGTGTATTTAGTGATTAATGTGAAATCTATTACACCTGCTTCCCGGAGAGTCTGGGGACTTTTTGTGCTGAACAAAAATAGACTTTGGTGGTTTTTCTGTCCGTCTGATTTTCTCCTGACTGAACGACACATTTCCAACCATAAAGCATTTTTCTATTACACACACACTTTTGGACAAGGACTTAGCAATTGAAGACACTAAAAATGATCTGGTCTTTACCAAAACTGACCAAATATGTCAAAACTAAATAAAAAGGCTGTTTTAGAAATTAAGCAACAGAGAAGTCTTAAGCTGTGTTTCCATCCAATAGTTGAGTTTCAGTCACGTGATTTTGATGATGCACGAATGCGCCGCGATTTCAGATGGAGGGCAGGAAGTAAACTGTTAATGAAGGCAACCATATTTTATTTTAGATCCACTTTCAATGCGTTTTACTTTGCTATGTTGTTTTATTGGCTTTTAAATTGTTTTATGTTGCTAAAGGCCCCTCTGGGGACGTACATTGCAAATTAGCTAATGCCATAAATGTTATAGTGTTCTGTTTAGTTTATATTTAACAGTTGTCCCTGTGCAAATAAGCAATAAAGAAATAATACAACGAAATTAACAAATATGATGGATGTGATGCATATCATAAAGCGTTTGAAGGAACTTGAAGATTTGCTGACAATTGAGGAAGTTAACATAAACTCCCTGGTCTTTTAAACTTCCTACAAACATCCATAAAATCTGGAAGTGTAGAACTTTTTTGTTGGGGAATGCTGGCGAGTGGCAGAGATTTCACCCATGGAGCCGACTCGGCACATCTTCAAGAGAAAATGTGGGTGCCTCTTCCCAGGGTTTCACCAAATTGATTCTTTTGTTAATTATTCTGTTGACAAACCGTTGTTCGGTCTTCTGAAGATGTTCTGACACATGATAGTTCAGTAGACTCTGTTCAATTGGGGACCAACATTTGCTCCATTTTCCGCTGCTGTGGTTCTCTGTAAGTGTACATAAAAACAGAGTGTCGGTTTTACCGGTTGTAGAATTTTTTTTTTTCATGGCCAGAGACCATGAGCCATTCTTCCCACTGGCATGAGACGGTTGCATTTGTTTTTACCCAAAATCCTCTGCGCTGTAGTTCCTGCTTTTGGAGCGGCCTCCGACCCGCTTGAGTTCACATATGCATTTGAACTGCACCAGAATTCACTTTAACCAAACCGAGAGCAAAGTTTGTAGCTGGACCAGAGTCCAGTTTGATTATGCATTCACACCTTCTCAAAGGAACTCGACTTTCTGGAACTAGAGTGGATTAAAGCAGACTAAACAATGCTGGTGTGAACGAACCCTTTATATCTCGGCATAATGTTTTGTTAATGCTTTCAGCTCCAGACAAAGGGCTTAAACTCTGTTTTTGTTGAGGTGAATTTGATCTGCAACACCTGGATGTTACTTCCTCTCTTCAATTTTAGGGTGTATTTAGTTTTTCTGTTTTGGCTTCATCTCTTTGGTGTCTCTTCACAATCTGTTAAAGATCAGATATTTTTGACTTCACTATGACTTGATAGAGGGTGTGCGTTCTTTTTAGCTGTCATTATATTCATAGCGGCTGCATGATGCAAGTCTAAGTTGATTTAGATTTAAATTCTGTGCAAAATGATCCGTATTTCTCTCATCTCTGCAGCTCAACCATATACGTTGTGTTTTTTTTCTGTTGCTGGAGCAAACACTGGTTGTTCCTCACACATTAATCCTTGTCATCTTCCCATTTGTACACCCAAACTACACCACAGAGGTGAAATTGCGGGTGTGCACGTGTTCTTTGAGACCACATCAACGGAGCGTCGCTCCAACAGCCACCGCCGCTGCAATTACCAGCTTAGATCGACCCAGTTAATAAAACAGTCCATTTGATCTGGCGAAGCCGTTCATGTTTTGGCTCTGAGCTACGGTGTGTGTTGATGTCGTGATCAGATGTATCGAGGCAGACACCTGACATGCCGGTGTTACTTTCACAGCAGCTGTCACTGCGGTCTGTCAGTGACTTGACTCGCACCAGATTTGCTTTCAGATTAATATTTCATCTCTCGCTTAATAGAAAAACAGATGTTCTGCAGCCATGTACATTGGGAAATAAGCCGGTGGTAATGTATGCATTACTTACAGCCGGCTAACTAAATTTAGAATGAAATATGCATCTGACAGATGCCTCACAATCAAGTTCCAAAAGCCTATAATGGGATATCGACAGA